>NC_064921.1:305571211-306196211 GCF_023897955.1 Schistocerca gregaria
TAATTATTCGTACGATATGTTCCAGATCTTGTCCACCCCAAAAAGTTTTTGCCCTTATTTCTTTTAGTATCAGGCAAGTTATTCCCTGACGCCTTAACACAAAAAGCCTGCCGGGGTGGCCGAGCGGTTCTAGGCGCTACAGTCTGGAACCACGCGACTGCTGCGGTCGCAGGTTCGAAACCTGCCTCGGGCATGGATGTGGGTGATGTCCTCGGGTTAGTTAGGTTTACGTAGGTCTACGTTCTAGGGGACTGATGACCTCAGAAGTTAAGTCCCATAGTGCTCAGAGCCATTTGAACCATTTAACGCAAAAAATGGCTCTGAGCACTATGGGACTTAACTCGATTTTTTTAAATTCTATTTTTGGATACATAAAAGTGTTTAGAACCCATCCCTGAAACGGTTTTGCCGAATACGGAACGGAAATGTTCGTTATTCACGGTTGAACAAAAAATGCACCTGCCTGAAATCGGCCTTTTTCACCCACCAGTATTTTTTTCTGAGGACGAGTTATTGTACCGGTGCTTGGGAGGATACACACAAAATTCAAATGAAAGTTTGAACGCGTGTGTTTGGAAGTTAGCCTCTAATCATTTGCATTCTGGTACGAAGATTGTGGAGATTGCAACTTTCCTGGCAGTGAGCAGTTTCAACGAAGGGTATTCAGCAATTGTGAAGGCCGTGACAACGATGGACGTCACCCTGGGACTTTATTCGACGCAGTACACCAAGCATTCGAACGGCCACCAGATTCAAGTGGCCGAAAACCGCTTGTCACCGGCCGTACGAGCGGCTCTGGAGCAGCGCAGGATGGCCCAGATCTAGCAGAACGCCCACTATGAGGAAGAGGAAGGACTAGTATATGGACCCGGAAAAACAGATGGAAGTTGCATAATATTACATTCATATTTAGTCAAAACTTCAAACGCGTTTTTCTCGAAATGACTTTTTTTTATCGCTCGGTATGGTAACTTGGAATCTACTGAACCGATTACCATGATTCTTTGTTTTCGACGAAGCTAACTAAATTGTCTAGGATTTGTTTCACTTTTATTCCGATTCATCAACTATAAATATTTTTACTTGGCTTACGAAGTCGAAAAATCGATTTAAAAAACCCTTTTTTTCAAATGGCAGCCATTTTGTTTCCTATCGTCCAAATAACTTAAGCGAGGTACAACTTCTAAAGAATCTTATATACGTTGCTAATGTCAACTCAATTTTAATTTCAGACGAGCCGGCTGACCTCTGACGCCGCACGTGGAGGTCTACTTCGAAATTTTGTTTCGTTCCGATGGCACTTCCGCCTTTGCTCTTCGACATTTCCGGTTGAATAAATTCCAATTTGTACAGGAAATATCAATAAACATTTTGACCCAATTTGACATTGATATCTATAACACATCCCGAGAAAGAAATTCTCAAAAAACATGCTTTTTCGGGCCGAAGATACTAAACCTCCCCTTAAATTTATATTCAATGTCAACAAATTTATCTCTTTCAGCAACGTTTTCTTACTGATTGCCAGGCTGTATTTTATATCTACACCTACCGAGATACTACCCAGGCCAGTGCACGGCTTGTCGTCCAGTGGGTGACGACAGGTGTCCTTTGCTTGTGAATTACATTTTGTGTTCCAGCGGCATGCCTTTGGCATGTACGGCGTGAAAAGTCTGAAAGCGAAAACCCTGCAACAGTAGTCGGAAGGGTCCAGTCCAGAGAGGTGCAGGAAGTGTTTCCTGGTACAGGAAGTGTTTCCTGAAGGTATTTATGTGGTGTGCAGTTTTGGACGGAAGTGAAACGTGGACGATGAGTATTTCGGACAGGAAGAAAATATAAACTTTTGAAATGTGGAGCTGTAGAAGAAACCTGAAGATAGGTAGAAAACGTTACCAATGAGAAGGTAATGTTCATTACTGGCCATTAAAATTGCTACACCACGAAGATCACTTGCCACAGACGCGAAGTTTAACCGACAGGAAGAAGATGCTGTGATATGCAAATGATTAGCTTTTCAGAGCATTGGCACAAGGTTGGCACCGGTGGCGACACCTACAACGTGCTGACACGAGGAAAGTTTCCTACCGATTACTCATACACAAACAGCAGTTGACCAGCGTTGCCTGGTGAAACGTTGTTGTGATGCCTCAGGTAAGGAGGAGAAAAGCGTACCATCACGTTTCCGACTTTGCTAAAGGTCGAATTGTAGCCTACCGCGATTGCGGTTTATCGTATCCCAACATTGCTGCTCGCGTTGGTCGAGATCCAATGACTATTAGCAGAATATGGAATCGGTGAGTTCAGGATCGTAATACGTAAAGCCGTGATGGATTCCAATGGCCTCGAATCACTAGCAGTAGAAATGACAGGCATCTTATCCCCATGACTGTAACGGATAGTGCAGACACGGCTCGATTCCTGAGTGAAAAGATGGGGAGGTTTGCAAGACAACAACCATCTGCACGAACAGTTCGACGACGTTTCCAGCAGCAAGGACTCTCAGTTCGGAGACCATGGCTGCGGTTATCCTTGAGGCTGCATCACAGACAGGAGTGCCTACGATGGTGTACTCAACGACGAACCTGGGTGCACGAATGGCAAAACGTCATTTTTTGGGATCAATCCAGGTTCTGTTTACAGAATCAAGATGGTCGCATCCGTGTCTGGCGACATCACGGTGAACGCACATTGGAAGAGTGTATTCGTCATCGCCATACTGGCGTATCACCCGGCGTGGTGATATGGGATTCCACTGGTGACACATCTCAGTCACCTCTAGTTCGCATTGACGGCACTTTGAACAGTGGACGTTACATTTCAGATGTGTTACCACCCGTGGCTCTACCCTTTATTCGATCCCTGCGAAACCCTACATTTCAGCAGTATAATGCATGACCGCATGTTGCAGGTACTGTACGGGCCTTTCTGGATGTAGGTAAATATTCGACTGCTGCCCTAGGCAGCACATTCTCCAGATCTCTCACCAATTGAAAACGCAAATGGTGGCCGAGCAAGTGGCTCGTCACAATTCGCCAGTCACTACTTTTGATGAACTGTGGTATCGTGTTGAAGCTGCATGGGCAGCTGTACCTCTACACGCCATCCAAGCTCTGTTTGACTAAATGCTCAGGCGTATTAAGGCCGTTGTTACGGCCTGAGGTGGTTCTTCTGGGTACTGATTTCTCAGGATCTATGCTCAAAAATTGTGTGAAACTGTAATCACATGTCAGTTCTAGTATAATTTATATGAATACCCGTTTATCTTCTGTCTTTCTTCTTGGTGTAGCAGTTTTAATGGCCAGTAGTGTAATTGGGGAGAAACGATTATAGCACAGCTTCAGTAAAGGTAGTATCAACTGTTAAAATACACCATGAGGCCTCAAAGAATTATCAGTTTGGTAATGGGGTAAAGTGTCGGGGTAAAAATTATAGAGGGAGATCAAGACTCTATTGACTGTGGCATTCACTTTGAACTAGAGTCCCACTCGGCTAATCTCTTCCAAAGGGTGTCTGCCTCTGTGTGTTGCAGGGGACACTCCGTGAAAGGGGAGCGCAAGGCGCAATTATAGCGCTCGAGGTTCAGTTCAGCGAGCACGTGCCAGCCTTCCAAAGAAGCTCAGCTCTCGGCGGCAGTGCCGCTGGCAGTGGATTCCCCGAAAAGACGGCTGGCCCCCCTGCAGACGAACTTCCCCCACCCGCGGCCATGCCCGCTATTCATCTGGCCCTGCAGAGCTGCTTACGCCCCCGCCTCGCGGATTACCCAAGGACACACTTCCAGTTTTTAAGCCGGCCGCCACCTTAAGCCCGCGACCGACGAGAGGCTATGCCCGCTGCTACCGCACCAGTACCCAAGTTCGCCTGCTGCGCGTCCAATAGGGACTGCCGTCGCTACTTGCCTGTTGCCAGTTGATGAATTTTGGCTCGCATCGCCGCCGCCCACGCCGCCGCAACTGTTGCTCATAACTGCAATATTGAGATTATCGACGGAGTGGGCTACAGGAGATACCTTCCTTCATTTGGTCTCGCCTTTCCCCCTTCCCCCCCCCCCCCCCCCCCCCCTGCACTACCCAGATATATAACTCAGAAAATATCTATGTGAGAGTACACTCTAAGACGAAGGAAAGACGCACCACAAAGTGATTACCTTAATGGGGAGCAGATTGTTAGATGATATACATTTACAGACAAAAAACGATTGGAATTTCAGAAAAATTTGATGATTTAATCAAGAGTTATACGATCGGTCGCGAAATGGAAACGACTATGAAAATCCGAGAAAGCTTTGCAAAGAAGTGTTGGGCAGTGTCTCTAGTGTGACTCTATGTGGAACTATGTCGCTCTTTTCATTCCTGAGCTCTTAGTGAGCGCGTAAAGATGTTATAGAAAATAGTGTCTCCCGCCAAGTACGAGAGCCTGGTGAGAATTTTCCCCTGAAGCTGTGCAACCAACATTACATAACTAACGTGCGGTTTCTTCTTCAAGAAAATTCTCAGTCTCATTCTGCAGGGGCAATGAAGATGTTCCTGCATCTTTTCAATTGTAAATGTTTGGTTACACACAATACAGCCCGTAATTGTCTCCCACTGATTTCATCTCTGATCAAGCGAACCGCTGGCTATGAAGACAACATTTTGGCACAGACAACGATCTTTAGGCCAGCGTAGAGAATTGGCGGAAAGCACTGACGGCTGCCTTCTATGATGAGGGTATTGGAAAGTTGGTACAACGCTACGACGAATGTCTGAATTAGAACGGCGATTACGTAGAGAAGTAGCTGAAAGGTGTAACTAACTGTTACAAATGAAACATTTCTGATTTTTACTGTGATTTTCATTTCGCGATCAATCGTAACTTACTTTCTGGACAGCCCTCGTACAAACGGAACAAGTTAATAAAGCATTGGTCCACCTCTGACTCCTAAACAAGCAGTTATTCGGCTTGCCATTCACTGACTGAATTTTCGGATGTCCTCTTAACGCACATCGTGCCAAATTCTGTCAGCTGGCACGTTAGATGCTATAAAATATTGCAGTGGCATATCATAGTATTTGGTCTGAATATAAAAACTGAGTCGTCACATGTTGCACCGCCGATACTGGTAGCTTCAAGTAATGAATATTGATATCCATGTGTGTCAGTGTTACAGCACTCTTTAAGAATAGCATTAATGATTAGTTCTAATCGTCGGGAGCTTTCCCTGCTTGTGCCATGTAGAGCTATCACGTCAGTCAAAAATGTTTCAAGACTAAATTAAACAAAATATAGAGAAAGATTAAGACGATGCGCCGGATGTTCTAATAGTCTACTCCCACTTTAGTACAATATGAAAGAGTCATAAAAGTCATTTCTTTGGGGGGGGGGGGGGGGGGAGGTCGTTGTTCAATGGTCGTTATTCAGCTCAGGTGTCACAGACTTCATAGTCGATTACCTCGTCAAAGCGTTCACTCTTCACATGAATTTCTGAACTTTGCTATCTGGAACCACGCGACCGCTACGGTCGCAGGTTCGAACCCTGTCTCGGGCATGGATGTGTGTAGTTCTAAGTTCTAGGGGACTGATGACCTGAGATGTTAAGTCCCATAGTGCTCAGAGCCATTTGAACCATTTGAACTTTGCCGTCTTTAGTAGGTTCGTGTTGGTAACACCAAGTCTCGTCATCCGTGGTAATTTCAATCGATCTGCGAAAAACATCATTGCTCGTTGTTCTCGTTCTTGTTCGAGAGTCGAAATGTGTGTAATAAATGTTGCACACAGCTTTTTTTGTTATTCAAAGCAGGTCGGGAAATTTATGAAACACTTTAGTTAGAGTTGTTGCTCCATCCCGATTTGTGACACAACAACTTTGGCATTAGAGCTGCGCTCTACCAAAGCTACAGTTCGGTAGTTTTGGCACAGTATATAAATGACGCAATAAACGGCATGATTACCGTTAGTACTGCTATCATTCGTAGGAGAAGAAACCAAATGAATGTATGAGAGAGGAACTGGGAGCTGATGGCGTCTCTTTGTTTGTTTTGCACGTCATTAGAGCCACACATTGTTCAGTGTTAGTCCATTGTGTGGTATGTATCCTCATAGAATATAAATTGCATTTTGTAACAAAAACGAAAAAAAGCTGCTAGCGTAGCTACTGCGCTTTTATGTAACCAAAACATTTGCTTTTGATGTAAGTACAGATTTCAAGCACAAGCACAGACAAATCTAAATAATTATTGTTCTTCATCGTGATCAAATGTAAGAGTGCGAAAGCTGTTCAGGACTAACGGAAAAATACTTCATATAATCTCGACGAAGACGACGAAGAATTGAAGAGATATGTCACGTGTTTTTATTCTACATATCTTCTTTTTAATTTTATCTTTTTTTACGTGGGAACAGCATTTTATTGCTCTATATAACAAATCTGTGCCCTTTTTTTAAAATTCTTGCTACTACATCTCTGTTTCAAGTTACAAATAAACAGTTTTCGAATAAAGCCTGTATTAAACTGTGCCAATTTCAGTTTTGGTACAAAAAACTGTATTCTTACGTAGCAGACGCGAGGATAACTACGTAGAACAAAACATTGACACTCAGTTTCTAAATGGCTGGCCACTTCAGGTTGTTAGGGCAACTTGTAACACATTGATTGCATACGCAAACAAAGTGATTGAATAGAGGTAACAAAATGGTTCAAATGGCTCTGAGCACTATGGGACTTAACATCTGTGGTCATCAGTCCCCTAGAACTTAGAACTACTTAAACCTAACTAACCTAAAGGATATCATACACATCCATGCCCGAGGCAGGATTCGAACCTGCGAGCGGTGCGGTCACGCGGTTCCAGACTGAAGCGTCTAGAACCGCACGGCAAATGAGGTAACAGCTGATAAATATGTAATATTCCTAACGCACAAGTAAAGCGGTTACAATGTTAACTGACCAAAAGTCCTAGGAAAACCGTCTACAGTAGCATACAGTACTCTAGCAGGCGCACAACGCCTGCACGTCCACTTGTTAGTGCGGCCTGACTGGTCGAATGCACGTTTGTTGTTTAAGTTGTTAGTCCAAGCTGCCACCGTAGTTAGTGCACTGACGTCGCTTATATGCCAGGAACTCCGCCTCCGCAGCGCCAGCACGGTAGTTCAGCGTGTTCGGTCAGAGGGTTAGCTCCCTCTGTAATTAAAAAAAGAAAAAAGAAAAAAAACTGAGTTAATCGATCAACAACGAACTTCAACGGATGTCTTACGACGTCCGACCCGAGCAGATGCAACGAACAAAATCGAACAAAATGAGATTAAAAAAAATAGCGCAGCGGTAACGTTACCACCTACCAAACAAGGGGGCCCGGGTTCAATTCCCAGCGGGGGCTGGGTGTTATATGTCCTCCATCATCAGTTTAATAATCATTGTCACGCAAGTCACCGAAGTGGCGTCAACTGAAAAGACATGCAATACGGCGGCAGAACCCCGAAGGGGATATCCCGGCCAATAAATACCATACCATCATTTTATTTCATATGCCAGGAATAAAATTAGCGACGGAAATTTTTGGACAGAAGGTGAATCTCATCTATCGCAGGTTCAGCCGAAGAAGTGTGAGATGTGACAACATTCTAACATTCATGGTGGTGTCTATTTGTTCTATTTCGTGTCTCCCTGCCACTTTCGCGCAACGACGTTCTGAGCGTGTTTTTTAGGGAATTGACTAGTTTGAACCTGGGACCTGTTGCTGGTAAGGAGACGCCAGACCACATATGACATGTCTAATTCAGAAGAGTTCAGTGAGACTAGCGATGATATAACCAAATACTTAATGATTTCAGCGTCAGCTCCACTGCACTCCCTGTAAAAGAATCTTTATACTAACTAAAATTAGTGGAAGGGGTTCAAGACTTTCCTTTTTTTGTTAGCTGGTAAAATAACGTCGAAAAAGCTGTTAAGTTTACCATTGGAAATTTTATTCTACTCACAAAACATTGTTAATAAATTGCGCTATTGATAAAAGCAAATGTTTTAATACAGGATGGTAAAAACCAACTGCGTTCAACAAAAATGTGAACGAATATTCCCTGAATGGGTTTCCAAGTTCTACAATGGACCGAAGGATGACCTATGCCGTATCACATCTATAATCTAGGTTTAAATTAAGTTTCACAAGAGAGAAAACTCTCAAAATGGTCTACAGTGACCCTCAATTATCTTTAATTACGTATCTAAATTGTCGTAAATTACAGTGGCTGGTGTGGCTTCTCAATAACTATATAACAGAAAAATCATCGCGTTTCAAATTTTTACTTCAAGTGGCAAATGTGAACACCATGAGCTTTAATTGACGATCGACACTAGTATTACGCAAAAAGGAGGTGTAACAGATGACACTTTTGCAGTTCTGAGTGAAGCCTTATGCGCTCAAAAATGCGGCATCGCGTGCATTCATTACCTTGTCGGTGTTCAGGCAGCGTCAGGGCGGCGGCGGGCAGCACAGCTCCGCTCACCTCGCCATCTCGAAAGCAACTCATTTCTCCTAACTTCTCCTTACTACCATTTACCGAAGTTGGTTTAAAAAGAACTATCTGGCTGTGTTTTCATCTGACCAATCAGGGTCTCAATGTTAACCTTAAGCTCCACCTACAAAAATTCTGTCTATCCAATGAGAAACGTTATACTTTTCGTGGTGGGGCAATGTTTTTAAAGTTTGCAACGTAACAGAGACGCGAAAAAGTCTCACGCTAAAACTTGCAGCTGGTTTGTGTTATCGTAAGATCTATACTGTTTTTCTGGAGCGCTGGAGGGGGGTGGTGGGGGTCCTTGACGTAACAGAGACGCGAAAAAGTCTCACACTAAAACTTGCAGCTGGCGTTGTCCGAGTGGTTAGCTGGCGACGTGGGCGTCCAGTCCGTCCCTTATCGTAGGGCCTTCTGGCTTAACACGATTCTGCTCTCGGCTTCTGTTCTCGTTTCTCCCCTCGGAACTGCGTCGGTCTCACGGTGGGAACGTGTGTAATTCATTTAGGTATTCTTGTGTTAGTCTGTGGTATTGCATTCGCTCACTCGTTACTCGTATTACTTTCGTTAATTTAATGTCACGATTTATTCGGAGCTATGTGACATACTACTGGATTTGCTTATCATGTCATGGTTTTCGTGGAAGGTGTTGGATTTGCCTGACACCTTACAACATACGGCTACAAATGAGGCAATTAGTGGACGAACGCACCGAGTCGGGTGTAGTGGCAGGGAAAGCGGCCACACGCTGGCGACTGTTCCCTCCTGCCCCTCCACCTGCCGTGGCCACCGCTCCACCCAGCCAGTGGCCCCCCGCCCCACTGACCGCCTACCACTTCCTGGTCGTCGCCGCGCCTCCCTTATTAATGCCCTCCCGTTAAGGCGGACTGCTCGTTCCAGTGACACGCTAAACGGCCGATGAGCCGCCACAGACACAAATCTAGGCGCGCCTCCCGATTTGAACACCGATAGCACTTTGAAAGCTAAATGCTTCGTGTTCAGAGGGAATCTTTATCCTTCGTAGTGTCTTTCATAACGAGGACTAAAACTGTAAGAATCTGTTTGCTAAAGAATGGTTGCGACGGTGTGAGATAAAAGGCTGCACTGAAAATCTCCGTACAATTTTTTGTGGACTTAATTAATTAATTTGTGAACTTTGTTTGGTGAGATCATGACCTTCAGGTTACCTTTTACACTACTGGACATTAAAATTGCTATACCAAGAAGAAATGCAGATGATAAACGAGTATTCATTGGACAAATATATCATACTAGAACTGACATGTGATTACATTTTCACGCAGTTTGGGTGCATAGATCCTGAGAAATCAGTACCCAGAAGAACCACCTCTGGCCGTAATAACGGCCTTGATACGCCTGCGCATTGAGTCAATTAGAGCTTGGATGGCGTGTACAGGTACAGCTGCCCATGCAGCTTCAACACGATACCACAGTTCATTAAGAGTAGTGACTGGCGTATTGTGACGAGCCACTTACTCGGCCACCATTTACCAGAAGTTTTCAATTGGTGAGAGATCTGGAGAATGTGCTGACCAGGGCAGCAGTCGAACATTTACCTACATCCAGAAAGGCCCGCACAGGACCTGCAACATGTGGTCGTTGCATTATTCTGCTGAAATGTAGTGTTTCGCAGGGACCGAATGAAGGGTAGAGCCACGGGTCGTAACACATCTGAAATGTAACGTCCACTTTCAATCTGCCGTCAATGCGAACAAGAGGTGTCCGAGACGTGTAACCAATGGCACCCCATACCATCACGCCGGGTGATACGCCAGTATGGCGATGGTGAATACACGCTTCCGATGTGCGTTCACCGCAATGTCGACAAACTCGGATGCGACCATCATGACGCTGTAAACAAAACCTGGATTCATCCGAAAAAATGACGTTTTGCCATTCGTGGACCCAGGTTCGTCGTTGAGTACACCATCGTAGGCACTCCTGTCTGTGATGCAGCTTCAAGGGTAACCGCAGCCATGGTCTCCGAGCTGATAGTCCATGCTGCTGCAAAACGTCGTCGAACTGTTGGTGCAGATGGTTGTCGTCTTGCAGATGTCCCCATCTGTTGACTGAGGGATCGAGACGTGGCTGCACAATCCTTTATAGCCATGCGGATAAGGTGCCTGCCATCTCGACTGCTAGTGATACGAGGCCGTTGGGATCCAGAACGGCGTTCCGTATTACCCTCCTGAACCCACCGATTCCATATTCTGCTAACAGTCATTGGATCTAGACCAAAGCGAGCAGCAATATCGCGATACGATAAACCGTAATCGCTATAGGCTACAACCCGACCTTCATCGAAGTCGGAAACGTAATGGTACGCATTTCTCCTCCTTACACGAGGCATCACAACAACGTTTCACCAGGCAACGCCGGTCAACTGCTGTTTGTGTATGGGAAATCGGTTGGAAACTTTCCTCGTGTCATCATGTTGTAGGTGTCTCCACCGGCGCCAACCTTGTGTGAATGCTCTGAAAAGCTAATCATTTCCATATCATAGTATCTTCTTCCTGACGGTTAAATTTCGCGTCTGTAGCACGTCATCTTCGTGGTGGCGAGTAGTGTACATCGGTTTGTAAATAATAATTATTGACTACAGAGCCATCAATGGTAATAACACTACTCATGGATTAGGCCTCAGACATGCTCCGAATTGCTGACAGTTGCCTACAAGGTAGTACACGGAGCGAACAAAGTTTTTTGGACTTGGGTCAACATGTCGCCAATCTCTCCAGCCGTTATTTCCAACAAATAAATTCTGATGATGATGCTCCTTCTGTATTCAGGTAGCTCCTCATTTGGTCTCCCTACCTCAGGTAAACCCGAGAAGGTACTTCGATAGCATCAGGTAGAGACGGTAACCATTTAATTATGGAGACGGTCTAATAATAATAAATAATAATAATAATAATAACAATAATAATAAAACTCTCTGGCAGAGTAAAATTGTGTGCCAGGTCGAAACTCGAACTCGAGACCTTTGCCTTTCGCGGGCAAGTGCCATACCGACTGTGCTACCCAAGGACGATTCACAGCCCCCTTCATCACACCAGAGGTTGAAAATACCGCTTCAGCTGTAAAATTCTTTTATTGTCACACGACCGGTTTCAGCCTCTTATAAGCCCATCTTCAGATGTTGTAACTTGGTGCTGTTGTGCGCTCGTAAGCAACACACTGCGCCTAGTACACGTCCACCGCGGCGCTCGTGGAACACAACACCAAGTTACGGCACCTGAAGATGGGCTTATAAGAGCTCGAAACCGGTCGTGTCATAATAAAAGAATTTTACAACTGAAGCAGTATTTTCAACCTCTGGTACAATGCTCAGTTGCGGATGTTCCTACAACAGGATTGGTTATCCCGTCAGCACAGTTTTTTTAATTAATTTATTTTTTAATTGGCTTTCGGGCCGTGCCCAATTAACCATCACAATAGTGTAACGTCAAGTATGATGGTACGGACGTTAGGACAACAGAACACCAAGTCTTAGAGCGGAGAAATGCTCCGACCCGGTCGGGAATCGAGCCCGGAACGCTTCGCTTAGCAATCCGCCGTGCTTGACCGATCCTCACAGTTTTACTGGCGGAATTAGTAATAAAAATGTATAGGCAGGTAACTAAAATAAATTGCCTGCTGACGTTGTGACGTTACTAGAAGTCATGTTGAATTTTTTTATCGTAACATTAATAGAACAACTATGGCCACCATGTGCCGTGATCAGTCATCGTGATTCATGACCAGTCACAGTGCACTTGTTAACGTGTCTGCTTGAGCTTGGGACAAAAGGAGCAGGGCATTATTGGTGAACCTCTGTTATCATAACAACAGTAATACTGCAGCTGCTCTTCGGCTACTTTCATCAATCTTTTTTGAACAGGATGGCGCTCGAGAACCAAAGACGTGCAGTGTGACAGGCCAGCGTTACTGCGATATGCTTCGCTAGCATGTCATACCCGCCCTACAGGAGAGAGACTCAACAGTTTTCATGCAAGGTGGGGCTCCACCGCACATCGTTCACCTTCTTCTCCGAAACACATTTGGAAACTATCGAATTATCAGCCGATCATTTCCAAATGCTCGTCCGGCACGATCACCTGACTTCACTCCCTGTGATTTCTGGTTGTGGGTCTGCCTGAAGAACAGGGCTTACCAGGGGAACATCCACACACATGCTGATCTTAAGCGCAGCATGTGAAGAGAGGTAGCCAGAATACCTACTGACATGCTTTGTCTTGCGCTTTCTGACTCTTCTGGACATTAATCTTTTGTAGCAGTAATGGTACCTGTATGTAATCGTATGACGTACCGTAGCAGCCCATGAAAAGGGTTTTAGTTGAATTGATAATGCAATACTTCTCTTCCCCGTGTCCAAGACATTAATGCTACCAAGGTTGGTCTCTCGTACGGTAATTAGTTTTCGTGTTATAACGTGTTAAATAGGGAATGTTTAACCACCGATACATAGCAGCGCACCAGATACGAACGCAGTACGACAGTGACATGATACGGGCAATAAGAGACAAAGACGAATGGGAGATAATAGATAAAATCGCAGATGGTGTCACAAGGACATTTCACGACGAATACAGACAGTCACGGCCGTATAACAGAAAACACGAACACGTAAGACAGCAGGTCCAATTCGTACATCAACACAGGAAGCAGTACCGAAATACACACTCACTCAAATTACAAACACTTTCAACATCACTTGCCACAGACAACCTTACACAACACCTAGAATAATTAAACTGCTTTAGAATAAACAGTGTAATGCAATCAGCCCTGTAAACGAGATCTAGCTTACGTATAAAGAGCAGACATGTCCATCCGGCGGTCGTTATTCCGCCATTGGCATGTAACACTTGTAACTAAACACTTAGTATATAAGCAACACAACAGGTAAAATTCAAGACATATAATAACTGATGGTTAATTCACAAATCCAAGAAATAAAATACTTTATGCTCACACACCACCGCGCTTTCCGCAATGTACATCATACATTGAAGAGCCAAAGAAATCTAATACCGTGCAGGGCCCAAGCGAGCACGCAGAAATAGCGCAACACGACGTGGCATGGACTCTACTAACGTCTGAAGTAGTACTCGAGGAACTTGACACCATGAATCCTGTAGAGCTTTCCATAAATCCGTAAGAGTACGAGGGAGCGGATATTTTTTCTGAGCAGAACGTTACAAGGCATCTCAGATACTCTCAATAATGTTCGGCGGCCAGCGGAACTGTTTACAATCAGAAGAGCCACTCTGTAGCAATTATGGACGTGTGTGGTGTCGCATTATCCTGCTGGAATTGCTCAACTCCTTCGGAATGCATAATGGACATGAATGGATTCAGGTGATCAGACAGGATGCTTATGTACGTGTCCCATATCAGAGTCGTGTCTAGACGTATCACTCCAACTGCACACACCCTACACCATTACAGAGCCTCCACCAGCTTGAACAGTCCTGTGCTCATACGCAGGGTCCACGGATTCATGTGGTTGTCTTCATGCCCGTATACGTCCATCCACTCGACACAATTTCAAAAGTGACTCGTCCGACCAGTCAACATGTTTCCAGTCATCAACAGTCCAGTGTCTGTGTTGACGAGCCCAGGCGAGGCGTGAAGCTTTGTGTCGTGCAGTCATCAAGGGTACACGAGTGGGTCTTCGGTTCCGAAAGCCCACAGCCATGATGTTTCCTTGAATGGTTCGCACGCTGGCACTCGTTGACAGCCCACCATTGAAATCTGCAGCAATTTGCGGAAGGGCTGCACTTCTGTCACGTTGAACGATTCTCTTCACTCGTAGCTTCTCCTGTTTTTGTAGGATCTTTTTCCGCCCGCAACGATGTCGGAAATTTGACGTTTTACGGGAATCCTAATACTGACGGTAAGGTCGTGAAATGGTCGTAAGGGAAAATCCCCACTTCACCACCACCTCGGATATGCTGTGTCCCATCGCTCGTGCGCCGACTATAACACCACGTCAAACTCACTTAAATCTTGATAACCTACCATTGGTAAAAACTTTGAGGTTCGCGGATGACATTGTAATTCTGTCAGAGACAGCAAAGGACCTGGAAGAGCAGTTGAACGGAATGGACAGTGTCTTGAAAGGAGGGTATAAGATGAACATCAACAAAAGCAAAACGAGGATAATGGAATGTAGTCAAATTAAATCGGGCGATGCTGAGGGAATTAGATTAGGAAATGAGACACTTAAAGTAGTAAAGGAGTTTTGCTATTTGGGGAGCAAAATAACTGATGATGGTCCAACTAGAGAGGATATAAAATGTAGACTGGCAATGGGAAGGAAAGCGTTTCTGAAGAAGAGAAATTTGTTAACATCGAGTGTAGATTTAAGTGTCAGGAAGTCATTTCTGAAAGTATTTGTATGGAGTGTAGCCATGTATGGAAGTGAAACATGGACGATAAATAGTTTGGACAAGAAGAGAATAGAAGCTTTCGAAATGTGGTGTTACAGAAGAATGCTGAAGATAAGGTGGATAGATCACGTAGCTAATGAGGAGGTATTGAATAGGATTGGGGAGAAGAGAAGTTTGTGGCACAACTTGACTGGAAGAAGGGATCGGTTTGTAGGACATGTTTTGAGGCATCAAAGAGTCACAAATTTAGCATTGGAGGGCAGCGTGGAGGGTAAAAATCGTAGAGGGAGACCAAGAGATGAATACACTAAGCAGATTCTGAAGGATGTAGGCTGCAGTACGTAGTGGGAGATGAAGAAGCTTGCACAGGACAGAGTAGCATGGAGAGCTGCATCAAACCAGTCTCAGGACTGAAGACCACAACAACAACCTACCATTGTAGCGGCAGTAACGATGTAACAACTGCTCCAGACACTTGTTGTCTTATACAGGCGTCACCAACTTCAGCGCCGTATTCTGCCTGTATTTGAATACGCATTTCTATACCAGTTTCCTTGACGCTTCAGTGTAGTTGTAGTGTTTTTGTAAATAGTGTTCAGAATTATTAATAAACTACAGCGGAACGGGACTGCAAGGCTCGAAGTAGTTCCGATACTCTCAGATCAGGCTGGCTCAGATAGGGTAATATTTCTCTCTCTCTTTCTAGCCAAGTCTCTCCTATCATCTAATTTCATATCTACTTAAATTTGGATATTTTTGTGTTCCTTATCTACTTTAATTCCTTATGTATTTTAATTTATTATTAATTGCTAAAAACCATGACTGCTGTGTATAATATGAAATATGTTTTGTAATCTACATGAAAAGCTGTGAAATGAACGACCTGTTATAAAATGTAAGGAAACAGGTCTCTAAATGGGCAATTAATCAAATTACAATATCTTCTTGGTTTACCTCTCATATGGTGCCATTTTTCGAACAGGACAGTGATCGTCCTCACGTGGAACGTGTCTATGAATTGCCTGCGTGATGCTGAAGTACTCGTCTAGTCACATTTGCTCCTTTGGGGTATCTGCTGGACGCCAGCTCCATACCTGGACCAGTATCCGGGCCATAAAGTACCAGTTACAACAGTTGTGCGGAAGATTGACTCAGAAGGGGGATACAACTGCTTTATGATACCATTCCGATCCGTATCTGTGCGTGCATCCAGTTCGAGAAGGGTTCAACGTCATATAAGGGGTCTGTACTGCCAAGTTCGTTCCAAATTTAACTCGACTTTATAATCACTTAAGTAACATTACACACCCTCTCAACGAGTCAAGTGTCATTTCGTTTCCTAGTCCCCTTCTACAATCTACCCCTTTCTGCCAGGTAATGTATTTGCAAGTGGTATGTTCGTCCATCTATTCAAGACACATTTAGTGGTGTCATTTACTTTAAAGTCTGGCCACCGAATGCATTTCAGCAAAACAACCTTTGACTGTAGCCGAAATGTGTACCCTAGAAGCATTATAGTATACATTTGGAAATGCTTACGCAACAATAACAGTGTAGCAGTGAAAAAGAATAAAAGGATGGTCTAATCCAAGTTAAATGGTTCAAATGGCTCTGAGCACTACGGGACTTAACATCTGAGGTCATCAGCCCCCTAGATCTTAGAACTACTTACACCTCATTAACCTAAGGACATCACACACATCCATGCCCGAGGCAGAATTCGAACCTGCGACCGTAGCGGTCGCGCGGTTCCAGACTTAAGCGCCTAGAACCGCTCGGAATCCAAGTTACAACAGTCACTGCGGCAGATCACACTCATTAAAAAAATTACCTCAGCTGTGACCTTGTTGAACTAAGATACACTCCTGGAAATTGAAATAAGAACACCGAGAATTCATTGTCCCATGAAGGGGAAACTTTATTGACACATTCCTGGGGTCAGATACATCACATGATCACACTGACAGAACCACAGGCACATAGACACAGGCAACAGAGCATGCACAATGTCGGCACTAGTACAATGTATATCCACCTTTCGCAGCAATGCAGGCTGCTATTCTCCCATGGAGACGATCGTAGAGATGCTGGATGTAGTCCTGTGGAACGGCTTGCCATGCCATTTCCACCTGGCGCCTCAGTTGGACCAGCGTTCGTGCTGGACGTGCAGACCGCGTGAGACGACGCTTCATCCAGTCCCAAACATGCTCAATGGAAGACAGATCCGGAGATCTTGCTGGCTAGGGTAGTTGACTTACACCTTCTAGAGCACGTTGGGTGGCACGGGATACATGCGGACGTGCATTGTCCTGTTGGAACAGCATGTTCCCTTGCCGGTCTAGGAATCGTAGAACGATGGGTTCGATGACGGTTTGGATGTACCGTGCACTATTCAGTGTGCCCTCGACGATCACCAGAGGTGTACGGCCAGTGTAGGAGATCGCTCCCCACACCATGATGCCGGGTGTTGGCCCTGTGTGCCTCGGTCGTATGCAGTCCTGATTGTGTTGCTCACCTGCACGGCGCCAAACACGCATACGACCATCATTGGCACCAAGGCAGAAGCGACTCTCATCGCTGAAGACGACACGTCTCCATTCGCCCCTCCATTCACGCCTGTCGCGACACCACTGGAGGCGGGCTGCACGATGTTGGGGCGTGAGCGGAAGACGGCCTAACGGTGTGCGGGACCGTAGCCCAGCTTCATGGTGACGGTTGCGAATGGTCCTCGCCGATACCCCAGGAGCAACAGTGTCCCTAATTTTCTGGCAAGTGGCGGTGCGGTCTCCTACGGCACTGCGTAGGATCCTACGGTCTTGGCGTGCATCCTTGCGTCGCTGCGGTCCGGTCCCAGGTCGACGGGCACGTGCACCTTCCGCTGACCACTGGCGACAACATCGATGTACTGTGGAGACCTCACGCCCCACGTGTTGAGCAATTCGGCGGTACGTCCACCCGGCTTCCCGCATGCCCACTATACGCCCTCGCTCAAAGTCCGTCAACTGCACATACGGTTCACGTCCACGCTGTCGCGGCATGCTACCAGTGTTAAAGACTGCGATGGAGCTCCGTATGCCACGGCAAACTGGCTGACACTGACGGCGGCGGTGCACGAATGCTGCGCAGCTAGCGCCATTCGACGGCCAACACCGCGGTTCCTGGTGTGTCCGCTGTGCCGTGCGTGTGATCATTGCTTGTACAGGCCTCTCGCAGTGTCCGGAGCAAGTATGGTGGGTCTGACACACCGGTGTCAATGTGTTCTTTTTTCCATTTTCAGGAGTGTATATTCTATAGTAGATGAATGCCGTTACCGATTGCAAAATGGTAACATTAGTATGTTTGATGATGATAAACATAGATTGAATAGGTTTTAGTTTTATTTGATTATAAATTGTGCTTCATTCTTCCACCCTACAATCATGCCTTACGCACTGAGCATTTTTAGAACCTTGTAAAATTTTATTTGTTATTGATGGCATCACCGTACTAATTGTCATGTTTGGTTAAACATACAAACGTCACTCCTATTCCAAAGATAGCAAGGTCAGGTAAGTGAGAGAGCAAACACACAATCAGCTTAACAACTTACACATCCAAGAAGCTGACAAAAAATAATAAACAGAAGAATGAAAAGAAATTGAGGATATGTTATGTGATGATTAGTTTCGCTTTACGAAGGGTATAGATGCGAAAGAGCTACTTCTGACCTTGCGTTTGATGGTGGAAGCTAGAGTGAAGAAAAAGCAAACCCGTTCATAAAATTTGTTGACTTGGAAAAAAGTGTAAGACAGTGAAAAATATACTTGAAATTATGAGAAAAATGGGACTAAACCATAGGAACAGAAGTGGGAACAATAAGATTCAAAGGTTATGGACCAAGTGCTCCGATTAAAAAAATTGCAGGACAGCGATGCAGTTTTTCGCACCTACTGTTCAAACTGTACATCTAAGAAGCAATGGTGAAAAAAAATAAAGCTTCAAGAGTGGGATTAAAATTCAGAGTGGAAGGATACCATTGAAAAGTCTCGCTGATGACATTACTATCCGCAGTAAAAGTGAAGAAGAATTTCATGACATGTTGAATGGAATCAGTCGTATAAGAAACACAGAATCTGTATTGTCCGCCCTATCCTGGAGTACTGCTGGGCGGCGTGGGACCCGCACTAGGTGGGACTGACGGATGACACCGAAAAAGTACAAAGAAGGGCAGCTAGTTTTGTCTTATCGCGAAATAGGGGAGATGGTGCTACAGACGTGATACGTGAACTGGAGTGGCAATCGCTAAAACAAAGGCGTTTTTCGGTGCTGCGGGATATTCTCATGAAAATTCAATCACCAGTTTTCTCCTCCTATTGCGAAAACATTCTGTTGGCACGATAAAATAAGAGAAGTCAGGGCTCGCAGAGAAAAATTTAAGTGCTTGTTTTTACCTCGCGCCGTTCGCGAGTGGAACGCTAGAGAGAGACATCCTCTGCCAGTCACTTTATTTTGAATACCAGAGTAATCACGTAGATGTAGAGAGAAAACCGAAGAAAGACAAAATTATTTAGGAGTAGCAGAAATGAAATAAGTGATAAAATTAACTCAGGCCGTTTTGGCCGAGCGGTTCTAGGCACTTCAGTCCCACGCGACAGCTACGGTCGCATGTTCTAATCCTGCCTCGGGCATGGATATGTGTGATGTCCTTAGGTTGGCTAGGTTTAAGTAGCTCTAAATTCAAGGCGACTGATGACCTCAGATGTTAAGTCCCATAGTCCTCAGAGGCATTTGAACCATATTTTTCAGGTGGACTGGTAAGGTGAATGAGAAGATTCTCCGCAGAACCAGCGGAGAAAGAGATTATGGAAAACACTCACAAGAAGATGGTACACGATGGCAGATGTGTTGAGACATCAAGGTGTAACATCTCTGCACTAAATGAGGCTGTACAGTACAAAAACCTGACTGTGGGTGTAGGCAGAAACTGGAGTATATGCTACAAATAGTTGAGGACGTACGGTGCTACTCTGAGGTGAACAGGTTAGCACAGGAGATGAATCTGTGGTGGACCAGATCGAACAAGGCAGAAAACTGCTGACTCCAAAAAAAAAGTGTGAGGTCTCCAGCTATCTACTGAGTTTGACTCGGATTTCTCCAACGCCTTTATCCTGGTATATTGCGGAAAGGTTATGAGCGTATGCTAATTCACGAGGAGACGCGTTTGTTATAAAACCTGAGTATACAGTTTGTAAAAGGTATAAGTGCAGACATTTCTATTAGTGACTGAGAAAGCCGGCCAGTGTGACCGAGCGGTTCTAGGAGCTTCAGTCTGGAACCGCGCGACCGATAGGGTCGCACGTTCGAATCCTGCCTCGGGCATGGATGTGTGTGATGTCCTTAGGCTAGCTAGGTTTATGTAGTTCTACGTTCTAGCGGACTGATGACCTCAGATGTTAAGTCTCATAGTGCTCAGAGCCATTTGAACCAAGTAATTGAGAAAGGTGTAGTAAACAACATTACGTCAGTATTTACGTCATTTGCAGACTAATAATTATAGCTGTTACAAGTCTTATGTTCTTAGGTTGGATAGTATCTCCAGTTGCATGTGGCAAGAGCAAGACATTAGCGCTTATTTCCCCTGGGCAGCAGGTCAGATGTTGAAGCGTGGACGCTTGGATGTAAAACGGTTAGTCTACACTGACAGCCTTAATACCCTTAGTGGTGGAATAACGGCCGTGCAGCAAACATCACGTAGTAAATTATGTAACGTATTTATGAGGAGACTGTTCAGTGCAGAGAAAGAAGAACCAACACATTGATGTACATATTAAAGTACGGCATAGAAAAACATTGCCACATATAAAATATCTACACTTATATGTGCAACATCCTGTAGGTTCAACAAGATGACGGGTTTGTGGTACTTGAAATCCGTCGTGTTATCAGAAATTAAAAGAGTTTTTCAAATAAATTTTGTGCATTTCTGATGGCTCGTAGCACTCCAGTTCTGACCCAGTCTAAAGTTTCCACACTTTAAAGTTATCGACTCCTGTAAAAGTCGTTATGCTGCCAGCACTGTATCGTATTGCTTGGTGGTCAGCACGTTGTAGTGCGGGCTGGAAACAAGTGTCGCGACTTTCGTGCGGTCACGCTTGCTGGCGCCAGCCTGTTCGTCGCCAGATCCAATTTCACGGCAGCGACGCGTGCTCCCTGGTCCGCCGGCGGATTTAGCGCTGCGGCTACGGCGCTTGCTCACCCGTTTGCCGCAACTAATCCGGCGAGACGAATTGTCCCCAGAGTGTGACTGGCCTTCCTTGCCGTCTGCGGACGTTGGCTGGCACCACCGCGAATAAGCACGGAATGTTTTGTAACCGTCAAAGGTTCCCTTCTGTACTCCGCATTTCATCCTGCGGCTTATCCTCCCATTCTTCTGTACATGATTATCAGCATACGAATAGAGTTTTCGTAGGGAAAAAAACTTGTGAACAATGAGAGGCCGGAATGCGTTCCTCGTTCATCATAGGTCAGTCTTTGCATTTTTTACCTATTCCTGTGATTCGTACTAATTGCTACACATTTCTCTCATCATTGGCTTACACATAGTCAGTAACCATAGGACAACATGCACTTTCACAACGCCGCATGTGAAAACGGGATTCCTCTGGGGCTGCTGCAGGCCGCTGTGGCCGAGCGGAACCGCGCTGCTGCTACGGGTTAGTTAGGTTTAAGTAGTTCTAAGTCTAGGGGACTGATGACCTCAGATGTTAAGTCCCATAGTGCTTAGAGCCATTTGAACCATTTTGAACCTCTGGGGCTCATTCCTCGGGTTCTGCTAGTGATAGAAAGGTAGGGTCAAGTGATGTGGACAGCCCTTGGGCTAGGGACAGTATGCATACCCAACAGACAGGTCATCTTAGTATCACTATCGTACAGTACAGGGCAAGGCATGAACATTAAACACTTCCTCCTACTGAAGCAAAAGGAGTACATCTATTTTTTTTCTTTTTACACTTCATGTGCTCTTCGGTGAACATTAAGTTCAAGGGCGTTTTCTTGGAAAATAAAAAAAAGGTATTTTTCTATGTTTTGTGCCAAAACGGAGCCGCAGAGTCTAAGACAGCTATCTACAGCAATTGGCTGAAGTTTTTGCGACATATTTGTAAGATCCCGGTCTCGAACCTGCTAGAAACTTTTCTTGATATCTTTATCCGTTTCCGAGATACAGAGGTTCAAAGTTATTATCTCATTGGTGGTTTCTTAGAGAACCCCCGAAAAAGCGGTTTTATTTTCGTACCAAAACCGAGATGCGGATTCCAAGACGGTGAAACAGAACAAATGGCTGAAATTTTTACCATGTATTCCTAAGATAGAGATGTCGAACAATCTTGAAAATTTTCTTTACATATTCGTTCGTTTACAAGATACGGAAGTTCAAACTTACCCTACTTGTACACCTAAAATGCGCACGTAAACAGGGGTATCTGCCCGGGCAGCAATTTCAGGTGGGCGCCAGATTCGCATTCTTGAAGAAAAAATATTGTTTCACAAAAAGCGCCTAGCCTGCAGCGCGAGTTGATCTACCGATTACTCATATGATTTTGAAACCCACCCTTGTTGGTTTTTGAACATTTTTGAACACATTATAAGTTGATTTATGAACTAATCTTGAGTTGCGTGCATAGTGTACGTGATGACTCTGTCAGGGGAACCTCCGTCGCATTAAGAAATAAAAAACTTCGCCACTGTTCTCACAATTTCAACAAAATCTGTAGATTCCTGAAACGCAGAATAAAACATGGAATTAAACATATTGGGAAAAACAGATCATAGGAAAGGGGATGCGTGGTTGCTTCTAAAAAACAGTACATACCGGATGGTCGTGTTTGCTCGCTGCGCGACATGGAGCAGTGAGCTAGCAGCCAGCCGCCTTTTGCTGCATGCATTCGCTGCCTGCCCGTGGCGCACCCAAGCGGAAACGGAGGCTGTGCGGAACTCTTTTGCCCCTCTTTTTTTTTCCCCGCGGTCGGGATGTTATGGAATTTTATTGCGCTCGGGGCCGGGGTGTTGACTTTCCGCAGAGCGGGAGAAACGAGGTGCGGTATACCACTGGCAAACGCGGAAGTTACGTCACCAGGAAACTTAATAGCGGGGAAGTGGGCTGTTGTCGCGAATAAAAGGTCCTCGCAGCCTGTGGAGGGAGACGGTCGGTTGGGACGACGACGCGGCCAGCTTTCCACTGCAGTAAAAGAGCGGCGCGCCGTGCCTGTGTAAGGAAGAGGGGCGTGTGCACCGGCGAGAGTGGAATACGGATATTGGCCTGCAGGCTAAGTGTCGGCGCAAATGGGCATAACGAGGCACGAGAACTGCGCGGGCGACAGCCGGCGGTGTCGGCGTATGGAAAGGCAGGGCTGCACTCCTGGAAAGTGGTTCTGCTCCGCCAAATTGCCCCGCTCCGACGATACGCTGCCGGCGGCGGGCAACAAATCGTTAAGGCCTTTCTTCGCGCTTAGAGTTTATCGCCCCTCGAATCGAAGCTGTTAAAAGTGGATTTAGCCAGGCTGGCAACTAACTCACCGCGTAAGGGGCGAGCAGTATCCGATGGTGAAGGCACAATCTGTACTACATATGTGGTGTCACCACCAGACACCACACTTGCTAGGTGGTAGCCTTTAAATCGGCCGCGGTCCGTTAGTATACGTCGGACCCGAGTGTCGACACTATCAGTGATTGCAGAGCGAGCCCCGCCACGCGGCAGGTCTAGTCTAGAGAGACTCCCTAGCACTCGCCCCCAGTTGTACAGCCGAATTGCTAGCGATGGTTCACTGACTGCATACGCTCTCATTTGCAGAGACGACAGTTTAGCATAGCCTTCAGCTACGTCATTTGCTACGACCCAGCAAGGCGCCATATTCAGTTACTATAAGTACTCTGAACAGACAATATTGTGAATCATGTACCGTCAAGAGCGACGTTCATCACTAATGGATTAAACTTAAGTATCAAACTAATTATGTCCGCTTTCTGAATTCTAATTGCTGGGCATGTTCCAGACCTCACGTCAATATAGTTCTTCCCTCCTCACGCCAGCCTGAGTGAGTTAAAACGCATGCATTTTGGCCTCCACTAGTAAAAACACCTTGTTTGCTCTTCTGCCAACACAACAACATAGACCACCCAGTATGAGAATTTTCACGGACAATCAAGTTCCAACCACATCTACATCAATACTTCGCAAGCGACTGTACCACAAGTTCACCTAGGATGAGTATTTTTTTTCTTTTTGTTAATTTATTAGCTTTCAGAATGTGCCCCTACATCTGTCAAAACAGAGCAGACGTTAATAATATACTTGGTGTCGACAACTCACGGTAGATGTTATTTTATGTCTTACTCCGGTACAATGTAACGTAGGATTCACAAAGGACTAATCTGAAATAAAACAAGATTTGCAATCAGAGTATACAAAAACGAGTAAGCAAGACGAAACTGGAACACAGGATACACATTGGTAGTACACTATAAAATTCCTGCTGGTAACACGATAAGATATAATAAATCGCCGTAGTTACACATTTTTATATTCCTGATTTAATCCACATTAAAGAATGTACATCTCCACTGACTCCACATCTCCAGGCGGAGGTTCGAGTCCTCCCTCGGGCATGGGTGTGTGTATTTGTCCTTTGGATAGTTTAGGTTAAGTAGTGTGTAAGCTTAGGGACTGATGACCTAAGCAGTTAAGTCCCATAAGATTTCACACACATTTGAACATTCTACACTGAAGAGCCCAAGAAAGTGGTACACGAGCATAATATCGCGTAGGGCCCCAGCGAACAAGCAGAAGTGCCGCAGTACGACGTGGCATGGAGTCGACTAATGTCTGGAGTAGTGCTGGAGGGAACTAACACCTCGAATCCTGCAGGGCTTTCCATAAATTCGTAAGAGTACCAGGGGATGGAGATCTCTAATGAACAGCACGTTGCAAGGCATCCCAGAAATGCTCAATAATGTTCATGTCTGGGAGTTGGTTGGCCAGTGGAAGTGTTTAAGCTCAGAGGAGTGGTACTGAAGCCACTCTGTAGCAATTCTGGACGTGTGGTGTGTCGCAATATCCTGCTGGAGTTGCTCAAGTCCATCGGAGTGCACAGTGGACGTGAATGGATGCAGGTGATCAGAAAGGGTGCTTACGTACGTGTCACCTGTCAGAGTCGTACCTAGAACTATCAGGGGCCCCATATCACTCCATCTCCACACGCCCCACACCATTACAGAGCCTCCACCAGCTTGAGCAGTCCCTTGCTTATAAGCAGAGTCCATGGATTCATAAGGTTGTTTCCATACCCGTACACGTCCATCCCCTCAATACACTTTGAAACAAGACTCATCCGACCAGGCAACATGTTTCCAGTCGTCAACAGTCCAATGTCGGTGTTGACGGGCCCAGGCGAGGTGTGGAGCTTTGTGTCGTGCGGTCGTCAAGGGTACACGAGTGGCCTTCGGCTCTGAAAGTCCATATTGATGATGTTGAATGATTTACACGCTGACACTTCTTGATGGCCTAGCATTGAAATCTGCAGCAATTTGCGAAGGGTTGCAATTCTGTCACGTTCAACGATTCTCTTCAGCCGTCGTTTGTCCTGTTCTTGCAGGATCTTTTTCCGGCCGCAGCGATGTCGGAGATTTGATGTTTTACCGGATTCCTGATATTCATGGTACACTCATGAAATGGTCGTAAGGGAAAATCCACACTTCATCGCTACCTCAGAGACGCTGTGTTCCATCGCTCGTGCGCCTACTATAACACCACATTCAAACTCACTTAAATCTTGATAACCTGCCATTGCACCAGCAGTAGGAACTAACAACAGCGCCACGCACTTGGTGCCTTATTCAGGCGTTGCCGACCGCAGCGCCGTATTTTGCCTGTTTACCTAGCTGTATATTTGAATTCGCATGCTGTACCAGTTTATTTGGCGCTTCAGTGTAAATTAATAATAAAATGTTCTTTCTGTGTCCTGCACGAATTGTTTCAGAAGCTGAATATATAGAATTGAATATTTGTACAGGTTGTACCATGTAAACATAACAGGAGAAGAGTTTACAAGAACCAGAGTTGTGTATTACAGCCACAAGTATAGTTACACAAGTAATCAGAGTCGCACACGTAGGAAGTGCATAGTGACAAACACCCAGAGGCTGAGCTTTCCATATGCTACAGAGCAACACTTATAGATCTAGTCAGTTAATTGACCTTTGGTGTTCTCCTGGCATTGTAACTACCAAGGGCATTAGATTACCAGCACAGGGAGCTATATCTTGATATTGGCATTGTTGACGAAGTAGAATGTTTTATACGTTGCTACATCGTTGGATGCTAACAAGGTTTGGAGGTTACGTGAGAAGTGATGACCAAGAGCCCGAAGATTACTTTAAAGTACTTTTATGTGGTACGTGTTCCTATGACATTTTAGAAATATATGGCTTCGATATTCTCAGGAAGAGTAATTTCAAGGACAATCACGTTCGATCTGCATCAATACATCGCAAGCCACCTGACGATTTGTGGGGGAGGGCTCTTCTGGTGCCACTAACTGATTTCCCTTCGTTCCACCCGTGTTTAATTCGCGAACTGCGCGTGGGAAGATTGTCGGTAAATCTCTACATTAGCTCAGATTTCTCGAATTTTCTTCTTGTCCTCATTTTGTAAGGGGTATGTGGGAGGAAGTAATATGATGTCCCACTCTTCCCGAAATGTACTCCCTTCCAATTCCAATAGTAGGTCTAAACCTCTCCGCGATATACAACGTCTGTCTCGTAGCGTCTGCCAATGGATATATCTGAAACGCTCTCGCATCGACTGAACGATCCCATAACACAACCGTCCCCTCTCCATCTCTTCTACCTGGTGCGGGTGCCGGACTGATGAACAGTACTTGAGAATCTATAGAATAATACGTGAGTTAGGGCCTACATTTCGTTCACATTCTTTCTATGAATTTCACAATCGCATGTGCTTTTCCTACTACTTGCTTTCTGTGGCAGTTCCATTTAAGGTCGCTCCGATAGATATTGCTACATATTTTATGGCGGTTACTGTTATTTTCCTATGCATGCCGAATATATTGCATTTATTTACGTTCAGGGTTGACTACAAATCCTTGAGCTACTCATCAATCCTCTGTTAATCTTTACAGAATTCTGAATTGCTGCCTTCTTAGAACTGCCTTAAAGAGCTTTTCTTATTTTTTTTTCATTTAACGGTAGTGTGGGATAGTGTCAAGTGCCTTCCTGAATTCAAGAAACAATGTATCAACCTTAACGCCGATGTCCACACAAGGGATTCCAAAACATTTTCTCGGATGGAACACTTTAAGAATCCCGCAGTCTGATGGGACACCCTGTTTGGTTTGAAGATTAATAAAATTTATAGAGTATTTTTAGTGAGAAACATTAGTTTTATTCATCGGTTACTTTAGTTTTAAATCTTAACTAATGATACAGTGTTCATTAGACAATTTTTAAAAAAGAAGAAAAATGTCGAATAGGAAGTCCATATTACTGATAAATTTTCCCGGAGCACTTACTCACTTCTCGGAGAACGCCAGAATTCCGTAGAACACAGTTTGCGAAAACCTGGCCTACAGAGCTTTGGCGATGAGGAGGAACTGTTGTTTGCAGAATAGATGTTGATTTTTATTCTCCAAACACGTCATAATACATGGGCATAAAACACGTTCCATAATTCTACAGTTCTTAGTGGTTACTTCTTTTTTTGTGAGGGACGTGTATAGAAGTGGCCGAAAACTCTTTTTTTCTGTTTTCTTGGATTTCGGCATTAAAAATCATTAACAACTATAACCGACAGATGTTTATGGTACCTAATAGTCATCTTGTGTTTATTTATGCTCAACCTGTACGTTTAAAAATTAACTTTTTTTTACCTTTGAATGGGCATTGACATCTGTTCTTAACTGTCAGTAGCATGATCAACATCTTCACTCTTCTGCTTCACTATTGTTTTTCTAGATATTTTATACGAAAAAAAGATTTTTTTCATTTACAGACGAATTTGTAAATTCTTTGCATTGACTACGCTTGCAATTGTTGGAGTTATCTTGTTCCTCCCGTTCATTGTAATTAGAGTATTAAGCTAAGCCGTCAGCAACTTGTTTTGGTTCGAATTTCCCATGGTTAACGTTTCACGTTAATGTCGGTTAATTTATCTTTGTGATACAAAAATGTCTGCTGGGTTATCTTATGGCCCGCAGAGCATGTTACGTGTTAAATTTTTTTCCCCTTGCGAGTAAGTAATGATGTAATGTACACCATTGACAGTTTCTGGAAGTGCACGCTCTCCCCTAAGCTGCGCGTCCGTTCGTTTCCCACCTTGATGTTGTCGGTTATGACGTTACATTTTACACCTATGCCATTTCACTCCAGAGAACACATTGGGCGCTATGTGTATTTTCTATTTTCATCTTCTTATTACCGACAAATCACTGTGGTTGCGCTGTATAATGAGTGGAAAGTTTTTCCCCTGTGTGTTTGACATGTATGCACTTTAAATCTCCGAAGGTACGTAATTTATTTATTATACATTACCCAAAATTAGGAAAATTACTTTCTTACAGCATTATAAAATACTCCTTTTAATATTACTAATCCTTTATTACATTTGTAAATCCGATGATACAACAAGCTTCTTTCGAGGTTGGTCATCGTGAGATAAATAATATTTAATGATCTTGCCTTCACAAGAATTTCTTTCCATTACACCGGCAAGGTACCACCATCACATAAACACGTGTAGTCTGTATAAACTGCAAGTGACAGATCTAGAAGAATGTGGCATTGATGCATTTCTATGGCGTCCACAATTGATGCATTTGTTGTCAAGGGAAATATTTATAGACGTTTTCTGATACAGTAGTACTCTCACCACAGCTCGAACACAATCTTGTATTGTAAGAAAAAGAGCATAACGCTCTCATAATTCGTTTATAAATGATTGCAGTTTCTGGGCGATCTTCAACTAGAACTGATGTATGATTTCTGAAAATGAGCGTGAAAAAAGTAACAATATTTGCTGCTCTTTTATACTCTACTGAAATAGATCACAGATCGTAATTCCGGAGGTAGTACAGGTTTCTTAGGAAACCTGTTGCTGATTTCTCTGCAGTTAAAATTTTACTAACGTCTAATGTATCTAGTTGAAAGATTATATTTTGAATGTTTCTGAACGAAGTTCTGTTTGCTTTTTTTGCAGGTGAGTGTCTCAGACAAATTTTTACTGCGATTCGGCGGCTTCCAAATGGCATCAGAAGTACGTATCTCCAATTTAATGACAAACATAACCCACGCTGCAATTCATGTAATGTTGTTCATACATACGGAGACTTAAAATCACACAAATTGTGAAATCACTAACAATAATTATGCATTGGTGCCAGCATATATTATGTAGCATAATTTGGATTGCACACAAATCATAATGTCTATTTACATAAAATTTTATGAAAAATTGATTAAGAAGCCTCTCCTTACTAAAAAAAAGTGTAAATTTGTGCCTGCAGTCGCAGTTTATTTATTTTGGCTTCTGGCTACCGATTCCAGTACACAGTACCATCCTCAGGCCATCCTATGATCAAAATATACCATTACATACTTACAACATTATTGCAAGATCAGTTACAAAAATATTGTTCTTTACCACAGCAAACGCATGGGATACAGTGCACCTTGAAATGTACAAGTAGACTCTTACCCCTGGCACGCCGTCGCTTGCTTCCTTCCCAAGTAGGTGTGTAAAGTACTAAAAGAAAAACTCAATGTTGAGCTTTAAAGAGATGTAAATTGTGGCCAGCAGTGATATGAGTGCCTCCTATGTACAGAGATTATCTTTTTCTTGTTATTATTATTATTTTATTATTATTACATCTTCAAACAAATAACAGTGTAAAAGATATCGCCTTATTAATTTATTCTATAACGTTCTACAGTCTTCCTCCTCTCTGCGTTACAGCAGAATTTTTTGGCTCCGAATCGTTTTCCTTTCCATTATTCCCTTTTCATCTGAGGTAATATTGCACCTGAGGCAGTTTTCGTGTCTCGGTGGAACTCATCTTGTGAGTAGACATTCGGCATGATATATATGAAATATGTATTTTCGAGAATGATATGCAGTAAACAAATGGAACATACACAAGAAATTTAGACGACATACAAGGATTCAGAGCCACAGATTCTGTTGTCAGGCCTAGTGGTGGAGCGATGCAAAGACGATCTAAACGTCAGGTTCATAGTCGTTTTGATATTTCGTAACGAGGAAAGCCAGCACCCAAAACAATTTTATTCAAATTCCAAAAGACATTAAATGTGTCGTTGCTGAGACATCGTTGAAATCTGCACTTACAATGCTGTTGGATCAAAGAACTGCAATGACAGGCTTAGGTATCAATTTATAGAGCAGTAAGGCAGGTCTCGATAACTTCGGATCAGCATTTACGCTGACAAGAAGAGTATAGCTAGCAAGCGACTGGAATGCAGAACGGACTCAAATCAACATTAGTGTTAATGACCAAAACAACAAAATATTTTTTCAAAGACTTCTCAGGCTTAAGACCTATATCGTGTTTTTCCCACTTGAATCTGAAGCAATCCTAGGCTTTTCCATCTGGTGGTATATTAGACTATCCACATAAGCATTTTCAAAGCATGACATACCACAATTGAAGTTCTACGGCTTTCGTCTCTCTTTCTCCCTCGCTTCTTAAGAATAAATATTAAAATAATTTTTTAGTCCTTTGGTATTTTCTCAGCCATTTAAATGTGATTAATCAAATTTGTTTGACTTAGTAACTGTATACGCATCAGAGCTACATGGAGAATATAGGTTTTCATTGCCGTAAACTATTCTTCTGAGTGTACAACAGTAACAATATGATAAAACTACCGATGTTTCCACAGTGATTCCTGCTGCCTGCAATAGCAGTCGAACCGAAGGCAGTTTATTCAGTGGTTCGAAAATATCAATGACGATTATGCGACTTAGGTTGTACCAGAAAACCCTTGATTCTTTAAAGAACCGGACCCTCATGTATATAACAGATTAAAAAGTATGTTTATTTTATAAATGAGTTACGTACTAAATGTTTAATGGCAAGCATGTAATTGAGAAAAATTTGGCGAAACTTTGAAATTAAGCTTCAAGTTTGCTATAAGACTCCAAATGCTCTTATTATGAAACACTGGATGAATATAGCCTGAGTAATTTGCGCTCCATTTTAAGCAGAAGTAAATTTTTCACACATCTCAGTGTTTATGAGGTCATTTCTCCTGAACTATGTGTCGTATAATGACATAATTTTCGATGCACATTCAGTAACATACGTAGATAATGTTTGCAAATTGTGTTAAAACAGAGTTAGTAGCAAAGAAGTAATACATTGAAGTGTCGTTTCTGATGCTGAAGTTTTACTGCATCAACAGCGAAAACGTGCTAAGCGACAAACTTTTTTCACCGTTTTGAGGGGGTGGGGCTGTTGGCGAGAAGACATTTCGTAAGGGTTTGAAAATATGAGTAAAGTTCGTTGGAAGTCACTAAGTGTCCTGGATAATACAACCTGGCTATTTGTGTGACCATCAGTTACCTGCCTCAAAACCAACTCACTGTATCTAACTTCAATATTGGTCTTGTTGTGTTAAACTTTTAACATAAGATTACACGACGTAAAGAATAGATGAATAAATCATTTTAAATATTTAAATTCGCTCAATAATTCCGCGATATATTGAAAACCCAATTTCTTTTCCCTTTGACTCCATAAGGTAGGCAACCAGTAACTAGTATTGGTTTCCGGGTTCCGGGATAGTAGTTGGTACTACATGTAACTTCTATGAAGTCCTTTGGTAGTTCCCCAGTCATTCAAGTCTGGTTTATTAATTTTTTACTTGTTTCAGTAACTGTACGTAAAACAGAGCTTTTATCAGTCACCTATATGGAGATTATAATCTGACATGGCTGGAAACTGTTTACATAAAATTCTTTTGGGTGTATAAGACCGGAATAATATGATAAAACTACACACATAGCTGCCTGTAATAGTTTCCGAAAGGAAGGTAATATACTGAAGCGCTAAAGAAACATGTATAGGCACCCGTATTCAAATACAGTGATGATGTAAACAGGCAGAATACGGCGCTGCGGTTGGCAATGCCTGTATAAGACAACAACTGTCTGGCGCAGTTATTATAACAGTTACTGTTGCTACAATGACAGGTTAATAAGATACAAGTGAGTTTCAACGTGGTGTTATAGTCGGCGTACGAGCGATGGGAAACAGCACCTCCGAGGTAGCGATGAAGTGGGGATTTTCCCGTATGATCTTGTAACGAGTGTATCGTGAATATGAGGATTCCGGTAAAAGATCAAGTCTCCGTCATTGCTGCGACCGGAAAAAGATCCTGCAAGAACGGGACCAATGACGACTGAAGATAATCGTTCAACGCGGACAGAAGCGCAACGCTTCCGCAAATTGGTGCAGATTTCAATGCTGGGCAATCAACAAATATCAACGTGCGAACCATTCAACGAAACATCATCTTACGGGCTTTCGGAGCCGATGGCCTACTCGTGTACCCTAGATGACTGCACGACACCAAGCTTAACGCCTCGCCTGGGCCCGTCAACACCGACATTGGACTGCTAATGACTGGAAACACGTTGCCTGGTCGGACGAGTCTCGTTTCAGATTGTATCTAGCGGATGGAAGTGTACTGGTGTAGAGACAACCTCATGAATCCATGGACTCCATGTCAGCAGGAGACTCTTGAAGCTGGTGGAGGCTCTGTAATGGTGTGGCGCGTCTACAGTTGGAGTGACATGAGACCTCTGATACGTCTAGATACGACTGTGACAGATGACACGAGCGTAAGCATCCTGTCTGATCACCTGCATCCATTCATGTCCATTGTGCTTTCCGACGGACTTGGGCAAGTCCAGCAGGACAAAGCGACACGCCACCCGTCCAGAATTGCCATAGAGTGGCTCCAGGAACATTCTTCTAGCAACCAGACGTGCATGACATGACCAGCATTGAGCATATCTGGTATGCCTTGCAATGTGCTGTTGAGGAGAGATGTCCACGTCCTCGTACTCTTACGGATTTATGGAGTACCTTGCAGGATTCACGGTGTCAGTTCCCTCGAGCACTACTTCAGACATTAATCGAGTCCATGCCACGTCGTGTTGCGGCACATCTGCGTGCTCGCGGGGACCCTACACGATATTAGGCAGGTGTACCAGTTTCTTTGAGTCTTCAGTGTATTATTGTACAATGACGCGGTAACATAAACAGAGAAATTTCATTGAAACATAAATGACAGTTTATTCAATAGTTCGCAAATACCAGTGCAATTATAGGACTTACGTATTATTGCGCAATTGTTCGTAGGGGATAGTAGTGCATGCCAGGTACTTTCAAAACGATGGTCGAGTGCCGGCGCACCACCTCCAGGCTGCAGATAACAGGTATGAAGCGCATTCGGGAGTTACCCGCGTGATGCAGCACTGCGGTCCCCCTTTTGCAGTCTGCAGAACAAAGGGTCGTTCATGTCGTTAGCAGGACGTGCGCTTCGATCGCGAGGGAAGTGCAGCCCGTTTGTAATTCTCATTATGGCGCCACAGGAGACGGCTATATGAGGGAAATTTTTGTTTCCATGCGAGGCGCCCCTGCGCCCCGCCCCGCTGTGTGCGTATTTATTTATTCCACCCTCGGCTCTCTCCCCCGCGCTACCCTCGGGAGTGGGGCGCGTGCCAGCTTGCCGTGCACACGCGTGGACGCAGACAACCGAGGCGAGGAGATCGTGCCAGCAATTGTAACTGAGTTGCTGTACAAAACCACATACTGCCTACTGTACCCTTAACATCACCGTCCAAAAACCGGTATTATTCATACAAATTTTGCAAACAATACGTGGTGTTTCAGGATGCAGAACTCGGTAATACACTCCTGGAATTGAAATAAGAACACCGTGAATTCATTGTCCCAGGAAGGGGAAACTTTATTGACACACTCCTGGGGTCAGATACATCACATGATCATACTGACAGAACCACAGGCACATAGACACAGGCAACAGAGCATGCACAATGTCGGCACTAGTACAGTGTATATCCACCTTTCGCAGCAATGCAGGCTGCTATTCACCCATGGAGACGATCGTAGAGATGCTGGATGTAGTCCTGTGAAACGGCTTGCCATGCCATTTCCACCTGGCGCCTCAGTTGGACCAGCGTTCGTGCTGTACGTGCAGACCGCGTGAGACGACGCTTCATCCAGTCCCAAACATGCTCAATGGGGGACAGATCCGGAGATCTTGCTGGCCAGCGTAGTTGACTTACACCTTCTAGAGCACGTTGGGTGGCACGGGATACATGCGGACGTGCATTGTCCTGTTGGAACAGCAAGTTCCCTTGCCGGTCTAGGAATGGTAGAACGATGGGTTCGATGACGGTTTGGATGTACCGTGCACTATTCAGTGCCCCCTCGACGATCACCAGAGGTGTACAGCCAGTGTAGGAGATCGCTCCTCACACCATGATGCCGGGTGTTGGCCCTGTCGTATGCAGTCCTGATTGTGGCGCTCACCTGCACGGCGCCAAACACGCATACGACCATCATTGGCACCAAGGCAGAAGCGACTCTCATCGCTGAAGACGACACGTCTCCATTCGTCCCTCCATTCACACCTGTCGCGACACCACTGGAGGCGGGCTGCACGATGTTGGGTCGTGAGCGGAAGACGGCTTAACGGTGTGCGGGACCGTAGCCCAGCTTCATGGAGACGGTTGCGAATGGTCCTCGCCGATACCCCAGGAGCAACAGTGTCCCTAATTTGCTGGGAAGTGGCGGTGCGGTCCCCTACGGCACTGCGTAGGATCCTACGGTCTTGGCGTGCATCCGTGCGTCGCTGCGGTCCGGTCCCAGGTCGACGGGCACGTGCACCTTCCGCCGACCACTGACGACAACATCGATGTACTGTGGAGACCTCACGCCCCACGTGTTGAGCAATTCGGCGGTACGTCCACCCGGCCTCCCGCATGCCCACTATACGCCCTCGCTCAAAGTCCGTCAACTGCACATACGGTTCACTTCCACGCTGTCGCGGCATGCTACCAGTGTTAAAGACTGCGATGGAGCTCCGTATGCCACGGCAAACTGGCTGACACTGACGGCGGCGGTGCACAAATGCTGGGCAGCTAGCGCCATTCGACGGCCAACACCGCTTTTCCTGGTGTGTCCGCTGTGCCGTGCGTGTGATCATTGCTTGTACAGGCCTCTCGCAGTGTCCGGAGCAAGAATGGTGGGTCTGACACACCGGTGTAAATGTGTTCTTTTTTCCTTTTCCAGGAGTGTATATGGTGTACCAAAATGGCATGGCCCGACTTTGGGAAACAATCCTGACACATAGAGAAATAAAATGTGTTACATGTACATGGGTCCGAGAACGCTTTATTTCCTCGTTAGAGGTCGTTTTCTACTTTTCTTCCTCATACTGATCATCAGAAACACAACTGTTTCGAATCATACTTAATAATGTGCTTAACTCAAACTATACTGGAAGCAGAAAAAGTGTTAGCGAACAAGGGAAAAATCACGAAGTCCCACAAGGTTCAATTTTAGATCCATTCCTATTCCTTATTGTGGACTGCAAGAATCGTCACGAAATTGTGCCGCAACGTCATCAGCAAAGATTTTCTGTCGAGTTTTGGGCCGACAATGTTTGTGATCTTCTATTAGGCCCTCAATTACTTCCACCAAGACTCAACGGAGAAATTTTTGAAGTCATGTTATGAACAGCAGCGATTTACCTTATTGCAGTGAAGTTGACGACTGGTACCTCATGGAGTATGCAACATCTACTCATCGTCTGCAGATGCCAATGGTGTCACTCACTGGTCTGAAGATGGGTTCTGAGGACTGAACTCGGTCACCATCAACGAAATAAAATACCGTTTGCGATCACGACTGATTCATTTCAAAGGAGAAACTTACCATGCTTTCTTTTAGTATACTCTGCCTGTTCTGTGCCTTTACGAGTGCAATAAAACATGTACTTCTGTCTCCTCATTTCAATGTTAATGTGCATAGGCATCAAATTAACAGATTGAGGGTGTCCAATTCCTTGGTCCCCCATGTTCGCCAGGCCTAAACACACTAGACTTTTTGCGCGATCATTTACGTACAGAACCCCGGTACAAGATTTACAGTGTCTCCGTGTCCCTGTTGTGGAAGGCTATGAAACAATAGGCAGTTCGACAGGGATACACCAGTGCATCAGGTATTCAGTGTTATGGCTGGCTGATGCATGTATCCTTACTAACGGAGAGCGTTTTTAACATTTCATTTAGAAACGTGTACCACACTGTGCCTATAACTTCTTTTCCTGTGTATTTCCCATGTTTAATATATTTAATATTTGTAGAAACTGAGCTCCAACATGCAAACAAAGCGTTTCCGGATTCATATCCATGTAACATATTTTCGTCCTCTGCGTGTGACGAATTTTTCCTGAAAGTTTGACCAGACGTTTTTGTTACGCCCGGGTAGACTAGTTTGAATAAAACATTCTATATAACTTGTGTCCAGTTTTTATTGCTTACAGAGATACAGTAGTTACAATGTATCCAAGTATTGACACAGAACGTTTTCAGAAAAGCAGATGATTAACTTCAAAGTTGGTTTCCATAAGTTCCATCTCCGACATAATGCATTTTAAAATTTTCTTATCAACACCAAGTGCACCCCTCAAATGGTTCTAAGCACAATGGGAGTTAACATCTGAGGTCATCACTCCCCTGGACTTAGAAATATTTAATCCTAACTAACCTAAGGACATCAAACACATCCATGCCCGAGGCAGGATTCGAACCTGCAACCGTAGCAGCAGACACGGTTCCGGACTGAAGCTCCTACAACCACTCGACCCCATCGGCCGGTTTCTTTCTATCCTGATACTTCCAAACGTTTACATCTAGACTGTTCACTGGAGAATAGTTCTTGATTGGATTTCTCGAAATTCCACGGCCGGCTGTGTACCCTTGACGAGTGCTTTCGTTTCCTGGGAGGCTAGCACTATTCATAATCCGAACGATCAACTCATCTCTTATGTTTACTTTTCCTTTGTAGAAATCGCCTTTCAATCATCTCCAAAAGCAAACGTCTAAAAAGGTAATGTCCAAAGACCTTGGTAACCAATAAAAGCCACCGTTTCTGCCTATCCATCTTCCATGTAATGTAAAGTTTAGATGATATTTAACCTAACAAATAAAATGTGCAGGGGCCTTGTTTTGCTGGAAGTAAATACTCATCATTGTAGCCAAAGGAACCTCTTCCAAAAATGATGGATGCTCATTGTCAGCAAAGAATAGATCCTTGTGACACCTTTAAACTATAGAGTAGAATGCACATGCACACTTGAAAAATTCAGTCACGTAACCTCAAGCAGAACTTCACAACTTGAACTTCAAAACTTTCAAAACGAAAATTACAGTCGATAAATAAACTCATAGCAAATGGCGTACCAACATGCGAAATGAAAACAGCATATGTCTAACCAAAAAGAAGTGGGCACACGTTATGTGGAATGATTTATTCGACCTGCTGCAAAACCTAGTATTCCCCCTGGAAACACTGTATGAACCAATATATTACACATTTGCTTCGCTGCAGCATAACGTGTGCGAATGCACTCAATATAAAATAAATTAGGGTACAGCTACACCATTTCACTCTGATGACTGCTGCAGAGCACTTATTGGGTCTGCACAAATATTTATGTCTGGTGTTTTACCGATTCACATGGGATTTTCATTCTTCTTCTCCTTTCATGTATTAGATGATTCAGCAAGGTTTAGCCATCTCTTCCGTGGTCTTCCTCTCTGTATTGGCCCTCGTGTAGCCAAGAATTAGTTATCGAAGTCTATTTGCAGGCATTCTATCTATATATTCCTACATTCTGTTTCTGTTTAGATATATTTTCTTATGCACTGAATCAACTTGTGATTCATTCTGAATGTCTTCATTTGTGAAGTACCCCTTATACCTACGGATAAATCTTATTTCCGCAACCTCTATACCGCTCATATAATTTTGAGTAGAAACCCTGCTTTCAGATGCATAGAGCAGTACACACTGCCATTATTTTGAAAAAATTCACCTAAGTCTGTTTCGTGGCTTGTTTTTCTAATTTTCTCACAGATTGCCAGAAACTGAAAGTGGGTTACCTGTTGCAGTGCTACATTATTTATTGCTATTTATATCTGATGGGTGATTTTCCCGTGAATGCCACAACTTTTACTGGAGGAGGTTTTCATGTTATATTTAAAAGCCAGGAAATCAAGAGAGTAGACGGCTCTTTGAAGATGATTTTTTTTTTTCTAGGACTGTTAGTTGATCATAGGCGTGTAGCAAGATATTAAAACATTTCTCTCTGTTGGTATTTATGCCGCAGACGATACTTTGTTTCCAATCACTCACCAGGTCATCTATGTAGATGAGGAAAAGAACTGTAGATAGACCACATCCTTTTTTAATCGCCGACGTTGCTGTTCTCTGTTTATACAATCTTCGGTTGTGGTTTTAGTCTCTTTGTAAAGATTTCTAATAGGGTTTATTATGTGCGTTTGGAATCCTCTTTTTACCATAATCTGCCAATAACGCCACACTGTTTTTGTGCAGCGTTTATGTTCGGGACACGTCACTTAGAAATCAATGCGAACTTGTCGGCACTTGAATACGCGAGTGTATATTGCGATTAACGTGCGTGCCGATTAAAACCCAGGCAGAAATTATGCAGAAAAGATGACACTAGTCGGAGAAACTTCATTCTGTTAACATTCCAATGGACAAGGGACTCTATCAATGAAGCACATTTTCGTAAACCGCAACGACTAATTACAAATTAAACAAATCAACTGTATACGGCAGTTTCTCGTGTACTGTAACAACTGTTGTAAACGGAAAAAAGAACTGAACACTGATTGAAAACTTACTTGGTCTTACGTCCTTGGTGTGTTGAAAGAAAAATACACCTTTGCGATCACGGACAGCCAAATTCATCTTATTTGTCAGTAAAAACATTTCTGCTTATTGTCATGATACCTTGACCTTCTGTTTCCTCATCAGTCTGAAATTTCATTTCTCAAAGTACCGCATGGTGTTTCCTTATTTATCTTCCAGCCCATTTCCTGAACTTTCGTCGTTCACTTTTTTCAGTACTTTGCGCAAATTCGTCCGGAGCGAATTGAATTTTTCTCGGCATCGGCAGTAATTCACGTATTGTCCAGTCCATTTCTTACAGGGTACAATGTATTGCACAATATATTAAGCGAGTATCAGTACTTTAATGTCTTGCTGTCTTCTTCAATACATTGCGCAAAACGTCATCAGCGTCCTTAGAGGGGCAATATTATTGCGCTATAGTGAGTATTTCGCAATAAATATTGAGCTCTTGAAGGCTCCAGATCCAAGAGAAGTGCTGTTTACCAGTGGATCCACATTTCGAATTTATACCGTATAAGTTATGAATTTGTCAAAGTTTTAAAAGTTTATTGTCATAATAGTCCTTAAAACAATACCATGACAGTTAAGTCTCATATTTTTGGTCGTATCGTACAGCCATTGCGGCGCCTTCCATGACCACCAGCGGCATACGACGGCCCCATATAATGCCACCCCAAAACAGCAGGGAACCTCCACTTCGCTGGATAATTTGTCTAAGGCGTTCAGCCTGACCGAGTTGCCTCCTAACACGTCTCCGACAATTGTCTGGTTGAAGGCATATGCGACTCTCATCGGTGAAGAGAACGTGATGCCAATACTGAGCGATCCATTCGGCATGTTGTGAGGCCCATCTGTACCGCGCTGCATGGTGTCATGGTTGCAAAGATGGACCTCGCCATGGATGTCGGGAGTGAAGTTGCGTATCATGCAGCCTATTCCTCACAGTTTGAGTCGTAACACGACGTCCTGTGGCTGCACGAAAAGTATCATTCAACATGGTGGCGTTGCTCTCAGGGTTCCTCCGAGCCATGATCTGTAGATATCGGTCATCCACTGCAGTAGCATCCCTTGGGCGGCCTGAGCAAGGCATTTTATCGACAGTTCCTGTCTCTCTGTATCTCCTCCATGTCTGAACAACATCGCTTTAATTCACTCGGAGACGCCAGAACACCTCCCTTGCTGAGAGCTCTTCCCGGCACAAAGTAACAATGAGGATGCGATGGAACCGCGGTATTGAGCGTCTAGGCATGGTTGAACTACAGACAACACGAGCCATGTACCTCCTTCCTGGTGGAATGACTGCAACTGATCAGCTGTCGAACCCCCTCCGTCTAATAGGCGCTGTTCATGTATGGTTGTTTACATCTTTGGGCGGGTTTAGTGACATCTCTGAACAGTCAAAGGGACTGTGACTGTGCCTGTGATAGCCGGCCGGAGTAGCCGAGAGTTTCTAGGTGCCACAGTCTGGAACAGCGCGACCGCTACGGTCGCAGGTTCGAATCCTGCCACGGGCATTGATGTATGTGGTGTCCTTAGGTTAGTTAGGTTTAAGTAGTTCTAAGTTCTAGGGGACTGATGACCTCAGACGTTAAGTCCCATAATGCTCAGAGCCATATGAACCATTTTTTTGTGTGTGTGATACAATATCCACAGTCAACGTCTATCTTCAGGCGTTCTGGGTACTGCGGTGATTCAAAACTTTTTTATGTGTGTATATTTTGTAGCCTCTCCCCGATGTTATTCAATCTGTATATTGAGCAAGCAGTAAAGGAAACAAAAGAAAAATTTGGAGTAGGTATTAAAATCCATGGAGAAGAAATAAAAACTTTGAGGTTCGCCAATGACGTTGTAATTCTGTCAGAGACAGCAAAGGACGTGCATGAGCAGTTGAACGGAGTGGACAGTGTCTTGAAAGAAGGATATAAGATGAACATCAACAAAAGCAAAACGAGGATTATGGAATGTAGTCGAATTAAGTCGGGTGATGCTGAGGGAATTACATTAGGAAATGAGACGCTTAAAGTAGTAAAGGAGTTTTGCTATTTGGGGAGAAAAATAACTGATGGTGGTCGAAGTAGAGAGGATATAAAATGTAGGCTGCCATGGCAAGGAAAGCGTTTCTGAAGAAGAGAAATTTGTTAACATCGAGTATAGATTTAAGTGTCAGGAAGTCGTTTCAAAAAAGTATTTGTATGGATTGTAGCCAAGTATGGAAGTGAAAAATGGACGATAAATAGTTTGGACAAGAAGAGAATAGAAGCTTTCGAAATATGGTGCTACAGAAGAATATTGAAGATTAGGTTGGTGGATCACGTAACTAATGAGGAGGTATTGAATAGGATTGGGGAGAAGAGAAGTTTGTGGCACAACTTGACTAGAAGAATGGATCGGTTGGTAGGACATGTCCTGAGGCATCAAGGGATCACAAATTTAGCATTGGAGGGCAGCGTGGAGTATAAAAATCGTAGATGGAGACCAAGAGATGAATACACTAAGCAGTTTCAAAAGGATGTAGGCTGCAGTACGTAGTGGGAGATGAAGAAGCGTGCTTAGGATAGAGTAGCATGGAGAGTTGCATCAAACCAGTCTCAGGACTGAAGACCACAACAACATTTTGTGGGGGTAAGAAGTTAGGGCGTGGGGACAGTAACAAAGTGTGATCCGTGACCGCTCTCTCTGCCCTACCCGTAACACCTAACCCTAGATGCACACCAGCTATGGACTGTCGGTTTTAACTGATTATAATGACTGGTCGTAGAGGATACTGGTTTTTTTCGCCTCTTTACTCGCAGTACCTTATGATTTGTGAGTTCCCAGCAGTCCTTTCCTCGGCCGCATTCATACAAGGACGAAGAGGCGCCGCAGTTGATGTAATTACTAACTTGCTGGAGGCATAAATACCGGCATGTAATCGACACGGCGGCGCGCTTGAACACCACTTGCTGGACCAGCGGGTGTTGGGCTGGCGCTCGCGCCCGCTCTGACGCGTTGAGTTACCGCCGCGGGCGCCAGAAGAAACCGGCGGACAGGGCGCCCCCTTATCTGGCTGGTTTGTTTACTCGGGGTCCGCCGTCTGGTGTGATCTTGACGCATGTGCGCCTGCGCCTGCGCTTCCAGCTCCGAGAGCCTCCCAGGTTGTCCGTAAACACTGTCGGCACCGCGGAAGAATGGGCCACCATTATTCACGCCATCGTGTTTCCCGCTGCAGGCAGCGCGCGTCAAGCAGCTAATCAGGAACCAGTCGCCAACGGACAGCTTCCCAGAAGGAGAAGGTAATTTTTTAACGACAGGGGCAACGTGTCTGGGCTAATGTCTACCATAACAAAGATTTTTCTTCTCACTTCTTTTGAGGGATAATTACATTTCCTTCATCATTCTGGACCTTAGCTACCTGCGGGTTGTATCCATCTCTGCTAGCCCCTGGGCACGGTGGAGGGTGCTGCTAATCAGTATCAGTTACATTTGCACGTACACTACAGGGTGTACCCCATTTTCACTGACCAAGTTTTGGAGTATTGTCGAGGGTTACCTTCTGAGTAGTTTTAGCCAGGGGCACTTAGTGTCCGTTGGCTCACTTCAACGTAATTGCACTTCATTTAGCCGGCCGGTGTGGCCGTGCGGTTCTAGGAGCTACAGCCTGGAACGGCGTGACCACTACCGTCGCAGGTTCGAATCCTGCCTCAGGCATGTATGTGTGTGATGCCCTTAGTTTAGTTAGGTTTAAGTAATTCTAAGTCTAGGGGACGGAAGACCTCAGATGTTAAGTCTCATAGTGCTTAGAGCCATTTGAACAATTTTGATGGATAATTTTTGTCCGAATTTTCATAACCAAACATGGACTGGGAAATGGAGAAAAGGCGTATAAATCTGTTATTGACGTTTAGATAAATCATTTCTCAAAATATTTCAGACATTTTTTTTTTCCAAAATCGTTATTTTTATACAAGTTATGATCAAAAATTAACGGGTCTTATGTAATTTCGTGGACTTTATACATGCGATTTCCAGTTTTTTTATCTTGTTGATACATCTATTCTTGTTTACATTTTCAGCTGTTTGGAACATTAAATCATTGGTAACAGACGAAAAGGATGTATGTTGTTTCGAGCGCTCGGCGAATTTTTACATTCAAAACAAATGGATCAAAGAATTGCATCAGATTTTCCTTGAAAAATGGAATAGAGCGCAATTGAAATGTTGACTGTGGCTACTCTATTCTACAACGAATGTGAAGAGTTTACGAGTGGTTTTAACGTTTCAGAGAGGGTTGAGAAGACGTTTAAGACGACGACCGCCCTGGACACCCTGGTATATCAGTCACTGACGGCAGTGCGAGAGATGCAAAGAGAATGGTTCTGTAAAATCATCCAACCTCCATCAGAGAGGTTGCTGATGATGCGGCATATCTTTTGGCTCATTCCAGCCGTTTTTTTGGATGTTTTGTGCGTTAAACGTGTATCAGCAAATTTTGTTGCGAAAATGTTGAAAATCGACCAAAAATGAACTCGCTTAGACATCGCTCAGGAATTTCTGAATGAACTCGACGACGATGTAAAACTTCTGAAGAAGGTTATAACATGTGACGTAACATGGGTACATGAGTATGACGTCAAAACCAAAGCTTAATCGTCCCAGTGGAAACTGCCTGAAGAGCCAAAACAGAAAAAAAATCCGCAAGTTCAGTCACATGTTAAGGTTCTTCTTACTCTTTCTTCGATTACAACGGTATAGTACATCATGTGTTCCTGCCTCATGGTTAAAAGTCAATAAGGAATACTACGTGAAAGTTATGTGCTGTTTGTGTGAAGCAGCTCGAAGTAAACGACCAGAATCGTGGCAGAAACATTCCTGGAAATTGCATCGTTACGATGCTCTTGTTCACACTTCAATGCTTATTCGTGGTGTTTCGACGAAAAAACAAAACCGTTATGTTGCCTCAGCCATCGTATTTGACAGACGTGAACCCTGCGACTTCTTTCTATTCCCGATGCTGAAGAAGACCATGAAAGGACGTCGTTTTGCCACTATTAATAAGATAAAAAGAGAATCGCTGGAGGAGCTAAACGCCACAACGAAAAATGAGTTCCAGAAATTCTTCCGAGATTGGAAAAGACGCTGGCACAAGTGAACTATATCTGATGACGACTACTTTGAAACGGACGAAGTTGATATTTTTCTTTAAGAAAAACAAATTCTCGCTACTTACTGATCACACCTCATATATATTAGACTGAAAATACCTGCAAAAGAGTGCAAAAGTGAACAGTATGCGCTGCGCTCTTGTTTGGAAACAAACTTTCTCCATTAACTCAGATTACTTGCTGCAGACAGTAATCCTCACTCTACTCTCCATCTTCAAGCTTTCATCCCGCAACGTTCGTTTCTGCCTTGAGCTCGTTTTTCTCATCAATGTTAATTGTACGTGAACAGTGATGCACAACAGTATGCGTAATGTTACTAATGAAGACATTCGAAACAGCAGTGCCTGTATTATTAAGACGTACTTTAAAATGTTACCTCAGACATGCATGTCTGTTATTAAGAAGTACGATGCAATGTTGCCTTGGACATGCATGGGTGTCGGAGAGTATATTGCATTACTCTTCCAAATAACACAGACATTGCTATTTCGTATTTATCCACGAATACTAAGCCGTCGAGTCCCAATAAATATGCCTTTCTGGAACGGGAATTTACTTAACGTACGAGTCCAGATTGTGACACATGGACGGCGCCATATGGAAATTTCGATCTGGCCGTGATTCGTGCACCGATAACCGAAGCGGTTAAGGCGACCACTCGCGTAACGTGAAAAATTCGGGTTCGCGTCCTTGTCCGGCACAAACTTTTACCGCCGTCATTCCAGTATACAACTGATGGTGGTTCATATTCGCAGTTGTGAATGTACTTCTTGACGACTGTAGTCGCTCCAGCGTCTGTTCCTTCGGACATGCATGCATGTTGGAGGGTACTTTGCATCGCACTTGTAAATAAATTTCGTATTGATACGCCAATAACACACTCTCCACCTCTGGACTGGAATATAGGTAACGTACGAATGCAGGTTATGATACGTGAACGACGACGTATGGATGTATGGGTCTGGCCGTGATTCGTGCATGGATAGCCTAAACCGTTAAATGGGAAATCCAGGTTCTTGACTGGGTCCGGAACAAAATTTTTCTTCAGTGTCACACAGCCGATGGTGGTTCATGTTCACAATTGCGAATACATTTCCTGTGCTACTGAAGAGTAGGCCGATACGTACCTCGTGTATGGCTTCACTGAACGCAATGGGTGTGCAGTATAGTGTCGCTACGCTGAGGTGTCCCAGCGATCACGTCACAGTACCTTTGCATCAGGAGATTCAGCGCTTACGAGCAATGTGATCGTTTTTTGTAACTGGGATACCAAACTGAGTAAGTCTTAGTTACAATTTTACTCGGATAACGGGACACTGGAGATCAATGGCCCGTGTTCCAAAATATCAGAAAATTTCCTAAACCGTTTCGTTTCCGAAATTCTGTCCTGTAGTTATTGTTCACTCTCTACATCCCTCAGTTCATTTCGTGTGGCCTTCTCCCATTTCTCTACGGGTTCGCATTGTTACACATCGGATTTGGGACTGTTATTGGCGTTTGGTGGCTCGATACCCTCCCTAAAGCCATCTAACCCCCCCCCCCCTCCCCACCCTCACAGCCGGTACAGAATGTTTCTGCGTCAAATGTAGATACCTTACGTTGAAGTGTGATAACGTTTTCTTAGTGTACTGGTTATCTGAGGCCGGACGTGGGTACCAGCCCAGTATTTATCTAGCAGGATGTGGGAAACCGCGTAAAAACCACAACCAGGCTGGCCGGCCCAGCAGCATATTCGATCCGGGGCGGGCTCGCCTCCCCGTGTCCCAAACCCATGCGCTTTGCTCTTTAGTGCTCTCACCCATCAGTTTATATGCCCTAGTATGCACCCTAAGATCTGTTGTCTTCCTCTCATGACCCTGTGAGAAGACATAAATTACCATGAAAGTAGCAGAACTGTTGCACGACACTCAGCGGTTGCCGGTTCTGTGAGTTTTAGCAGAACTTTTGCACGACGTTCAACGGTTACCGATTCTGTAAGATTTCCCTCAAGGGTTTGGCGAGAACAACTTCGCCTGTGTTTCGATTTCCCTGAACGGTTGTTAAACTTTCGCGAATCTCTTCAGATGTTTGTGTGGCCAGTTACCATTCATTACGCTACGACCTTTGCTATAAAATTTTGTTACTTACTATCTCTGAATAATGCGGAGTCGTTAGCAATGATGTTGTGGTCTTCAGTCCTGAGACTGGTTTGATGCAGCTCTCCATGCTACTCTATCCTGCACAAGCTCCTTCATCTCCCAGTACCTACTGCAACATACATCCTTCTGAATCTGCTTACTGTATTCATCTCTTGGTCTCCCTCTACGATTCTTACCCTCCATGCTGCCCTCCAATGCTAAATTTGTGATCCCTTGATGCCTCAGGACATGTCCTACCAACCGATCCATTCTTCTAGTCAAGTTGTGCCACAAACTTCTCTTCTCCCCAATCCTATTCAATACCTCCACATTAGTTACGTGATCCACCCACCTAATCTTCAATATTCTTCTGTAGCACCATATTTCGAAAGCTTCTATCCTCTTCTTGTCTAAACTATTTATTGTCCATGTTTCACTTCCATACATGGCTACACTCCAAACAAATACTTTCAGAAATGACTTCCTGACACTTAAATCTATACTCGATGTTAACAAATTTCTCTTCTTCAGAAACGCTTTCCTTGCCATTGCCAGTCTACATTTTATATCCTCTCTACTTCGACCATCATCAGTTATTTTGCTCCCCATATAGCAAAACTCCTTTACTACTTTAAGTGTCTCATTTCCTAATCTAATTCCTTCAGCATCACCCGACTTAATTAGACTACATTCCATTATCCTCGTTCTGCTTTTGTTGATGTTCATCTTATACCCACCTTTCAAGACACTGTCCATTCCGTTCAGCTGCTCTTCCAAGTCCTTTGCTGTCTCTGACAGAATTACGATGTCATAGGCGAACTTCAAAGTTTTTATTTCTTCTCCCTGGATTTTAATACCTACTCCAAATTTTTCTTTTGTTTCCTTTACTGCTTGCTCAATATACAGATTGAATAACATCGGGGAGAGGCTACAACCCTGTCTCACTCCCTTCCCAACCACTGCTACCCTTTCATGCCCCTCGACTCAAATAACTGCCATCTGCTTTCTGTACAAATTGTAAATAGCCTTTCGCTCCCTGTATTTTACCCCTGCCACCTTTGGAATTTGAAAGAGAATATTCCAGTCAACATTCTCAAAAGCTTTCTCTAAGTCTACAAATGCTAGAAACGTGGGTTTGCCTTTCCTTAATCTTTATTCTAAGATAAGTCGTAGGGTAAGAATTGCCTCACGTGTTCCAACATTTCTACGGAATCCAGACTGATCCTCCCCGAGGTCGGCTTCTACCAGTTTTTCCAATCGTCTGTAAATAATTCGCGTTAATGTTTTGCAACTGTGACTTATGAAACTGATAGTTCGGTCGATAGCTAAACGGTCACGAAACAACACACAGGCAAAATACACTACTGGCCATTAAAATTGCTATACCACGAAGATGACGTGCTACAGACGCGAAATTTAACCGACAGGAAGAATGTGCTGCGTTATACAAATGAATAGCTTTTCAGAGCATTCACACAAGACAGGTGCCGGTGGGGACACCTACAACATGTTGACATGAGGAAAATTTCCAACCGATTTCTCATAAACAAACAGCAGTTGACCGGCGTTGTCTGGTGAAACGTTGTTGTGATGCCTCGTGTAAGCAGGAGAAATGCGTACCATCACGTTTCCGACTTTGATAAAGATTGGATTGTAGCCTATCGCGATTGCTGTTTATCGTATCACGACATTGCTGCTCGCTTCGGTCGAGATCAAATGACCGTTAACAGAATATGGGATCGGTGGGGTCAGGAGGGTAATACGGAATGCCTTGCTGGATCCCAACGGCCTCGTATCACTACCAGTCGAGATGACAGGCATCTTATCCGCATGGCTGTAACGGATCGTGCAGCCACGTCTCGATCCCTGAGTCAACAGATGAGGACGTTTGCAAGACAACAACCATCTGCACGAACAGTTCGACGACGTTTGCAGCAGCATGGACTATCAGCTCAGAGAACATGGCTGCGGTTACGCTTGACGCAGCATCACAGACAGTAGCGCCTGCGGTGGAGTAGTCAACGACGAACCTGGATGCACGAATGGCATAACGTCATTTTTTCGGATGAATCCAGGTTCTGTTTACAGCATCATGGTGGTCGCATTCGTGTTTGGTGACATCGCAGTGAACGCACATTGGAAGCGTGTATTTGTCATCGCCAACTGGTGTATCACCCGGCGTGATGGTATGGGGTGCCATTGGTTACACATCTCGGTCACCTCTTGTTCGCATTTACGGCAGATTGAAAGTTGACGTTACATTTCAGATGTGTTACGACCCGTGGCTCTACCCTTCATTCGGTCCCTGCGAAACACTACATTTCAGCAGGATAATGCGACGACCGCATGTTGCAGGTAATGGACGGGCCTTTCTGGATACAGAAACTGTTTGACTGTTGCCCTGGTCAGCACATTCTCCAGATCTCTCACCAATTGAAAACGTCTGGTCAATGGTGGCCGAGCAACTAGCACGTCACAATACGCCAGTCACTACTCTTGATGAACTGTGGTATCGTGTTGAAGCTGCATGGACAGCTGTACCTGTACACGCCATCCAAGCTCTGTTTGACTCAATACCCACGCGTATAAAGGCCGTCATTATGGCCAGAGGTGGTTGTTCTGGGTACTGATTTCTCAGGATCTATGCACTCAAATTGCGTGAAAATGTAATCACATGTCAGTTCTAGTATAATATATTTGTGTAATGAACACCCGTTTATCATCTGCATTTCTTCTTGGTGCAGCAATTTTAATAGCCAGTAGTGTGCAATAAGTATTGTATCGTAGGTACTTCCAACTTTCACATGTAAAATTACTTGTAAAGATGCTTTATAAATTTCTCTGTCATTGTTTATGTCGCCTCCCGCTGCACACTTTCTTACGCGCATGCGCCCGTTTTGTTTATCGGCGCCGTTGTCGTTCTAGCTGAGTTCATTTAGTTATCACTGTGTGCCTCATGTTGTCACAATGATGTCTCGCCTTTGGTATTTCTATATAAAACTTTAATCTTCCTTTTCTCCATTCCTTGTTTTAATTAGATGATAGTCTATTTCGGGCTAAACAGGACGTTCGTTACCTATCGTACGATCATACACGCTCTGCTTTATGAGACTTATGTTACCTCCCAGGTAAACTTAGGCTTCATCACCTAGACATCATTTGTCTTACACTTCTGCGGTCCACCTGCTTTACCACTTTATCTTTATTCTAGAGTTCCTGTATCGATATGATGATCCCTGCATTCTGCCGTATTTTGTATTGGACTACAGACCTCTTGATGATTGAACTTTTTATCACAGTTGCACGAAGACTGATGGGTCATAAACCGGTTGTCGTTTGAAATAAATTATCAAATACATTTGAGTACATAATTTTCCCATATAATTTCGTATATAGTTCATCTACATTTCAACCGAAACAAAATGTTTCCACGTTTGATCTTGTTTACATGCATATGGGGTTCTAACGCTGCGACACTAGTTGGACCATAAAAAAATATCTTACAGCTTGGTTCAAATGGTTCAAACTGCTCTGAGCACTATGCGACTTAACAGCTGAGGTCATCAGTCCCCTAGAACTTAGAACTACTTAAACCTAACTAACCTAACGACCACACCGGCCGGCTATATCTTACAGCTGAAGCAGTCTTTGTCATCATGGTGTATACTATTTAAGCATAAAAAGCTGCAGCGCGCAGTTGTCAGAAACTGATACACAAGTCACAAAGTTGTCCTCTTCTATGGTACTAGCAGCGTCAAACGCCGGTACTAATCGTTACCTTTTTCATAGTGTGTAAACAGTATTTTGTTACTTTATTTAGTTGCAAACTGAAACGTCAAGCACAGGTGAAGTAATGCTTTGCAAGGCATTTTAATAGTATGCTGTCAACTGGAGCGGCAAGCATGGGTAACTACAGAAAATGTTTCGCTAGAGTTCCGATTTTTCGATCCCCACTCCTTATGAATTTCCGAGGAATAAGTTGGCAGAGCCGATCTCATCCCTGTGAAGACTGATTCCGAAGAAATTGTCTCAATACTTTCCATTAATCCTCCAGAGGGGACCGACAGTTCTGATCTGTTAAGAAAGTTCATTTAAGCGCTTTCTCCGCTTTGCAGTAAAGTATCCCTTTCTAACCGATTGTCTTTTTCGAAGACTGACGACCAACAGATAACAGACGTTTAAAAGAGTTATATTAAAAGTCAGAATATAATTACGCTCTTTAGCTCGTTTTTTCTCTGTAATTCATCCTTCAGTAACAATGACGAAAAGGTTAGCATAGGAGAACCGGTCAGAAGACTGGCGAGAAAAAACAAAATCGGAAGCACTGTGAGGGAATTCCATTCACTCTAAATAGACACACTTTCGTAATTCCAGTAAAAACGGTTAAGAGCGAGGACTGAAAACTGCAGGAAACATACGACAAAAATTACGTATGACGAAAGACGAAGAAATAATATTCTCGTGCCCTACAAAAATATCCCCATCTATTAAGAGATTCAATCATATTAGCGTCCCATCCCAACTGACTGAATTAATTGATTTGACTCCTAAGTTATGACTATAACGGTAATTCACTGTGAGGCATTAACTGCTCAAAGTTGTTGACTGGCACCTTTTGGTATGTTTTACAGTGCGCGCGTTATATCTATCCTTCCATCGATTTAATTTAGCAAAGAGCGTTGTTTGAACTGATGGGTGGTGGCGTTGGTGGTGTTAACAAAGGTGATGGCAGAAATCGACAGTGAATGATTATTTTTATCTATTACAATCCTTATTCAGTACTTTAGATGACTTCAGCCATATATATATAATTTTATTATCATTTTATTTAGTCAGGTCAGAGTAAAGCCTTCAGGCTCTTTTTCACAGGACTATAACTATACTAACAAAAACTATTAGAAGACATTCTCAATTTGTATAGGTACTTGTGGTTCACTTATATGACTCGAGATACTAGAAGCAATACCCGACGTTGCCCGGGTCAGAATATATCACACAGTTGATGGCATGAGGACCATTCTCCCAATCAGATGTATACAGGGGTATGTTCCATTAAACGTACGATACATACGGCGTACATTACATTCATTAATCAAGGATGTGATAAAATATTATTATTTAAATAAAACAGACCAGATTCAGAAGCTATTTAATTTAATAAGAAATGTAATTTATATATTTTACAAACATTAATATTGTTATATTTCACAGCATTTGCGTTTACTCACAGTTGTAGTTTTATTGTCGGACTACTAAATGTCTTGTGACCAGGGCCTCCCATCGGATAGACCGTTCGCCGGGTGCAAGTCTTTCGATTTGACGCCACTTCGGCGACTTGCGCTTCGAATTGCCCGACTACAAATAAGTAAATGCTGATGTGAGCCAACTCGTAAACACGCGATGTATAATTGGCCGGGTGAAAGGAATGATTTCTTTAAGTTAACGCTACAGTATCGGAATGTTGACCCTATGATTTGTTGATGATCTTCTGTAACGCAGCTTTACTGGAAATTTCGGTCATATTAAACTGCAGAGTACTCTATTTGATACTGAAGGTATTCGCGTTATAGACACCGTCTGCTTTTTTTCTTTGCCAGTTATTACACTGACATCGATGACGTTAATCTGCAGACGTCTGATGCAGAGTCTTGTACCATAACACAGTTTCGGTGAGTTCAGATTCTTCAGTAAAATGACTGATGAACCGTACTTCAGTTTGAGGCATTCCTCGAAAATTTATTTGTCAGTATGATTTTCTCAGAATTTTCGTCTGTTTTGTTAGGTGCCTTCTCTTGTTTGTAAATGGAAGCAGTACACTCACTTGGATAAACATTTTGAGGTAACAACTGAATACAAGGAAAAATAGGACAAACATTTTTTTTCGAATTCATTTTACGCTTAATTATTCAAAATATTTTTTGTTCGAGGTCAGTTTACCTTTTGAATATTAACCTTTTGCCGGCCGCGGTGGTCTCGCGGTTCTAGGCGCGCCGTCCGGAACCGCGCGACTGCTACGGTCGCAGGTTCGAATCCTGCCTCGGGCATGGATGTGTGTGATGTCCTTAGGTTAGTTAGGTTTAAGTAGTTCTAAGTTCTAGGGGACTGATGACCACAGCAGTTGAGTCCCATAGTGCTCAGAGCCATTTGAACCATTTTTTGAATATTGACCTTTTGTAATTTTTCTGTTTGATCCTCTTAATCGTTGTTAAACTGTGAACGATGAAAACGCGCTAAGCTGCGACTTATCGAAGTTCGGTATATTCGATTTCGATATTCTACGGCATTCGGATATATTAGATTTCGGAAACTGAAGAATTTTCGTAAGAGTTTGCCCTTATACGTCTTCGAAAATAGAAATCTAAAGCTTTTTGGAATACTTCACAATCTTCTGTTACGGTAAGTTTTGGAACTTGCTAGAAAATTCTAAAACAATTTAAAATTATAATTTTCAGCCACATACATCTTCAAATGTTTGGGAACTTTGTAGAAAAATCGGGTGTAAAAGATACTTTCTAGAGAATTTCGAATACATCTCTGTCCCTCTGACAAATGAAACGCCAGTCAGAACATTTTAGACGCTATTCATAAATACAGTGGGCGAGAAAACGATTTTTTGCCACCCACACACATCCGGTTCCATCTACCGCGACCAAAGTCCCTTACTAACAGCAGGAGACCAAGGGTGACCTACTTCCACGACCGAGAGTGATGACAGTGGGTGGACATGAAGAAAAGTGTATCTTGTGTCTTTAAGTACACACACACACACACACACACACACACACACACACACACACACACACACCAAAGATGTTCCATTGGACCCCTGGCAGACTAGTCAATTTCGGGAACATTATTGTCCATAAACGACTGCGTTGCCTTTCTGTACCAGACTGATATAATAGTAGCCTTACAAGTGTTTCTCTACCAAACGCATTACACAATTCAATAAAATGTGAAACTTCCTGGCAGATTAAAACTGTGTGCCCGACCGAGATTCGAACTCGGGACCTTTGCCTTTCGCGGGCAAATGCTCTACCATCTGAGCTACCGAAGCACGACTCACGCCCGCTACTCACAGCTGTACTTCTGCCAGTATCTCGTCTCCTAACTTCCAAACTTTACAGAAGCTCTCCTGCGAACCTTGCAGACCTAGCACTCCGGAAAGAAAGGATACTGCGGAGACATGGCTTAGCCACAGCCTGGGGGATGTTTCCAGAATGAGAAGTTTGGAAGGTAGGAGGCGAGATACTTGCAGAAGTAAAGCTGTGAGTACAGTCAGCTCGCAGCCGTGCTAGCGTGTGGAGCTGCTCCGCGCGCCGTCCGACGCTCCGCTCTCGGCGGTGTTTACTTCCGCGTCGCCGTGTTTGTGTTCAAATGGCTCTGAGCAGTATGGGACTTAACATCTGTGGTCATCAGTCCCCTAGAACTTAGAACTACTTAAACCTAACTAACCTAAGGACAACACACACACCCATGCCCGAGGCAGGATTCGAACCTGGACCGTAGCAGTCGAGCGGCTTCGGACTGAGCGCCTAGAACCGCGAGACCACCGCGGCCGGCGCCGTGTTTGTGTCAATCGAGTCCAGTACTAACGTACACCATGGCGCACTCGTACCACCGTGCAATGATCAAAGTAACGTTTCAGGCCGATCATCCACGACCCAGAGATTTCGAAGTCGAACAGTTCATACGTGAGGATCTACGTTTGAACCCCCAGGACGTAATCGGCATACATTTCTCCATCACTGGAAGTGTTGTGTACATCAAGATGTCGACGGAGGAAATTTGCAATGACATAATTCACCGTCATGCCACCGGACTGAAATTTAAACACTCTGATGGACATAGGGGTGCTGTGACAGTCGCCCATGCTGGATTCGGTCTCCGGACATTGCGGGTATTTGAGCTCCCGTTCGAGGTGCCTCAGGATGTGGTCATTGCCGCTTTCCAACCATATGGCGCCGTCTTGGGTCACGTCGCGGAGAAGTGGCAGACATTTACGACCTACCCCGTATTAAATGGCGTCCGGCAAATAAAAACTGAGCTGACGAAACATGTCCCATGCTGATTGGCGGTGTGAGGGCTATCGTCATGTACGATGGACAGCCACGAACGTGCGCAGGATGTGGCCAGGAGGGACATGTACGTTCCGAATGTTTACACCGCCGTTTAATAAAGACGCCGTTACGTGAAGAAACCCAGGCTTCGACGGTCACGTCCTTACCCATCACCTACGCCAAGGTTGCACAGGACCCCGTCGTACGAATCTCGATTGCACCAGCAGCATCGTCAACGCCACCCGCCGCAGCACAACGCGCCGACGACACCAGCACGGCGTCGCCTCCAGTGCTCGCTTCAGGACCGTCCGGGTTGCAGACCGAAACCGATCTTCCTGTTGGAACCATGGACGTCGACCTCGGTGTCGTGCCGACGTCTGCCTTTGTCCAGACGGGTTCGGCGTCAGACGACGGACGACCACATTCTGATTCAGAAGGCCACATCAGAAAACAGCGGTCGCCCCGCAAACACAGGAAACGACGAAGAACGCCTTCCGATGACGCCCTTTCTCAGACGGCCCCGCGAGATGTCGACCCGATGTCTGACGGTGATCTCCCACATTGCGACCAGTCACGCGATGTGGCAGCAACAGGCGCCCCTCCTGTGACGCCTACTCTCCCAGCCAGGGACGTGTCCTCGCCGTTGTCAACGAATGATGACGGCGGTCCCCCTGCCACTCATGTTGCGGAATCCACAACACCCGTTCCGGAAGTACGTGACCGTCACATGTCCACGTCGTCAGCTTCCTGGGCCGATGACGTTGAAGAAGAAGTGGAACAGACTGCCAGCGTGTCTGCACAGGAGTCCACCTCGGCGACTCTGGGGCTGGCCCCCGCCGGTAATTATCACCACTGCGGGACCACCGGTGGGTCTCCACCTGCCGGCTACTTCTACCGCACGTTCTGCAAATACTGAGGATGGCCGTACACAGCAATATCGTATCGCCACGACGAATCTTGCCACCATTCGTGCCCCCCATAAACTGGCCATGTTCAGAGACACTATTTACTCTGCGGATGTGGATATAGCACTCTTACAAGAGGTCTTTGTGGCTGACTTCCTAGTTCCCACCGGATACAACGCCCATGTTTCCCCCGCATCCGATACCGGTAGCGGCGTCGCCATCCTGCTACGCGACGCACTCCCTGCAGAGGACGTCATCTACCTCCCCACTGCGCGAGGTATGGCCCTCACACTGTTCGGCGTGCATATTATTAATATCTACGCTCCGTCCGGCAATGGCCGCCGTCATGACCGACAAACTTTTTTTGCCGAAAGCGTCACACCCCTCTTCACCGGTCCGCAGGACGATTTAACTCGACACAAGAGCCCGCGAACCAACTCCTGCGACATTCCCCTTGTACATCTCTTTCAGTGGTCATCGACCGTCTACGACTTGTTGACACATGGAAGAAGCTCCACGGAATTCAACCGGGCTATACATTCTACATCTCTCACTCGTCAAGCCGCATAGATCGCATCTACGTTACCCGCTCCCTTGCTGATGGCACACGTCATGCGGAAGTCTGGCCCTTGGCCTTTTCAGACCATGATGCGTACCTCTGTGACGTCACCCTCGCCCGACAGGAAGTGTGGCATAGTCGTGGTCTGTGGAAACTCAATGTCGCTCATCTAACCTCCTCAGACTGTCGCCGTATGGTCGAAGCAGCGTGGGCACGCTGCCACCATCGTCGAGAAGCCTATGACTCCACCTTATCATGGTGGCTCTCCTGTGCAAAGCCGACCCTCAGGAAGACTCTGATGAGTTATGGGAAGGAATTAAAGGCGTGGCAAACTAATACCCTGCACTTCCACTACACCATTCTACGCGACTGTACGACGATGCCTTTCTCGCCAGCCCGGCAGTCGATGGTCCATCGCACGAAGGCGCAGATCTCCTTGATCATGCGGCGTAACTTGGAAGGCACTGTAGTCCGTTCTCGAGCTTCTAATCGAATCCCTCAAGAACGTCCGTCGATGTACCACCTCCTTCAGGAAAGACAACGACGACGACGAGCTCTGATCCAAGTCCTCCCTGACGTGGAAGGGCGCCGGCACGACACCCAACAGAGCATCAGTCGTGCTCTCAATGCTCATTTTGCCGGGCTATACTCAGCCGTACCGCATTCTGCAACACTTATCACAGAAGTCGCTCAGCTTACTACGAACGCTCTTCCGGAGGATGCAGTGCATATCCTCCAAGACGACGTGACCACGGATGAAGTGGTAGATGCTATCAAGGCGGGTTCCGGTAACAGATCTCCTGGACCTGACGGTACACCCATCGAATTTTATAAAAAGTTTTCACTATTTGTTGGCTTCCACGTGGACGGTAATCGCACAAGAGCTGATGTCACCGATGACAGTGGTCCCGAGCGCCTTTCTAGAAGGCATTATTATCCCCGTACATAAACCGCGCGGGTTATCGAGGGACCAGGACTATCGACCAATTACTTTGCTCAACATCGACATGAAAATATTCACACGGCTACTGGCATCGCGACTCAAGAAGGTCGCACGTTACGTCACATCCTGCGACCAGACTTCCCTAGGAGGCGACAACAACATCCTTACGGCCCTTTGCCGTTACAGAGACATGATAGCAGTAGCGCATTATCAGCGTCTCCCTGGCGCCTTGGCTTCACTGGACTTTAGCCAGGCTTTAGGCCGTGTTGACCACTTCTATTTACGGACAGTTCTTCAGCATATGGGTTTTCCTGGCGGTATTGTCACAGTGGTTATGCGCCTGTTGAGTAGTGCAACCTCTAAAATCATGCACAATGATCGCCTAACACCGCCCCCGGTCATCGCACGATCTTTGCGGCAAGGCTGCCCTCTTTCCACGATTTTGTATGCTTTCGCCTTGGAATCCCTGCTCCAGGGCATGCGCCAACGTTTGGAAGGTATGGCTGTGCACGGCCACCGTTTTTGTTGTAAAGCCTACGCAGACGACATTGTACTCTATTTGCGCAGTGAAGATGAAGTACGAGCAGCACTGACATGGGTGGCGACTTACGGCGAAGAGTCGGGGAACTGCCTCAACGTGTCAAAATCCAAGGTCCTACTCATTGGTGAGGGCTTGCCGGAGAGATGCGTTGCCCCCCTTAGTGTCGCCGCCACGATACGGTGTCTTGGACTTGATTTCACAGCAGACCTGCGCCGCTCAGCGACTATCAATGGTAGACGCTTGCTACAGACAATCAGAGCAAATGTCGCAGATCACCGGCTACGAGCTCTCGACGTTATCCAACGCGCGCAATACGTGAACATGTATCATGCTTCCCGTATACCACACGTGGCTCAAGTACTACCAGTCCCAAATCTCCTGGCGAGACGACTGTTGATGGCTCTCGGCTCCTTCGTCAGCTCGTGGATGTTATTCATGGTGCAGTATGAATCCCTTACACTGCCACGAGATCGTGGCGGGGTGGGACTCATCCACGTGCCGACTCGTGTCAAGGCACTATACGTCAGCTCCCAACTAAAACTTTGGCACCGTTGCCCGCAGAGCCTTACTAGCCTCGTGCTTCACAACTTTGCACCGGCCTCCTTGTCCGCCCCAGTACTGGTATCGACCATTCCAACCCCCTTTTATTACATCCAACGATTTTTCCTGGAGTTTAGTTATATCTACTGGTCCTTACCACTTCCACGTTTGTACCTCACGAAAACAGTGTCCGAATTGTTACAACAGTGCCGTCCGTCCAACACCATCGAACGTAAGTATCCACAGTACGTGTGGCGACACATATGGAAGGCGATCCATGCGCGTTTTCTTGAATCAGACGTTCAATCAGCGTGGTACATCACCGTGAATGGCAAACAAGTTAACCGAGATCGTCTGCACCGCATCCATCTCGCCGATTCATCCCTCTGCACCCACTGTGGAGTGGATGACACGGATGTCCACCGGTTCCACTGTGGCACAGCGTTCGACCTCTTTACACTTGCGCGGCGAATTTTGGCGTTTCTTACTTGCCAGACACCGACTCAGATCGACGTCCACATGCTTTTGTACCCCGATAAGACTTTCTACCCCTCCGCCAAAACTCACTCTGCGAATTGGATCTGTGGCCACACGATTCGCTGTCTTTTTACTTCCGGCGACAAGTCTACGCTAGGATATTGGACCTTCCTCAGCGAACGGCACTGCGTCCTGATACGCAACCCACGCTATAAACAATATTTTTCCAATTTCTTACGGAGCACTTTCGATGACCCACCTAGTAGCTGGAACGTCCAAGCCCTGAGAAGCTGAAAACTGTATAAACCGAGCCGAACTGAATAGATCTGCTACCCAGAACCCACGCCTACGCCATGAGAAGACACGTTTGGACGAGCTGGCACGCTGTAGGCGGAGACACTTCAGGAGGTCCTGAAAGAACTGGGCTTTACCTACAAGTCGCACGACGACTTTACGTAAAAAAAAAAACCTCTGCCTTACTTATTCTTCATAATTTGTTCTTTAAAAAAATTTGAGTTTGGCTTTGAAAAAAAAAATCGTTACAAAAGATTGCTTTTTCGCCAATAAGACGAAGGAGACTCATTTTTGTTTACTGGAAGGAGAAACCTTTATAATTGGAGTTTTTGTTTTCTTTTGAAAAAAAAAGATGGTAGAGCACTTGCCCGCGAAAGGCAAAAGACCCGAGTTCGAGTCACGGTCGGGCACACAGTTTTAATCTGCCAGGAAGTTTCATATCAGCGCACACTCCGCTACAGAGTGAAAATCTCATTCTGGAGACAATAAAATGTGTTCATATCCTTTCGCATTGAGCGTTTTCTTAAGCGCAATAAGGAGACCAGTACCTAATCAAGAAGTAATTTCCATACAGTAACACCACCTCCTCCGTAGTGAACTGTTGGCACTACAAATGAAGGTAAGTAACATTTTGAAGGCATTCGGAAAACTTAAAACCTGCCATCAGATTTCCACGGTGTACAGCGTGGTTCATCACTCCAAATCACTCGTTTCCAGTACTCCTGTGTCCAGTGGTGCTGCATAGCTCATTACTGACTTCTGAAATGTGTAACGTATGAGGAGATGGTCGACCATTGCACCCCATTTCTTTTGGCTCCCTGCGCACATTACTAGTGATAGCAGAACTGCCGATAGCACTTGGGAAATCAGACCTGTAGATGAGATGTGTCTGACCTTGATTTAGCTAGTATATGACAAAGGGCGTCGCGGTGACACATATCACTTCCACTTCGATTTTCCAAGTACGCACGCGCAATTGACAGACTCTTCAGTATATGACGGAGACAAGAGCACATAACCTTTACTTTTTCCTGCTCGCTCGAACAATGATTGAATGATTTACAGCCGAAATATTGGCAGCAGGCAGAGCAGAGCTATGGCTGAATTCCCGCAATTTTATGGATCAACTAATAATACTGGTTGGTTATAATTGAAACGACGGTGTTCCAAGCGCTGCAATGTGGGCTGCATACATCGCAGAACGCTGAATTGCCTTAGGTATGTTCAATAATGGCGAGATGGTGGAGGATGTTGACAAAGATAATAGTGTGTAAATTGAAGGTGAAGGGGGAGAAGGAAAAGGAAACGGAAAGAATTAATGATATCAGCAGTATAGGGTCTAATGAGGAGGTATTGAATAGAATTGGGGAGAAGAGGAGTTTGTAGCACAACTTGACAAGAAGAACGGACCGGTTGGTAGGACATATTCTGAGGCATCAAGGGATCACAAATTTAGCATTAGAGGGCAGCGTGGAGGGTAAAAATCGTAGAGGGAGACCAAAAGATGAATACGCTAAGCAGATTGAGAAGGATGTAGGTTGCAGTAAGTACTGGGAGATCAAGATAGAGATAGAGGATAGAGTAGCATGGAGAGCTGCATCAAACCAGTCTCAGGACTGAAGACCACAACAACAACAACAACAACAACAATGGGGTCTATGTGCGAAATAAGAGGCGACGAGTGACAATGTGTGCTGGTCTGGGGCTCGATCCTGGGATCCCCTGCTTTTAAAGCAGTTGCATTGACCAGTGTGCTAATCAGACGCATTGTTTATCGCACGTCCACTAATTGTCTCGGTACTCCCAGGCGTCTCAAATTCCCACCTGCAGCCACCTGTCCACAGTCCCCATACATGTCCTCCATGTGGATTAGTTTTAGACTCGTGCTGGAGGTCTAACGTAAATGTGGATCCGCAGGGAAGGTTGTAGATTCATAGCCCATCGACGCGAATCAACTATACATGAATGCATGGTGTCTGTTCTTCCGGACAGTTCGAAAGAGTAGACACCACGCATTCATATATAACAGATAATAAACCTGCTTCCTGCCGCCAGGTGAAAATATGGCGCTGTAAGCAGTCACAATGCAGTGTGAGTGCGGGATAAGGGGAGGAGCGATCGGAACTTGATAACGGTGGTTCTAGCACGTTTTTTAGGATATGGTCACAAGTTACAACATGTGTTCAGTATGGTCTCCCCACTCAGCAACATGTTGCGTGCATAATACAGGAGCCGGCCGGTGTGGCCGAGTGGTTCTAGGCGCTTCAGTCTGAGCCCCGCGACCGCTGCGGTCGCAGGTTCGAATCCTGCCTCGGGCATGGATGTGCGTGATGTCCTTGGGTTACTTAGGTTAAGTAGTTCTAATTCTAGGGGACTGATTACCTTAGATGTTAAATCACATAGTGCTCAGAGCCATTTAAACCATAATACAGGATGATCGACTGTTGCTCGCAGCATATACGGAGTAATCAGAGCGATGTCTCATTATATGCTACCTTTCGGATCCTTGACAGACACGAAGTCACATGTACTTTGGTCAGGGGATCTGGAAGGATGAAGGATGGGTTGATATGGGGGGGGGGGGGGGGGGAAGGATACCACTATCTGTGAGGTCATCGGTCTCATCGGATAGGGAAGGATGGGGAAGGAAGTCGGTCGTGCCTTTTCAAAGGAACAATCCCGGCATTTGCCTGATGCGATTTAGGGAAATCACGGAAAACGTAAATAAAGATACCCGGACGCGGGATTGAGCAGTCGTCCTAATCTGGAAGGCCACACATCTTTAAATTGCCTAGAGATGACGCCGTTGTTACTGAAGTTTGGTCGAAACAAATCTTTCACCTGCCAACCGACATTTGGTGTTCCCCTTCTTTCATGAAATTAATGATATGGACGTAGTTGCGTTCTTGCAAAGTTGGAATGCCGTGTTATCCAAGGAAGTTCTTGTAACGTGCAGATGTCACTTTACAGGCCCGCGAAGTCTCATCTCCTCGAAGAAAAACGGACCGGTAATGAAGAAGCTTCTGAAACCACACCACACAGTCATATAATATGAGTGCATAGAAAGTTTCAGCACAACATGTGGAGGTATACAACCCCATATGCGACAGTTGTCTGCATTCACAGCAACGTGCAGTTTAAAATTCGTGCTGTCTTTGCGAAGCTTTTTCACAGGCTACATGTTATCCAGTTCCCTACGTGCAAAAAACGAAGGGCGAAGTCACGTCAATGTGTCCTATACTGAGTCTTCATTTGGTGCACCTTCCTAATCTTGTTGGGATACTAGTGTAAAATGCGCCGCAAAATGTTTTGAACTGTTGACCAGGAGAGAGACAATTTCGATGACAAAGCTCGAGCACTGGCTCTAGAATTTGAGGTATGCGCTGCACGGTCAGTTACAGCTGCAGCAACGTCAGCAACAATTGGCATCATGCACAACCTAATTCACCTGTTTCTTCAAATTGCTTGAGCATATTCTTTAGTCCGTTTATAGACAAGAGGCCTCTTCGCAACTGTTTCTGTCGGTTATTCCCGCAATGCTGCTCTGCTATTGCTCCCGTTCTTATAAAACAACTGTACTAGCAGAGCGCAGTCTTTCTTCTCAATAGTCTTTGACAGCATACTACGCCAAAAAAGGTTACAGTCCTATATTTTCACCTGGTGGCAGAAAGTGGAACTATTATTTTTTCGGCGTACTCCACGTTTGCGCCAATTAATAAACATATCTACGATGTTTCAGCGTCCTGCGATGTGTACAACCTGCACTGCAGCACTCGGAATTTAATTATAACCGTTTCTCTGACGCAGTGGCCTAAAATGTTCCTTCACAGACTTTTAAGTCCGTATGGGGAGTTCGAATCCTGCCAACTGAGGCACGGCACAGGGCTAGTGGGAGGACCAGGGGGCGTGACGGTCCCCGAGGCGCGGCGCCGCTAATGGAGCGGCTTTCATTAGGCGCGCTGACCCGCGCGGCTCTCAGCCATATTGCGTCCGCGGCGCACCTGCCGTCTGTCGCAGTAAATCCAGCCGCGCCTTGCTTTACGTCCGGGAAGGCAGCGCCGAGAGCAAAGTGGACCATAAAGCTGAGCCTGCCTCGCCGCTCACTACACTTTATACTTTTCAGCTCAGGAACTATTGTATCTCATTCCTCCGTACGTTCATTCCTTGTCCACTTCCTCCGCGAACTCCGACTGCACCACAACTGTTGTCAAACTTTTTTACGGTCTCGAAAAACGCTCTCACGGACGAACCAGTCGAACGTAGCAAGTGCTCGTTTTGCCATAAGCACGAGTACGTCTGAAGGAGGGTTAGTTGGTGGCTGTCCAGGTCACGAAAATTCAATTTATTTTATTTATTGTTTATTCATTTTTAGAGTTCTGTACCACAATTGGTAAAAGTTGAATCCTTATAGGAACACTTCGTCGTCCATCTGTCTGTCCGACCCCTGCTGAAAACCCTTCTCCTTCAGGAACTGTTAGACGTATTAATTTGCAATTTATGTCACATAGTAAAGTCTACGGCCCCTTGGTGGTCTAAAAAATTGTAGCTCCTACGTCAATGTAGTCAAAAGACACGGCCATTTATGTCATATATTTTGATATCTAGCCAGTATCGGTATACATAATAGGCAAAAACCGTCGAAACTCTCGACTTCCGGAATGGATTACCTATCTACGAGTGTTGGAACTTTAACAGTGGCAGTTAATTATCTACAACTCGTACAAAATAGATATGTGTTTCAAAGTTTTACTGACCTTCACCAGCATTGTGTATAACCCGTTGCCAGCGATGTGGAAGTCGTAGGATACTCTTAGCAGTGCCAGTTGTGTTGACAGTTCGAGCGGCGCAGCCTATTGCCCGCCGAATTTGTAGCAGTTGTGAAGCGAATGCCGTGAAGTGTTTCCTTCAGTTTGGAAATCGAGTTGAACTCACGAGGGCTTAAGTCAGGGGAGTGCAGTAGGTGATAAAGCGCTTAGGACCCTCAGCAGCAAACAAATCAGTAACAGCTTTTTCGCCGGCCGCTTTGGCCGTGCGGTTGTAGGCGCTTCAGTCTGGAACCGCGTGACCGCTACGGTCGCAGGTTCGAATCCTGTCTCGGCCATGGATGTGTGTGATGTGCTTAGGTTAGTTAGGTTTAAGTAGTTCTAAGTTCTAGAGGACTGATGACCACAGATGTTAAGTCCCATAGTGCTCAGAGCCATTTGAACCATTTGAACAGCTTTTTCTGTACGTGCTTAAACATTGTCCTGCAAAATGATGGTCAGGTCCTGCAGAAAGTGTCATCACGTCTGTCTTTATGCTGTTCATTTTTGGAACATAATCTACGACCAGCTTAGAGACAGAAGTGATGACATTTTCTGCAGGACCTGCCCATCATTTAGGAGGACAATGCTCAAGCACGTACAGTGCAAGCATTACTGATTTGCTTGACTGATGGGGCTGCACTCCCCTGACTTAAGGCCTCTTGAGTTCAACTCCATTTCTGAACTGAGGGAAACGCTTCAGAACTGCTACAAATTCGTAGGGCAATAGACCGCGCCGCTCGAACTGTCAACACAACTGGCACTGCCAACAGTATCCTACGACTGCCACATCTCTCGCAGTGGTTTATACATAATATTGGTGACTGCTTTGAAGGTCAGTAAAACTTGAAAACACGTATCTATTTTTTACGAGATGTAAATAAATACTTTCCAAAGTTCCAACCCTCGTATGTACAGGATTATTCTAAAGGATGGAACCACTTTCAAAGCTTGAGGCAGGTTCTCAAGTCCCTTGCGATCGATCCAGCGCTGAGGAAGGCAATCATTCAAAAAGCCTCGTATATCACGGTGCCAATGGGGCGGAGCTCCATCCTGTTGGAAAATGAAGTCCGGGGAATTTTCCATAACTTGAGGGAACAACCAATGTCCAGGTACGTGATTCCCGTTATAGTTCTTCCTGCAAAGAAAATCAATCCATAAACCTTTGTACGGGATACAGCACAGGACACGTTGATCTTCGGTGTCTCTCTTTCGTGTTGCAATGGTGAATGTGGATTTTCCGAACCACACACGCAAACATTGTGTTTGTTGACTTTTCCACTAAGGTGGAACGTCACTTCATCGCACGAAATTACACGCTGTAGAAATGCGTCATCCTCCACCTTCGTTAGCACATAACCACAAAATGCGAGATGCTTGTCTTTGTTATTGGGGTTGAGAGCTAAGTTGTAATCTGTAGGGTTTGTACAGCAAACGCAGTCTCATAGCTTTCCATACAGTTGACTGGGGTATGCCAAGTTCTCGATTGGCTGTATTGGTAGCCTTGCTGGGACTGCGCACAAAACTTTCTTGAATCACTAGGACATCATCCTCTCACACACGCCGTCGGCCTGTGCTTTTTCCTTTGCACACACTCCAAGTCTGTATAAATTGCTTAAACCAACGGCTAATGCTTTTGCGAGTTGATGGTCGAATACCGAATTTGGTTCGAAATGGCCGCTGCACTGCAATTTGCGATTCACTTTTCGCGAGCTCAAGAACGCAGAAAACCTGACGCTCCACAGTCGCCATCTCAATCAAAACTGACGGTGAAACGGAATGACGGCCGTATTACCGCGCGAACTCTATCGGCCGCTTCCGAAACCATCACCGCTCGCCCGCCGCCGCCCGCTAAAAACTTTGGAACTTCCTCTTTTCATTCGCATAAAGTTTGTACATTTTGGATTTGTCCTTGAACACACACGAATTTCTGAAAATGGGTCCATCGTTTAGAATAACCCTGTACATAATTAACTTTATGCGAACCCACGGTGCCTGAGTCCTCATTCTTCTTACTGTTTTGTTGCGCTCCGCCACGACTCCTGTTGTGCTAATCTCTTCATCACGGACCAACACCTCTACATCTTCAATTTTTTGTTCAATATATTCCAGTCTCTGTCTTCCCCTACACTTTGCATTTTCCTTTGGTAAGATCGCAGTTGTTCCATGAGACCTTAACAACTGTCCTGCCATCCTGCCCATTCTTCATGTCAGTGTTTACCGTACATTCGTTTATTCGCCGATTCTGCGGATCTGGTTTGGGTAGCCGAGCGGTTCTAGGCGCTACAGTCTGGAACCGCGCGACCGCTACGGTCGCAGGTTCAAATCCTGCCTTGGGCAGGGGTGCGTGTGATGTCCTTAGGTTAGTTAGGTTTAAGAAGTTCTAAGTTCTAGGGGATTGATGACCCCGGAAGTTAAGTCCCAAAGTGCTCAGAGCCATTTGAAGCATTTTTGATTCTGCGGAGAACCTCCTCATTCCTTATTAGTCCACCCATATTTCAACATCCTTCCGTAGCGCCACATCTTCATTTCTCCTCTTTTCCAGTTTTCCCATAGTCTGTGGTTCACTACCATACTGTGCTCCAAATGTACATTCTCTGAAATTTCTTCCACAAATTAGTGCATGTATTGAAAATGTCCCCTTGGAAAAATTATTACATGACTGTGCTTAAACTGACACACAATATTTTTAGCGCAACGCAATCTGACTTTCAATAATCCCTACAAAAGAATGGCCCTGACTAACATTAACCTATACCTTTCACAAATCACTTACCTCACCAAAAATCTTCGTTACTCGAACTACTGCAATACAGCGAGCACCATTACTGCCAGCTAAATAAAAGATTCAAACTACGGAAGGCACTAACTACTGATAGGCACACTTAGCAAATGAAAGATTTTAATAGAGAACAAACAATGTATTTACCTTTATAGTCATTATATATATATATATATATATATATATCAGTTCATGACACCAATTCTTACAAATTTCAAAACTCCGCCATCTCTCTCCCCACGTCCACCACTGCTGGCGGCTCACCTCCAACTGCGCAACGCTACGCGCTGTTAGCATCCAGCTGCCGCTGCCCAACACTACAATAGCAGACAACAATGCAAACCAGCCACAGACTGCGCACAGCACAGCCAGTGATTTTTCATACTGAGCGCTATGTGACGTTACCAATATGAAAACCTAAACAGCCTACTTACAGTATTTGACACTAACATACTTGTTTTGACCAAGGACGTTTCCTTTCACAACGCTAGTGTGCTTTTTACATCTTCCTTGCTTCGTCCGTCATGGCTTACCTGATGAATTTCTTAACTACATCCACTGCACTACGGTCGCAGGTTCAAATCCTGCCTTGGGCATGTGTGTGTGTGATGTCCTTACGTTAGTTAGGTTTAAGTAGTTCTAAGTTCTAGGGGACTGATGACCCCGGAAGTTAAGTCCCAAAGTGCTCAGAGCCGTTTGAAGCGACGAGTTACGTAATTGGTCAGCCTGATATTTGTATATGTATCAACTGAAAATAGAAAAATGGAAATGAGCGTTTGGAGTCATTGGCCGGACGGCCCGTTGCGGGGCAGGTCCGGCCGCCTTGGTGCAGGTCTTATTACATTCGACGTCACATCGGGCGACCTGTGCGCCGGATGGGGATGAAATGATGATGAAGACAACACCCAGTCTCTAAGCGGATAAAATCTCAACGGAAAACGCAAAACTGTAAACTTTAGCGGCCGATCGATAAATGTGTGATGCTGCAACGCAGTTTTACCGCACAACTGGCAGGGACAGTTAACACAGCACATTTCGATACTAGGGCATCAAGTCTTTGCGAATATCATTTAAAGGGCCGGACACCCACGAGTTAAGGTCTGAGGCGCTATTTCATTTCATAGCAGGAGCCCTTTGGTTGCCACCCGCGGCACTATGACAGCCATCCCGGGCTTACATTTCAGCAAGATAATGCCAGCCCGCACACGGCGACACTTTCTACTGCTTCTACGGCAAGGTCGCCGAATCTCTCCAGAATTGAAAACGCTTGGAGCATTGTGGTCAGACCCTCCTCGTAGCTCGAGATTTTGAAAATCTAGCGCTCCAGTTGAAGAGAATATGGCACGATATTCTTCATGAGGACATCTAACAACTCTGTCAATCAATGCCAAGCTGAATAACTGCTTGTATACGGGCCAGGAGTGGACCAACGCGTTATTGACTTGCTCAATTTGTGAAATTCTCTCTTGAATATATGATCCAGTTTTTCTGAACTCGTAATAATTTGTTTGCCTGTACATGTACATAACGTCTACCAAGTTCCGTCTCATTCGGATAATTCCCTCGCGGAGTGTCTTTATTCTTATTTTTTTAGTGTACTTTACTTGCATTGCACTTGTGATACTGTCAGACTCGTATAGAGCGTCCAACTACTGTGTCTTCCTTGAAATCTGTTAATTTTCGGTATTCTGATATTTTTCCTTTATTTTCAGGTGAGTACCAATCAAAAAGACCCACGTGCCTTCCAAGTCCGTGTGCACGATGGCTGTGGTGCGTACGTCTTATGACTCTTGCAGTTACTTTTGACAGTTATGAAAGACTTCGCAGGCTTTTTTTCTTAGCGTTGGAACAATTTAGCATTGAGAAAACGTTTGACTTGTGCTACAGTCATCCAAAATAGGAGGCCAAAATTCCGAATACATTACCTCTGTTCTCACATGTCGATACTGAATGATGTTGTCATCATCTTACGTGATTTTGAAGTACTGTCATTTTCTTTCATTCATAAATAGTGTGATGGTCTTTTGTTATCAAACGAGCGCTACACACACACACACACACACACACACACACACACACACACACACACACACACACACACACACACACCTTATTATCATGTCTGAACTACGAGTGGGTTGAAATGGATCAAGATAGTAATGATGGTGATATTAAACAGAAACAGAACAGACATAATACTAGATTTGTATGGAAGCTATTTGACACGATGCATCAACTCAGGTGGCCACTTACAGTTTTCAATCCGAAGACAGGTTCTGTGGAGTTTTCCACGCCAGTGTATCTCATGTAAGTCTCTTCATCTATGAGTACCTCCTGCGTCCTTCATTTCTATTGAATCTGCCTTGGTCTTCCTGGACCATTTTTATACATTACGAAGGTCCCTCCAAAACCAAATCGACTGTCATGCTCTAAAATATGTCTTATCAACTGATCCCTTCTTTTAATTAAGTTTTGCCGTAAATGTCTTTTCTCCCCTTTTCATTAGTTATCCGATGAACTATTCTAATCTCTAGCGTTCTTCTGTAGCAGCACATTTCAATGTGTTCAATTTTTTTCTTGTTGTAACAGCATACCGGCATTGTCATTTCTATACAAGGCTACACCCTAGACAAATACATTCAGAAAATGTTTCCTAACACTTATATTTGTATTCGATGATAACATATTTTTAAAACACTTTTATCATGATTTCCAGTCTGCATCTTATATCCTCTGCTCTTCGGCTGTCTTCAGTTATTTTTATGCAAAAATAGAAACACTGATGTACTTCTTTCAGGGCCTCATTTTCTAATTCCCTGACCGTCGCCTGATTTCGGCTGCATTATAGTGCCCTTGTTTACTTAATTCATCTTTTTTTAAAAACACTGTCCATTCCATTCAACTGATCTTCCAAGTCTTTTACTATCTCCGACAGTAAGATCAACCAGCAAAAGTTTTATTTTTTCTCTCTAACCTTTGATTTTCTTAGTAAATTTCTCCTTGGTTCCCCTCAAAGCTTGCTCAATCTAGATAATGAATGACGTAGCACATCCCTGAATTAGTCACTGTCAACTACTGCTTCCCTTTCATGTCTTTAGACTCTCTTAAATGCAATCTGCTGTCATGTCAGTTGTAGATAACCATCGCTCCCAGAATTTTATCCCTATTGCCTTTTGAGTTCCATAAAGTTTATTCCAGTTAGCATTGTAGAAAGCTTTCCATAAATCTTAAAATGCCATAGAGGTGAATTTGTCTTCCTTCAGTCTCCTCTAAGATGAGTGATAGGGCCAGAAAATAATACAAGAAATATAAACTCCAGAGACAAAGGAATTAATCACATTTAGCTGCTAGTGGGTTTTGATTTACATATGTGAGGAAAGTTATAAATTTCTACCGGACTGGGATTCGAACCTGTGTCACCAACTTACTCGTCAGGTGCTGTGACCACTAAGCCATCCGGACACAGTGATCGCAATAACCCCACGGACTGCCTTATCACGTATCCCCCGTCAGATACAAACTCTCAAATTATCTGCACACTAATGACGTAGCGTCCTTGCCCATTATCCTCATTGCACGCAGCGATTCGCCGATTCCTGTAAGAGTTTGAGCGTGGTGTGCATCCACACTGAAGGGATCATTGGCCAGCCCTGCCCTAATTATAAATACCACATACATAAACATGAACTCAAAAGTAATTCAGCTACAGTGTAGCCGTAACACGTCACTCATAACCTCGATCTTGATGTCCTCGTCTTGGTTATTCGGGGTGTCTCAGCCAGTGACACGGGTCTTTGTCCAGTCTAGAGATGATAGGTTCATCTTTTTAGCACGACGTGCTTTTTAATTTTGGAATGGAATTATAACCTTCCACTTACTACAGCAAACAGTCTGATACTGATTTCGCAGGCGTCTGCTGCCGTCTCAGTTCCCACTAAATTGTTCTGGGCTGTAAACGACGTCGTGGTATAAACGATGGTACATTATTTCACAATATGACGTGTCCTGCAACTCAGAATAATTCAACTCCGAGAAATCCCAAATATTAAATGCGGCAATTTCTCCTAAACCATACCTGATTTCGGAGAGTGAAGCACCGTTGAAGCCATCACTTGCAGAGCCGAAGTACTAGTACAAGTAATTTCTGTAGTTGCATATCTGCCGCATTAAGACTATGTGCCAGACCAGGATTCACACCCAGAATATTAAGCTTCCATGGGCAAATGTTGTAATCATCAGTGCTTTCCGGTCACGAGAATTTGCCAGCAAAAGACAGATGTTCTGGGCTCGAGCCCCGAACAGGCGCACAGTTTTAATCTCCCAGGAAGTTTCAAACCATCGCATAATCTGCTGCAGAGTGAAAATTGTTCTGCTGTTCCATACAACAACAAAAAAAGAGCTGAAATAGCAGCGTTCTTGGACCTGGGAGTGGTAAAGTGCTGAGCATTAAGAAGATAATCATTTTCGTCATATTTACTTGCCACGAAGACCAGATTTGACATAAGCATTGATGAGTAATATTTATTTAGCAGAGGTAAGTTTAACGTAAATAATGCCGACCAATTAAGCTCAAGGCCTCAAGGGAATACCACAAAAGTTATCAAAACCTTAAATTATTAAATTACTCTCTTTTGAATATTTCAGAAAATTCCTTTTCTTGATTTGTAACAAAGCAAAACCTTTGAACTTGATAACATAAGAAAATCACTACCAGAAGCACTCACTGGATTTAACAATTATTTTGGCTACTTGAAAATCAGTATTACAATAACCACTACACGAATACCGCCTTAAACATTAAAAAATAGCACGACATACGACTTGCACATTGGCTTGAAAATAAGAAAGGGTCCGCTGACAAACCAATAAGCTTAAGAAATCATTCGCAAGAACAACCAAGGACAGACTCCAAGCAAATAAAAGGACTGAAATACACGAATTAGACAATGTACGATAACCGGATCGAGCTCGCGCCACGGCAGAAACAGTTGCTCGATTCAGAAGACATTCTAAAGCACACACATAGAATATACATTAAATTTACGTGATAAATAAATGCAGGTAGCAGACCGGCGTAAAATTATGACAGGAAATCAGAGCATACAACCGGACCCCTTTAATCTGTAAGAACTTAAGGTTCACAGAGCAAAATTCACGTAACAAAATACATTTTTGTAAATATGTGGTAAAGTCTTATGGGACCAAGCTCTTGGGGTCATCGGTCCCTAACCTCACACACTACTTAAACTAACTTACGCTAAGGCCAACACATACACCCATGCTCGAGGGAGGACTCGAACCTCCGACGGAGGAAGCCACGTGCATCATGGCGAGACGCCATAGACCTTGCGGCTACCCAGCGGGGACAAAATAGATTACAACAGGTACAGGGGCCTTTTAATCCTGATTGGGGAACGCAAAGCAAGTAACTGAGCTTATTTGACTCACTGGCAGCAGTAGTGCAGATAAAAGCAAATCGTTCCATATCAGATACTCACAAGACGAAGAAGAAGGTAAAATGCAGGTCATCTTTCAAATTAGTCGACGTTTAACTCAGCCACGTTCTTATTCATGCTGATCCACTTTAAGGGCAACGGATAAAATACAGAAAAAATACGGAAAGAATACAGACCAGCATACCGTAAGAACACATACAGCAAAAGCAAGGGTTTTCACGAGCTGCAGCGGACACTTCACAGCACACAAGAAATGCTGCTCAGCGTTTATTCCTGTGCCGAGTGTGGGAGAATTAAGGATGGTGTACGTGGCCGCGTCCACAAACCAAGGAAGCAATAACAAAGCCTAGTCACACTCCAAAGCACGATCTACTTCCGCAAAGTCAGGCGGGAGCAGCAACTCTCCAGTAGCGAGGACACGCTCTCCAGAGTAAACAAAAATGGTTCAGATAGCTCTGAGCACTATGGGACTTAACTTCTAAACTCATCAGTCCCCTAGAACTTAGAACTTCTTAAACCTAACTAACCTAAGGACATCACACACATCCATGGTCCGCAGCTCGTGGTCGTGCGGTAGCGTTCTCGCTTATCGCGCCCGGGTTCCCGGGTTCGATTCCCGGCGGAGTCAGGGATTTTCTCTGCCTCGTGATGACTAGGTGTTGTGTGATGTCCTTAGGTTAGTTAGGTTTAAGTAGTTCTAAGCTCTAGGGGACTGATGACCGTAGATCTTAAGTCCCATAGTGGTCAGAGCCATTTGAACCACACATCCATGCCCGAGGTAGGATTCGAACCTGCGACCGTAGCGGTCGCACGGTTCCAGACTGTAGCGCCTTTAACCGCTTGGCCACCTCGGCCGACCCAGAGTAAACATGCGCCATCCAATCGAGGCGAGCGGACCTGTGCGACTAGCAAGTTCACGCCATGATCAAGATGAACTCCTTCACTGACCGGCAACCCCGAACAGATCTCTAGTGTGTGCTGCTCGTATACTGATATCCCTCCGAAGCGCCATAAGGCCATCACCTAACGATACTCCAGAGAAGCCGTAGATAGGTAACGAAACCCGAAGAAGTTCCGTAAGCGAAAGAATTGATATGAGCATATGCACACAGCTCCAAAAACTGTCTGTTCAACTGATGCTTCTACGGCAAAAGTGAATGTATGTATTCTTAAATGTACGTATTCTTATTACAGAAACCTTTTCGTTTAACAGTGATCAGTGCATGACAGGCCACTTGAAATGGGAAGCTCACGTGAGTGAATATTGGGTAGCCAGTGCCACCACCATAGCTTACGACAGGGATGGTAAGCTTGGAAACAGCAAGGTTATGACAATGAGAAAGCCGGCCGCTGTCGCCGAGAGGTTTTAGGCGCTTCAGTCCGGAACCGCGCTGCTGTTACGCTCGCAGGTTCGAATCCTGCCTTGGGCATGGATGTGAGTGATGTCCTTAGGATAGTTAGGTTTAAGTAGTTCTAAGTCTAGGGGACTGATGACCTCAGATGTAGAAGTCCCATAGTGCTCCAAGCCACTTGAACCATTTTTGAACAACGAGAAAACTAAAAGTATTCTTACAACGTGGCGACCGTGACAGGATGTAGCATTCTAATGGTCTCACCTTTATCTCCCGAGATGTTACCTGATTTCTTACTATCATGATCTGGCCGAAAGTAAATTTAAAACTTCCTTGTTTTCGCTGATGACTTCTGACTCGGTCGTTTGTAACCAGAGCTGTCCTCTTGGAACTGATACATAGTTTGTGTTGTCACTGCAGACAAAGGCTGTGCAGCCTCTCAGTAGCCGAGTCGGCAGTGCAGCCGGCGCTGGCGACGGAGACCGCCGTGGGGCGCTGCACGCGCTGCGCTCTTTACAGCCACAGGTCGCCGTTGTGCCCTGGGCCGCAGCCGCCGCCGCACGCCACGCTGCTAACGAGTCTGCGAGCCGAGCCAGTGCGGCGGCGGCCGCCCCAGGCGGACACGGAAAGCAGCCACTCACACTCCGTCACTGTCGCGCACTGCTCTGCCCCTACTCCGTCACCCGGCACCCTGCACTCAGACACCCACCATTTATTTACCTGAATTGCTACTCTCCGTCTGCAAAGTTTGACAGTGTCCAGTGTCCTAATTACGGAAAACTGTGCCGAATGCTACGATGAGGACGAAAAAATAAACCAAATGAAAATATACGGTTCTAGAGACTTGTTCAACTCTCAAACATCTGTGGTGTATTTATGCAAACTGAAGAGACGAATGAAAATTTGTACCAAGGCAGGGATTCGAACCCAGCTCCCCTACTCACTATTCTGATGCGCTAATCGATATGCCTCCATGGCACGATGGCTTTGCACAACTGAACGGACTATTCTTAGCACACCTCCCTCCTCAATTCAAACTCCCATTCACACTTATATTTCCCCTCAACTTGAACACCAATGCACAGGCTCTCCAACGGTATTGGAATAGCAGTTCCGCATCGAATGAAACGCAGGCATATGTGCTTTTATCACATGAAACTGTTTGCCTCCAGGGAGCCTCTGCAAAGCTTTTCAATTTTAGAGGAATACCAAGTGGACTGAAGCGTGAATGCCGCGCGGGATTAGCCGAGCGGTCTTAGGCGCTGCAGTCGTGGTCTGTGCGCTGGTCCCTCGCGCATGGGTGTCTGTGTTTGTCCTTAGGATAATTAAGGTTAAGTAGTGTGTAAGATTAGGGACTGAAGACCTTAGCAGTTAAGTCCCATAAGATTTCACACACATTTGAACATTTTGAAACGTGAATGGGGATTTGAATTGAGGAGGGAGGCGTGCTAGGGTAGTCAGTGCAGGTGTCCGAAGCCACTGCGACAGGATGCGTAGTGATTCGCACATCGGCCTAGTGAGCAGAAGACCTGGGTTCGAATCTTCGCATTAGTACAAATTTTCATTCGTCGCTTCAGTCTTCATATATAGGTAAAAATATGAATTCTATCAACATCTGGACAATGAGCAACCTATGACTGAAATAATCAATAAATATGGAGGAAGAAAAAAGGTTTGCAGACGACAATGTAATTCTCACGAAAGGAATTGTGAAAGTTTCTGTGCCAGTTGTCAATGATCGTCAGCCTCTGACGACTGAAGAAGAAAACACTCAGAGAAGGCAGAAGACTTGAAAGAACAAATGAGCGGAATGGCTGCTGTTTTGAGAAGACGTTATAAATGGTTCAAATGGCTCTAGGCACTATGGGACTTAACATCTGAGGTCATCAGTCCCATAGAACTTAGAACTACTTAAACGTAACCAACCTAAGGACATCACACACATCCATGCCCGACGCAGGGTTCGAACCTGCGACCGTAGCGGTCGCGCGGTTCCGAACTGTAGCGCCTAGAACCGCTCGGCCACCCCGTCCGGCGAAGACGTTATAACATGGACGGAATTAGAATTATATTAATAGCTTCAGCTGCTGACGGGCTTTGTTATATATCTACGGGGTCAGTTGAAAATGTGTGATCCGACCGGGTCTCGAACCCGGGATCTCGTGCTTACATGGCAGACGCTCTATCCATCTTTTTTTCATTTTTTTCGTTTTAGTTCGTTGCATCGTCGTAAGACATCCATTTTTCATTACAGAGGGCACGTTACCCTCCTACCGAACACGCTGAGCTACCGTGCCAGCGTGGTCTCGAACCCGGGATCTCCTGCTTACATGGCAGACGCTATATCCACCCAAGCCACCGAGGATAGCGCGCCTGCAGGGACTATCTCGCACACGCCTCCGGCGAGACCCACATTCTCACCTTGTATGTCCACACCCTACATTCGTAGTGTCCGTATCCAACACACTCATTACTCGTGGAAGACATTCTTGCCAAGTCCTGTAAGAGTTCGGGGAATATGTGTGCCACTACTATATACTTACATGGATGTCGACAAAAGTGAAAACGCGGTGTAGGAAGTTCTGCATGCCGTTTCGCCTTAAGTGAGTTAGGTAAACCATGGAAAACGCGAATCTAAATCACTGGACGGCCCACTCTACCGCTGTCTTCCACAATATGAGTCTACTGCGCCACGTCACTCGCTAACAGAGACGATAGAAACGTTCAAAACGGCTTTAAATCTCACTGGCTGGAGTAGAATTGTCTTCAGTGATGAGACCCAGCACGACTATTCTGCACTTACATTTCAGCAAGATAATGCCCGCCCCAACAGGGCGAGAGTTTCTACTGTTTACCCTCGTGCTTGTCAAACTCTACGTTGGCCAACAAGGTCGCCCAATCTCTCCACAGTTGAGAACGTTTATAGTGTTATAGACAGGACCCTACAACTATTTCGGGATTTTAACGATTTAACCCGCAAATTGGACAGTATTTGGCACTATGTACCTCAGGACTACATCCAGCAAATCTATCAATCAGTGACAAGACCAGTAACTGCTTGCATAAGAGCCAGGGGTGGATCAACGTATTATTGAACTGCTCAGTTTCTGAAGTTCTTTCTTGAACAGTTCAACCAATGTTTTCTGAAGTTGTAATCATTTCTTTGTATATACATGTACGTCACATTCCGTCCCATTCGTATAACTTCTTATTGGTGCCACTTTTTTTTCGCTTACAGTGTAGATCTTCCGCTGTACAAATAAATTCCATCATACAGCACACAGTGGTATTCTTCAGAGTAGACCCATTCAACCATGCTTACGTTTTTCGGCATCTTTTCTTAATCTGTTAGCGCTCTCCATGTGCTGCGCGGTCCAGTCATATCAATGTGACCACCACCTATCTTCGGTGGCAACGTCAATAACCACTCACAGAGGACAAATGGCGATTGCATCAGTGGAGCGTGTATAAATAGTGTCGGGGGAACGCAGGAAGGAATGCAGTCGTTGTCCTAATGCGGAAATTGAGCGGTTTATCTGACGTAATTAAATGAAACACCTGCAGCCATCATCCCATAGTGCTCAGAGCAATTGAACCATTTGAATGAAATGTTCTATGAAAGTATTTCATTAATAAAGCATTTTTGAAGTTGTATCGACAAAAATTTAAATTTGGTTTCTCCGTTAGAAAGAAAAAAAAAATACGTGTCTTAGTTTTTCTGGAAATTTAGCCATCCCCAAGAAAGTGAATTCACTGACTCATTACCGCCCGCTCCAAACCGCTGAGAATAGAAGTTTGGTAGAGGGTGTTGATCTTATGTTGTAGACGTCGCTTAGTAAGGGACTATTCGAAATTCCACCCATACGAGAGTGAAGTAGGATATGGAAGGCATTTTTTTGTAACCAGTTGCTATTAAGGCAATATTGAAGCTAAAGTTGGTATTTGGTTTCTCTGCTGCAAAAAATAAAAAAGTGTGTGCTTCAGCGTTTTTTGAAATTCAACCACTATGGGTGTAAAATAGTGATAGAATTTTTAAAAAGTCGTTATTAAAGTACTAACAAAGCCTTTTTAAAGATACATATGTGAAAATGGGTACTTTACTTCTCGGTTACAAATAAAAAATCGCCTGTTTAAGTGCTTGTAGAAATTCATCTCCTAAGGGATAAGAATGTGGGATGAGTGTTTTTATGGTGCCATTAAAAAGCCTTTTTTTGAATCTAAATCCCTGAAAATTTGTATTTGTCTTCCCTGTTAGAAATAAAAATGACGTATTTCAGTGTTTTTTTGTTTTTTGTTTTAAATGGGCCTTGAAGGGGTGAAATAGGCAACGAAACTTTTTATGAAAATATTTCGTTATATTAAAACAATTTTAAAGCTAAATCTAGGTAATTTGTATTCGACTTCTATATATCTATGCAGTAGGGCATCACCACAAGAACTCAAAACTCGAGATTAACAAGGACCTCCAACTTTAGCTATACTCGGAGAAGACCATGCTTCTATGGCCTTAATTAGCATGCAAGTTTGGATGTTATGCAGTTTGTGAACGACATAAAAGTTCAATTAAAGCAAAACAAAAAGAAGTCCGTGCAGGCCATATTGTCTACGCGAGCGAAGGAGCGGGAGCTTAGCTAGTTAGCTATAAAATGGTACATTTATAACATTTTCGCTCAAAACAGTCATACAAATACTATTATTGCTTTTATTTCACGTTTGATTGAGTTTAGGCGTTAAACCATCATCAAAATTGATTAAATATGGTTTCCTTAGGTGTCTTGAAAGATTTCGAAGTATAAGAGTTTGTGAGGGACACCATTTGTTCAAATTCGTGTTTCGAAACGTAATTTTGAATCTGCACAGTGTCGTTCGCCTTGCTCTTTAGGATCGTTTATTGCGGTGACAAATTTGAGGCGCGAACGCACCGCTGCCGTCATTTGCGTGCAATTTCACAGCAGCACTCTCTCTCTCTCTCTCTCTCTCTCTCTCTCTCTCTCTCTCTCTTTCTTTCTTTCTTTCTTTCTTTCTCTGTCTCAGTTCGAAATCTGCGCATCGAGTCGACATACGAGGGACAGAGCCTCAAAGGGAACTCAGCGTCAGGCCAACTTCGGCTTTGGAAGCTGCCTACCGCTCCCGAAATCTGCGGGGGTTTGTACACGGCCCGGAACTAGCTAGCGAGTGTTTGAGTTGAAGGATGAGCGCTAATTTAAAGTTCCCTTTCTGCCCCCCCCCCCCCCTACCCACCTACCCACCTCCCCGCCAACAGTAATTAACAAACAGCTTTTGTTCCCGCCGACCTGGGACTCTCGGGAAACGCCGACTCGCTGAGAGCGCCGGTGGAATTGTTAATTAAATACTGCCTTCCCGACACTGAATCTGGGGCTCGCCCCACTGACGCGCAGTATACTTACTGCTGCTGCCGCGGCGAGTACAGCAAAGCGAGAACGCGCCCGTGTATCAACAATTACTGCGATTAGCGGCGTTTGCGTCTTACGTAATAACCTCGCGCAAATGCTCACGGGCTCCATTTGGAACGCTCCAAAACTGCCGTTAATTATACATTCCGTTCCACATTTATTTCTGTTTAGAACGTGGAAATTCCATTTTAATTTTTAATTTGCTCTTGTTCCTTTTAACTCCACACAGCGAGTGCCACACAAACCGGCGTAATCATACCATTTTATGGTGTAGTAACTACATTTGTGCCTATTTTCTTCATTATCGTTTTTGTTGTTGATAATGTTGTCCTTTTTCTTCGTAATCCCGTCAGAGACAGCAAAGGACTTGGAAGAGCAATTGGACGGAATGGACAGTGTCTCTAAAGGGGGTATAAGATGAATATAAGCAAAATCTCCGGCCGTGGTGCCCGAGCGGTTCCAGGCGCTTCAGTACCGGAACCGCGCGACTGCTACGGTCGCAGGTTCGAATCCTGCCTCGAGCATGGATGTGTGTGATGTCCTTAGGTTAGTTAGGTTTAAGTAGTTCTAAGTTCTAGGGGACTGATGACCACACTTGTTAAGTCCCACAGTGCTCAGAGCTATTTTTGTTAAGCAAAAACAAAACAAATATAATGGAATGCAGTCGAATTAAATAAGGTGATGCTGAGGCAATTAGATTAGCGGAAGAAACACTTAAAGTAGTAGATGAGTTTTGCTGTTTGGGCAGCAAAATAACTGATGATTGAGGAAGTAGAGAAGATATAAAATGTAGACTATAAATGGCAAGAAAAGGGTTTCTGAAGAAAAGTAATTGGTTGACGTCGAATATAGATTTAAGTCTTTTCTGATAGTATTTGTATGGAGTGTAGCCATGTGTGAGGGTGAAATGTAGACACGAAGAGTAAGATACAGAATGTCGATTATGTTACAAAAAATGGTTCAAATGGCTCTGAGCACTATGGGACTTAACATCTGAGGTCATCAGTCCCTGCCGGCCGCGGTGGTCTCGCGGTTCTAGGCGCGCAGTCCGGAACCGTGCGACCGCTACGGTCGCAGGTTCGAATCCTGCCTCGGGCATGGATGTGTGTGATGTCCTTAGGTTAGTTAGGTTTAAGTAGTTCTAAGTTCTAGGGGACTGATGACCACAGCAGTTTAGTCCAATAGTGCTCAGAGCCATTTGAACCATCATCAGTCCCTACACTTAGAATTACTTAAACCTAACTAACCTAAGGACATCACACACATCCATGCCCAATGCAGGATTCGAACCTGCGACCGTAGCGGTCGCGCGGTTCCTGACTAAAGCGCTTTGAACATATCGGTCACATCGTTCGGCTGATAATTTTTGTATTTAAGAGTTTTGGACAAAAAAATCCGGAGGCACAACTTTTCAGCGTGCCTTTGTAAATGATTGTGGGTGGTAGACTGTTACACAGATACGTTTCTTTTAAAATAAAACTTTGTAGCTCACTGTAATGTTTCTTTAAAATCTGAAAGTCGACTTTTGCGTTGTTTGAATCACCTGTAAAACATCCAGTCTATTCAAATTTCTATTAAAACTTCAGAGCCGAGAAGGTGCCTCCGATGCATAAATTTGTTGACCGACGTTTCGTCCCAGTTGCGGTAGACATCCTCAGAGATGACACACTGCCAGTTATTAGGCGTAATTGCAACATTACTGCATCCTGAAACCAAGTGAAAGTACACTGTAATGTGACATCAATGTGATCAGTTGTCAAAAGACTGGATAACCGCCTCTTGCAGACCGGGTCGCTTCGTGACATGAAGGAAGAGAGTCAGTACGGTTCTGGACAGGGATGTGGAGCTATGACGATGGCGATTCCAGTGCTATTGCCGACTGCTCAAATTTTCTCTGTCGAGGATCCATAGTGAACGGTCGGATCGACATGGTCCTACAGACTCTCGATTTAATTTAAAATCGAGGGGTTTTGTGGCTATGGGAAGACGATAAACTCATCCTGGTACTCTTCAAACCAATCACATATACTGCAAGCTGTGTGAAACGCTGCATTGTCCTACTGGAACATGTCTTCATGATGAGGAAAGACAAACTGCATATATGGGTGAACATGGTTCCGAAGGATAGATTCATACTGGTGTTGATCCATTGCGCCTTCCAGAATGACGAGATTACCCGGGGAATGGCCTCCAGCATGGACCCTTCCAGCGATTGCTGCTGAGTATTTGCTTTCATTTTACGTTGTACGGACCAACTGCCGTCTGTCTGATGGAGCATAGAACGTGATTCATCCGAAAAGGCCACCTGTCGCCACTCAGTGGACCTCCAGTTGGCCATACTGGCGTGCAAATTCCAGCCGTCGTCGCCAATGAACAGCCGTCAAAAATGGTTCAAATGGCTCTGAGCACTGTGGGACTTAACATCTGAGGTCATCAGTCCCCTAGAACTTAGAACTACTTAAACCCAAGTAACCTAATGACATCACACACATCCAGGATTCGAACAGAGTGTATGAAACAGGCGCCTGCTACAGAGGCCCATACGCAGAAACGATCGCTGGACAGTCGTTGAGGAGATAGTGATGGTAGCCCCTTGGTTCATCCCGCCGGTCGGTTGCTCAAGAGATACACCTCTATTCGCCCACACGGATCTCCGCAGCCGTCGTTTACACCTGTCATTAATGGCCTTTGTTGCACCAAAGTTGCCTCAGCACTAGTTTCGGATAGCCACGAACAGTATACTTTAAACACGGAGCATGTGAAGTTTAAAAACTTAGTCGTTTCGAAAATGCTTCCACCGGCCCGAAAGCCAATGATCAGATGCTTCTGGACGTCAGATATACCGCTCCATTTCCGCATTACAGAGACTGCACTGTTTTCCGCATCTTTATGTACCCTCCACTGCTACTGATGCCACCTGCTAAGTGTGAGTGTGAGCCGCGCGTGGCTCATGTTCGTGCCATTTCTTATTTTACGTCTTGTTTTTACCGTAGTGCCACCTCGTTATGTTAATTTTCAATTACTGCTGTCACTGAGTTGCTCTTTTGCCTGCCAGTAGGCGGCAGCAGCAGCGCCTATCGTTACAGGCCCTCCCGTATTATCTTTGCTCGACTGCAATTACTTCCTGGTCGTGATGTGTCGTCTAACGAGTTGGAACATGCCAGCTGTTAGTTCGGACCTGACAGTGTTGGAGTTGGCACGCGGCACAAGTTCAGTCGGGGCGTGGCTGCAGCGAGGTCCGGACGGCCATGACTCGCCCGACGGTTGCCGATACACGTGATTGGAGTGGGGACGACTTTGGTCGGTCGTCGGTCGCTCGTCTTGCCGGACGACGTCTATTTGGCCGGCGATCGCTTATGGGTTGGCTGTGTGTGCTGACTCGTGATTCGTCCCTGTTATTGTAAGGTCACTGCCGTTAGCATTGTCTAGTTCCTCGTGCAAGTGTTCGTGAAAATGTGTCTAGTTGACTGACAAGTTATTTCCCCCCCGTCGGTCGGTTGGCTTGGAGCAGTGAGGAATTCTCGGCGGGGTGTAGTTTGGCCGGGGCCCGCTGGCCGTCTCCACGCGGTGTCGGTGAGTGTGGCGCTGTTCCCATTGCTACGAGGTCCGAGACTTACGGATCCTGGACAGGAAAGTTGAGGTTTGATTTTGCGAGGTGCCGGGGCTAGCAGTGTATTTAACACTAAATTAATCTAGAATCTACATATGTAAAATGATGCTCTAAGCCTCCCTATTCTAACTCCGACTTTTGCTGTTGCACATGGATTAAAAAGATACGCGAACTGACTAATCGACCCTGAAAGTGGAGTAGAAAAAGAGTTTGGCACCTGCTATAATTTAATTTGATAAATAAGTTAAGTAAAGGAAGGTTTCATTAACGTAGTGAGAAATGATAGGGTTGCTCTACCGATTAACAGAATGAAAGTTCTGTCCAAAATAACAGTATGATGTATTAAGACTAAACACAGAATAATAAACAAAAACACATGAAACATTTACAATACATCAAATTGGATACTCAAATAAATGCTGTGAAGGTGAAATTGTCCATGAACTAGATTGTGATATACATGACGAAGTAGTATGTGGATCCAATCCCTTGCAACTCAAACCTTAAGAGAAAAACACACAACCAACCCAACATTAATTGCTGCTACAGTAGCGAGATCTCAGACAATGAACACGCAAGACAGAACAAAGTTAGAAAAAGACGAACAGGCGCGATCTGCTGAGCACTGATTATCACAGTGCAAATTCCCTAATCCGCCAGTGCTGCGGACATACATTACCAAGCTGTCTTCTTAACTGCAAGGACACGATCTGGCGTACCGGAAGTGATGGCTGGTTGCTTCGACGTCCCGTCGTGGTGATGATAATGTCGCGAGTATTGCCCGAAACGAATTGTCCTGGTCTGGTTATTCCAGACTAAAGACTTTCTATAAAAAAAATGCGCCTCTGAGGGAGACGAAGAAGGCTCGCCACACAATCACTGACGGTACAGTGATTGATTTTCACAAGCTAAGTCACACAGTAACTCCGATACAGTCAACGTTAGCCAAAACTGCCCAAGACAGACAACGTAGGCCGCTTGTAAGCAGAACGCTCAATTGCCAACTGTACTCGGAATGTTACGTTGAAGTCGAAACGTCAGCAACTTCGTTAAACAGTTACAATCAAATAAAAGTATATTAGACAGCCAACGGAAGGCAGGCTGTGCAGAGCAGCGAGAGCTCAGTCTTGTAACCTACTCCGACCGAAAGGCGAGAGCCGACTACCACAAGAGCACCCGTACAAACCGAACACAGAACATACCCGCACCCACGACAGTGGATGTGGTTAAACGTTCCAATCAGCAACTCGAAAACCGGCGGAAAATTCCACTCCAATGCCGAAGCACTACTATTCCACCAATGGAGATTCTTGGCGTCAATTTCTGCGCTGATTTTGCTATGTCACAGAGCTATGCCCTGAGCAAGCCAATCATAGTTACGATTTTACAGAAAACGGGGGAATTTGCCCGCCAAGACTGCCTCGGAACACAAGTCATTCCCACGCCTCGCTGGTAGCCCGCCAGAAAGTGTTTTCGCTAAGTTTCTGCGAAGTAACGGAACTTCTAGCCCAGCCGCTCCTTCAGGCCCTTGCAGGCGCGTCTCCGCCGCTATTATGTCAATGTCGGCGTCTGGAAAGAATTCACTCGACTCCCTCACACCCGTCGGCTTAACCCTCACAAGATCAGCAGAACCCGACTGTCACCGGACAACACGGATGACGAGAGACGCTGCGTGGGAAGTCCGCGTGTGAAGGAATAGCAACTTTTCACCGCGTGCAATTAGATAGGAAGATCGAATTACTCAGACTAAGATAGAAATATGAGAGGGGGCTTCTGCCACCTCTCAATTTCACCTACCAGCAAGTCAAGACAGTTCACATTGTGTTGGTTGGTTGGTTTGGGGAAGGAGACCAGACAGCGTGGTCATCGGTCTCATCGGATTAGGGAAGGATGGGGAAGGAAGTCGGTCGTGCCCTTTCAGAGGAACCATCCCAGCATTTGCCTACAGTGATTTAGGGAAATCACGGAAAACCTAAATCAGGATGGCCGGACGCGGGATTGAACCGTCGTCCTTCCGAATGCGAGTCCAGTGTCTAACCACTGCGCCACCTCGCTCGGTCACATTGTGTCGTTTGGAGTTCGTTGACGGCTGTTGGGATATTACCGCGAGCAGCAACGTGATTTTCAGGTTGCAAAATTCTAGCCACCCTCCGGTGGACTTTCACTGTATTTGGTTATTTGAATTGAAGAGCACCAGCGGAATCTTTTGCCTTGTAGCCGTTAATGTTCCGGTTACCTACCCTGGTCGTTGACGTAAATTTCAGGCAGTGTGGTTTCCTGATCGTGTTGTTGCTGTCCAGCACGGTGTGTAGTTTGACAGCTCCGTGTAGGATTGGTTGCGGTTGTTAATATCTTCTTTGTTCCGTTCAACTCCCTGTTGTGCCCTGGTCGGGTGAAGTGGGAGTTATCTTGTCGGTGAGTCTGCTGACAGTCAGTCGGTTGGGTAGTCGTCGGATCGTAAATGGTTAGCTCGACTGCCTGTCTCACCTAAGCGAGCGTTAGTGTTTGAATTGCAGGCCGACCCTGGAACATCTGAGCGCCCATGTGTGGACTGGCTTTTTTTTTTTTAAATTTGTTCTTGTTGTTGGTACTTGTATGGCTTCTAGCCGGTTTTGTGTTTTGAATTACAGTTGTTTTACTCTTAAGACTTTCAGCCTAGTTTAAAGTACTCTTTTACGTAAGCCCTTTGACATTTTAGAAAATGTTTTCGATTTTTAAGTCTTCGGCCTTCAGCTGATTTGTATTTAACTTGTTTACTTCAGCCTAACTAAAGAACTGTTTTAAGATAAGGCTTGCCTTTCAAATTTCTGATTATGTTTGCGTTTTCAGTTATTGGCCTTCCGCCGTTTTTAAATTAAAGTGCCTTTCAGCCGGTAAGTAAGTCCCAAAGATTAAAGCTGTGTGCTAAAAAAATGTTTTTGGGCTCTTGTAATGTTTGATCAAATAATGAAGTTGTAAACTAAAACTCTGTGCCGGACCGAGACTGGAAAGCCAAAGGTCCCGAGTTCGAGGCTCGGTCCGGCACACAGTTTTAATCTGCCAGGAAGTTTCATATCAGCGCACATTCCGCTGCAGAGTGAAAATCTCATTCTGGAAACGTCCCCCAGGCTGTGACTAAGCCATGCCTCCGCAATATCCTTTCTTCTAGGAGTCCTAGTCCTGCAAGGTTCGCAGGAGAGCTTCTGTGAAGCTTGGAAAGTAGCAGACGAGGTACTGGCAGAAGTAAAGCTGTGAGTACCGTGCGTGAGTCGTGCTTGGGTAGCTCAGTTGGTAGAGCACTTCCCCGCGAAAGGCAAAGGTCCCGGGTTCGCGTCTCGATCCGGCACATAGTTTTAATCTGCCAGGAAGTTTCATATCAGCGCACATTCCGCTGCAGAGTGAAAATCTCATTCTATCTGTCCTGTCTTGCGGGTTAAGCAGGGCATTTGAGAGTGTTTATTGCATGTCCAGCGTAACTGGACCGTGTGTAAGTTCTGCCCCAGTAATGATAGTAGTAGTTAAAAATTAAGCAAGTTTCCAGTAACTGTGGGTCAGCGTTTCATCTCTGTGGATGTTTTGCGCAGACGGAGACGAAACGTCATTGTATCCGTATATACTCCTTTCGCGGAATTAAGCGCCGGTCGCGAAAACCCTCAATCTAGTAGACTATTTATATTTTATATTAGTCCTCCTGATTCGATTGGCAGGCTACTTTACTGGTTTTATTTTTGATGCACCGGATTGAGCTTCTGATATTGACACGGCATCTGCACAGTGACAGTGGGACAGGCGGCAGGGAAACAGATTGAAGCGACTCTGCGTAGCGACGCGTGCCTCGGTGAATGGGATCGGATGAGTCAACAGAGGCGCAAATACGGGGGGAGTCGAGCCAGGGGCAGGGACAGGGGAGAGCCCGGCTCTCGGGCACGCACGTCGGGTTACGCATCAGCAAGCGCCACGCACTGCCGGCACGCTTTCGGCAGCCACAGTGCGAGCCTACGGTATCCGACGCTCCGGGCCGGAGAAGCCAGGGAGTACGGCGCGTAACGGTATCCGCCTTCTGAGGATGTTTCCCTGTGTCGAGGGCCCTCGTCCGGCCGCGAAGGGGCTCTGCAGGTATTGTGTAGGCCTGCGCTGCGGGCTCTTCTGCCCGCAGGCACACAACAATGCTGGGACCAGCGGCGTACTCAGGAACAACGGCCCACGGGAAACAGTAAGATCCTGTTTCAAAGTACTAGAGGGATAATGTCGGGCTGGTTGCGCTAGAGAGGTTTATCGTTTCATTTTTGTGTAACTGTGATGCTCGTACTTGCTGACAGATTAAAACCGTTTGCCGGAGCTGGGGTCGAACACCTGATTACTTACCATCGCCAAGCGCACAAACCGACTCGGCTATAAAACCTCGATCCGCAACGTACCTTAACAACCTTACTTCCGCCACAATCTCTCTCTCCCATCTCCCAAAAGCTGTGTCGTGCTCGGACTTTTAAGACGGTAGGGCTCTAGCGTGCAGTAAGCAGTCGTTTCAGGTTCGAGTCCCACTCCAGTACAAATTTTAATATGCCAGCAACAATCAACATCAGTGCACACCCCTGTGCAGTGTAAACAATTCTGAAGTTGCCAGGCAAAATGAGCTCATGAATGCCAAATGAAACAATAACTCACGTTAAGTTGTGTTTATTTGTGTCATATAAAATCTTCATTCTGCAGTAGCGTGAGTGCTGAGGTGAGATTTCCTGCCAGATTAAAACTAGGTGCTGAACTGCGACTCGAAACTCGGACCTTTGCCTTCGCGGACAAGCGGCCTGCCCATACAATGTAAGCTTTCACGGCCGGTATTGTCTTCACTTAAAACTTCCGGGCTGATTTGCCGTGGCCGAAGTATAAAACTCTCTCCTGACGTTTCGTCTCCGACTGCGGGAGACATCCTCGGAGGTAAAGCGGCGAACTGCGAAGAGAACTCGAGGAAGCGCTGATTGTATAGGCAGTACAGAGGGCGCCACTGTCGATCACGTGGCTTCGGCTATGAGATTGTCTCTGGTAATGCCAACATTCTCAATTAAAAGTAATCGATCGTCACTCTTGCGGTGCAACGCTGACATCCAAATTTTATCCAGTTTTTAGGCAAGTATGGGGTGGAAACTATTTTCAGACCCACCAGGAAAATAAAAGAATTTTTAAGGTCAGCAAAAGATGCACGACACCCTTTGGCTACACCGGGGGTATATAAAATTCCTTGTAGTTGTGGACAGGTTTACATCGGTACCACAAAGAGAAGTGTGAACACCCGTCTTGTTGAACATGAGAGGAATTGCGGCCTGGGTCACACGGATAAATCGGCCGTAGCGGAACACGTTTACCAGGAAGGTGATCATGAAATAAAATTCAGCGAGACGAGCGTCATATCAAAAACCTCGCATTATTATGCACGCTTGTATAGAGAGGCTATCGAGATTGATAAACATCGTAATAATTTTAACAGGAAAGACGAAGGTGTTAAACTGGATAAAATTTGGATGTCAGCGTTGCAACGCAAGCGTGACGATCGATTACTTTCAATCGAGAATGTTGGCATCACCAGACACAATCTCAAAGCCGACGCCACGTGACCGACTGTGGCGCCCTCTGTACTGCCTATACAATCAGCGCTTCCTCGAGTACTCTTCGCAGTTCGCCGCTTTACATCCGAGGATGTCTCCCGCAGTCGGAGACGAAACGTCAGGAGAGAGTTTTATACTTCGACCACGGCCTATCAGCCCGGAAGTTTTAAGTGAAGCGGCCTGCCTGCCTATGATTTAAAAAAAAATTTGTCGTCGTGTTATCAATTTCGATCAGTAGAGATCATCTTCTCAATGGCTTAAAACATATCCTGGTATAATAAACCACAAAAGGCACCGTTAACTGATGTATACAAAATCGTCCAAATAATATGCATTAGTCTGCAGTCGCAACGTTTGTACTGGTATGTTGCCTACTGGGAAGCAGCTTTAGTACACGGTACCGCCCATCGTCAGGCCATCCTTTTCTTTTTTTGGAGGGGAGGGGGGGAAGGTGTCATCAGTCTTCTGGTTTGATGCGGCCCGCCATGAATTCCTTTCCTGTGTCAACCTCTTCACATCAGAGTAGCTCATACAACCTACGTCCTCAATTATTTGCTGGATGTATTCCAATCTCTGTCTTCCACTGCAGTTTTTGCCCTTTACAGCTCCCTCTAGTACCATGGAAGTCATTCCCTCATGTCTTAACAGACGTCCTATCGTCTTGTCCCTTCTCCTTGTCAGTGTTTTCCACATATTCTTTTCCTCTCCGATTCTGCGCAGAACCTCCACATTACTTCTCTTATTAGTCTACGTAATTTTCAACACTCGTCTGTTGCACCACATCTCAAATGATTCGATTCTCTTCTGCTCCAGTATTCCCACACTCCATGTTTCACTACCATACATTGTTATACTCCAGACGTACATCCTCAGAAATTTGTTCCTCAAATTAAGGTCTATGATTAATACTGGTACACTTGTGCTGGCCAGGAACACCCTTTTTGCCATTGCTAGTCTGCTTGTGATGTCCTCCTTACTTCGTCCGTCATTGGTTATTTTACTGCCTAGGTACCAGATTTCCTTAACTTCATCTACTTCGTGACCATCAATCCTGATGATAAGTTTCTCACTGTTCTCGTTTCTGTTACTTCTCTTTACTCTCGTCTTCCTTCGATTTACTCTCAATCCATACTCTGCACTGTTCATTTCATTCAGCACATCATGTAGATATTGTTCACTTTCACTCAGGATAGCAATGGCATCAGCAAACCGTACCATTGATATCATTTCACGTTGAATTTTAATTCCACTCCTAAACCTTTGTTTTATTTCCACCATTGCTTCTTCGATATACACATTGAACAGTAGGTGCGAAAGACTACATCCCTGTCTTACATCCTCTTTAATCCGAGCACTTCGATCTTGGTCGTCCATCCTTATTATTTCCTCTTGGCTCTTGTACATATTGTATATTACCCGTCTTTCTCTTAGCTTACCCCTATTTTTCTCAGAATTTCCTGCACCATTTTACATTGTCGAACGGTTTTACCAGGTTGACAATCACTTTGAATGTGTCTTGATTTTTCTTTAGTCTTGCTTCCATCATCAGCCACAGCGTCGGAATTGCTTCTCTGGTGCCTTTTACCTTTCCTGAAGACAAACTGTTCGTCATCTAAAACACTGTCAACTTTCTTCTCCATCCTTCTGTATATTATTTTTGTCAGCAGCTTGGGTGTATGAGCTGTTAATCTGATTGTGCGATAACTCACGCGCTTATCAGTTCTTGCAGTTTTCGGAAATGTGTGGAGGATATTTTTTCGAAAGTCAGATGGTATGCGGCCAGACTCACACATTTTACACACCAACGTGACCAGTCGTTTTGTTGCCACATCCCTTAACGATTTTTAAAAAGTCTAATGGAGTGTCATCTATTCTCCTGCTTTATTTGATCCTAATTCCTCCAAAGATGTCTTAAATTCTGATTCTAATACTGGATCCCTATATCTCCTAAATCGATTCCTGTCTCTTCTTCTATTACGTCAGACAAATATTCCCCCTCATAGAGGCTTTCAATGTATTCACTCTCTGCTCTGCATTTAACAGTGGAATTCCCGTTGCACGCTTAATGTTACCACCCGTCCTTATAATGTCACAAAGGTTTTTTTTTTAACTTTTCACTATGCTGAGTCTGTCCTTTGGACCACCATGGTTTCTTCGCCATTATCTTCTTTGTACCTATCTTTTTCTTTCCATCTTCTGTGATGGCCCTTTTTAGAGATGACCATTTTCCTTCGACTTTTCAGCTTACTGGGCTATTCCTTATTGCTGTATGTATAGCCTTAGAGAACTTCAAGTGTATCTCATCATTCCTTAGTATTTCCAAATCCCACTTCTTTGCGTATTGATGCTTCCTGACCAATATCTTAAACTTCAGCCTACTCTTCATCACTACTATATTGTGATCTGAGTCTATATCTACTCCTGGATATGCCTTACTATCCAATATCTGATTTCGGAATCTCTGGCTGACTATGATGTAATCTAACTGAAATCTTCCCGTATCACCTGACCTTTTCCAAGTATATCTCCTCCTTTTGTGACTCTTGAACAGACAATCCGCTGTTACCAACTGAATAATTAATCTTTCTCCTCTCTCATTCCTTGTCCCAAGTCCATATTCTCCTGTACACTTTTCTTCTAATCCTTCCCCTCCAACTGCATTCCAGTCTCCATTACTATTAGATTTTCATCTCCCTTTATGTACTGTGTTACCCTTTCGGTATCCTCATATAATTTCTCTATGCCTTCATCTTCAGTTTGCGACGTCGGCATATATAACTGAATTGTTGTTATCGGTGTTGGTTTGCTGTCGATTCTGAAAAGAACAACACTGTCGCTGAACTGTTCACGGTAACACACTCTGTGGCCTACCTTTCTGTTCATAACGAATGCTACTTCCGTTACACCATTTTCTGTTGCTGTTGTTATTACCCTATACTCATCTAACCAGAAATCCTTGTCTTATTTTCATTTCACTTCACTGACTCCTACTATATCTAGAATGAACCTTCGCATTTTCCTTTTCAGATTTTCTAGTTTCCCTACCGCGTTCAAGCTTCTGACATTCCACGCCCCGATCAGTAGAACGTTATCCTTGCGTTGATTATTCAGTCTTTTTCTCATGGTCACCTCCCCCTTGGCAGTCCCCTATCGGAGATATGAATGGGGGACTATTCCGGAATCTTATGTCAATGGAGAGGTCATCATGACACTTTTTCAGTTTCATACCACATGTCCAGTGGATACATGTTACGTGTCTGTAATGCAGTGGTTTCCATTGACTTCTCCATCCTCATGCCGATGATCATTGCTGATTCTTCCGCCTTCAGGTGCAGTTCCCACCCCAAGGACAAGAAGAGCCCTGAACATCTGTCCACTCCTCCGTCCTCTTGACAAGACCGTCGGCAGAATTACGGTGACTTATTATACCGGAAGTCTTCGGCCGCCACTACTGATTATTAATCAAAATTTAAGCAGTGCCGGGATTTGAACCAGGGACAAAGACGCTACCCCTACATCACGGGTGTAATCAAAGACTAAAAAATTCGAGTACATTGTTACAACAACAAAGAAAGAGAAATTTACGAAATATATTTCTCTGTGACAAAAGACTTACGATTTGTGGTGTAACATTAAAATGGATAGGTAACTCCTTACCCCTGGAATGCAGTCCTCACGCTCGTTTTCCAAGTAGGTGTGTCACATACTAAAATAATTTTGAGTTTTAAAGAGACGTCAGCTCTGTCTGCAATGGTAAGAGTGCTCCCTATGTTCGCAGTTCCACACTTTTTAAGTCTCAAAAAAGTCACAGTGGAAAAGATGACTAAAATATACGAGTAGCATAAAATTTGAATTCAACGAGTTGCATAATAAAATAGTCACCAGAGTAACAAAACATTAAACGCAAAATAGCAACTATTTACCCGAGTTCACATTTACCGTTTACAATAGGATTGTAACACCGTAAAATAAGTAGCTGACAGTTAATCTTTACATCCAATTTGTGTCTCCATAATAATAGTATTATAAATTATCTTTATCGAAAAGAAACCGAGCTTCTAGAGGAAAGAATGGCGCAGTGAGGGTATGTATTGCTCTACAACCGTCAGCTGACGATCTTCGACCGTATCTCCAGTTTCATGTGCATCGAACCTATGTCCATGTGTACGCTGTGGCTCTCGACAGTATTGAGTCGCACTTTCTCCTTGCCTTGTCGCGGCCGCGGCAACCTCTCCTTGTTGATAAAATGCAGTTTTGAAAAGCTGCGCCTTCACACTGGGTGATCACAATGGATCACAGATTAATTCATACAAACGCGCCGTGTTGTGAACGTTGTCGTATTGTGGCACTTTAATCCAATTTTTATGTTCTAAACCTGGCGCTGCTGAACTTTTATAAGTGACGAGGGAACTAAATCCACAGCCTTACGGGTCTGCAACTTAAAACATTAAGTCATGTGCACTTAAGATATCATAATGCTACGGCCTCTAAATCTTGAAATCAGTTTTTAAGTCAATCATTTAAACATAGTGAACAGTGGGGTATATTACACTAAACAACATACATTTAATATAATAAACTGTTGAGATGTATCAGTCCCTTATTGTTTTAAGTTTCAGATGCACACCTACATGGGAAGCAAGCGTGACGATTGCGTGACAGGTTCAAGGAGTTTCTTACAAATTTTTAGGGTACACTACGTACCTTACGTCAGCTGTCATAGAGAGAAATATTTCGTAAATTTCTCTTCCGTTGTTGTTCTACATACTCAAATTTCTTTCTTAGAGGATGGCCCGACGATCGTACTGTGTACCGAAACCCGTAGCCGGTACTCAAAATTGGAAAATTACGGCTCTGTTATTTCTAATGCATACTGGTCGACGGTGAAACTGACAGTAGATCGAGAATACGCCGCAGTTTCATCCTTGCCCGCAGGCGTCACTGGATGCAGATATGGGGGGGGGGTCATGTGCTCTGCACACCGCCTCCAATTTACGAGACCGGAGCCGCTACTTCTCAATCAAGTAACTCCTCAGTATTCCTCATGAGGGCTGAGTGCACTCCGCTTGACAATAGCGCTCGGCAGACCGGATGGTTACCCATCCAAGTGCTAGCCTAGCCCGACAGCGCTTAACTTCGGTGATCTGGAGGGAGCCGGTGTTACCACTGCGGCAAGGCCGTTGGCATTTTCTTGAGCTTGCACGTTTGAAATACAAAAGTTGTGTATTACATCAAATCTGTAGTAAGACACTTAAAATATGACTTGAAAATTAATCAACAACGAAAATCCTTAAGAGACTTTTGCTTTCCGAAGACCTCGGCATTGTTACGAAAATATTATATTTTCTGACATCTTCATAGCTAATTTGTTAGATGTCAGTTCATGAACAACATCTTGAAAACAACGAAAAGGTCCTGTTCAGTATGAGAATTCTACGTATGACTAGTTTTAGTGAATGACAATCATCTGACAGAGAAAAATATTAAACAGTAGCCTGTAATCAGGAAACACATTTCGTTGGCAGACACTTATTTTCTGGTAGTTAAGAATTCAAGTCACAATTCTAACTCGTATAAGAGTATTTTACATACGCCATAAATATCTTTAAGCCGGTACTCTATTTGTATCATATCACAGAGGACTTCTGGTACATCTTTATACCATTCATCACTAGTCAATTAATTTCTCAACACCAAATGCAAACACCCAAACAGCTGCACAGACAACCACCCTTCGTTGCTATCAAATCGATTCTTTAAAAAACTTAATTCCAGGAATATTCATTCGCCTCTGACCCTAAGGCAAAATATTTATAGGAGAAGCGGAGATTCTTATCTTTTAAGATCCTGGAGACATCCGTCGTATCATTCCCGGATGTGAAGTTAGATATTATGGCGCATATGCGCTGGAATGTTGTGCAAGAAGAAGTCTTAAGATACGTCGCGGGTCCACGCCTCCTGTTTTAGCCGTTTGTCATTTGACGTCGCCTGACCCTTGCGACCTAATGCACAGCGCATGCGCGAAGACCCTACCGCAGGTTTTTCACCGTGAGGAAGCGCTGTCTTGCAGATAGCCATCAAAATTATGTTACAGCCTACCTATATTCTACAACACCATATCCCTAGTAGGTTGGGATGAGACGGGAGGGGGGTTGTGGTGAGGGGAGGGGAGGGGAGGGGAAATGAGGCGGCTTGGTTTGTTGGGACTGTCTCTCGTTGTTACTCCTATGGAAGTTAGCGCGTAGTAGACTGAACTCGTCGTCACATGCTCCTTGAACACGAACTTGAATGTAGAGCAGGACGAGATTTCTTTTCCCAACGGGGAACTTCACGCCATGAACGTTTCATGAGCGTGAACTGCAATAGTTTAGTTTCAGTATTAGAAAATGCGTGAAATGAAAATTGTTGTTTCAAGACATGAACGCATTAAAGACATATCAAGAATCCAGCCTTTCTCTGTAGTAAAAGGTTGCGAAACTGCACTTCGTCGCTTAAAAGTGCTAGCAGATCTCTATACGCAAAGATTGGACGGGGTAACAAATATCTGCAGAAATTTTACCCCATTACCCCTGATTACGCATCGATGGAAACTGTTGTTTAAGATGAATTTGGAAGGTTAGGAGGAAAGCTTGTATAAGGTGATCAAGAGCATCATTTTACCTCTTCACATCTTGGTCTTATTATTAATATTGAAGTATGTTGTCAGTGACTTTTTATCCAAGAACAAACAGAATTTTTTTCTCCAGTCTCTAATAAGCTTAGTTATAACTATGTAAAGCAAAAAGGACATTTTTGACATATATTTCTACAAAGTATATTTTTAATACATATATTCAAAGGAAAAATTTTAGCAAAGGAAACCGAGGTGATGGCGAGGAAGTAAACAGTATGTCTATTGGGCAACATAAAGTGTCAAGAAATGAATTTAACAAAAACAGAGAATTCCGGTTGTCGAGATAAGGCGTAGCTTTTAATAAATATGATTCAAGATGAGATTACCATCGGACATAAGGAATTAAAACTATTACTCGTTTTAGGTTTGTTTTATTTTTTAAATTACGTAGTATACAGTTTATGTTCAGAGTTTAAATCTGATTTCTATTAGTCGCCTTCTCGGTGCTCAGGGACCAATAGCAGTGCTGCGTTACTCTGGATGATCATAGTTAGCAAATGCAGTGTCTACCTGGGGAGAGGTCTCATTCTTCCAAAGTTCTGGAGAGGCATCTGGTATGATGACCTCAGGTCATGGCCGGTAGTGATTGAGGGAATCCTGATGGCAGAGCGGTACGTCACGGACATTCTACTTCTTCATGTGTTACCTGTCACACGAGTGTGTGATGGTGCCATCTTTCAATAAGCTCACACGGCTCGTGTCTCTGTGAACTAGCTGTGTGATGACGAGGTACTCGCGTGGGCAGCAAGATTCCCAAATGGCCCCCGATACATCATGTGCCAGTAACCAGGATATCAAGGGGCCAACCTGCCACTGGAGAGTATACAATGGCCTTGTGACACCCTTTCCAATGGAATCAGTGCATACTTCCAGACCACAGTGGCTGCGACCTCACGCTGTTAAGTGGGCTCACGCTGCTAAGTTCTTAGTAAATTTGACTCGAGTTCGTATTCACTGGAATAGCATCGCATATTCTCTCAAACCCTGATTTTCCATTTCGTTTCCTCCTAGCCATCTGTGTGCTTCCCCTTTTTTGTCAGGCAGTGTATATTACAGCTCTTACAACGTAAAGTTGTTGTTCTTTAGCTATTCCTTATCTTACAAACCGTAAAATTAAAAGCACTGACTTGTACATTTGCAAGAAAATTTATGTGATGGATATGCCGCCCGCAGTGGCCGAGCGGTTCTAGGCGCTTCAGTCTGGAACCGCGCGAACGCTATGGTCGCAGGTTCGAATCCTGCCTCGGGCATGGGTGTGTGTGGTGTCCTTAGGTTAGTTAGGTCTAGGGGACTGATGACCTCAGCAGTTAAATCCCATAGTGCTCAGAGCCATTTGAACCATTTTTTTTTTTATGGATATGGCTACGATGAATTGTTTGTATCTACATCTACATCCATACTCCGCAAGCCACCTGACGCTTTGTGGCGGAGGGTACCTTGAGTACCTCTATCGGTTCTCCCTTCTATTCCAGTCTCGTATTGTTCGTGGAAAGCAAGATTGCCGGTATGCCTCTGTGTGGGCTCTAATTTCTCTGATTTTACCCTCATGGTCTCTTCGCGAGATATACGTAGGAGGGACCAATATACTTCAACAAAAGCCCGTACCGAGCTACTGAGCGTATCCCCTGCAGAGTCTTCCACTGTAGTTTATCTATCATCTCCGTGACGCTTTCGCGATTACTAAATGATCCTGTAACGAAGCGCGCTGCTCTCCGTTGGATCTTCTCTCCCTCTTCTATCAACCCTATCTGGTACAGATCCCCACACTGGTGAGCAATATTCAAGCATTGGCCAACAAGTGTACTGTAACCTACTTCCTTTGTTTTCGGATTGCATCTCCTTAGGATTCTTCCAATGAATCTCAGTCTGGCATATGCTATACCGACGAGCGACTTTATGCGATCATTAAATTTTAAATCAGTTCTAATGCCTACTCCCAGATAATTTATGGAATTGACTGCTTCCAATTGCTGACTTGCTATATTGTAGTTAAATGATAAAGGATCTTTCTTTCTATGTATTCGCAGCACCTTACACTTGTCTACATTGAGATTCAGTTGCCATTCCCTGCACCATATGTCAATTCGTTGCAGATCCTTCTGCATTTCAGTACTATTTTCCATTGTTACAACCTCTCGATATACTACAGCATCATCCGCAAAAAGCCTCAGTGAACTTCCGATGTTATCCACAAGGTCATTTATGCATATCGCGGAAAGTACACAGTTGATTTGTGTATAACATTCTTTCTTTATTAATCTGATGGTAGAAATGTTGACATGAATATTAACTAATGATTACATATATGTCTCTGGTACATTTGAAAAGCTGATTGTTTTTGTTATGTCACTGCGGAAATTTTGTCAGTCCACTTAATAGATCTTTAAATTCCATTCTTGTGACCTATCCTTGATATACGTGGTGTGCAGAGCTACTGTGTGTGTTTTCATATTTACCTCTTATATGTTTGCCTACTGCTGATTGGCACGATTTGTTTATGTGTTAGCTGAAGCTGGTTCTGGAATTCCAAACACTCAGGTCATTCAGTTTGTTCCGAATACTGATTGACAGCAACCGAATGTTTCTTAGGAAATGTCAAGTTAGCTTCAACACTCCCACTGACGCGGATACATTTTTGGCCAATAGTTGTCCCTACACTTTATTTCATTCTGACATGGAAAAACATGTCACACAGAATTACTCTTTACACAGCAACTGATTATGTCAGAAAAGCAATTTCGGATCTTAAAGGCATTTCAAATCAGTATCATCACTGTTATAAGTGAGTACTGTCGCCAACAGAGAGAATAACAGAAAAAAGTTTTGAACTCTATGCTGTGCTTGTTATCTTGCACGTACTCTTTTTCTTATGCACTTCTGCCAGTATTTTCTATTCTAAGGGTGCAGTAGACTTTGTGATGCCATTTCTTTTTACGACAAACTGGTTCTCTGACCGAATGTCTCTACTTCAGCCATTTATTTTTGCTGTATCTGATATCAGATTTACTGCTGTTTTATGATCAGCTCCACCCTTTGACCCACCCCTGGTGCATACTTAAGATCTAATATGGTAGGTGCACAGTCCTTCCCAACCAAATGTAAAATAATAGTCTTTCTCGCTTCTGTTGCATATTTCAGATGCGCTATAGTTGTTACACAGTGCTCCCAAATCAAATGTAAAAATAGCAGTCTTTGTCGTTTCTGTTCTTCGTGAAAGGTCAGTAAAATTAGATCCAAAAAGGAGGTCGGTTTCCAAAAATAATTCAAATTCTACAGATGGATTTAATCACTCAAGTAGACCACTGATGTGACGAATCTGAGTTTTGCCCCCATTTCTATTTCAGGTGTGATGAAAACAAAACCACCAGAATTTCGGACACTCATGTTATTTTTTTTTACAAATGTCGTCATTATTTGGTAGCATGCAAATCACATAGTTTAACGATTAGTCTCCGAGGAATTTAAAAAAAAAAAAAGTCTGAAATTTTATGTTTTTCTTTTCATCAATACTAAAGCTTGACCCATAAATCAGGGCAAATTCAGATTCTTCATATTAGAGGCCTTCTTGGGTGTTTAAAACAATTTCTAGAATTCCACAAATTTTTGGAAGGCAGACTCTAATTTTCCTCGCTTTGGTAAGTAAATGAGGCGGACATCAGACCATAAAAACATAACGCACGTGAATAACTTCAAGAGGTTGTGATTGAATAATATCGCAGTGAAATTGTCTCATAGGGAATTATTACAGAAGAATATTAGGCGCACATCCTAAACAGAAAACTGAAAGAAATGAGGTTACAAACAAACTTAATAGCAAAATTTTGAGACACGAAGTAGAGGAAGCTACCTAGGAAGCAAAATGACACACGACGTACGAAGGAAAGAGGACGTAAAAAGCAGATGAAGGCATTCCTGGCCAGAAGAAGCCCACAAGTATCAAACATCGGCCTTAATTTGAGGAAATTTTTGAGAATTTGCATTTGGAGCACAGCATTTTATGGCACTGAAAGATGGACTGTGGGGAAAAAAGGAACAGATGTGAATCGATGTGGTCGAGAAGTGATCCTGTACAAGGGTAGTGAGAATCAGATGGAATGATAAGATAAAGAATTTGGAAAACACTGATAAGAAAAAGGGACGGGATGCTAGAAAATGGTTTGTGGCAAAAGGAATCATTTCCGCTGTGCTGTAGAGAGCTGTAGTGGTTAAAAACTGTAGCGAAAGACAGAGATTGGAATATATCTAAAATAAATGTGAACGTTGGATATAAGTGCTAATATAAGTTGGAGAGGTTGGAGCAAGACAGGAAGTCGCAGGTGTCTACATCGAAACAGTCAAAAGATATTTTTAAAAAAATTCCCGGAAATGTTTGTTATAGTTCATTAGGTAGTTAGTTACATGTTTATTCCGTGGGTGATGTTTGCGATAAATCGACAGGATGAGCAACATCTCAGGTTTACAAACAATGTACACTTTCTCTCTGAAAATAAGACTTCCGTGCTGGCCATTTATGCAACAGAATTTTACTTTAATAGCACTCAACAAGGAAGTTTCATAAATATGTTAAAACCAATTACACATGTTATATACAAATAAATTAACCGACGAAGTAGAAGAGTTGTCAAGTAGAAATAATTTCGAATTTTTTTTCAAAACTTTCGGTATCTGTCACCACCTTCACTTTATTGGGATGATGATTAAACATTTTTATCAAAGCATAACGTGTGTGATTAATGCAGGCTGTTTGTGTTCTCAGTGTTATATTTATAAACGTTTTTATTACTTCCAAACTGCAACATAAGTCTTTTAAGAGAGTAAATGTACCGCAAAATTATTGGTAGTATGCCTAGTTTTTTCAGTAGTTGCCTATATGAGGTTCGAGGATGGACTCTAGATATTACGCTTACACAGCGTTTCTAGACAATATGTCTTGTCTAGGTATCAAATTGCCGCACAAAAGTAGTGCATGTCACATTAATCAACAGTAGTACACAAAGTGGACCAATAGTCTGAAGTTTGTCAGCAAAATCAGCAACTAAACGTCGAGCTAATGTTGAACTGAGACATTTGAGAAGAACCATTATATGCAACTTTCAACTCAAGTTCTGATCAGTGCGCGCATCCATGAATTTTGTTCATTACGTTTTGTGTTTTTTTTCCTTATGTTTAATTGTTATTCTTGGTGGAGTCCTGTATGAACTTTGTTTTCTTCTTATATAAATTTGTATATTTAGCACAATTGTACATAACGGCCTGAGAGGTAGTTGTACCTCCGAAATCATTTGGCAACGTAATCAATGCTGCTAATGGCGTGGAGTTACTGCGCAGGAACAGTATGCCAGCAAGGCATTCAGACTCGTCCGTATATTGGAAAATTATTATCTAAGTTATAGTTCTTCATATAATACAAAAAAGGAAATTCGTTTTGCTCAATCTTATTTGAATAATACGTCATGTTCCTCCTAACACCAGATGCGAGTGCGTAACCTTTGTTTAAAAAAAGGTAGAAAATAAGATACTGTGTAAGTGAAGAGTGTGTGTTTGTAAAATATGTTCAAATACCATCGTCGCCTAAGGACCGGTTTCATTTTGTTATTAATACAATTGAGGCATAATCACATTAAGCTTTCTTATCCACAAAGAAAACGTATACATTCTTCTAGATATGAGATCTCATTTCAAAAATTATTTTTCCTCTGAGTTTTACGTGAGTATATGGAGATTTTGTGAAAATCCTACTGGGCATACTGACGCGCCGTCTTATAAAACACTTAAAATATTAAACTAGTGTTTTAATCATTTTGTAATATTACGAGGCATTATAACCAGAAAGATTTTTATCAGATTGACACGGGTCACGAAAGCCTACTTATATACACTACTGGAAATGGAAAGAAGAACACATTGACACCGGTGTGTCAGACCCACCATACTTGCTCCGGACATTGCGAGAGGGCTGTACAAGCAATGATCACACGCACGGCACAGCGGACACACCAGGAACCGCGGTGTTGGCCGTCGAATGGCGCTAGCTGCGCAGCATTTGTGCACCGTCGCCGTCAGTGTCAGCCAATTTGCCGTGGCATACGGAGCTCCATCGCAGTCTTTAACACTGGTAGCATGCCGCGACAGTGTGGACGTGAACCGTATGTGCAGTTGACGGACTTTGAGCGAGGGCGTATAGTGGGCATGCGGGAGGCCGGATGGACGTACCGCCGAATTGCTCAACACGTGGGGCGTGAGGTCTCCACAGTACATCGATGTTGTCGCCAGTGGTCGGCGGAAGGTGCACGTGCCCGTCGACCTGGGACCGGACCGCAGCGACGCACGAATGCACGCCAAGACCGTAGGATCCTACGCAGTGCCATAGGGGACAGCACCGCCACTTGCCAGCAAATTAGGGACACTGTTGCTCCTAGGGTATCGGCGAGAACCATTCGCAACCGTCTCCATGAAGCTGGGCTACGGTCCCGCACACCGTTAGGCCATCTTCCGCTCACGCCCCAACACCGTGCAGCCCGCCTCCAGTGGTGTCGCGACAGGCGTGAATGGAGGGACGAATGGAGACGTGTCGTCTTCAGCGATGAGAGTCGCTTCTGCCTTGGTGCCAATGATGGTCGTATGCGTGTTTGGCGCCGTGCAGGTGAGCCCCACAATCAGGACTGCATACGACCGAGGCACACAGGGCCAACACCCGGCATCATGGTGTGGGGAGTGATCTCCTACACTGGCCGTACACCTCTGGTGATCGTCGAGGGGACACTGAATAGTGCACGGTACATCCAAACCGTCATCTAACCCATCGTTCTACCATTCCTAGACCGGCAAGGGAACTTGCTGTTCAAACAGGACAATGCACGTCCGCATGTATCCCGTGCCACCCAACGTGCTCTAGAAGGTGTAAGTCAACTACCCTGGCCAGCAAGATCTCCAGATCTGTCCCCCATTGAGCATGTTTGGGACTGGATGAAGCGTCATCTCACGCGGTCTGCACGTCCAACACGAACGCTGGTCCAACTGAGGCGCCAGGTGGAAATGGCATGGCAAGCCGTTCCACAGGACTACATACAGCATCTCTACGATCGTCGCCATGGGAGAATAGCAGCCTGCATTGCTGCGAAAGGTGGATATACACTGTACTAGTGCCGACATTGTGCATGCTCTGTTGCCTGTGTCTATGTGCCTGTGGTTCTGTCAGTGTGATCATGTGATGTATCTGACCCCAGGAATGTGTCAATAAAGTTTCCCCTTCCTGGGACAATGAATTCACGGTGTTCTTATTTCAATTTCCAGGAGTGTATATATATGAAGAATGTCGTTATTAGTTGCCTTCTATTACGAGAGTATCTTCTTTATTTTCGATATTATGTTGCACCCAAAATATTCTAAGTAAGATAAATACATAGACGTCAATTGACACAGCCAGTATTTGTGTTGTGAGTCACGTGAGCGTGTGTACGAGTTCAACAGATCTTTTACAGCGGTGTTGTTCGCAATTTGTGATGCTATAACGTGAACACGTGACACGACAAGTTTCCACGTTCACAACACTGTTTTTTATGATTTTTTGGCTCCGGACAACTTTCTCACAAACGTTTCCTGTACTGATAACTTTCAAACTTTTTACCAGGAGTAATTATTTGTAGAATCTTTCGAACAAGATGTAAATTGTTTAATTGAAGTTAAAATAGAGAGAATCCTTGCAGCAGGATTTTGAGGATTAACGACCTTGATCTTCAAACATTTTGAAGCTGTAAAACGCTGCTCGAGGAAATATTTTAATTGTAAATCTATATTGTGAACGGCCGGCCGTAGTTGCCGAGCGGTTCTAGGCGCTGCAGTCTGGAACCGCGCTACCGCTACGGTCGCAGGTTCGAATCCTGCCTCGGGCATGGATGTGTGTGATGTCCTTAAATTAGTTAGGTTTAATTAATTCTAAGTTCTAGGCGACTGATGACCTCGCATAGTGCTCAGAGCCATTTACATTGTGAACAAAAGAGGTAACATGCTTACTCGCATATAAGGGACACAGCGCAAAATGTGTAACAGTAAAAAGTTACATATTTTCAATAAACGATGTGTTTGAAATTCGTCTAAGCAGATATTTTGCCTTTATTTCACAACAGACCACAGAATGCGGCACTATCTAATGCTCAGGAAGTAAACATCCTCAAATATGTCCCGCCAACGGCGCAGTAAAACTTTTTCTACGGCCGCTTGATTCACTTCCACAGACGCTGTCGGCGTAAAACCAATACGGCCTTATAAAACGGAACTCGCAAGCAGTTAGGAATGGCAATGAAATTCCTTTTACTACTACTGCTGCTACCCGACGTGTCATTTTAAAATATTTATGTAGTGGCGTATTTTTGATTATGTGTACCTTGGCAAATGTGATTAACAATTTGGAAATATTTTGGATTCTTAAAAAGCGCATTGCGCAAGTGTACGTGAAATACAGCTCGTATTGAAGACTGGCATTCGACCTTCCAGTTTTATACCGAAGACATTTATTTCTCGCTTGCTATGTAGATGGAAATACTATGCAAATTATATTATACAAATATTACTGACGGACGCATCTCATTAATCGAAACATTCTACTTTGCCTGGCACATATGACATATCGAAGGCCTTTCGTAGCAAACCAGAAAATTACGTATGTACAAATGCAGTATTATTCACCTATAAACTGTAAACTAAATAGTTATATATAAAATCTCTGCTGGGCTGTTGGCTTAGGTTTATCATGATCTGACCACGTGCGAAGGTAATACTCAGGACAGACAAAAAACACTAACCAACTGGTATTGAAGGGGAAGGTCGACATTTTCGACCGTCTTCTAATGGTGAACAATGTATATCAGCTCCTTTAATTTACAAGCCACTATCAAATATGTGAAGGTACGATCTGTGGGCAATTCCCATTTTCAATTGCAGACAGTGGTATCAATATACACTGCACCATGCAGCTTACTACACGAATAATAATAAACCTGTAGAACTGTCGTGTCTTCCAGTTTGCCTGTTTCAACATGCTTCTCCAAAACTACTATACCATTTTTCAGGGGGATTTCCCAGGTAAGTATGTATAGTTTAGGAGCACCGCATAGTCAGTATTTCATCAAAATAGGATCACGAAAAGAAAAGAGATATCATGTTTTACAGCCGTATCTAAAATCAACATATCTGTCTTTCTGTGTTTGAAAACGTTAATCTCGAAAACTACTCGTGGAATTTTTATGTTTTTTTTTATAGGTAACTTGAACGTACTTGGGGTACCGTATAGGCTTGATTTCAGAAATATCGGATCGAGAGCTAAAAAAGGTTTTGTTTCATCCATATTAATATTATTAATGCGAAAATAACTCTGTTGCTAATATTTTTCATAATGCGGGGCCACAGTCATAATATATTTATTTAAAGTCAGTACCGCCATTAGACTGTTGCTTATTTACAGTGTTACATTTACACTTACACAAGCCGAGATCATGATTGTGTTAGTGTAACTGTAACACAGTAAATAAACAAGTCAGTCTGTTACGTTTTCATAATTAATCCCCTGAACCGATTTGGATGAAATATGGTATCGAGATGGCTTAAAACCTGAGGACGTACATGAATTGCTTTTGAAGATCGTAGAAGAAGACAATAATTTGAAGAATGTTACACGAATTAGAAAAAAATATTTAAAATTTTTATTGGCTGAGATCCAGTAACCGTACGTTATTTAATTACAGAATGTATATACAGCCACATCGGCTGCACAAACATTTTTTGTCAATTGACCATGGTTTCGATTGCACTACATGTAATCAGTGTAATTTTTTATTCTGATGAAGATCGCCCTAGTGCAATGGAAACCACTGTCAATTGACAAAAAATTCTGAGCAACCGACGTCCCTGTATATACATTCAGTAGTTAAAAAATATTTAGTTTCAAAAAGCTATATTTTACATAACAGTCTAATTGGAGAATATGGGACAATCCTTCTAAACACTTTTTCATTTGTACGCAACTCTATCGGTTTGACGACAGTTTCCCGCATTTAATCCCAAATGAAATCGTCTTCCTATTAAGACTGAACACAGATTAGCAGTTTTCAAAAAATTAAAACATTCAGCACTCGATACTCAATGAAAGTAAACACAGTATTCAAACATCCTTACCACAGCAGTAATCTTACTGGAACAGCTATATCCCAGATTTGTCCAACCGCCAAAAGTGACACACTTAGCTCAAAACAAGACAACCTTTTTTTTTGAGTCAGCAGTCTTCTGACTCGTCTGCTGCAACTCACCACGAATTCTTCTCCTGTGGCAAAATTTCACTTTAAGTTGCAATTGCAACCTACGTCCTCAATTATTTGCTGCATGCATTCCAATCTCTGTCTTCCTCAGCAGTTTTTACCCCCTAAACTTCCCTCTAGTACATTGGAAGTTATCCCGTGATATCTTATCAGATGTCTACCATCTTGTTCCTTCTTCTTGTCAGCCTTTTCCACAAATTCCTCTCTCGCTGATTCTCCAGTAAACCACCTCATTCCTCACCATATCAGTGCACCTGTTTCTCAACACTCTTCTGAACCACCATATCTCCAATGCGTATCGCTTTCCGACAGTCCATGTTTCACTCTCGTACTATGCTGTGCTCCAAACATACATTCTCAGAAATTTGTTCCTCAAATTAAGGTCTATGTTGGATACTAGCAGTCTTCTCTTGGCCAGGAATGCTGATATTGCAAGAGCTGGTATGCTTTTTATGTCCTCCTTGCTCCGTCCGTCATGGGTTATTTTGCTGTCAATTCCGTGCTCATTAGACTTCCCATTTCATTCAGCAAATCCTGTAATCCTTCCTCACTTTCACTCAGGACAGTAACGTCATTAGCCAAAGAAACTTGTATAGGTGTTGTTGTTGTTGTTGTGGTCGTCAGTCCTGAGACTGGTTTGATGCAGCTCTCCATGCTACTCTATCCTGTGCAAGCTTCTTCATCTCCCAGTACCTACTGCAGCCTACATCCTTCTGAATCTGTTTAGTGTATTCATCTCTTTGTGTCCCTCTACGATTTTTATCCTCCACGCTGCCCTCCAATACTAAATTGGTGATCCCTCGATAACTCAGAACATGTCCTACCAACCGATCACTTCTCCTAGTCAAGTTGTGCCACAAGCTCCTCTTCTCCCCAATTCTATTCAGTTCCTCCTCATTAGTTATGTGATCCATCTAATCTTCAGCATTCTTCTGTAGCACCACATTTCGAAAGCTTCTACTCTCTTCTTGTCTAAACTATTTATCGTCCACGTTTTACTTCCATACATGGCCACACTCCATACAAATACTTTGAGAAACGACTTCCTGACACTTAAATCTATACTCGATGTTAGCAAATTTCTCTTCTTAAGAAATGCTTTCCTTGCCATTGCCAGTCTACATTTTATATCCTCTCTACTTCTACCATCATCAGTTATTTTACTCCCCAAATAGCAAAACTCCTTTACTACTTTAAGTGTCTCATTTTCTAATCTAATTCCCTCAACATCACCCGACTTAATTCTACTACATTCCATTATCCTCGTTTTGCCTTTGTTGATGTTCATCTTATATCCTCCCTTCAAGACAGTATCCATTCCGTTCAGCTGCTCTTCCAAGTCCTTTGCTGCCTCTGACAGATACAATGTCATCGGCAACCTCAAAGTTTTTATTTCTTCTCCATGGATTTTAAAACCTACTCCGAACTTTTCTTTTGTTTCCTTTATTGCTTGCTCAATATACAGATTGAATAACATCGGGGATAGGCTACAACCCTGTCTCACTCCCTTCCCAACCACTGCTTCCCTTTCATACCCCTCGATTCTTATAACTGCCATCTGCTTTCTGTACAAATTGTAAATAGCCTTTCGCTCCCTGTATTTTACCCCTGTCATCTTCAGAATTTGAAAGAGAGTATTCCAATCAACATTGTCAAAAGCTTTCTCTAAGTCTGCAAATGCTAGAAACGTAGGTTTGCCTTTCCTTAATGTTTCTTCTAAGATAATTCGTAGGGTCAGTATTGCCACACGTGTTCCAACATCCCTACGGAATCCAAACTGAGGTACACCTATTTTTTTATTCATTATTAAACCCACTCCTGCATACGCCTATTTGATTTTGTGTTTATAACCCTGTACTCACCTGACCAAATGTCTTGTTCCTCCTGCCACCAAAGTTCACTAATTCCCACTATATCTAACTTTAACCTATCCATTTCCCTTTTTAAATTTTCTAACCTACCTGCCCGATTAAGGGATCTGACATGCCACGCTCCGATCCGTAGGACGGCAGTTTTCTTTCTCCTGATGACGACGTCCTCCTGAGTAGTCCCCGCCCGGAGATCCGAATGGGGGACTATTTTACCTCCGGAATATTTTACCCAAGAGGACGCCATCATCATTTAATCATACAGTAAAGCTGCATGTCCTCGGGAAAAATTACGGCTGTAGTTTCCCCTTGCTTTCAGCCGTCCGCAGTACCACAACAGCAAGGCCGTTTTGGTTAATGTTACAAGGCCAGATCAGTCAATCATCCAGACTGTTGCCCCTGCAACTACTGAAAAGGCTGCTGCCCCTTTTCAGGAACCACATGTTTGTCTGGCCTCTCAACAGATACCCTTCCGTTGTGGTTGCACCTACGGTACGGCTATCTGTATCGTTGAGGCACGCAAGCCTCCCGACCAACGGCAAGGTCCATGGTTCATGGGGGAGGGGGGGGGGGCCTTGTATAGGGATGCTATTCAAATACAAAGATACTGCTGTAAACAAGCAGAATACGGTGCTGCGGTCTGCAACGCCTATGTAACAAGTGTCTGGCGCAGTTGTTCGTTCGGTTATTGCTGCTACAATGGCAGGTTATCAAGATTTAAGTGAGTTTGAACGTGGTGTTACAGTCGGCCCATGAACAATGGGACACAGCATCTCCGAGGCAGTGATGCAATGGGGATTTTCCCGTACTTCCATTTCACGAGTGTACCGTGAATATCAGGAACCCGGTAAAACATCAAATCTCCGACACTGCTGCGGCCGGAAAAAGATCCTGCAAGAACGGTACCAACGAGGGTTGAAGAGAATCGTTCAGCATGACAGAAGTGCAACCCTTCCGCTAACTGCTGCACATTTCGGTGCTGGGCCATCAACAAGTGTCAGCGTGCGAACCATTCAACGAAACATCGATATGGGCTTTCGGAGCCGAAGGCCCACTCGTGTAACCTTAATGACTATACGACACGAAGCTTTACGCCTCTCCTACGCCCGTCAACACCTATCTTGGACTGTTGATGACTGGAAACATCTTAACTGGTCGGAAGAGTCTCGTTTCAAATTGTATCTAGCGGATGGACGTGTACGGGTATGGAGACAGCATCCATGAACTCTGCATGGCAGTAGGGCCACGTTCAAGCTGCTGGAGGGTCTATGTAGGTGTAAGACGTGTGCAGTTGGAGTGATATGGGACCCATGATACGTCTAGATACGACTCTGTCAGGCGACATACACGGTAAGCATTCTGTCTCATCACTTGTATCCGTTCATGTCCATTTTGCATTCCGACAGACTTGGGCAGTTCCAACAGAACAATGCGACACCCCACGCGTCCAGAATTGCTACAGAGTGTCTGCAGGAACACTCTACTGACTTTAAATACTTCCGCTGGCTACCAAACTCCCCAGACATGAATATTGTGGGGCATAACTGGGACGCCTTGCAACGTGCCGTTCAGAAGAGTTCTCCACCCCCTCGTACTCCTACCGATGTATGGACAGTTCTGCAGGGTTCGTGGTGTCAGTTCCGTCCAGCACTACTTAAGACATTAGTCGATCTGCGTGCTCGCGGGGTCCCTACTCAGTATTAGGCAGCTGCACCAGTTTCTTTGGCTCTTGGAGCAGTGTACCTTTACCTTGAATTTTAGTTCCAAGTTGAATGTATCTATCATTGCTTCTTCGATGTATAGCTTAAACAGTAGGGGCGAAAACTACATCATTGTCTTACATCCTTCTTAACCAGAGTACTTCGTTCTTGGTCTTCCACGCCTATTGTTTCCTCTTGGTTGTTGTATATATTGTATATTACTCTTCTTTCCCTGCAGCTTATCTCCATTTTTCTCAAAATTTCGAAAATCCTCCACTGTTTTACCAGATCGACATATCCAGTGAGCGTGTCTTGAAGTCTTGATTTTTATGCAGTCTTGTTTCCATTATGAAAGGCAACGTCAGAACTGCATGTGTGGCGTCTTTACCTTTCCTAAAGCCAAACTGATAGTCATTTAACACATTCTCATTCTTTTTCATTATTCTCTGTATTATACCTGTTAGCAATTTGGATGTATAAGCCGTTACGCTGATGGCGCGATAATTCGCGCAGTTATCGGATCCTGCAATTTTCGAAATTTTGTGAAAGATGTTTTTATGAAAGTCACATGGTATATCGCCAGTCTCATATATTCTACACACCAACATGAATAGTCGTTCTGTTGCCACTTTCCAAAATTATTTTAGAAACTCTGATTAAATTTTATTTATTCCTTCTGCCTTATTCAATCTTATATCTTCCAAAGCTCTTTTAAATTCTGATTCTAAACTCCCCTTCTCTTCTATACCAACTCCCGCTATCAGCCAAGTATTCTCCCTCGTGTATACCTTCTCTTTCAGCCGCGCGGGGTAGCCGCGAGGTATGAGGTGTCTTGTCACGGTCCGCGCGGCTCCCCCCGTCGGAGGTTCGAGTCCTCCCTCGGGCGTGGGTGTGTGTGTGTGTTGTCCTTAGCGTAAGTTAGTTTAACTTAGATTAAATAGTGTGTAAGCTTAGGGACCGATGACCTCAGCAGTTTTGTCCCATAAGACCTTACCACAAATTTCCAAATTTTCTCTTTCCATCTATCTGCTGTCTCTTCCGCATTTAACAGTGAATTCCCATTGCACTCTTTATGTTACACTCTTGCTTTAAAAGTCACAGAAATTTGTTCTGACTTTCCTAAATGCTGAGACAGTCCTTCCACAAATCATATCTTTTTAGATTTGTTCACATGTTTCATGCAGCCATTTCGCCTTACCTTCCTATTCATTTTACCCTTAAGTGACTTGTACTACTGTATTCCATAATCCCCCTGAAAATTTTTGTACTTCCTTCTTTCAATGATCAGCTGAGTATTTCTTCTGTTACCCATGGTTTCGCCGTAGTTACCTTCTTTGAACCCAAGTTTTCCATTCCAGCGTCTGTGATAACAGTTACAAATGATTTGACCACAATACTTGAAACGACCAGGACACAAGGAGCATCGTAGTCCTATGAACAATACATTTAGGGTAAAGAGGCACAATTTTTGAAAACAGACTGTTCCGACAAGTTACCTTCTAAACCTTAATTCGTGGTCCATTCAGGAAAACAGAATTAATCGATTTGGTTACACCAACAGATACCTGTAAGCTTAGCTTTAATCAGATATTATGTAAGGCTCGGTCAGTTACACACTTTTGTTACACGTGCAGTATGATTTCACCACTGCAGGAGGCCCCTGCTACACATCAAAACCCGCATTCCAAACATGTAACCGCTAAAGAATGGTGGACGTGGAAAGCAATACACGTCTGTCGTCAAATAGTCCAGGGACGCGAACAGTCAATAAGATCCCCTAATGATTGGCGCTGTCGCTGTGAATATGTTGACAATTACATCACACTTTTCGTCCTGTCATAGTCTCCATACGGCTACTTCTTCATGTATGGCCGCTCCATAGGCCATCGACCACACTGCCTACCACCTCAAGGAGAGCGTAGAGACCTCAGATAACAGCTAGCTATAGTTGGAGTCATGAATGATGGCGTTCGAGTTTAGACTTGTTCTGCGCACCTACTTCACGTATTCTCCTACAGCCAATGAGAGTTCAATATTTTCTGAGCTCTCTGCTGTGAATACCATAGCTAATGCGAGCATTACACGTGGTCTTAGCGTGTTGTTTAATGAATTTCGATTACATTTGTTGCGAGTTGTCATCGCTAGTTGTGGTGGTAAGTGATAAATTCTGCATAAGCAAGGGAAGGACATAATTTTCAGGATATACACTTTCTTCAAGCGGAAAGCAAGCACATGCGCTTACTGCAACTGCCAACAGTGCAACAATGCAATCCCCATCCGTGCCCCGACATGTGCGAACCGCCATCATTCGTTTTCCGGTCTATAGGACGCACTAGCGAGTGCGGTAAGTGGATAGTCACAGCTCATATGTATGGTTTGCTTTCTTCACTTGTTTTTAAAACTCTCCACGTGTCGTATTGCTCCAATTACCATCCCAGCTTTACCTTAAAGCCAAAACATTCCGTCACCGTAGAATTTAGAATCTTTACTGCAACATAAACGTTTCCATTTTATACACTTGTCGTAGCTGGGATTCACAGTCACAAAAACCTTTTTGAAGGACATCATCTTGACGCCAGTGACTATCATAAGTTTTTATTGCACTATTGCAATTTCGGCCTTAGGTCATTACAAAATGCTGATATTATGGCCTTAAGCGTGATGTCAGCTTACATTATGTTGACAGGGCTTCAAGCCGTAATATCAGCACTTGATAATAGCCTAAGGCCGAAATTACAATAGTTCATTAAAAACTTACAGCGGTCACTGGCGTAAAGATGATGTCCTTCAAAAAAGTTTCCATTTTATTCCTTCAATAGTTTAAAGCCCTGTTAACAATCGAGTTTAATGAGAACTAGTGTGCTTCAAGTCCTTCGCCACACATTTCACTGTAAAGAAAGCACAGGAGCAAATATTGCACAACCTACAAAAATATGCTAGCGATTCCGTTACGCACAAAATTACATCTCCGCGCGGGGCATAATTTTTTATGTGCCAACATAAAGTATTTTATTACCAACGTAGCTGTAGTGGCAGCCCCACAAACGGCATAATACAATCATCTATACGACAATTTCATTCACTCCCTCGGTTGCTCACGCGTAAAATCCGAATAGCGACATAAAATGAAACCAGCGCGCAGTTACGCCTTCGTATGAGAATTATTCTGCCCTTATCAACGATCTAGTAACGCCTCGACGTTTTGTAACACGCCAAATAAACTCGTTTGGAGCAAAAAACAGCTTTAGAGTATTAATTTTGTACACTATGAAATGTTTAGGTTTGTAAGTAAGTGGACAAAAATTCTGCTCATGCATTCGTAGTATGACATTATAGCACTATGGTACAGGTGGAGTATTGGCTTGATTTAGTAAGACTGTGATACAAGGTGATCAGTGAAGGAGCCTCTGATTTCAAAATTAAATATCTTGAAATCTAAGATCGATATACGAATGCAACAAACTGTATGTTTATAAAAAGTTATACACAAGTTTCAAAGTACACTGATTCGAAATAAACTGACGGAGAAAATCGCAACCCCAGAAAATAATTAAAGTAGAGTAACTAAATTTCGGGAATACATTTCTCTAGGTAACATAACATGTAAGCGATTAGCACTGCAATATCACAGGTTAACTTTAAGCGCAAGACAAGCCATTACAAATATGAAATGCTGGTGCATTAATAATCGGTGTACCTACCAGACTGTTGAATACAAGCATACAAGCGTGAATAGACAGTGTTTTACAGGTGCCAGATGTCAGTTTGTGGGATTGAGTTTCATGTGTGTTGCATTTGCTCGGTCAATACAGGGATAGTTACGCTGCTTGTGGATGATGCTGAAGTTGTCGTTCGATGATGTCTCATATGTACTCGGATGGAGACATGTCTGTTGGTTGAGCAAACCAGGACAACATGTCGACAGTTTCTACAGCACGTTGGATTACAACAGCGGTAAGTGGGTGAGCGTTATCCTAATGGAAAACATCCCTTGGAATGCTGTTCTTGAATGCAGCCCAACAAATCGAATCACCAGATTGACGTAGAAATTTGCAGTTAGCGTGCGTGGGATAACCAAGAGAGTTATCCTGTTGTCATACGAAATTGCACCCCAGACCATAACTCCAGGTGTAGGTCCAGTGGGTCTAATACATAGACAGGTTGGTTGCAGGCTCTCAATTCTCCCGCGTCTGACCAACAAACGGCCATCACTGTTCCCAAGGCAGAACCAGCATTCATCACGAAACTCAACAGGCCCCACCTTTCCCCCTCCAATGAGTTTTCGCTCGACACCACTGAAGTGACAAATAGCGGTGCTTTGGGGTCTGTGGAATGCACACCAAAGCGCATCTGTTGCGGAGCTGTGCTTGAAGTTGTAAGGTGGCTATAATTTCGCACCTTACAAGCACTCATCTACAACGGAATTACCTATGGTATGACAAGCTGTACATCATATATATGAATATTTAAAGAAGACTGAAATAGTTGTTAACGCTTATTGCATGAAAGGTGACGGAGTGTCTTTATTATCAAAATGGCGTAATGAATGAGTGCCTATACTAGTAGAGGGTGGAACGCCAGTGGAAATGAAACGGCATGCGTAATTCAAGCCCTGGGTGGAAAAGCCCGCACAGGTGTGTTGGTCCTGCTTAACACAGGAAGTAGCCCTAGCCGGATGGTCGGGGCACCTGATCGCTGAAGCACAATAGAGTGGCAGCTGGCCGGTATTGTAGCTAGGCCCGTAGGATAACCGGATAATACTCCTGAAACTCTGAAAATCTTGGACGCAGCAGAGAGGAACGAGGAAGCTAACAGGGCCATCTGCTAGCAGCTTTTACAGTTATTTAGAACCATCTGTGTAACTTACCTATAAAATTCTTACAGCTTTCACAGTAAACATACCTTTCTTTACACTCGTCTGTCGATTGTAGTTTGAAGATATTTAATTTTGAAATAGAGCATTCCTTCACTGGATACTCTGAATAATTTTTTTAGTTCTCCGATTTTTTTTTTATTTTAAATCATTGACCGACTGTAGGTGCTCGAACTATACCTGACTGACTGCTTCAGAACAAAGCCTCTCTATTCGTCATAACCTAAATGTTCGCTTAATAGAATCTAGTTCTGATGTAAAATAATAGACACTTTCGGCTACAATATAAAATATTTTGAAATTATTCATGGATTTTCATATAAATCTTTTTATTTACATAGGCTTTATCATCTTCCTTCTTGTGAATCAAATTTTCGTACTTGGTTTCCATTTTATACAGGGTGTTTCAGAATTACATCGAAAAACTTCGAGGCGACGTAGAAGGTGTCTTGAGGAACAAAATGAGGATAGGAACCCGTCTCTTGAAATGTCATCCAACGATGCTACAGAACACTCAAGTTGTAGGGTCAGCCCCTTTATATGTATGTATATACAGGGTGATTAAAACTTATGGTTTCAGATAAGGCATGTGGTCGGGAAACAAGAGAGTCCAAAGTCATAAGCGAAGATCGTTCGCCGGCCTTGGTGGCCGAGCGGATCTAGGCACTACAGTCTGGAACCGCGCGACCTTTACGGTAGCAGGTTCGAATCCTGCCTGGGGCATGGATATGTGTGATGTCGTTAGGTTAGTTAGGTTTAAGTAGTTCTAAGTTCTAGGGGATTGATGACCTTAGAAGTTAAGTCTCATAGTGCTCAGAGCCATTTTGAACTATTGGAAGATCGTTCCGGTATCTCTGACTGGAATACATGTCCCGGTATTGTTGTTGCTAAGACTTTAGGGTAGCCAACTTTCAGAGTTGGTAATATGGAGCAAAACAAGAAAAAGATGTCCAGTATAGGTGGACTCTAAAATACAAATCTGGGGAGCTACCCTGAAACAAATCTCCTCTATTGAACAATTGCTCAGAGCTCTTAAGGTATGTATTTGAGAGCCCACGTACACCGGACTTTTTTTTCTTACTTTGGGCAATATTGCTTACCCAACGATTGCAGCAAAAAGAGTACCAGGACATGTCTTCCAGTCAGAGGTATCAGAACGATTCTCGCATACAATCTTAGACTCGTTCGTTTCCAGAACAGGGCAGCTGACCTCAGATTGAAATGAAATGATCGGATGGCGTTGTTGGCCGGGAGGCCCCATTCGGGGTAGTTCGGCCGAAGTATTGCAAGTCCTCTTCAGTTGACGCTACATCGGCGCCTTGTGAGTCAATGATGATGATGGACACACAACACCAGTCCCTTGCCGGGAATCGAACCCGGGCCACCTGCGTGGTAGTGGTAGTGGTAGGCAGTAACGCTACCGTTACGCTATGGAGGCGAACACCTCAAATTAATTCATAATTTATCAAATTAATACATCTTCATCATCCCTGAAACTTCGAAACACCATCACAGAACCACCCTTTATATAAATACAAATACAGACGCTGGCGCCTGTAACTTCGACGCACTGTAGCATCGTTGGATGACGGACGTGGGTTTCTTCCCTCAGTCTACATCCCGTCGAAGTCTATCGATGCAATTTTGTGACACCCTTTAAATTATCCCCAGTTTTGCTAACATTTATTGAAAGTTGGAAGCATCGCATATTCACAGTGACATAATATGATTAGCGGCAGACACTGTAGCATCCTAATCCCGCAGAACCTGATATGAGAGCACGGCATAACTTACATCTCGACACTTTCTTTGATGCGTATTCTGAAACAACAACAAAACCGCTATACCTTAATGCGTACAACACAGCTTTCGCCCGCATTCGCAAGCTGTGCTACGGAGGTGGACGGTGAACAAAAGGGGTGTAAACTCTAGACTCAAGAGAGTCAGTGCCTACGGGCTGCACAGTATGGTAGGACTGCCGCGTTAGAGCACAGTGCAGCGGACGTTCGCGTGCGTTCCGCTGCACGCCCTAGTATGGGACACGCCCAACGCCGTAACGGGAAGCGAAACCCGTGCCGTGCACGGCTTACAAGCTATGCTTAGCGGGCTCGCCCGGCATGTACACAGCAGTGCATTACAAGCACGCGTCGACAAACTGCACTGAGTGCTGCCTACGGGATTTACCTGACCTGCGAGTGCAGGCGGTCATCAGCAAGTCCTTTCTATGACGTAATGAATCTTTATCACCAACACTTTGTAATACGAAATTTTGTGGCAAATTAAAACCGGTACCGGACCGGTACTCGAGCCCAGAATCATGCTTTACGCGCGCGATTTCTTACAACACACGTATCAAGGCGCGACTCTCAGCGCGCTATCACAGCCAGTAGCTCTCTCCCAATTACCAAATTTAATACTGTAGTTCTGTTGCGTACCTTGAGGGATTAGCACTTCTAGAACACAGGATATTGCGTTGTAATCCCTAATCATAGCCCAGTCAGGTGATAATGAGAGAGTTAAATTAGACACTAAATGTAATAGATAGTTTTTGTTATTTGGGCAGAAAAATAACTGACGATGGCCGAAGAGAAGAGGATATGTATCAAATGAAGATGGGAAATACTAAGGAAACTATTTCCTAGAAAGAAATTTGTTGACGTCGTATATAAATTTAAATCAAGACATAAAGGAATTAAAGATTTTAGTTGCCAGTGCTCATAGATTTATGTCAGTGGCATAAGTTGAAAATTTGTGCTCGACTGGGACTCGAACCCAGGTCTCCTGCTTACGAGGCAGATGCGCTGACCACTACGTCATTTGGACACAGGGGACACCACAACCGCATGGACTACTTCAGCAGTCCTCCCATCATACCCAGCTGCTCAATAATAAGCAGAAGATGCGGGTTCGAATCCCAGTCTCATACAAATTTCCGACTTGCTCCATTGACATAAGTAAGTGCCCAATGGCAGCTGATGTCTTTAACTTCTTTGATTCATAGTGGCTTCAGGATCAAAATGGCGTCCTTTCGGACACGTCCAAAAGATCAGAATCAGCTATAAATAATTAAGGCGATGTTGGCCCCTTCAGTGCAGATGCACGCCAAACTCGAACTTATACGAAAAACTACGAAATTCCACGGGTAATGAGGTTAATTAGCAAGGGCACCATCAGTAATGTATGATATAAGCTGAGACTTTGGATCTGACAGGAAGCGTGCTCGGATAGTCCGTGCCGGCCGAGGTGTCCTAGCGGTTCTAGGCGCTACAATCTGGAACCGCGCGACCGCTACGGTCGCAGGTTCTATTCCTGCCTCGGGCATGGATGTGTGAGATGTCCTTAGGTTAGTTATGTTTAAGTAGTTTTAAGTTCTAGGGGACTGATGACCTCAGATGTTAAGTCCCACAGTGCTCAGAGCCATTTGATAGTCCGTGAAGTTGAGACTATTACTGTATCTGGATGGGTGTGTGGTCACCGCATCTACCTATTAAACAGGACACCCGGGTCTGAATTCCGGTCCAAAAGAACAGACAACACATATATAGAAAATTTAAATGTAAGGAAGTCTTTTTTTTTAGGTAATTGTCTGAAGAGTAGCCTTGCTTTTTGGAGGTATTTATCTGCAGTGTAGCCTTGCACGAAGAAACGTGGGCGATAAAGAGCTGCCAGCCTGCGTCATAAACTTCACGATATTTCGACTGGACTACACCTGCCAGTCATCTTCAGGTGAACCATCGAAGAGTCTTCGAATTTCTAATTCGCCGGAAAAATTTTAAATTTCACAAAGAGCTCAGAATTAGGTCGACTGATAAGGTAAGGAATCATGAGGTTCTCCGCAGAATCTGTGAGGAAAGGACTACATGGAAAATACGTACAAGAAGAATGGAGAGGACAAAAATACATCTGTTAAGACGTCAAAGAATAAGTTCCATAGTGTCAGAGGAAGATGTAGTTGATAGAAACTAAAACTGTAGAAGAAGAAAGAGATTGGAATACATCCAGCAGCTGGTACTCTGAAATGAAGAGGAAGGCACAGAAGAGAAATTCGTGGCGGGCCGCATCAAACCAGCCAGAAGACTGATGACTCAAAAATGTTCACACAAGATGAGATTAGAAGCTTTTGAAATGTAGCGCTGCAAAAGAATGCCCTGATTAGATGGGAAGATCGAAACAATGAGGAGGTACTGAAAGGAAATGCGAGAAAAAGGGAACTTACCGTTCTACCTGACTAAAAGATGTAAGCGGTTGATAAGACACACCCTGAAGCATCAAAGTTCAAATGGTTCTGAGGACTATGGGACTTAACTTCTGAGGCCATCAGTCCCCTAGAACTTATAAGTACTTAAACCTAACTAACCTAAGGACATCACACACATGCATGCCCGAGGCAAGATTTGAGCCTGCGATCGTAGCGGTCGCGCGGTTCCGGACTGTAGCGCCTAGAACCGCTCGGCCACCCCGGACGGCGAAACATCAAGGACTAGCCACTTTGGTAATGGACGTAAGTGTGTGTGTGTATGTGTGTGTGTGGTTAATATTTTGGAGGGAGAGCAAGGTTTGAATAGAGTAAACTATATGGGATTAATGCGTTTTAGTAGTCCTGCGAAGATGAAAAACCTTGCACAGGATAGCGTACAATTGAGATCTGCGTGAAACAAGTCTTCTGACTGAACTGACCGAAGATCGTATCAAGAACAACAATAAATACGACAAGTGCTGGTTCCAGAACCAATCTTTCACTCTCCAGCTAGGCTAAGAGAAGATTACTGGCACACAGTTTTATTCAGTCAGGAAGCTCCAGATCATCTAAAAATGGTTCAAATGGCTCTGAGCACTATGGGACTTAACATCTATGGTCATCGGTTCCCTAGAACTTAGAACTACTTAAACCTAACTAACCTAAGGACATCACACGACATCCAGTCATCACGAGGCAGAAAAAATCCCTCACCCCGCCAGGAATCGAACCCGATAACCCGGGCGTGGGAAGCGAGAACGCTACCGCACGACCACGAGCTGCGGACATCCAGATCATCGCACACTACGCTGCAGAGTGAAAAATACGTTCTGGAGACAATCTTCTATGCTGTGGCCGAGTATATGTAATATCATTTCTTCCAGAAGCGCTAGTTCCGCAGCGTATTCAGGAGATGGTGTGTGGTGTGTAACGCTGTTAGGTCAGGGCGTGGTTCGTGCCTGCAGGTTTGATTGCCGTTTCATACATCCCAGCGTCCTCAGGAAACTGGCTATTGTCGATTTTTATGGCACGACATACGCTCCCCACTGGAAAAAAAACTGTGTTACAAATCAGTATAAACGATAGCATTCGCAAGCATTCTGTATCGTAATCAGAAGTGTAGCTTGCTGGCAGCTTGGAGCGCAGCTATCGCACAGTATAACAAAGATTAGCAGGAGTGTTGCGACTGTATATGTTACACCACATTGAGAATAAATACTCCCTGCTAAACCAGCGACTGATCTTTTGTCTCTTGCGCCAGCTAACTGACGTCGCCAAACTTCCTACACGTACATCTACATGGTTACTCTGCAATTCACACTTAAGTGCCTGGCAGAGGGTTCATCGAACCATTTACACACTACTTCTCTACCATTACACTCTCGTTGGCACGTGGGAAAAGGAAACACCTAAATCTTTCCGTTCGGGCTCTGATTTCTCTTATTTTATTATGATTATAATTTCTCCCTTCGTACGTGGGTGTCAACAAAATATGTACACACTCGGAAGAGAAAGTTGGTGATTGAAATTTCGTAAATAGAGCTCGCCGCCATGAAAACCGCCTTTGTTTCAGCGACTGCCACCCCAACTCGCGTATCATATCAGTGACACTCTCACCGCTACTGCGCGACAACACGAAACGAGCTTCCCTTCTTTGCACTTTTTCGATGTCCTCCGTCAATCCTACCTTGTAAGGATCCCATACCGCGCAGCAATATTCCTGCAAAGGAAGGACAAGTGTAATGTAAGCTGTCTCTTTAGTGGGTTTTTTTGTTCGCCTTCCCCACAATATTATCTATGTGGTCTTCCTAATTTAAGTTGCTCGTAATTTTAATTCCTAGGTATTTAGTCGAATTGACAGCACTTAGATTTGTGCGATTTATCGTATACACAAAATTTATCGGATTTCTTTTAGTACCCAAGTGAATGACCTGGCACTTTTCTTTGTTTAGTGCTAATTGCCACTTAAAGTACCATACAGAAATTCTGTCTAGATCATTTTCTAACTGGAATTGATCGTCTGATGATTTTACTAGACGGTAAATTACAGCGTAATCTGCAAACAGTGCAAGGGGGCTACTCAGATTATCACCTAGATCATTTATATAAATCAGGAACAACAGAGGGCCTATGACACTGCCTTGCGGAACGCCAGGTATCACGTATGATTTACCGTTTATTACTACGAATTGTGACCCCTCTGGAAGGAAATCATACTTCATATGCACGCAACTTGATTAATAGTAGCTTGTGAGGAACGGTATCGAAAGGCTTCTGGAAATCTAGGAATATGGAATCGATCTGAGATGCTTTGTCGACAGCACTCATTACTTCATGGGAATAAAGAGCACAAGAACGATGTTTTCTGAATCCGTGTTGGTTATGTATCAATAAGCCATTTTCTTCAAGGTGATTCATATGGTTCGAGTACAGTATATGCTCCAAAATCCTACTGCTTATTGAGGTCAGTGATATGGGTCTGTGACTCAATGGGTTACTCCTATTTTCTTTCTTGAACATTGGTGTGACTTGTGCTACTTTACAGTCTTTAGGAAAAGACCTTTCGTTAAGAGAGCGGCTGTATACGATTGCTAAGAAAGGCGCTATTGTGTCTGCATACTCTGAGAGGTACCTGACTGGTATACCATATGGATCGGAAGACTTACTTAAGTGATTTGTTTCGCAACATCTAATGTATCTGCACAGCAGTTTAGCAGTGTAGTGCACTGTAGAGTGTGTGTGTGTGTGTGTGTGTGTGTGTGTGTTTTGTTTTTTGATCCAGTAAGAGGTGTTAAGGCGAGTCATAAGCGAAGCTCTAGCTTTCGCAACGCGATAATTTCTTCGTGTGAGCCCGAACTGAATCGTTGTGCAGCTCGGCCTTGGCAGCCAGTGGCGCACAGACGCGGCCGGCAAATGAGTGGCGAGTGTGGGCGCGTCCCGGCAGGGCTCTTTATATCTGCGCGCTGAGAGGCGACTGTGCAGCCGGGGAGCTGCTGGCCCGCGTTAAGCGCGGCCCGCCGCACAAAGGGGCCGCTCCGGGACTCGGCTGAGAGCCGCATCGTCCATCCGGGTAGCGGCCGGGCCCGGGACCTTGCCGTGCAGCCGAGGGAATGGCCGACCCGAGACGCGGGGCCGAAGACAGCGCCGAGCTGCAGTGAAAGCGCCATCCCGCTGACCGCCTACTGAGCCAGGATCGTCGTAGGCCTTGTAATACGGCCGAGAACACGAAGAACGCTTTCCAAACAGATTCTGGGATCGCATCAATCGCCACAGACTTTTCCATAGCTCCAGTACAAGCTCTCCGCACCTTAGGCTGTCGGAGAAGGAAAGTATGAGGCACCAGTCCGTTGTGGACATGTTCATCAAGTATCGGTCACGGGGTCCCGGGTTCGATTCCCGGACGGGTAGTGGATTTTCTCCAAAAAAATGGCTCTGAGCACTCTGGGACTTAACATCTGAGGTAATCAGTACCCCAGAACTTAGAACTACTTAAACGTAACCAACCTAAGGGCATCACACACATCCATGCCCGAGCTAGGATTCGAACCTGCGACCGTTGCAGTCGCACGGTTTCGGACTGAAGCGCCTAGAGCCGCTCGGCCACTGCGGCCGGCCGGATTTTCTCCGCTCGGGGAATGGGTGTTTGTGTAGTCCTCATCATTTCATCATCGTTGATCAACGTGGTGAGATTGGACTGAGTAAAGATTGGGAATTTGTACGGGTGCTGATTAGCGCGCAGTTAAGGGCCCCACAAACCAAACATCATCAACATCATGATGTATCGGGTATTGGATTATTAAAATTTCATTCCATTCGTAGGTGATGTCTATCATCAATTCGCCGTGAGGGGTAGCTGCGTGGTCTATGGCGTCTTGTTGCGGTCTGCGTGGCTCCCCCCGTCGGAGGTTCGAGTCCTCCCTCGGGCATGGGTGTGTGTGTGTGTGTGTGAGTTGTCTATAGAGTAAAATTAGTTTAAATTAGATTAAGTAGCGTGTTAGCTTAGGGATCGATAACCTAACAGTTTGGCCCCATAAGATCTTATCACAAATTTACAATTTACTAGGCGGCCGGAGTGGCCCAGCGGTTCTAGGCGCTTCAGTCTGGAGCCGCGCGACCGCTACCGTCGCAGGTTCGGATCCTGCCTAGGGCATGGATGTCTGTGATGTCCTTACGTTAGTTAGGTTTAAGTAGTTCTAAGTTCTAGGGGACTGATGACCTCAGATGTTAAGTCCCATAGTGCTCAGAGCCATTAGAACCATTTTTTACAATTTACTATCATCACCAGCAACATGAGGCGTGTGTGTGTGTGTGTGTGTGTGTGTGTGTGTGTGTTCGCCACTCAGGCGTGACTGCGCTCCTGTGTTCACTGGAGCCGTATACAGTGTGTCTCAAATCTTTTAGATCAACTGAAAAAGGTAATACCGAGTCCACAACAGATTACATTAAAATAAGGAATCAGTGGTCGGAAATGTACATTTATTGTGTTGTGGATGTAGACAGGTTCACCGCATTACAACAACGTAACTCATAGCAATTCTTCAAAGTGATGACCGCCGGCCTCAGTGCATGTATGCCAACGCCCCATGAAGGTCTGGCGCACTCTCTCAAAGATCCCTGATTTCAGAATTTTTAACATTGTGCAGCCCTGTCAGCAACTGTGATAATTGAACATGTAACTCGTCAGCCTCTGTTGCAAATAGAAAACAATCTTTACCGAGGTTGCAGCCAAAATAATTTGGCCTTCTTCAGAACTCAGTGACACTAAACTATTGCATGCCGAAGTTTGACCGCGTCAAGTATAAAACTGTAGCACAGTAGTAATCAGTCATAATGTACATTACTTGGACTGAAGAGAAACAGCAGGCCCCACTGGACGGACGATGTCGGCAGGCAGCGAGACTTCCGGCGCAACTGTTCTAACTGTTTATAGCCATCCACTGAGCGAGAGGCATCACAGCGCTGGAGCGTAGCCCTAGTACAAGGTTTATGCTTAAGTTCATACGGTTTTTGTTTTGTCTGTTGAAATTCCAGTTCCTATGGGTTTATTTATCAGCTGTCACTTTTTATTTGTAGTTCACTGTTGCTATTTGAGTTTACATTGTAATGTTGTTGCATTAATTTGTTCTTAAAGCAGTGCTGATATTCAAGATAATAAAAGCGGGTTAAAAGCCGTGAGCTATCTGGGGAAGTTATCCTTGCATTACTGAGCAACTGTTTCACCAGGTATCCAGTCTAGCTTACCAAGTTGCCAACCAGACTAACATTAATTATAAACTTTTAATAGTCATCTTAAGACACCCGGTGATATATATACATAAAAAGAGAATATAAATAAAAAGAAATAAATCAGTTTATATTTGGACATTTATTTTAACTTTGATCGTTGTTCCGTTAAAATTTCAGCATATTAAACTTGATTCATAACTAAACTGGTACCTTGTTTAGGATTGTGAAAATGTGAGTTGGTAAACTTATGGAACACATCAAATATAGAGCCAAGATTGGGTGACTGCACACAACTCTGCATTCATAAAATAACAAACGAAGTACATCGAAACATAGGCAAGAGTAAATTAACCACAACCAACGGATTCAATTTTCACCCAAAGAAGTTACGTTCGTAGCACAATACTGTCCGTCATGAAATTACCACACACTGGTATACTAAATTCATACTAACTCTCTGTGAAATCTTCCCGAAAAGAATGGCTGAGGGCTACTTTGATACTTACTCCACATGCTTAACGTGGTCAACTTGGCTTACACGAAGAGTGTAACTCCACAATAATTATGATAATTAAAATAAATTAGATCGAAACGCAATTTACCAAAGAGAAACCTCGAACTGGTTTCTATCGTCTGATGGGTCAAACAATTGTATAGGCACGTGGTACTGGCCTCACAAAGTACACCCCACGTGGGTTGAACATAAAGAAAAGTTGCTATATTGAAACATATTGTCAAGACGAGGCATTATAATCTCACGCACATTCACATTTAACACTGATGATCTTAGTTAGAGTTACTGATCAACACGTGGTTCCACTTTACTCACATAGTAGTGACAAGGCAACTACCGGAAGATATTCTGAACTTCACACTCGAATTACACTGCGTTGCAATTTACGATAACATTAGATAGAGCTAAGCCTAAAATAAAGGTGTTTAAATTTTCAGTTAGGCTGAACTTAAGAAATCCATTGTCCTACGTACTCAACAGACACGCGCTTAGCGGTAGATCTTACCACTTCAGACGCTCGCCGCGGACAGACTGACCTGGCCCCCTACCGAGCGTGCTTAACAAACGGAAGTGACCAGAGAGACAGCTTCCTATACCAACATGACAAGGGACGGACAGGACCATACTAAGAATGGAGACCTCTCTGCTTTTAGAAAGCGTAGCTACCTGTTCCGACGCTGGTCCTACTGTTCTCTAGCAGACAGACTTGTCTGCTACCACCAAGCATGCAACTAGAAATACATTTGATAATTCATCCTCCCACACAGAAGGGAAGGGGGATGACAGTATCTTATCATATACAGTATATAAAAGAAAGCGGATGTAGGTTCTGTACGAGACTGTGTGACATGAATTACATATAAACTGTGTTTTAAAGTCTAGTAGTGTGATAGAACGTTCTTGTTTATGTGTAAAAGTAACATGTTTCACTGCTCAGTCTCCTTCCAGATAGAAACACCACAGTAAATTTAGAAGAGGAATTTATGCCGTAAATGACAACAGATTTAAGAAGTTAACATGAAAGGAATCCAACAGAGCCCTTCAAACATATTGTCGCTTTGTCATTTCGAGATACTGAGTGGAGTTACGGAAGCTAGAACATGGAGTATCAAGCGGAGAAATGGGAACATTTACGATGCATTCTTTCGTTTGAGTTCAGTAGAAGAATGACAGGAACAGAGGCAGCCAGAAACATTTTCACCATTTATGGGGATAATGTCACTGGACAGAAAATCGTTTTCTCATTTAAAGGAGGATCGTTTTGGCTTTACTGACACTTCACGTTCAGGACGATCTTTAAGTTTTGATGAAGATTGTGTAAACGTGTTAAAAGGATCAAAAATGGAGGTTTGGATACCGGATGCTCTAAGCGAAAATCACAAAAATCAGTTGGTGTCCATATGTGCTTCCCTGCTACCTCGTCATCAGTTGGTTCGTGAACAATACAGACGACTCCTGTACTGTATCGTTACTGGTGACGAGGAATGCGTCTTTATGCTAAGAAAAGGAAAGGAATGGTTGAGCCAAAACAAAACGTCAACTTCCCATACAAAGACCTACGCGCGTCCACAAAAGATAATGAATGCTATGCATCTTCAGGAGCAGCGACGGTGCTTGTGCCACGAATATCTTCCACGGGGCGTAACCATTACTGCTGACATTTATTGTCAGCAACTAAGACATATTGCAGACACAGTCCGAGTACAACGACCAGAGAGAGTGCTTGAGGTGGAGCTCCTCGATGATAATGTCCGCCCACGCTCTGCTGCACTCATGAAAAACACTGCGTCGGAGTTGGGAAGTCATTCAGCACCCACCTCATTCACATGATCATAATTTCACATTTTACGCTCTCTATGAAACAACTTTCAAGGAACTTCCTTTCCCCATTCAGGTGTGGCGCCTTATATCGCTCTGTCTAGAGCCTGTGTACAGGAGAATTACACTTTCATTCTCAGATACAGATGCTCTGAAGCGGGTTCAGTCGAGTACGTCGTTCTAATTTTCATCTGATAGAGGACAGTAGTGCACAGAGACATTCAAGACACTGGTCAAGAGAAAGTTTTTGTCAATTGTTCTGTTTATTTCTTGAAGGCTTTTTTGCTTATTTATATTTGTACAGTTTTGTATATGCTTTTAGTAGTCTGAATGTGGTCATAAAGTAAATATGTCCAAATGAAAATAGTGAATAACGTAAATTATAAACAAAATATCAGAATCTTAAATATTTCTTTCTGGAGAAAGTAAAGTACGAAAGTGTGTTATATGTTGATTGGTTAGCAATGAAAAGCGCGGACTAACGTGGGAGAATAATGTTTTTCTATTTGCCTTATAGAAAACTGACCAATCAGAACGGTGTATTCTTCACGCGCGTTTCTCTTGGTGATATAGAATACTTAGAGCAGTCTTAAAGGGTCGGAGCTCAGCCTTTCCATGGTACGGTGATCTGTAGTATGAGCTCCGAAGGAAGTTGTAATTGTGCTACTTGTTTCAAAGGTATTTTAAAGTGAAGGAATATTTATTCCAATGAGTTTTTTAGAAAGTATGGATTTTTTAAAGTAATTTTGTCTATGAGAAAAGACAGTAATTCCGCGTGGAATATTGAGGAGATCGGTGACTAAAACCTTGAGTGCATTAAATACCGATAAACTTAATAATATGGCGAGCATTTTCATTTAAGAACAATCCGTGCTTAGTAGCTGTTCAGATTTCGGGAAATACCTTACCATAAACTTGCTAACGTGAATGAAAGGGTTTGTGCGTGACTGTGTTAAGATTAGCGTGGACTTGGCAGTGAAAGTGTACAACATCAAGGTTCAGTACATGCCGAAGTTGTGTCAGTATTTCCACCTTTCATTTAAAATTAAGACCTTTTCCCGATTCTTGGAATAGTTGCGTTGTGTGCAGCCTGGTGCGAGTTGCAGTACGGTAAGTTTCTGTTCGGCTTTCCTACTGGCGATCTGCTGCAACGAGTTCACAGGTAGGTGCTGGTAATGGACGAAAGAAACAGTGCCGCCACACCATGACGATGAAAATGCGTACCGAACATGGCTCAACGAGATCTTCGGGTCGAAACCTAGTGATTTCTATGGTCGTGGAAATCCCCCGTGTTAACGTACTCTTGTAAATGGTGAAGGAGAATATGCATCTACGTCGACATCATACTTCGGAAGAATCCTAATCGTGTATGGCGGGGAGTGCTTTCGGTACCACTATCTAGTCCACCCAACCCTGTTCCGCTCGCGAATGTCTCTAATTTCTCGAATTTTCTCCTCATGGTCAATACGCGAGATGTAGGTGGGGTGAAGTAATATGTTGTCCGACTCGTCCTGAAAAGTGCTGTCCCGAAATTTCAATAATAACTCTTGCCGTGATGCACAACGCCTCGCTTGTAACGTCTGCCAGTGGAGATTGTTTACTCTTCTGTCAGTCCTTCGTAATAGGGATCCCAGATACAGTACTGGCCATTAAAATTGCTAAACCACGAAGATGACGTGGTACAGACAAGAAATTTAACCGCCAGGAAGAAGATGCTGTGATATGCAAATGATTAGCTTTTCAGAGCATTCACACAAGGTTGGCGCCGGTGGTGACACCTACAACGTGCTGACATGAGGAAAGTTTCCACCCGATTTCTCATACACAAACAGCAGTTGACCGGCGTTGCCTGGTGAAACGTTGTTTCTGATGCCTTGTGTAAGGAGGAGAAACGCGTACCATCACGTTTCCGACTTTGATAAAGGTCGGATTGTAGCCTATCGCGATTGCGGTTTATCGTATCGCGACATTTCTGCTCGCGTTGGGCGAGATCCAATGACTGTTAGCAGAATATGGAATCGGTGGGTTCAGAAGGGTAATACACAACGCCGGCTGAATCCCAATGGCCTCGTATCTCTAGCAGTCGAGATGACAGGCATCTTATCCGCATGACTGTAAAGGATCTTGCAGCCACTTCTCGATCCCTGAGTCAACAGATGGGGACGTTAGCAAGACAGCAACCATCTGCACGAGCAGTTCGACATTTGCAGCAGCATGGACTATCAGCTCAGAGAACATGGCTGCGGTTACGCTTAACGCTGCATCACAGACAGTAGCGCCTGCGATGGTGTAGTCAACGACAAACCTGGATGCACTAATGGCAAAACGTCATTTTTTCGGATAAATCCAGGTTCTGTTTACAGCATCATGGTGGTCGCATTCGTGTTTGGTGACATCGCGGTGAACACACATTGGAAGCGTGTATTTGTCATCGCCAACTGGTGTATCACGCAGCGTGATGGTATGGGGTGCCATTGGTTACACGTGCCGGTCACGTCTTGTTCGAATTGACGGCACTTTGAACAGTGGACGTTACATTTCAGATGTGTTACGACCCGTGGCCTTACCCTTCATTCGATACCTGCGAAACCCTACATTTCAGCAGGATAATGCACGACCGCATGTTGCACGTCCTGTACGGGCCTTTCTGGATACAGAAAATGTTCGGCTGCTGCCCTGGCCATCAATTGAAAACGTGTGGTCAACGGTGGCCGAGCAACTAGCTCGTCACAATACGCCAGTCACTACTCTTGATGAACTGTGGTATCGTGTTGAAGCTGCATGGGCAGCTATACCTGTACACGCCATCCAAGCTCTGTTTGACTCAATGCCCAGGCGTATCAAGGCCGTTATTACGGCCAGAGGTGGTTTTTCTGTGTACTGTTTTCTGAGGATATATGCACCCAAATTGCGTTAAAATGTAAGCACATGTCAGCTCTAGTATAATATATTTGTCCAATGAATACCCGTTTATCATCTGCATTTCTTCTTGGTGTAGCAATTTTAATGGCCAGTAGTGGAGATGAACAATACCCAAAAATCGGGGGAACAAGCGCCTTATAAGCCACTGTTTTCGTGGATGAGTTACATTTCCTTACGATTCTTCCCATGAATCTGAGTCCGGTGTCTGCTTTTCACATGATGTTTTTTACATGGCCATTCCACTTAACGTTGCTCTGGATAGTTACGCCTAGATATCTTACGGCAGACGCTGTCTCCAGCCGTGTTTCATCAATAGTGTAGCTGTACAGTAGTGGATTTCTTTTCCTATGTATGCGCAGCAGTAAGTTACATTTATTTACGTTCAGGGTCAACTGCCAGAGTCTGCACCATTGAATGTGCATCTGTTGTGATTATTAAATTTATGGAAAAAACGCTACGTGATTGTGCACCAAGCCAATATTTGACTTGAGAGTAGACTGCAAAACCGCTATCGCGACTGTCCCCGTCTCCTACGGTGCGGCACGGTGCCCCAGACCCGCTGCAGCGCGCTTCCCCTGCAACACCAGCGCCACCCCGACAACATTCTGCTTACGAGGTCTGCGTTTACGACCCGCGGCCCCTGTCCTGCCAACCTTTTAACTGCTCGCGACGCTCCCACTGTCGCCTGCACGCCTAGTTTTATTACCGCCTTTTATTGCCACCTCGTTTCGTTATAAGCGACCACACGCTCCCGATTTCGTCCCCATCAAATTGTACTTTATGCGACCGCATTTCAGAGCCGTAACTTTTTTGCAGGAGCCGAGTCCGATAAGCGTGAAGAACTCATCTCGTATGAAACGAGTTTTAAATACCAACAGCTAGTGGTTACGGCAAACAGGAAACGGGGGGAACTTTATTACAGTAAATGCTTCTCACGGGTCCACATAACCTACATTGTCTGATGAAAAGAGTCGGACCTCCTATTTGTGGACTTTAACAGGAGGCGTGTCCACCCTTCGCCTTTACGACGGCTTGAACTGTGCTGGAGACAGTTTCAGTGAGGTGTCTGAATTTGTGAAATAATGGTAGCCTCTGCTTCTTCAAGGGCCGAAACTAGAGAAGGTAGTGTTTTTGGACCCACGAGTCTGGAGCGAAATCGACCTTCTATCATCTAAAAAGTGCTCCAATAGGTTTCAGTTCCAGACTCTGGGATGGCCATTCTATATGAGGAATGTTACTGTCCGTCTATCTTTTACTCGCTCCACACGGTCACTTTGCCTGAGCACATTTAATGTTGCTTGGTATGTTGTGTGCAATTTCTCCGTCATTAGTGTAATCAGTCGTTGACTGTTTTGCCCGCCCAACGTCGATGCGACACTGTGTAAGGCTTAGCATCTCTTCTGTTATTGTACAGAGGTGTAGCATATCCACCGCAGTTCGCTTTTAGTTTAATAACGCACAGCAGCTGCCTAGTTCAGATATTTTCAGTTCTGTTTTACGTTTACTGACAAGACGTTGTTTGCTGTTATTATTTTATTCTGCAGTCATGATCACTTTGTATGATCATAATTACTGGTTAGTGTCGACGCAGAGTGAACTATTGTATTGAATGTCACGCTTGTTGGATATTGCTGTACGATAGAAAATTAGTATCACGGTTTCATGGTGGCGAAAGATAACGTAGGCGGGAGGCAGAACCGGAGATACATAATCAACAGGATTGTTTTCTTTTGAGGCAAGAGTCAGTAAGTAAACTCTTCTTCTTCTTATTCCTCTTGTGGATTATCTACGACTGGCGCCGCTTCTTTCTCCCAGTCACCATCTCTTCCTTCTTACTTTCCTCAATATTCATACTCCTTGCTTTCATTGTCTCTTGCACATCATTTTCCCAGTTACATCGCGGGTGACCCCATTCCTTCCACTATGATGGTATCCGCCGTAGGATCCTATTTTTATCCTATCTTCATTCATCAGCTATCAGCTGATTTTGTTGGATATCGTCACAGACAACCCTATCCATTCTCATCCTTTGTCCTATTACGTCATTTCTTATCCTATCGATCCTAGTACAGCTTAAGCTTCGTCATAAGTGATCCATTTGACTCCCAAGCAGTTTATTTATTCGTCCGTAAAAATACTGCATTCTAGACTACACCTTTTTTTACACATTCTCACCTTCTTCGTTGTCGACGGCCCTCTTTAAGCTTTCTCTATGAGCAATCCTCCAGACTTGGCATAGAAAATACCAGGTTATGGGAGTGACTGTAGAGAACAGCAAGATATTTAGTCTGTATTTTCCATAAGACCAGCTTGTACTAGCAGAAGATTAAGGTGATCTGAGCTATATGATAAGAAAGCTTTAAAAGTTATACAATGAGGCTGGCCTGAAATGAACGTGAAGAAATGTGAATACTTGGCTTTTAGAACGGAAAGTAAATAATTTGGAGGTAGATGGAAAAGTAATTACAGGTGTGGAAAAAGGCTAAATATCGTGGAGGTACTATTTATTAAAGAGGGCACAAACGATGATGAAATCATCAGTAGGATTAAGGACGCGGTTTATCGAGGGCAGTAAACTCTGTGAAAGAAAAATAGTGAGGTAAATCACATAAGCTTCTTAGAAGGCACACTTAAAGTACATTGGAGGGAGGAACATCAAAATTGAATTTTAATCTGTCAGTGCCTGTCGGAGTCGTAAATTTCTGCCAGTTTTGTCTGAAGGTTCGAGAAAGAAACCTACTGTTGAGGAAAATGCAATTCATAAGTCAAACTATATTTACACAACGTGACCACTTTTTCAGGTTTCTTCCTCTTCTTTTTTCTCTTTCCAGCTCTACATCTGAGCTGCAAAAGCGACTTCTGGTAGTTATCTGTCCCCCCCTCTCCTTATGGAAAGAATGATTAGAGAGAAATCACCGTATGAGCTCTACTTCAAATGATTTTTTTGTGCGAGGCGTGTGTACGAGTATATAATATATCGCCGACTCTTCCTGAAGTGTACGCTTTCGGAATTTCAACCATAAACCTAGTAAAGCTTCCGGTGCAGGAGTTTATTGAGCATTTCTGAAACGCTCTAACGCTGATTGAATAATCCCGTTAGGAAATGTTCCGGTCATCGATGGATCTCCTCTGTTTCTTTTATTAATGCAACCTTGAGCAAGCCTCAGACGAGCAATACTCAAAACTCGGTGTTATGAGTGCTTTGTAAGCAACTTCTTTTGTCCATGAAATCAAATTCCCTGCTCTGTCTGTTTGTGCCCAGTACACTACATTTATTTACGTTTACTTATTTACTTTGCTGTGCGTTATCATCTGTAGTGTAGTCTTATACGTCTTGTGAATTGTTTTGTTTCCAAAGTTCAAGCACCGGTGAATCATGTATTATGATAATGTCGCAATACTGATTTGTTGCCATAAAAGACTTTTGAACAGAAAACGAGTATCTCATTTCCATTATGAGTGAAGCAGCAGTTTGGCGTGATGCAGAAACAAGAGGAGATGAGTAATTACCAGGGATTTTTCTTATGATGGAAAATCCGATCACTGTAACCGCAATATTGGCTAGATGCCTAGCAGTATGTGTGTGATTGAGGGATAGAAAATGCATGGTACTCATACCAAATAGGATATGGAACATACACAAAAAGCACGGCAGCACGAATGAATGGTTACAGATTTTTTCCCACACATTTGTGGAATATGACATGCTATAAACATAAAATTTGTTTATTGTGAGGTATGTAGACTAACTAAAACGTGTATTTTTAATATTTTTCTATATTTCCTTTAATTTACGTCTATGGTCACAAACTTTTTGTTAACAGACTACCGGTTTCTGTCTTCAATGACCATCATCAAGTCTGTTTCATAAAAACAAAGTCCTAATGTACTTTCTCACGAAATCAAAGGAAACTTATTACATATACGGGTTACTGCTTTTTAGCAACGATGTCGCAGCTTGTTTTCTATATTTGTTATTTTTATTTCTTGTTTCTACTTAAACCTGCCATAGCTTGTTATTTCTTTACCACTAGGCAGCTTTAACGTTCCGGAAAGTGGGACACTGGCTATCTGCTAAATAATTGAATAAAATCTTTATTTTAAAATGAAATAACAGCCGACGCGGCCTTTTTATGTATATATTTCATTGAGTTTTAGATCCGTCCTATTATCGAGCTGAAGTCACATCATACGTACTAGTATTCAGGTTTCATAAACCGGAATAAATGGGAGGCGTTAACCAGTTCTAGCATTTTCGGTACTACCAAGGCAAACCTCCGGCAAACCTTTACTGGAACTACAGCATTGGAACTACTTCTAACCCCCAACGACCTTGCCGCAATGGTACCACGGTTCCCGTCAGAACACCGAAGTTAAGCGCTGTCGGGCCTAGCTAACACTAGGATGGGTGACCACCTGGTCCGCCGAGCGCTGTAGGCAAGCGGAGTGTACTTAACCCTTGTGAGGCAAATTGAGGAGCTACTTGACTTGAAAAGCTGACAGAGACCGGGAGAGCGGTGTGCTGACCTCATAGCACTCCATATCCGCATCAAGGGACGCCTATAACCTGAGGGTGACACGGTTGTAGGTCAGTACCATCAGGGTCTTTCGAGATCTGTTCGGACGGAAATTAGTTACGTTTTGACTACTTTCAACTTATTTCTGGAACACTATGTGTCTAGCTGATCCAGCTTACAAAACTTAATGAAAAAGTACAAGGAGTCCCTATAAGGACCAGAAAAATAGGACTGTGCTAATACAGTGCGAACAGAGGCATTCGAGGGATCGTTCTTTCCGTGCTCCAAACTTGAATGGAACGGGATGAAACATGAATATCTGGTGCAATGGGAAGCACCCTCTCCTGCGCACTTCATGGTAGTTCGCAGAGTTTGTATAAGTATTTGTAGGTGACTAAAATGAGTATGGAACTGGTAGAGTATGCCAAAATGTTGAAAAATAAGAATATCCGATTTTGTGACTATGATGTGGATGTGATAAAACCAATATACAGGGTGGTCCATTGACCATGACCGGGCCAAATATCTCAAGAAATAACCGCCAAACGAAAAAACTACAAAGAATGAATCTTGTCTGACTTGAAGGGCGAAACAAGATGGCGCTATGGCTGGCCCGCTAGATGGCGCTGCCACAGGTCAAACGGATATCATGTTTCTTTAGGTACTACACGAATATGTAATAAAAAATGGGGGTTGCTGCTTAAAAAACGCAGTTGATATCCGTTTGACCTATGGCAGCGCCATCTTACGGGCCAACCATAGCGCCATCTGGTTTCACCCTTCAAGCTAGACGAGTTTCGTTCTTTGTTGTTTCTTCGTTTGATCCTTATTTCGTGAGAGATTTGGCCCGATCCCTATCAATGGACCACACTGGCACAAAATATTGAAAAACTAAGAACATCTGATTTTGTGAATACGTGCTGCAAAAGTGGTTTTGTGCCAAAGAAATATCCAAGATATTCCTAAGTTGTGCGAAAGGAAGTATATGTATTAGTCTACTGAATGCGTGATATAAATTTCATGTTAGAGTTTTAACACAACGATTATTGCCAATCACAGAAGGTATATTATCAGATGCCCAGCACGAGTTTCGCAAGAGAAGATCATATCCGCACTCTTTCACTATGAAACAATTCTTACAAAAACACCGAAAATTCAGTTTATGAGCATTTCTTGTCATCATTGACTACGAAAAGTTATTTGATCAAGAAAATCGAAACAAACTATGGGAAATTTTAAGATCCATCTTATATACGAATAGCAAAATGCAAATGGAAATAGCTGACAGCGGACGTAATATGGCTGAAATCAAACAGGGAATTAGGTAAGGGTGAGCCTTTGCACCAACTCTTATAATATATCGAAGATGTAACCGAAACCTGAGAACAGACAATTTTTTTTTAAAATTAATGATATGGATGTTTGTACACTGCTTTTTTGCTGGTGACCATGTAGGTTAATCACAACGAAAATTACCTACAAGAAAGTGCTTTTAATTCAAGTACAACAGCCGGAGAAGACAGTCTGAAATCCCCATTATGAAGACATCAGTGGCATTTTTAGGACACCAGCCGTTGCATATTTAACATTGAAAATGACAAGCAGATCATACAATAAGCCAGTATAATTTTACATGTAGGTTTCAATTACACTTATGGGGCAAATAATGAAATACAAGATAACTTAAACCTATTTAGCCATTCCTGTCGAACTAACTGCAGATCGATGGGAAAGCAAATCCACAGAGATACTCTACTGGAATTCTACAAGGTTGTGGCTAACCTGCATTAATCTATGTAAGCGACAACTGGACCCTTAAAAAGAAAGATGAAAAGAAATTAGAAGCGTGTGAAAAGAACTTCCTTAGATCGAGGCTGGATACACTTCATGGATTTAAAGAGAAATGGCATTGAGGTGCATTGAATATGCAGAACGTAACTGACAAAATAAAAAAATTCCACTTAAGGTGGTTCAAATGACTCTGAGCACTATGGGACTTAATATCTGAGGTCATCAGTCCCCTAGAACTTAGAACTAATTAAACCTAACTAACCTAAGGACATCACACACATCCATGCCCGAGGCAGGATCCGAAACTGCGACCGTAGTGGTCGCTCGGCTCAAGACTGTAGCGCCTAGAACCGCACGGCCACTCCGGCCGGCACCACTTAAGATGGAAATAACACATAAACCATACGGGAGATGCAAGACTCACTAAAATAAAAATACAATAAAAACCATGTTTTAAACGATCTTCAGGAAAACCAGTGAAGTGACGGTCCCATCAGTTTAGTAGGAAACGGAACGGACAAAAAGGCCGAAACCCTGACGCAGATGATGACAGTGACAATGGAGACAGTTTTCGCTCTACCACTTCCCCTCCCAAGTATTAGGTGTTACCACATTGTGAAGTGTATGCATGGAAGCAGGGGACTCGGTTTGCGTCAGGGTCGGAAAAGCAATCTGGTAGCAGTCGCTGGCGCCAAAAACCCGTGAAATAGTGCACCGGCTCCCAACCCCTAGCCCTCTTGCTCTGGAATTAATTTCTCAGGCTGCAATCATGATCGCGTTCAGTATCGGTGAGCGCGCCGGTACTACACGGAATGAAATTAATCCCCGCGAGGACAGTTTGTTTACCCTGACAGGAATGCGCTGCTGGTACAGAGCGGCGTTACGTGCGGTGCGCGAGGAGGTGTTACAGCAGCTGGCGCTACCTGGCACCTGCGTTTTGAACTGCACCCGCAGGCAGCACGCTATTCGCAGGTTGTGACACGCAGGGTCGTCGCATCCACTTGCGGAAGGGGCATTCCCGCCAACGAGCCTAATAGAACGGCGCCTGCCAGCACAACTTGGCGATAACGACGCTGCTATGAAGCTCTGTGCCGAGTTCTCGAAGTTTGGCGCGCTTGTAGCGTGTTTCTCTGCAGTAATTTGGGCGAAGAACCACTCTCACACGACCCTTACCTACCTCCCCCCCCCCCCCCACACACACACACACACGTTTTTATTTTACCTTTTTTTATTTTGTTGCGACAGTATAACAAAAACAATTAAAAATGCGGTTACCGATTTCCAACACTCAGTGATGAATATCAGATTATCGGAAGATAAGATACAGGAAGCAGAAATCTATGTTACTAAGCTGCTTATGTAGCGCACGGTGCATGTTCTCAGTTACTGGTTGCATACCTGACAGAGTTCAAGCGCAATAAAAACTACATTTACCATGTTTCATATAATTATGGACCGCTGGCCGCTGTGGCCGAGCGGTTCTAGGCCCTTCAGTCTGGAACCGCGCGACCGCTACGGTTGCAGGTTCGAATCCTGCCTCGGGCATGGATGCGTATGATGTCCTTAGGTTAGTTAGGTTTAAGTAGTTCTAAGTTCTAGGAGACTGATGACCTCACATGTTAAGCCCCATAGTGTTCAGAGCCATTTGAATTTATCATTTCAGACAGCCCATGTATTGTTCTCTAATTGCTATCTTTGTTTTTTTTTTTTTTTTTTTTTTTCAGGTGAGTTTCAAACGAACGACTATACTGTGCACCAGTCGACAATTATAAACGGCAGCAGGCGGTGAGTCCCGAGCAGAGGCGAAAAGCGCATTTGCTGTTTCGTAAGCCTAAAGCTGCTAACGCTGTCAAAGACCCAACGTTACTTTAACAGACAAAATATTTATTTGGCAGAATCCCCAAACAAAAATTTGGTGGGTGATTAGCTTTCAAGCTAATAATGTTAAAAATGCCATCCTATTCTACGGAATAGGCATTCAGATTATTCGGTTTTAAGAAAATAGCTACACACAAACCATTGAGAGTAAATAATTTTGCAATAGCAGGAGTTCGGCTTTAATCACAACACTTTACACTCATGAGCGATTGAATTACAGACACGCACTTAATAACGTTTAGCACAGCCTTTCGTCCTCTGAGTGACAGCAACGATCGTGATTTGACTCCACGAGGTTCTCAAATTGGCGGAGGCATTGGACTTTTTACGTCCCAGCGTTTTAAGGGCTTTCAAGAAGTATCTCGATGTGAGAGAGCCTTTCGGCCTTCCATGTGTATGCTCGAACGCAGCCGTTCTCAGCCCACATACAGGTAGATTGATCCAACGAGCGCTTGTTTTCGATGTGCTCTACACAATTGAAGTCGTGTATCTCGTACTGTCCTATCCCGCCAACCCCGCCTGTGGAATGTTCCTCGGGCAATTGTGTAATAATTCTACAGCGATGGGCTCATGCATATAAAAATATATGTCTTTATCTTTGACATACTGCTGTCAGTTAACTTTATTGTACAGCATATTTTGTAGACAGTTATTTGCAGCTGCGTTTAATAATTTAACATTTGTCTTGGGACCCATGTGAAAACGTAAATCTTTCTTAAAGTGCATTTCAGTATACCCGGTTTAGTTTTATGTTGTATGTATAAGGTCATAATTCTGACTTCGTATCACGGCGTTAAAACTGCCTTCGGCCAGCGACATCTTACGGCCACATCCCTTCAGCTGTTCGCACTACCGTTGTTAGTACAGTACCTTAGCAACGACCCGACATTACGGGTCATGAGTGTTTAACATTTAATCATAATTTTAATATATCTGACGATGCTATTTATGTCTATATATTTTATTTGCTTACTATGTTAACTTCACGAAGAAAAGTATGTTTCCTAACCTTCGAGCATCTGTACAGGGTAATTATAATTAAAATTAAACTATCAAACCGCTGTAGAAACAACATCACTGGTCAGAATGACGTCAAATTGGAACGCAGTATTATCGGAGAAGGGGGAAAACGTATGGCAGAAGAAAAATAAATAATTTCCAAAATGTAGCAACAGATGGCGCTGAAAGAATCATAATTTAATAGTGGTCGACTACAAATGACAAGTGAATAACGCAACAATGCCTAAGGTGCACGTTTGACGTTAAACAAACTGTACTACTCAGTGTGCGTGGATGTACAGGTGTGATACTGTTAGTTACGTAAGCGGATCCACCACGTCAAGATCATATCGCATCGGATGGGAAAAACCGGTTTTTAATTGTCCTGAGGCCAAAAACAGCATAAAAAGCATCACTCACGTCGGTTTTTAACTGTCCTGGGGCCAAAAACGGCATAAAAAGCATTAATCAAAATCAAATAGGATTATTAATTTCCGTATAGCTGGCGCGCAATATGCTGTCCATTGTTTCCTGCAACAAACTGAAATCCAGAAACAGCACGTTCCACAACTGATCAAAGTTTTTCCGGGGTAACGTTAAGAATGTGCTGCGCAATGCCTACCTTCAATGCAGCTAAGTTTGCAGTCGTAACACTGAACACAACATCTTTCAGATAGCTCCATATCCAGAAGTCATGCGGATTAAGATCAGGTGACCGGGACGGCCAGGCTGTAGAGAATTGGGGGCTGATAATTCGAGCAGCTGCTTAACTGGATTTGCAATGTGCGGAGGTGTGCCATCTTGCATAAAAATGATCCCATCCACACATCCACGCCGCTGGAGAGCTGGAATGACAAAGTTGCACAAAAGACACTCATGGCGCTTCCCAGCGGTGGTACAGGTAACAGGACCGGAAGCATCTGTCTCTTCGAAAAATTCCTATGATCAACGATGCTGAAAACCCGCCCAGGCAGTGACCTTTTCAGAATGAAGTGGTACTGGTTGATTTGCGTGTGGATTTACCGTGGCCATATTCGACAGTTCTGTGTATTGACATACCCTGTCAGATAGAAATGGGTTTCGTCTGTCCACAAAATCTTCCACGTTCACTCCCATTCGAGCAAGAAATTCTAAAGCAAAAGTCTCTCTTGCTGGCATGTCAACAGGAAGCAACTCGTTCACATGGGTAATTGTGAATGGATAGCAAAGAAGGATGTTTCGCAGGATTTTACCACCGTGCTCACGGATATGTCCAATGTTCGGGCAATTCTCCGTGCACTACACGTTTACACACCACCATTCGTCTCCTCCTACACTGCTGTGACCACTGTTTCCACTAAAGTCGAATCAGTTCGTTTCCTCCCTCTACCGAGTTGCACACCGAAAGAACCCGTCTTTTCGAATTTCCGAATCATTTACTCCAGACCCACGGCAGCCAGCGGACCACCGCCGTTTTCAAACCCTTCAGTGTCCGGAACTTTTGCAGAGCGACGTGCGCACAGTCGTTAGTCTTGTAACACAGGTTTACAAGCAGAACGCGATCCTGCATGGAGACAGATAAGGCGAACGTCACAGACGCGAAAGGAGGAAAATCAGTGTACCCGTCGTGCTTATACCAAATTCAAAGGGTCTTGCGCATGACAGGAGTTTTCATTTACATATTCTGACACATACAGCGCCATCTATTGATCAATTTTCACACTATTTTTTTTTTCTTCTGCCTTACATTTTCCCCCTTCTCTGACAACATTCCATTGCAATTTGACGTCATTCAGACCAGTGGTCTTATTTATACAGTTACACACATCAAAAAAGGTTTTGCACCTCAATTCCGAGAGTTCCTAAACCTGTACAGAAAATTGGAATAGAAAACACAAACATCATTTCTGCCCTTTTTATTGCTCATGAAAACCACACATTGCATGGTGTACCACTATCCAGGGAGTCCTTCAGAGGCGGTGGTCCAGATTACTGTACACACAAATACCCAGTTGTACGTCCTCTTGCACTGATGCATGCCTGCATTCGTCGTGGCATAGTATGCACAAGTTCATCAAGGCACTGTGGTCCAGATTGTCGCACTCCGCAACTGCTACTCGGCGTATATCCTTCAGAGTGCTTGGTGGGTCACGTCGTCCATAAACAGCCCTTATCAATCTATTCCAGGCACGTCGATAGGGTTCGTGTCTGGATAACATGCTGGCCACGCTAGTCGAGCGTTGTAGTTATCCTGAAGGAAGTCATGCACGAGCGAGGGTGCGTACTGTCGTCCATGAAGACGAATGACTCGTCAATACGCCGCCGATATCGTTGCGCTATCGGTCGGAGGACGGCATTTAAGTATCGTACAGCCAATACGGTGCCTTCCATGACCACCAGCGGCTTAGCTCGGCCCCACATAATGCCCCCCAAAACAGCAGGGAACGTCCACCTTGTTCCACTCGCTGGACAGTGTGTCAAAGGCGTTCAGCCTGACCGGGTTGCCTCCTAACACGTCTCCGACAATTGTCTGGTTGAAGGCATATGAGACACTCATAGGTGCAGAGAACGTGATACCCATCGTGAGCGGTCCATTCGGCATACTGTTGGGCCCATGTGTACCGCGCTGCAAGGTGTCGTTGTGGCAAAGATGAACCTCGCCATTGACGTCGGGCATCATGCAGACTATTGCGCACAGTTTGAGTCGCAACACGACGTCCTGTGGCTGCACAAAAACATTATTCAACAGGCTGGCGTTGCTGTCAGAGTTCCTCCGAGCCATAACCCGTAGGTAGCGGTCATCCACTGCAGTAGTAGCCCTTGGGCGGCTTGAGCGAGTCCTGCCATCGACAATTCTTATCTCTCTGTATCTCCTCCATGCCCGAACAACATCGCTTCGGTTCACTCCGAGACGCCTGGACACTCCCCTCGTTGAGAGCTCTTCCTGCCAGAAAGTAACAATGCGGACGCGATCGAACCATGGTATTTACGTCTAGGCTTGGTTGAACTACAGACAACACGAGCCGTATACCTCCTTCTGGGTGGAATGACTGGCACTGATCGGCTAATCGGCTATTGGATCCCCTCCGTCTAATAGGCGCCGCTCATGCATGGTTGTTTACATCTTTGGGCGGGTTTAGTGACAACTCTGAACAGTCAAAGGGACTGTGTCTGCGATACAATATCCACAGTCACCGTCTATCTTCAGGAGCTCAGGGAACCGTGGTTATGCAAAACTTTTTTGGTGTGTGTATAATCACCCTGCAAATAATGATACTACTTGTAATAGTTAATAGCCCACTATTACATACACGTTTTTTTTTCATAAATATCACAATTTTCTGTTTTTACATCGACCTAAAGACGATCTTAATAATTGAAACTGGTAACTGAATAAACAAATATTTGCGATCAGAGACTGTTGTGGTACTCGCAAAATTTTATATCATTTCATCGCTGTCATCTTCGTAGTGACTCCATCACTCTTCATCAGTAGGAAAGATTGTAGAATAGAAAAGTGTTTATTTGTAAGGTATCTGACGATGGCCGAAATAGAGTGGATGAAAAAAAAGCGTTTCTAAAAAATAGAAATTTGTTAGCAGTGGATGTATATATTAGTGTTAGGAAGTCTTTTCTGGAGATACTTTGAGTGTACGCTTTTACAGAATTAAAACTTGGACGATACGCAGTTCTAGAGAAAAATGCAGACCGTCATAGAATAGTTGATTTGGTAGTTGAGGGAAATTGAGAGGGCTGGAGGGGGAAGCAGATTTGCAATAAATGTTGGCTGTAGTAGCTAAACCGATATTATGAAGTTGGCGCAGGATGCTGTGGAGAGCTGCATTGCACCTGTCTTCTTACTGAAATCACCAAAACTTCAACATATAATACTGCACTTTTCCACCACCTTCACAAGTGATCTTCTCGTATAGCGTAACGCATAGCGTGATAAGCTTGCGAGACAAACTGGTGAGTCGCACACGGTTCGAAACTACGTCGTGGAATGATGACTGAGGCTGGTGCACTGACCTGCTTGAGTGTGAGTTTTTGGCAGTTTCCCAGGCTCTTTTAGGCACCTGCTGATCTAGTACCCAAATTCCACTTCAGATAGTAATACATACTTGTAAACAATTAAATTTCGTTAAGACAACGCTGTAATACAGAGAACAAAGTCTATACGATTCACAGTCACTTCGAAAACGACTTCACTCCCTCATGTTACGTAGACGATTGTGACGTCAGGAAGTGCATCCTGCCACCAAATTAAACAGTAAATTAAATTCTAGTATGAAAGCTTTTACGACCGGACATCGTAGTTGTTGATGAGCCTTCCGGGCTGTTATGGCCGTGGTCGAAGAAATCTTGCGATTCTTGATGTTTCGTCCAGAGCTTCGCTGGACATCTCCGCAGGTTCTCCTTGCGACGCTGAGCCTTGCCGATTAAACAGTCGGACTTCGGAGAGTGACACAAAAGTTAACCATCGATTATTGCCTGTCAAGGATAAAAACGTATCTATCGATTCTCCAGAGATCCTGTCGGTATATAATTGAGTATCAGTGCTTCTTTTTTTCTGTCAAAATTATCACTAATCTTAGATATTTCGACTGCTTCTCTTTACCGTCGTGGATGGTTGTTTGTCGTAATAGTGAGAATTTCGGTTGCCGAAAATTTAACATCATGATTTCCTGACTGAAGGGCATTCCCGTACTACAGCTGACTTTTCTGTTTTCCCTAGTCGTCAAAGATTTTTATCACTGAAGCGTGACATGATCGGGAGACAGGAGAAAAGACGGCTGTCTTAATGTGGTTTATTCCGCAATTTTCCTATTACAATTAAAGTTCGATAACTAGTTTCGGTTGCTATCTGCAAACATCTTCAGATCGTTCAAAATATGAAAAGGCAATGAATACGCATTGGAAAGAATCGTTAGCCGTAGTCAAGTAATAACACGCATTCGTAAGCACCAAAATATTAACATTACGTAGTTGGCAACGCCACCTTGAGCAAACTAGCTTGTGGACCGTAATTTCGCAGGTTGACAATCATACAGGGTGTTACAAAAAGGTACGGCCAAACTTTCAGGAAACATTCCTCACACACAAATAAAGAAAATATGTTATGTGGACATGTGACCGGAAACGCTTAATTTCCATATTAGAGCTCATTTTAGTTTCGTCCACCTACGCTCAATGGAGCACGTTATCATGATTTCATACGGGATACTCTACCTGTGCTGCTAGAACATGTGCCTTTACAAGTACGACATGTGGTTCATGCACGATGGAGCTCCTGCACATTTCAGTCGAAGTGTTCGTACGCTTGTGAACAACAGTTTCGGTGACCGATGGATTGGTAGAGGCGGACCAATTCCATCGCCTCCACGCTCTCCTGACCTCAACCCTCTTGACTTTCATTTATGGGGGCATTTGAAAGCAATTGTCTACGCAACCCTGGTACCAAATGTAGAGACTCTTCGTGCTCGTATTGTGGATGGCTGTGATACAATACGCCATTCTCCAGGGCTGCATCAGCGCATCAGGGATTCCATGCGACGGAGGGTGGATGCATGTATTCTCGCTAACGGAGGACATTTTGAACATTTCCTGTAACAAGGTGTTTGAAGTCACGCTGGTGCGTTCTGTTGCTGTGTGTTTCCATTCCATGATTAATGTGATTTGAAGAGAAGTAATAAAATGAGCACTAACATGGAAAGTAAGAGTTTCCGGACACATGTCCACATAACATTTTCTTTCTTTGTTTGTAAGGAATGTTTCCTGAAAGTTTGGCCGTACCTTTTTGTAACACCCTGTATAATGAATTGTCCAATTACATGAGTAGAAGTTGGATCAAAAGCTCATTACTTGTAATAGTGCAACAAGTACCATCGTGAGAGCAGTGTAGCCAGTGGTTCCAAAACCTGACAGCTGTTCCGTAGCCTGGCTTACACAAGAATGACCCTGCATGGCGTGGCGTGCAGTGTTCTTGTATTAACCTTCAGTCTGTACATATTTGATGAAGATGACTGCCTTTTTGTGTAAGGCGGCCAACGGAAAAGCTGACAGTTTTTGGAACCGTTGCATATGCTGCTCTCACGATAATACCTGTTAGACTATTGTAAGTTACGAGCATTTGATCCGACTTCTACTGATACAACTGCCCGATTTCCTATATGACCGTCAACTTGCGAATTACAGTCTACAAGCTGGCTTGCCTACAGTGACGTTTTCAACTACCTACTCTTCATGTTTTGGTACTTACGATGCTTTCCAGTGCTTACTCATCAACTTTTCATATTTTGAGCGATCTGAAGATGGTTGCACATATCAACCGAAGCTAGTTACCGATCATTAATCGTGATACCAGAATTGCGGTCTAGGCACTAAAAGTTTTTACTTTTGAAAATTTTTTATTTAATAAAATACATGTTCTTCATTGTAACTACCAAGAGAAGCGTAAACATCGAAGAAATGTAGCTTTGCCATTGCGAACACCGTGCTGTCTTCGCCCTCTCGGTGACCTCAATCATGTAAGACACGCCCTTCCACGCCGCCAGATAGCTCGCCCAGTTCCGGCGACCCTGTACCCCATCCGCTGTCCGCAGGCGGCCTACTCTAATTGCAACTGGCGGAGCCCGTGCTGGAGGTGGCGGCGGTCCCTAATTGAGGCGGCGAGTCTCCGGGGCCGGAGGCGGACATGCATAATTCATTAGCCGCCCCCACCGCCCCCGCCAAGCCTCCAGCCGCCTTCACACTTGCCGGCAATCCCGAGCGCCTCCCTGCCCAATTTCGGAACAGGTGCAAAAAGGCCGGCCGCTGCCTCGCTCTCGTTTCGCTTCCTACCCCGTGAGGCCAAAGTAGGCGCTGTGCAGCCTAGCAGAGGTCCGTGTAGAGCCGCCCTGCATAGTGTTACCTCTCAGTTGTGATGTGTTTACTACTTGCAGCTCGGTTATGTGGCGGCGCCGATACCTGCTAGGCGATGGTGCCCATGCACTAATGATACCTCCGTCGCTTAAATAATATCTCTTGGAGTAATGGTAGATGAGGCAAGACAACGCAAATACAGGGCAGTTGGAACCAATTACAGTGATTACCAACTGCTCTAGCCATTTAATGCATATCGATACACCTAGAAGACTTAAAGAGAAATTCGAAAACTTTGGCAGTTGTTCAAGCGCAGTGAATCTGGGGCCATTGTTGAGGTCAACACGATTGAAACTGTATAGTTCCAGAGACCTTTTCAGGTTTCAAACATTTATGATGTAGTGGATTTGGTACGTAGGACATCAGCAACTGAGAGGCATGATAATTTAGAGACATAGGTGTTCTAATATTTATTTCAACCAGAACCGCTTTTGAGACTTTAAAATCCCATCTTCCGGTGTATGAAATTATAGCATTTGGTAATACATGACACGTGGTTGGGCCAGTCAGTGCAAGAGTTTCAATCATGGCTTTTTGGTTGAAAGGCGTTCCTACAGTGCACCTGCCCAGTGCGGGCCAGTTTTCGCCAATATGAAGTGACCTCGTGTTATGTGCTACCAAATAATATAATTTCATAACCTGAAGATGGGATTTTAAAATCCCGAAACCGCGCTTGGTTTAAATAAATATTAGTATAACTGAAGCAGATCTATCTGAAATGTTCAAATGTCTGTGATTTCCTAATGGACTAAACTTCTTAGGTGATCGGGCCCTAGACTCACAAACACTACTTAAACTAACTTATGCTAAGAACAACACACACACATACACACACACATCCACGCTCGAGGGAGGACTCGAACCTCTAGTGGGAGGGTCCGCGCGGTCAGTGAAATGAGGCCTCAAACTAAGCGGCCACTCCGCGCAGCCCAGATCAATCTAAATTAATAATATATTATGTATATATGCAACTGAAGCGCCGAATTAAAAATTTGTACCGCGGCCGGGATTCGAATCTGGGACTCCTGCTCAATACGCAGCAGGCGGCTACGCACTAATGAGCAAGAGAACCAGTTTGTTATCCTGACTTGGGTACAAATTTTCATTCGTCGCTTGAGTCTGCATATATACATCATGGACGTTTGAGCCTTGTTTCTGGAAACAGAAAGATACACTTTATTAAGGCGCATAAGCCTAGGTTTGAGGCAGTATCCCTCGTTTCTTTCGATGCTGAGATACGGTTCCCATACAACTGGAGAGATTGTGCAGTGCTGGTCGACTTTAGGGAAAATACTACGTGGGCTGAGGCATGAATAGGAAGGGAGGCGTTCTAGGCTAGTTCAAATGGCTCTGAGCACAATGGGACTTAACATATGAGGTCTTCAGTCCCCTAGAACTTAGAAATACGTAAACCTAACATAAGGACATCATACACATCCATGCCTGAGACAGGATTCGAATCTGCGACCGTAGCACTGAACTGAAGTTCCTAGAACCGCTCGGTCACAGAGGCCGGCGCTAGGCTAGTCCGTGCAATTGTGCCTAGCCACGTGCGGGCGTGGCGCATCTGCATAGTGTGCAGGAGACCAGGGTTCGAATCTTAGCCTCGATATAACTTTCCGTTCGTAGTTTCAGTTTGCAGACTACATATTCAAAACTGTTGGATTCCCTCCGTGTTCTGGCCCTAGGAGGCCAACTGAGCACGACCGACTGCCGTGTAATCCTCTGCCAGAGACGTTATGGGATGCGGTATGGAGGGACATGAGGTTAGCACACCGCTCTCCCCGTCGTTGTCGGGGTTCGTGGCATTAGAACATCGGTCGAGTAGCCCCGCAGTTGGCCTTACGAGACTGACTGCACACCGTTTCAGTCCTCTCGCCAAGGAAAAATCCCTGAAAATACTGGGAATGGAATGCAGTTCCCCCGCAAGGCAGCAAGCCGCGCTAACCAAGAAGCTACGGAGGCGGACTTTCCGCTAAGTAGTGGCGAATAATGTAGCAATTTTTTTTTATGTGCACGTCTGGTCAAGGGAGTAGAGTGCAAATACGAGTAAGCATGCATATTTCACATTGTTTCACTGGTAGCTGAGTGACGTTCATTGAGGTCAGACTCAGCCCAGAACGTGCTTGTAAGCTCCGGATTCTCCCGCCGCTAGAGGCGGCTTTGTGTGCTTCTGCAAGTTTGGCTTATTGCAATGGGAAAGAGAACACTGGTTCTTTTGAAGTTTGATAATAGGCCTGTTGGCCGTCACCATGGTAACAGTATTCTCACAAGGACGGCAGGCAACGTGCAGAAGAAAGATATCTCGGAATTTGTAAAAAGCAGTTGTATTTCTGTCGGAAGAGGGAACATTGAGCTGAGACAAGCAAATAGTGCCATTCGGTACTTATGTCGAGCCTATAGACCGAATTATGATACTGACTCTGTGTGTGTGTGTGTGTGTGTGTGTGTGTGTGTGTGTGTGTGTGAAAGAGAGAGAGAGAGAGAGAGAGAGAGAGAGAAAGAGAGAGAGGGAGAGAGAACATTTGAAGATGATTCTGAAGACTCTGCTTACGTTTAACTTGATAACATAGCAATGACAGCGTCAAAGACTACTAGCTATTGCAGCGTGAACCATACCAAGTGGAGCTCTCCAGGACAGCCTCCATTGTTACAGTTGTTACATACAACAAGAAGATATGCAGAAGATAATAATTTACTTTAAAATTTTGTACATGGTTGAAGCAGCAACCGTATGATGAAATCTTCTTGTAGAAACAGCAAACAGCCAATCAGTTGCAAAATGGTAAGTTTATTAAAACCCCTTTACCATGGTTTCAACGTCCATAAAAACGTAATCTTCAGAAGGAAATACTGACAACTGGATTATATGTTGTGGCAAAGGTACGTTAAAACAGAGCCGAAAGACGTCAGTCAGACGTAAAATTTCACCTCCATAACAATTAAAACAGGCACATGGTGGTTGTAATTTGGCATTTCCTCACCAACGTTCGTGCTGCGCACTAGCTCGTTATTATATCGAGATATGGAAGAGAGTGTTGGATGTGATAAGGGAGTTCGGGTGGCAATCATTAAAGCTGTTACAGCGTAAAGTGAAGCGCCGGCACGCCAGTCGGGAACGTTGGAGCAGAGATGTCTGTGAAGAAGACGTCAGCTAATAGCACGCTGACCGACCCCTCTCCAGGACGACAACGCAACAGCAACGGCCTCTATGCCAAGAGGACATAAGCGCCGCACCGAGTGGCCGCACCCAATTCTTCTAGAAGCTTCAAGACCAGCCATCAGAATAGAAGTGTCAAAGTTCATACTTTGGTCGTACATTCTACGTAGCTCAAAGTTGGAACTGTTATATTGAAGGCCATTGATTATTTTGCATGTCACCCTTTGTTTGCCACACATCTGTTTAACACAAAGTTAAGAATTGTACTTTTTTCTTTTGTAATAAATCTGATTAATACGACTCGTTTGAATGTTGTCTAGCGATGCAAGAAGTAGATTTCCTAGACACTACATATCTGACGTCAAGGCAAGATTCAACAAAAGGAAAGGCATTTTTCGTTGTAGTGAGATCTTCCCATGAAATTTCGATCACCAGCTTTCTCTTCCGAAAGCAAAATATTTTGTTAACTCCCAATTACATAGGGATAAATGACCATTCCGTATTCTAGAGTGGAACAGCCGAGCAGTAATCTGAAAGTTAATCTATGAATCTTCCACTATAAACTTAAAAGTGAATTCTACAGTAGATATAGATAAACGCGCCGGTGCTTTGTATCACGATATGCAGGACATAAAATCCCGTCTGAGACCTGCGATTATTTTTATGTTAATAATTGACAACCAATGCTGTACAATCGCAATAAAGTCGTGAGATGTTCAATTGACTGTTTTATTAGAACATGTTACGCGTTTCGGGATTAGACCCATCTTCAGACATCTCTTACAAAAAACTAGAAAACATAAGTGAACAGCACACTCAACACGTCAGAGTGCTTGTGTCACAGTTATAGTCATATGTTATTGGACACTTTCTCTGAGTTGTCAAGCTCTAAACCAGGTTGGTTACGAAGGAGTTGAAGTTCGTGGTACGTAACTCATACGACCCGATCTCCTTTTCTGTAACGATGAGACGTGTTGAGTGTGCTGTTCACTTATGGTTCAAATTGCTCTGAGCACTATGGGACTTAACATCAGAGGTCATCAGACCCCTTGAACTTATTACTACTTAAACCTAACTAACCTAAGGACATCACACACTTATGTTTTGTACTTTTTGTAACATGTCTAAAGATGGGTGTAATCCTGCAACGCGTAACATGTTCTAATAAAACAGTCAATTGAACATCTTATGGTCCGCAGCTCGTGGTCGTGCGGTAGCGTTCTCGGTTGCCGCACCCGGGTTCCCGGGTTCGATTCCCGGCGGGGTCAGGGACTTTCTCTGCCTCGTGACGGCTGGGTGTTGTGTGATGTCCTTAGGTTAGTTAGGTTTAAGTAGTTCTAAGTTCTAGGGGACTGATGACCATAGATGTTAAGTCCCATAGTGCTCAGAGCCATTTGAACATCTTATGACTTTATTGCGATTGTACAGCAATGGTTGCCAAATAATTACTTTGTATCACGCTTATTTCTGGTATTCTGCTGATGTACAATGCGCGATGCGCGTCAACAACCTTTATTATAATAAGCAGATTCTTGTTATTTAACGACTTAACACAGTCTTAATGGCATGCTCAGTCAAAAATTACGTTTAACTAAAACCTCGTTTAGACGTCTCGAACATTTCAGGAAATCCAAGAGGTGTTGAGTCCATCGCTGCCAGACATGTTTATCACATAGAAACGTCAGCATCTGTGATAGCCAGTCAGCTATATCGTGTATGTCTGCTGTGGAGGCAACACTGCACTCACATACGAGATAGCTTGTTTCAAAGAATAGAATGTTAATGGAGATAAATGTGTGTGTGTGTGTCAGAGGAAGAATATCATTGTTCCTATTCTTTCTATGTCATACAACGGACGAATTTATCCTTGAACTGAAAAGAAGAAACTATATGCAAAGGGAAAGTGTTTCGCACTCACGTTCACAAACTAAATCAGCGTGCTCTGCGGAGAGAGGGAGCGCACTAACTCAGGTTCGTTAACAGACTGGGTCAGCGACCACCGACAATTAGCTGTACAAATCCGCCGTTCTCTCGCGTACGGCGCTTTCGCTGGGACAGATGCCTGAATAACGATTCATTTGCAACAGGCGGCAATTACTCCATCACCGGCGGCGCAATTAGTTGCTCCGGCTAATGAAATACATCCGGCCGCGACAGAAGCACGGCAATATCCGGCTTTTGTCTCCGCGGAGCGAGGGGGACGGGACTGTCTGTCCAGAGCAGGAAATTACTGAACAGGATTCGCGAACAGTCCGCCTAATAGATTCTCTGTCTGGCGTAGATTATTAGTGTTGAAGACACATTTAATTCAGTAGATCTTATTCGATTTTTTGCCTTCCCAAGGTGTTTCGACAATGCAAACTTGCACCTCACAAAACAATAAATTGTTTTTGTGCCCAATGTAACTTTTACGGGTGGGCTAGTCGCCCAAGACGACGTTGCAGTTAAGAAAAAAACAACAGTCCTGCACGTTCTTAGGTTATTGCTGTGTATTTTTTTTATTTCTTAGATTAAAACCACGTAATAATTTCATTTATATTGTCATTTATTGCAACACTGTGGCTGCTATCATCGTCAGGTAATTAAGAATAAGAGTTGGTAAGTATCCTCACTGGTGCACCCTCTCGACTAGCACTTAAATATATATAAACTTTCGAGCCAAGTTGGCAACGCAACCTACCCAAGGTGGCGTAGGTTTTATTGCACCTGAAACTCAACTTTGTTGTACGAGTTCTAAAGTTTTATGGGTGAACGCCAATTTCTTTTTTCTTTTTGATCTTTTACTTCCTTACTGACATCGACTGGCACTGTATACTTAACACCTCCGGTTCTCACGTTACTATAATCTACATTAAAAATATGAAAACGGCAGCAGTCGAAACGTCTTAGTAAATGAAGGGATATTAATCGATGTAGATGGCTTTATTCCCAAAGTCCGCAAATATATTATATTATTGTCGTTGTCGTCGTTTTTGTTGTTGCGATATTTAGTCCAAGGATTGGTTTCTGTACAGCTCGTCACGCTAGCGTATGCCGTACAAGCCTCTCCATTTGTACTTAAATACTGTAGCCTACTTTCAAAGAAAAGAAAAAACACCCACAGCTGTTTCCTGTCACTGGTCGATTGGTCTGAACTCCGTTCCTTTTTTACGAATGACCTAAATTTTCCTAGAAATCGTGTCTATTCGAGATGAATTCCGTTAGAAAGTCCGTAAAAAAATCAAAAATTAATTACATCATTCAGCATATAAAACACAACTTTCCTAAGCTGGGTAAGTTCAGACATTAACACGTAACTCGGTACTGGTGCGCACACTAACCATTGCCCATTGCTCTACGCTGTACTATCAGACAAAGTTCAGCTGACGCTGATGTGTTAGCAAGATCAAATGTGGACAATGGCTCTTACCTTGTATTAGCCCCGTTGGTATTCCAAATTTTGAACAACCTCTGTAGAAGTGTAGAGGAAATGGACGCTGGAAAGCGGTGGTACTGAACTGAGAGACGTATACACGTTTTAAGATCTTAATATTTCAAAAATGGACATATAAAGTCCCACACCAAGACGATGTGAACCAAGTTCCAATTATACATCCGATTGTTCCACAATATAACCAACCTCTTGAACTACAATTTAGTAGTTACGTTATTCATCAAAAATTTCAAATCTCATCACTCATTTATACGAGTAAGATTACACGAGACACATTTTCACATTTACAATACTGAAAAATCAATACAAGGTGTAGCCCGCTGGGTCAAGCTCCAGCTTCACTTAATACTTGAATAACACCTCACTCACATACCATAAGTAATCGGTACTTCACGCCACTAACGGTTACTCCCGTGTTTAGAGAACAAACAGTACATGCTTAAGCACGCCTGGAGGGCGTAGCAATAAGGTACACAATACAACTACAACCACACCACAATAAATCACAAAGTTGTTCATTTTTACTTTATTTTTTATTTTACAGCTCTCGGTAGGACCAAATTGAGGAGGAAATCTCCATGGACATAGAACGTGTCAGTACACGAAATCACAACAGAAAAGTAATAATCTGGTTTATTAATCCTGAAAAGATGACAAACTATAAGTTTAAATAAACTCAGTCAGAAATGTGACACAGGAATCAGCACGGTATTTTAAGGAACCCCTTGACAGGATAGAAGGAGGGACCTATGAGCAAACTCTTCAGTTCAAATTTGAAAGTGCATGGATTACTGCTAATTTTTGAGGTAGCGTACTCAAAACTGATGCAGCAGAATACTGCTCACCTTTCTGCACAAGAGTTAAGGACGTGCCATCCAAACGCAGATAGAATTTCTACCTAGTATTAATGCTTCGCTAATGACAGAGGTGCTCTCCCAGTGGAGTACACTCTTTGCGAACACGTACGAGCGCACTCGCTCTCGTTGTGTGTCCCTGCTCCAAAGGCGACAACGGAATGTCTCCTTTTTCTCGAAAAATTTGCAAGGGTATATCATTCGCTGTCTTCCCTCACTCCTCTGGCTCTTTGCGTCAGAAATATTCCGCCAATCAGCGTTTCTCTCTTAAACGGGAGAATGACGTTTCGTTTAAGTCGACCAGTGCAGAAATATGTAGCATCTCCATTAGTCATATACTGTCTTCCTGTGAGAACTCCGTAACTACAGAGTCGGGCCATCAAAAAATACAGCTTCTGAGCGCTTCCACACATTGTAGCAGAATTTGCTTTTAAGTCGTTATCTGTTCGCTCTGGCAAAAGCTGTCCTCTCTCTGGGCGGTCGCTCCAACCGAAGTAGGTATGTGTTGACTCACCCCTCTGAAGGACGCGCCACCCAGCAGGCTGGTCGCCTCTTTAGAACTAAAACACCTGTGGCTGTCATTATGTACACCAGCCTCGACTTTTTCAACCTTGGTGCGGACTTGCAATTTATTTATTAGATTTTCATTTCGCTTTCATGAATTCATACAAAATTTACTCTACCTTATCGAGTTTGGATTCGAATGAAGCGTCTTGATGTGCAGAATAAGATTGTGAGGACGGAATATGTTAGAAATGAAGGTCAGGAGACCACGCCACCTTACAAAGCTACCAAATGTTTATAGACTTGCTATATATGTCAGTCCAAGTAGTGCAAGGGGTGTTCAGTAAATAATGCTACACATTTTTCCTGGTCAATTTCGTGTGAAAAAAACATGGAATTTTTTGTGGGATATCGTGGAATATTCGCACTTCAGCCACTTTAGTTCCGTGAACTTTAAATAGGTGCTAGCACTCGGCCCAGCAAGGAATCTAACCCAGGCCCAGAGGATTGACAATCCGACACGCAGACCATTCAGCTACGTGGGGCGGACAACGTATATAAACTGAAGTGGCGAGCGAAAATTTGTACCCAGGCCGGGAATCGAATCGGGGTCTCCTACTTATTAGACATGTGCATTAGCCACTTACCCACCTTGGCACTGCAGTTCGCATAGCTGCACCGATTACCCTGGCACATCTCCCTCCACGATCCAAATTCTCACTACCACTCCGGCCTAATTTAAGTTTTTCCTTGCACACGAACAGAGTTGCCGAGGTTTTCCATGTTCTGAAATAACAACTCAGTGTGGAAAATAAATGGGGGATCCAATCAGAAACCTAGAGACTTTACTGGTCTCATACAGATATTATTTTATGTATGAGGTCACTAAAGTCTCTGAAATTGTGCCATTTCATTTGTCTAAGTACCTGCAGACTGGATCCCCATTTTTCTTTCGATGCTGAGACGCTGTTCCTGGAGAGGCTCGCCAATTCTGTTCGTGTGTAAGAGAGAATTTAAAGTAGTCATGGGTGGCAGCGAGAATTTGGACCGAGGAGGGAGGCGTGCCAGCGTAATCGGTGTAGCGGTGTCAAACGCTTTGCCAAAGTGGCTTGGTGGCCAATGCACCTGTCTAGTAATCAGGAGACACATGTTCGATTCCCGGCCTCGGTAAAAAATTTCACTCACAGCTTCAGTCTTCTGTATGACACCAGTAAGGTCTCAGAAATTGTCATTTAATTTACATCATCACAAGGAGGTCGCGCAAACCTGTCAGCCGACAGCACACAGGTGTGACTCCTGCAGTAGTGGCACGTTAGGACGCTCTCATTCAAGCTGAGTTCCTCGCCACCTAACAGAAGACTACAAAGGACAACGAAGTATCATTTGTGTGGAGTTGCTTGCGCACTACGAGGCTGAACGCGAAAATTTCTTGTCAAATAGTTCAAATGGCTCTGAGCACTATGGGACTTCACTTCAGAATTCATCAGTCCCCTAGAACTTAGAACTCCTTAACCCTGGCTAACGTAAGGACATCGCACACATCCATGCACGAGGCAGGATTCGAACCTGCGACCGTAGCGGTCGCTCGGTTCCAGACTGTAGCGCCTAGAACCGATAGGCCACCCCAGCCGGCAATTTCGTGTCACGTGATGAAACATGGGCTTATCACTTCGAACCGGAAAAACCGGCCGTTAAGGCCGAGCGGCTCTAGGCGCTTCAGCCTGGAACTGCGTGACCGATACGGTCGCAAGAACGAATCCTGCCTCGGGCATGGATACGTGTGATGTACTTAGGTAAGTTAGGTTTAAGTAGTTCTAAGTTCTAGAGGACTGATGACATTAGATGTTAAGTCCCATAGTGCTCAGAGCCATTTGAACCATTTCGAACCGGAAGCAAAAAAAGGCAGTCTGAAGAAAAACTTCAAAGCTGCCCCCTCAGTCGTTAAAGTCGTAGTGACGTTGCTCTGGGAATGTAAATGGGTTATTCCATTTGATGTCTTCTCTCATGGTGCAATGATCAACTCTGAAGTGTATCGTGCTAGCCACAGGAAACTGAAGAAACACCTTCAACATGTTCGTCGCAACGAAAATGCAAACGAACTTCTTCACCATGGCAATACAAAGCCACACATGAGTCTGTTCACCCGAGAGGATCTCACAAAACTTCATTCGACTGTTCTTCCTCATCCAACCCCCAGCCCGGATCTCGTACCTTCCGACTTTCACCCTACGAGTCCGCGGGAAGCAGTACGCGGATGATGGAGAGTTCATGGATACAGCAAGACGTTGGCTCCGATGTTGACCAGTAAGTGGACCCATGCGGGGATACAGGCCCTCTCACAAAGGTGCTGTAAGTCTGTCGCACTGAACGGAGAATATGTTGAAAAATAGAGTTTTGTAGCCAGAGCTGGAATCTGGTTTCGCAAGACATAGCGGATCAGGTTGTGGAAAGGGGCCCAGATCAGTTGCTGTTAGCTGTACAAACATACAAACTTTATTTTGCTAAAAAATCACACATACGCTTAAAAGAATTCAGATACGGCTGAAGGCCTTAAGGAACACACACGGCTGAAGGCTTTAGTTACAAAGTAGAAGAACTGAGGACTTAAGGCCTGGATAACAAGAATTTCAGTAAGAAAATTTAAAAAGGTTTTAAACAAATGACCTTTCAAATATTAATTTAATGCGGCTGAAGGCCTTACCTTAAAACATTTCACATAAAGTTCGGCTGCAGGCCATATACTAAACATAGAACAAATCGAGGCTTAAGGCCTGGATAACAAAATTAAGAGAGAGAGGAAAATTTTCAAATGATTTATAAAATTTTAATTTCTGACGGCTGAAGGTCTTATCTTAAAACATATGACATAGAAGTTCGGCTGAAGGCCACATACTGAACATTAAAACAAACTAAATTAATACACGGCTGAAGGCGTAGCACAGTACTTGAGACCAAAATAAAATCATAATCCAAAACAATGGAACATTGGTGCTCAGAAGTGTTCCAAGGGTCGGCCTGGGGAGGAAACTCTAATGTATAGGTGAGACAGGAAGCGAAGCGTAATACTAAATAATCGGAAGGCAACACGACCTAGGGACGGCTGAAGAACCAACCAACAACATAATCAATTCCCTTCCACCCGACCAGTGGCACGACAACCGAAAATATCAGCGAGGACGAAGATACCAGCAGCACTACGTCTTGACAGTTGGCGTCTAAATACAGTGAAGGCACAAAAACCACCCAAAAAAATATGAACAACACCAAGGCTGTCGAACTACACGCCACGCCGGACAGCATTAGCACTGCGAGGAAAACACACTGCCGGAAAACTACGCTTATGACCAGGGCAGGTGACTGGAATGTTAATTGCCACAAGGCAGAAGATACCGCTGGTGCAATTCACTAAGTTACAATCAATTCAATAGTTAAACACCATACAGGAAGAAGGCTGCCAAATTTTGCCGACTCCGGCTCACCATACTTCGCTGCTTGTGGGAATTTCCCAGGAAGCAACAACCGGCAATGAACAAAGAGATGTCACAGTAGTTGAGGTTTCATAACAGGTTAAGTGATTATTCATCTTCAGTATCCAGGTTCGGTGGGCGACAAACTCAGCAGCTCTCGCAGCTAGTGCCTCACAAATCCGACCGCGCGTGCAAGACGCCGCAGGCACCGGCTGACCGCACGCAGCGGGGAGTTTCTCGCTGCTCTGTCGCAACCGACCGACTGCCTCACACACACCACCACACGGAAATATAGCGGTCACACCAAAGATGGTACAGCAGTGCTAGTATCGATAAGCGCTGCGCTGCCATAGAGTAAATATCTCTGGAGTGAGCATTGCGTTCTGCGCATGTTGTCAACATTAAACCAGGATTGTCACGTTTCTCGGGACTTCATTGTACATGTGTGCTTTCCGCAGCGTTTGAAGTTTATAATATCAAAATTTTTTGTTGTGCTTCACCGTTTGTTGATAGTGTAATAGCGATGGTGAATAACTGTTGTTGCTACGGATGCAAAGAAAAAGATGTGAAAGGAGAGATAGTAACGTTTCATAGGTACATAACATTTAGCTCTAATTATAGTTATCATATTAGTAAGAGACACTGTATATGTTAAAAATTTCGAGACGCATTGTAATTAAGGCTTGATTCTGTAGACCTATTTTTCTACGATTTTATGACTATATAATAGATATTACGGCTGGTACAAAAGCTTACAAACATTCGCTTCCTCTCGTAAATTAGCTAGTGCGACAGGAAAGGAAATGGTTAGTTGCTTCAGCAAATACTATCCTCCATGCGTTTATTAGTGACTTGTCGATTATGTATATAGATTATTCAGTCTACTATGTATTTATAAACAGGGAGCAAGTACGTAAAATGCGTTAAATGAATACTTCAAAGTGTCACCAGTAAGAAAAATTGTGCTTTAGATCGCAAAAACGAGAAAATATATACGCAGAAGAAGCAGGAAAAAAAGACGAATTAGCAAGGATAAAATGACTAATGTGTGGAAAATTCGGTGTTTTTCGGACACTGTCGGCCGTGGTGGCAGAGCGGTTCTAGGCGCTCAGTCTGGAACCCCGCAACTGCTACGGTCGCAGGTTCGAATCCTGCCTCAGGCATGGATGTGTGTGATATCCTTAGGTTAGTTAGTTTAAGTAGTTCTAAGTTCTAGGGGACTGATGACCACAGATGTTAAGTCCCATAGTGCTCAGAGCCATTTTTTTCGGACACCTGCAAAAGTACTAGCGTACTGTCAAGTCGTTTTGTAAGACTATCAGTGCAAAAATGTACGTCAGGCTCTGTATTACTATAAAGTGCCGTATCATACCGAAAATTACAAAAAATCGAGTCCATCTGAACTGTGTCACCTATCGTAAAGAAGCAGAAAGCAATGTCACTTGCCCTTAAAAGTTACGTACCTGGTTTATTCCCGGTATCAAATGAATGCTGTTAAAATGTCTGCGCAACATACATAAAGAATCCACGAAACGTACGAAAAGAATCCGTCTGTACTAGGGATGTAGTGACATCCTAAATATACAGGGCGCTATACGGACAAGCACACGACGTCCCGAGAACACATGACCAGGCCGGCAATGTATGTTGACAACACAAAATCTGTTCTGCGCATGTGAATGCTCAAATTGTTGAAATGGCTCTGAGCACTATTCGACTTAACATCTGAGGTCATCAGTTGCCTAGAACTTAGAACTAATTAAACCTAACTAACCTAAGGACATCACACACATCCATGCCCGAGGCAGGATTCGAACCTGCGACCGTAGCGGTCGCTCGGTTCCAGACTGTAGCGCCTAGAACCGCACGTCCACTCCGACCGGCGTGAATGCTCACTCCAGAGATATTCACTCTATGTGCGCTGCCACCGATGTAGGCAAGCCAGCAACTCGTCATGGTAGTAACTCAGGGAGCAATAAGACGCCACTCGATTGTGAGAAAATGTCAAAGAAGAAACGGCATCAACGCGAGCCGGCCACGGAACACAACCTGTTTTCTGAAAAAAAATTCTTGCGCTACTTACTGAACGCCCCTTGTGCTATGTAAAGCTTTTGTGTAGACAGAATGAAAAACATAGAATTTCCAGCATATGTGAGGGATAAACATCGTTAATTCTGCTCAAAAAACCTAAACTTGTCGTATTGCGCGGAAAATTCCAGTTTGGAATACGTCACAGATTCACTGCTCGAATGAACACTCAAAGAAATCCTGCCGATTCGTACTGGCATCGCAACAGGGATGGTCGGCAAATACGTCAAACGTCCGAATCAGAATAGCGCGCCATAACGTCAATGTTGGCACGAATAGATGGCAATATCTGCAGACGTGGAAACGTAGCCAGCCATCAGCTGCCCCCGGTAGCAGATACGAGTGCGAGGCAGCGGTAGGGCCTTTGGGATCTGCCGCACTTTGCGCCGCTGACGGCCGTGTACCGACCGCAGACCGCAGAGCCGGCGGGCATTCGTTCCTCTTTCATGTGCGGATGCCAGCGAGCAGGCTGGCGCCGGCAAACCGCAGGGCTCGGATGGGCGGGTCCGCATTGGCACGCAACGCCACGCACTGCGTACGCAGGCCAGGCGCGCCTCTGCCGCTGATTCACCATTAATTACACCTCACCGGCGTGCGCAGCGCACGTCTCTACATACCGGATGATCAAAAAGTCAGTATAAATCTGAAAACTGAATAAATCACGCAAGGTAGAGAGGTACAAATTGAAACATATGCTTAGAAAGACATGGGGTTTTATTAGAGCCAAAAAAATACAAAAGTTCAAAAAATGTCCGACAGATGGCGCTTCATCTGCTCAGAATAGCAATAATTAGCATAACAAAGTAAGACAAAGCAAAGATGATGTTCTTTACAGGAATTTCTCAATATGTCCACCATCATTCCTCAACAATGGCTGTAGTCGGGGAATAATGTTGTGAACAGCACTGTAAAGCATGTCCAGAGTTATAGTGAGGCATTGGCGTCGGATGTTCTCTTTCAGCATTCCTAGAGATGTCGGTCGATCACGATACACTTGAGACTTCAGGTAACCCCAAAGCCAATAATCGCACGGATTGAGGTCTGGGAGGCCAAGCATGACGAAAGTGGTGGCTGAGCACACGATCATCACCAAACGACGCGCGCAAGAGATCTTTGACGCGTCTAGCAATATGCGATGGAGCGCCATCCTGCATAAACATCCTACCTTCCAGCAGGTGCTTGTCAGCTAGGATGGAGTTGATGCGATACTGTAACATATCGGCGTACCTCTCACCCATCACGGTAGCAGTTACAAAACCAGAATCACGCATGTCCTCGGAGAAAAAAGGCCCGATAACGGTAGATGTGGTAAATCCAACCCATACCGTGACTTTATCGTCGTGCAATGGAATTTCCACGACAGTTCTAGGATTTTCGGAAGCCCAAATTCTGCTGTTGTGGGCGTTGACAGACCCTCAGAGTGTGAAATGAGCTTCGTCGGTCCACAACAGGTTACTCAACCAATCGTCATCTTCCGCCATCTTTTGAAACGCCCACACCGCAAATGCCCTCCGGTTCACTAAATCGCCAGGTAACAGTTCATGATGCCGATGGATTTTGTACGGATAGCATCGGAGGGTACGCCTCAGTGCCAACCAAACAATAGTGTATGGAACGCCGGTGCCACGTGTGACTGCACGAGCGCTGACTTCCCCGTGCATAGACGAACCCGCTACAGTCTCCATTTCTTCCTGAACTGTCTCAGCAGCATTACGCTTTGTGCTCGATCGGCCACTACGGGGTCTATCGTCTAAACAACCCGTGGCTTCGAACTTCGAAATCATTCTCGCCACAGCTGCATTTGTCAACGGACCTTTACCCGTTCGAATCCCCTTTCTATGGCGATTGGATCGTAACGCTGAACTAGCAAATTCCCCATTCTGATAATACAGCTTCACTAAAAGCGCCTTTTCAGGTAACATCAAAATGCTGCGACAGCTGGCGCATCTGATTCTCTCTCTCGTTACTGCTCGTTTTATACACGCTTGTCATGCGCAGACATTGACGTTTTACTGGCCAGCGCTATCTGTCGGACATTTTGTGAACTTTGTTTTTGTTTGGTTCTAAAAAAAAACCATGTCATTCCAAGAATGTGTGTCAATTTTTACCCCTCTATCTACATTATTCCATGGTTTATTAAGTTTTCAAATTTATACTGACTTTTTGATCACCCGGTGTAAGAGTACTAGAAGTAATTGTCAACTGAAGTACGTGATCTGTTTCCAGTATATGCTTTTATTCAAAATTATACAAATTTGAGAGATAAATTATAGCTAATCGGCTTCGACTCTCGACAGACGTCGCCAAGAAATAAAAATCTATAGTTACACTTACAGAGTGACTCTCTGGTGGGCAGCCATGTGAGTGCCTCCAATCAACATCTGCCTTTCAGTAAGTCTAAGACACAGAGCCATCCTAACATATAAAGCCCAATTACGTAAATTTGCCGCGAAGCTGTAGAGCCGTAATAGCCTTCTTCAGCGCCTAGCTGGTACATCATGGGGAGCTGACGCCAACACATTGAGAACATCTGCTCTAGCACTCGTCTATTACTGCTCTGCAGTATGGTTTAATAGCTGCAATACTCACCTTTTGGACACTCAACTTCGATGCGTATCATATCTGAAACATTACTTGCTACTCCAGTCCAATGGCTACCGGTTTTGTATAAAATACCAGCTCCTCACATCAGAATACAAAAACGTCTTGGTCATGTGTGGTCCAGAATACTGAATAACTCGTCACTCACAGTTCGCGAAGATGTGAGACAGCTAGAATCATCCAGGTTGAAGTCCCGTAAATCGGCATGTAAAACGGCCATGGAATTGTTAAACAACCATTTAGACCCCAAAGACAGCTGGCGGAAAGAATGGACATCTTGAAGATTCAACAGTAAGGCTCAATGGTTTCAACTTGCCAAGATACACTTGGAGCAGGCTTAACAGTTTCAGATGTTGTGTGGGAAGAAGTGCTTCTATTCTTCATAAATGATGTTGGGTGGACATCCTATACTGTGACTGTGCTGACGTTCCACAAACAATGAAGCATATAGCTGTGGCTGCCCCCTCCTTGCCTTCTCTGGAAATCTAGGGGGTTCGAACCTGGTTACTTCCGAAGTGGTGGACTGGATCAATTGCTTATATATATAGATCTAACCTGTATTTTAATGTGTCTGTGGTACTGTATTTTATATGTTATTGTGATTCTTATGTTTCATGAGATAAATAAATAGCAATGAAAACTATCCACAAGAATATAAACGCAAATGACGATAAAAGGTGGCCTGTGTAATGTCACTGAGGTCTAAACATTGTATTTCTCACTAAACGACTGCCTCTATTATCTCCCATATAAGTAAATAAAATTATCAGAAATGTTCAAGGTATCTTGTGAACTTAAACGAAAGAAAGAATCAAATATCACGACGGATTTCATAATAAAAACATGTAAAATTGGGATGTGGGTGAAGATAACATCTTCATAAAGTAGAATGATCTGATTGGCGGATGACAAAGTTGAGCCAAGTGTGATGACTCGACTTTAATTGCAACTTCAGAGGGGTAACCCTGGCTGATTTTGGTCAATACGATTGACTCGGAAACAAACTACTATAAAACGCTTGGTCGGACAACATCTGCTGCTTCCCCGGGCGAACAGATGACTGACATCATAGGGGAGTTACGTAGGAATTTTACCACGGAGGACTGGATAGTGACAGTGAGTGGAGCAGGGAGCAGTCTCGATAGGGACGGGGAATATGATGCACGTGGTGACCTGATAAAGAGAGCTACTCAAACTGGTGGCACTAATGTGCATTTCGTGCAACTTTTTCACCGTCATGACTCAATGCGGCTGTTAGGGGCGTTAACATGGGGCTGGAGAGGGCACTGATGGCAGAGGGCAAGGGTCACATTGCAGTGGTGTCAGTTGGGTCTATCAGTAAAACGGGTTTCACTAGGCATGGCAAGGAGAGGCTGGCAAAGCTTGTAGGTGACAGTCTAGTGGGTGGTGGTGGGTTCACTCATGAAACATTTCGTGTAGTAGTTGGTGTTAGAGCGGCAGCTTTTTTAGATTGAAGTCAGCTGTTAGGTATACCTGTTTAAAGGACGTCCTTCTAGCTAAGGGCTCACCTTCAGAGGATGTAATGTTCCCAAGTAGAGAAGTAATAAGCATATCTCATCAACGTATTAGAGATAGAGTTAGTGAACCGCTTATAGATGTTGACTCTGAAATTATTGGTATATCGATGCACCACTTAAATAATTCGTTTACCAGATTAGCTGGCTGTTTTTCAAGAAATTCCTTGCGGGGTGGGGGAGTGGCTATGGACGTAAATAACAGTATTCCATTTGTGTCCATAGACGTATCACGCCACTGCACAGAACAGATATCTCAATGTTGAGCAGGGGCAGTTGGATTTAGTGAAACTAAACTAATTGTTGTTTATAGGTCCCCTAACTCTGACTTCAGAGCAGTTCTGCTCAAGCTAGTGAGGGTTCTTGATTCACTTTGTAGAAAGTACGAGAAATAAGTTATATGTGGTAACTTCAGTATAAATTTTGTATATGATGGTGCAAGAAAAAGCATGTTGGTAGATCTCCTAAATTCATATGATCTGATGAAGACTGTGTTTTTTCCAATTAAGGTGCAGGGGAACAGTAATACAGCCATAGAAAATATTTTTATTCATTACTAGATGGGCATTCTGTTAGTAAAAGGGTGAATTATCTTTCAGATCATGATGCACAAATTTTTACACTAACAGACTTTTGTACTCAAACAAATGTCATATATAATTACAAACTATGTAAGAAAACTAATTCAACAGCAATAGAGAGTTTTTTAAACCTTGTCAAGAAACAAGAGTGGCAGGATGTTTATAGTGCTGATAACGTAGATGATAAATATAATGCTTTCCTTAACACATTTCTCATCCTCTTTAAGAGCTGCTTTCCATTAGAACGTTCTAAACGGTTCACTAGCAGTAGCAGACAGACCAGGTGGCTCACTAGTGGGATAAGGGTATCATGTAGAACAAGCGGCTATTATATCAAAATCTTAGTAGCCACAATAAACGTATAGTAGCCCATTACAAACAATATTGTAAGGCGCTTAAAAATCTTATTAGGAAGCCAAAGAGTATGTGGTATGCAAATAGAGTAACTAATTCGCACGATAAAATTAAAAATATATGGTCATATGGTCAGTTGTGAAGGAAGTGTCTGGTCAGCAGCACAAGGTTAACTATATAAAGTCAGTTCGTAGTAAAAATATTTATGTTATTGATAAATCAGATATATGTACAGTATTTAACAATCATTTTCTGAGCATTTCTGGTGAATTAAATAAAACTTTAGTTTCTTTAGGGAATCATATGACTTTCTTGGCAAATGCTTTTCCGAGATTGATGCCCGAAATACTACTCATTGATACTAACAACAGGGAGATTGAGTCAATAACTAAATCACTGATGACTGAGGACTCTTATGGATATGATGGAGTGCCTATCAGAATATTAAATAACTGTGCCCCATATGTTAGCCCTGTATTTAGCAATATTTTTAATTTTCCTTTAGGAAGGGTCAGTTTTCTGAACGATTAAAGTACCCAGTAGTAAAACCGCTTTATAAAAAGGGAGAAAAGAATAATGCAGACAATTTTAGACCTATTTCTATTCCATAAGTGTTTGCTAAAGTTCTTGAAAAGGCTATGTATGTAACGATAATATATCATTTTAAACCACATAATTTGTTATTAAATTTACAGTTCGGCTTTAGACGTCGTTTAACAACTGAAAATTTTATATACTCTTTTCTGTGTGGAGCATTGGATGGGTTAAACAAAAGGTTTGAACGCTAGGCATATTTTTTGATTTAATTAAGGCGTTGGATTGTGTTGATCACAAAATATTGCTCGAGAAGTTGGACCATTACGGAATACAGGAAGTAGCTCACAATTGGTTCACCTCTTACTTTAGGAACAGACAGCAAAAGGTCATTATTCACAATGTTAAGAATTGCTGTGATGTGGGGTCTGAATGGGGTACAGTAAAGTGGGGGTGCCACAGGGATCAGTGTTGGGGCCACTCCTGGTCCTTATTTACATAAATGAAATGGCCTCTCGTTTTACGGGTAACTCTAAAATATTCCTGTTTGCTGATAACACTAGCTTGCTAGTAAAGGATGTTGTGTGCAACACTGGCCCGGTTTCAAATACTGCAGTTCATGACCTAAGTCCGTGGCTTGTAGAAAATAAACTAACGCTACGTCACAGTAAGACTCAGCTTTTGCAGTTTCTAACACACATTTCACAGAACGGGCATATGATTAGTGAAACTGAACAGTTCAAATTTCTAGGTGTTCAGAAAGATAATGAACTGGCGTGGAAAGCCCAAGTTCAGGATCTTGTTCAGAGACTTAATGCTGCCATTTTTGCTATTCGAACGGTATCTGAAGTGAGTGATCGTTCGACACGAAAATTAGTCTACTTTGCTTACTTTCATTTGTTTATGTCGTATGGTATTATATTCTGGGGTAACCCTTCCCATTCTAAAAGGATATTTCTGGCACAGGGACGGGCGGTTCGGGCAACAAGTGGTGTAAATTCACGAACCTCTTGTCGACCTCTTTTCACTAGTCTGGGTATTTTGCAATTGTCTCTCAATATATATATATATTCTGTACTGTCATTTCTCCGCAGAAATCAAACCTCCATTTGGATCGGACTTCCTTAACTCTATTTTCAATAGCCTGCAGCTCGAATTCAAAATCTTAGCAGTAATCCACGCGATTTCAAATCGAAAGTGAAGAGTTTCCTCATGGGTCACTCCCTCTATTCTGTCGAGGAGTCCCTTGAAAGATTAAGCTGTTTCTTGTTGTATTGTTGAGTGCTTAAACTTATGGATTGACATTTTCGGGTTCATAAACATTTTATTTTTATCTGTTATTACATTTATGTTGTGGTTTCATGTACTGACATGTTCCATGACCTTCGAGATTTGCTCCTCAATTTGGTCCTACTGAACTTGACGTGTAAGTTTAATAAATAGCAATAAAGTACCAGAATGTACTCTCAAGATCGCTACTCCTGGTACTGATCAATGATCACCATGCATGTAGAAAACTCTAGATGCGATGTGTAGTGTGCCTCGGAGATGGATCTTTCGTCCACACTCTTCCTCGAAACGAGGCTGAATCTTTTCCGCCCCCTTATCCTGAGCGAATATGCTTTCAATCGCACTCTTGCGTCGACTACGACCAAATGTACTCTTCCACACATTATCTCCCAGACCAACGGATTAAAACCGCCAATCGAAAGCTCAGAAAACACTCGTGCGTCAGTTGCGGATCACTTGGCGTACTATCCAACGTTCCTCCATAACACGCGAAAAAAAACTGTTCCTCCAGTCCTAGGACAACGACAGATGACAGTAGTCAAGATTTCTTATTTCACGGACAGCGGTCCAATCAACATACTGTTATTTTTCGCACTCGGGAAACGCCACGGACCAGAGCAAGGGAAAAACTCTGCAGCCTTTTCTGGAATCCAGTCTCCGGCTACCAGCAGTGTTTCCGAGAAATGTTTTCGCCAACCAGCAGATACAGATTTTTCCGGAAACTGGAGACAATACGAGGCCCCCTGCTGAAACGTGAACCGCACTTCGCTTCGCCTTGGAACAACTGCCACTCACATTCCGCAAAAGAAGTTGTGCATTTCTCCTCTTGCTGCAAGGGCGATACAGCTCAGCCCCTGCTGCTGCATTTCCACTTCTGTGTGTCCAGTGGCTCCTTGTGGTTCGGACTGCATCCTCTTCTGAAGACCACCGTCGTGTCAAAGTCCTGCCCGACTGCCCTTTGCATACCTATGCCCTGTTCCTCTCAGAACTAGCGATATGTAGCCTCACCTGCCACAGCGGTGGCTGCCCGATCGAAAACAAGTGTTCATCTCCTCCACCTCAAGTGACCGCATGCATTGATGCATATGATTGAATGCAGCGATACAACCACTGACAAGCCTCTCTAGTAATCGCGATGATAGTAGAACACAAGCAACCAAAATGGAAGAAAGGCGGGTCGAAAGGACCTGCCATCTTCCACGCTGCACAACAGAACTAAAGGACCATTTTTGAAACTACGTTATTGTCTCCCATTGCGACATGTAACTTTGAAATATGGATCAACGGTATCTACAACCCAACTCTATGATGGCGTAAAGCGCAGCGCTCTGCAATGTACCCTAGGGCTCGGCGACGCCTCAAACAGCAAGTCATAAACAAATGCCAAAAAAGTCCACAGCTCGAAAGCTGCAAGAGGGGTTAACGATGTCAAATTGGCTCCAAATTCCAGCAGTTCTGCCAACGCAACCGTGGATGTGTCACACAATAAATAAGTCATCACAGCTCCTGTTATCGACATTTCACCCCTTCTTTTCACATCTCTGCTGAGGAGGACAGGACCACGACACCCGTCTTTGAAATCACACGGGTTTCTTACCGATGGCCAAGAAAAAAATTTCAGACATACCGCTGTTCAGAATATCCACGAAAAGGCCTCTAAGGGTGGCATAAAGGGGCTTGACGAAACCCCCCTTCCCTTGGGGCATTGATCCTTACACATTGCGCGGTCGAAAAAGACAGGATAACCTGCGATGAGCAACAGGGAAATGTTCTTACCATCTTTGACACGGATGACAACCCATCTCTAAAGACACAGTAGGCTGCATCCCCACTGCACGCAATCACACCTATCTGGAGCCCAGCACGACCGCAGGTTTTGGTCAGGTGTACAGCTTGAGAGCACTAGAGATCGTTCAAAACCATTCGACGAAATTTGAATGTGATCCGAAGCATCAAAGGGTACTTATACCTTTTTTTCAATCTTCCTGTTTTCCGCTCTCTTGTGGCATGATCACATGGGAGTGCAACATTAATATGTGCGTGAGTAAAACTGCAAGTGGTCCATGTGAGACGTCCGAGTTCGGCAGCATCCTCGGTGCCACCCATTTAAATTTTTTGAGCACGTTAGCATTTACCTGTCAGGAACTTCGTCATCAATTCAGTGTGGCGGCTGCTCTAGCGCCTGAAGATAGGCAAATCGCATCAAAGGAGTGTCGAAGATGTTGCCTAACTCTCAGTCGTTAAAGTAGCCGTCAGACCGATTTGATGTCGACATTTCTGAAGGTATATTCCGACGTGCTCAACGAGGCTGCATGAGCGCCACGGTTTTGCGGCATTACAGAGAAACGTTGTAGGCACTTTTGAGCTAAAATGTTGTTGTGTAGTATACTTGTGCTGTGCAGGCACGTTTTGATATCGATAGCCCACGCTCGTTATTAGCCTCTCTGGCCACAATAGCTTCTCAAGTTGCTTGTAGCCCCCCACCCCTGCAGAGAGCAGGTCCGTCGGCTAGAATTTAAGCTCTGTCGTGGCCCGGAGGCGCTCTCGAAGTGATGGACCCTTGAGCGTGCGTTTGACAGCGGCTGGAGTAAACGCCGTGACGTGGTGACCGGCAGTTCCTTTGGCCCACAGTTAAAAGTTGCGCTTTATCACTGTGGGTTCGGTGGAATTGTGTGTCGGCTGGGGCCATGGAGACTGCTCGTTGAAAATGCAATCTCTGCGCAATCCAAGGAACTCGACTTGTTCTCGGCAATTTGAATTTGCAAGAAGTCTGTGTCCACTGTGGGCGCCGGATTGGGTTCATATCTGTCAGTTTCAAGAATCGGGTGCAGGGACATATGGTGAATAACATCCGTTGGTTCCTGATTCTTAGCTAACTCCTCATAACAATTATTGATGGCAGCTCTTGCAGGAGCAATTGTCCATTTGCTCATCGATCTACAAGAAGTTATGGTGAGCGTCCGATTACCGTGTGCATGGATATGTTGTGTCGCACTGTGGCTATTCTGACTTAACATGATCTCACGCTTCTGTGAACGTGCGTGACTAAACTAATGGTGCCCGAGCCATTTGACTAGGTTTGGCTTCACCTATAATTAAAATTTGTTGTTTATTTTGGAATCAGGTGATTCATGCGCAACGTTCGCATTTACAGTGTCCATTTGTATTGTAAATTAGTGGTTCGTATGATACAGGGTAGCTTGATGTATCTGTTGTTTATGTTGTTAATTCAGCTAAAGAGACCTGGGTGCGATAAACGTCGTAACTGAGGGTATCTACTTCTCTAGTGGCTTTCGCCTCCACACTTACGTGAAGAAAAACAAATTGATTGGCTCTGAACATTCCATTTCTATCATACTTCTTCTACTTATCTGTGAACAGGCACTTGATAGCGGATAGATGATGTTAATGACTTGTTAGCTATATTCAATACTTTTTTGACGCTTGTAATGTGGAATATGCAAGTTAATTTGCTAGACTTGTGATCTGATTATACCTCTGTGCTACGCCTCTATCAGTTTTCTTTAAATTAATGTGGTTCTCAAAAAACATTTTTTTTAAATTTCCTTAGTCATTTCTGAAAGTTATGTAATATCTACCAACAGTTGTGTTGTTGGAAATTAATTTAATCAATTTCGGGGATAGCTGCTTGTAATATCTACCAACAGTTTTGTTGCAGGAAATTAATTTAATCAATTTCGGGGAAGCTGCTCAAATTGTCTTGCATCATTTTCTTTGTTTTCAGAAACTAGTTTGTGTTTTTAATAAATTTGTTACTAAATTTGTGGCCCAGTATCCTTCCACTCAGCACCGGCTCCCTGCCACATTGCAATATCTTTGTGTTACTTCCACTCACTTCATGCCGTCATCAAACAGACAAAAGACTTCTATACGGTGAGTCGTGTAAGAAGTAACAGCCATTTTATTTTGTGAACGAGAGCAAGGAATGACCTCTTTGCTCGTACTACTCTTCATGTCTTGTTATTAGGTATCCGTGAAATCTCGCTATTATTCCAGAAAATGGTAGCTTGGAAAATTTTAGAAAGTAGGATATCCTGGATCGTTGCAAAATATTTGGCAGCTCTTAAAGGTTATTTGCACGGCAGAAATTCAGAGAGTGCCATATACGCAGATCGTAGAGCATCATGGCGATATTCGATTTTTGCCCACGAACAGGTCAGCATTTCAACATTAACAGTTCCGGTTGCTCCACTGATTTGTGCACGAAGGGTAACAATGTCATTGACGGGTGTTGTGTACACGCGATCCTTGACGTAACCCCACAAAAAGAAGTCTACATCGGGAGAGCGCGGAGGTCTTGAAACGGGACCTTTCCGACCCAAATATCTCTCATGAAACGTGTCATTCAGCAAATCTAGCGCATTTAGACTCCATCTTGCTTCCTGCTTGGAACGCAGATGCACGTCCACTTCGAGGAAGTCTGTAACACTATTGCCTCTTTTAAAGATTTCACTCACCTCATTATGCTTGTTTCTGAGGAAGGTGCCCTCACATACTGACGTCAATAATTTCGCAATACCGTTGTCACAGTTTGGCTTCTACACTGACGGGAAAAGAAATCACAACACCGAGAATGAGTTGTGCCAGATAAACTTAAGTTGGTAAGCGTATTCCTACACCTGAAACAAGATGTCAGTTCAATTTTCACGCCAGTCGCATCGGAGTGGTGCTAGCAGAGCCACTGACGACATAATTCAGATTTGCTTTAAATAAAAGCTGTAATGTTCATAAACGTTACTTACCTTTGAGATTGGACATGGTAAGTTGATGTTGGTCAATAGTGCCTATAAGACTATAAAGACGCCATTATCAATACATCATTGAGCTTGCATGACGTTGTGTAATAGAACTACGAGAAGATAATGTTCTTTCTGCGGCATTGCAGAAAGACTTGGCTGGAATGTAGCCGCTGTACATGATTGCTGGCAGCCGTGGTCACGAGGAGAACACGCTCCGGATAGCCGCGTGGCACTACTGAGAGGTAAGACCATGGTCTTTGGCGTATGGCTCAGCCGCATGGTACTGTATCTGCAACAGCAAATTGATCAGCAACTGGCACCACAGTGGCACAACGTCTGTTGCAAATCGGTTACTTCTAGGACAGTATCGTGCATTCCACTGACCCCAAACCACCACCATTAGTGACTTCAACGATGTCAAACAAGAGCTCATTGGAGGGCTGGATGGAGGTCTGTTGTGTTTTCTAGTGCAAGTTGGTTCTGCCTCGGTGGCAGTGATGGCCGAATGTTCGTTAGAAGGACAGTTGACGGCTTGCAACCAAACTGTCTGCATGCTACACAACTGGACCTATACCTGGAGTTTTGATCTCGGGTGCAATTTCGTATGACAGCAGCAGCAATCTCTTTGCTTTACCACGCACCCGAACTACAAATTTTTCCGTCTATCTGGTGATTCGGCGTGTTGGGCTCCATTAATGAATACCATTCCAACAAGATAATGCACACCTACATACCGCTATTGTAACGCAAAGTGCTCTACAGAGTAGCGACATGTTGCCTTGTCCTGCTCGATCACCAGATCTGTCTCCAATCGAGTTCTTGTGAGACGTCATCGGACGATACTCCATCGTCGTCCATGAACAGCATTAACTGTCCCTGTACTGACCAATCGAGTGCAACAGCCATGGAACTGTATCCCAAAAACTGACATCCTACACCTGTACAACACAATGGATCCACGTGTGCATTCAACAGTCTGGCGGTTACCATCTTTTAACATTTGCAGTGGCATATCTCACGCTTACATTAACCTATGGTCTTGCACATGGCAATCAGTTAAATGTGACCTAGACCAATTTATTCCCCAAATTTCATTACTCTACATTAATTATTTTTGGTGTTGCGATTCTTTGTCAGTCAGTGTATACACCAGACGACACATTGTAATTCTCCTGGTTTGTCGCCATTTTGATGCACTCGAAGTCAAATCTGCAACAAAGGATCAGGAAAAGTTTAAGAGGTGCTAAATGTTTTACAAAAATCAAGATTCTCTGCCTCTGTTTTCAAGTTGCCATTTTTTAAAATTATAGCTGGACTTCATGGAAACTCTGTATTGTTCGTCATGGCTCCTGTCATTTCTTTCATTGCACATTCGAAACACAGGGTGTTCAGAAACTGTTTAAAAAGGTTGTAAGGGTGTTGCACGGTAGGTTGTGCTGATAAATAAATGTTCAGAAAAATATTCAATACGTTGAGCCGTTTCTGAGATAATTAGCGTTGACGCTAGCCAGTCAGGCTGTTGAGAGCTCAGATTCATGCGGCTCACCAGGTATAATCAATGCAAGTTGTTCTCATACTGTACATGTCAGTGCACGAGACTGCCCAGACTTTGATTCGGGTTAAATGCTTACCACAGTCCCATGTCAAATTCTTGTATTGCTCTCTAGGTCGCTTTAAGGAAACCAAACGAAAAACAGCTGCTTGAATCCGGGTGCACAATGGCCTAATCGGTTAACTTTAACGCTAATCAACTCGGAAACGGCGCAACGTATCGAAGTTTTTTCTTAATAATTATTTCTCAGTATAGCCTATTCTGCAACACCCTACAAGCTTTTCAGACTGTTTCTGACCGCCCTGAATATGTTGAGCATTACAGGAAAAAGAGTGCTTCCCTGTCTTATGCCCTGCCAAAGCGAACAATTCTCTCTCGATTTTCTGTTAACATGTTCCATCTTGGTCGATAGACAAACACTAAATTATACTTCTTGTCATAAGCTTATACCCATTTTTTATACAATTTCATACATCTTGCACAATTTTACGGAGTAAAAAGAATTTCTGTGTCAACAGGTCCAATGAAAGCTTCTAGACTTTTCTTAAATCTTGCTTCCATGATTAAGAGTCACATCAAACTTGCCTGCCGAGCATCGCGCTACAAACTGCTTTCAGACAGACTTACAGAAATGGTTTGTAAATCGAATATTCACGTTGCTTTCGGTTAATCAAGGGCGATATAATGTTCTCGAAATGTATCGCAAACGTAGTCCACGCACAAGTCGCAAGCATTGTGTATCAGACTTTTTCGTTGTAACTGGCATCCTCAGGTTATTAATATCGTGGATAATGATTACGACAAAACAGATTGATACTAACTTAGGCAGTACGGCCTACTAACCTTTCTAATACATAAAGGGCCGTTAGTTAATTGTAATCGACCAGCACCTTGGAGAAAGACGGAAATGACACGTACACGTAGGTACCAACGAAAAACGAAGAGAAAATTTTAAATTCGTCGGCAAATGTCCGTGACAAGATGCAATAGTTTATATAAGGCTACAAAATGCATTTCCACTACGGCATGAAAATATGTCATCCACAAAATAGCAAAATGTCTATGGCAGACGAATGAAGTGACTTTTTACACGGAGAGTTCAAATGAAAAGAAGATAATCATAATTCACCTACAGACTAACGAACAACGACAGACAAAATTATGGCACCCACGTAAGACTTGCACTCCGGTTGCCCCTCCAGTGTATGCAGCCCAGCAGACAGCACCGCGATGCGGGTTGCCTAGCAACGGTTTCCTTTCTTCTGTACTAGCAAAGTTTCGCTGCCAATATCCGAGTAAACTTTTCTTTCTGTGGGGATATCACGGTGTCACGACGCCATTTGTGTCTAGAATTGTATTTCGCTGATTCACCCGTAGATGACAATAATAAGTTTTCTTTTGCAAATGTGCTGATTGCCATCACTGTATTATTAATAACATGGTGAAGAAAAACGTGTGTTGTATATTGACATGAAATCTGGCTCAGAATATTATAAAATCTGGACCGTCACTTTTGTCCAGCCTTTTAATATTACTTTAATAAAGCCATAAGACTCATTTCCAGAGAAACACAGGTTGTACTATTATTATGAAAATAAAAATTAAAAAGTGAATGACACTGTTGTTCGATTACAACACTATACATTGACGATTCATCAATACTCATTCACCGTGGAATGTGAGACCTAAATAACCCACTAGCCTTTTGAATTTTGTTACTTGATTTTCCTGAAAGTTCAATTCTGCCACAGTATTATCTGAGAAGCTCTTGAACCGGCTAAGTTAGTCAGCTACTTTTTGCCGTAAGAATACTTGCTTTTTTCAGGGATCACGGAATTGGCAATTTAAAACATTTTGCATATTTGCATACATTTTTGTCACAACCGATAACAATTTCTATCAATTCATAACTTGCACAAACGTGTTCACTGCTCAGAACAAGCACAATTTGGAAGTTTCACATCTTGTGGGCATCTGTTTATGCAATTGGAAATATTAACTGATGTCTCTTTGCACATTTATCCGCTCCTGAAATTGGTCGTAAACGTACATTCGAATTTGACAGTACGTATGTTCATAAATACAGCACTAGGAAAAAAATAATCTGCAGTACTAGTATTACAGAAAAAAATTAAATACATAGCTACACAGTTTTTTTACGATCTGCCCAAGGAAACGGAGTCTCTGACAGAAAGCACACTATTTTTAAATGCACCTTTACCGAAACGACTAAGTTCATACACAGTTCGCATACCGCTGTTGTTTCAGTATATATAACAGTGCAAAATTGCGGTATCCAAGCCGTCGCCGAAGTAACAGTTGTGCACCACGGTCCAGAGATGACGGGGGTGAACGATGGCTACGGACAGGTCTACGAACGCATAGATGTGAAACTGTTCAGCATCTGATGGCCCAGATGAACGAAAAAGCTACGAATAGTCTCTCTTCAACGACCGTTCAGCTAACGTTGCTGCGTATGGGCCTCCTCAGCAGGCGCGTGATCCATACACCGACGCTGACTGCTCTCCGTCGGCGAAGGTTGGAATATGCAGGCCTGTGTCGCAACTGTACATCCAGTGGGTTGCCTGGCCCTTCCAGGTAAATAACATTTTATGCACCATCGGACGTGAATCACCCTCCAACAGTCGTGGAAGTCCCTTAGCGATCTCGTCATTCTGGAAGGCACAATGGATCAGCACAAGCATGCATCTATCGTTGGGGACTACTCCCACCCCTACATACAGTTTGTTTTTCCTTGCCACTTTGTCACCTACCAGCAGGACAATACAATGTCTCTGGGACATACTCTCTAAGGCTGTTCTCGCCATGGATCCTGAACCGAAAAACCTACTGCAGACGGCCACGGCAGTGACATATACATGGCTCCAAATCCCTGTGAGTACCTTCCAAAACCTCGTTGACACTCTTGCAGCACGTCTCGGAACGGTCGGCGCTGCGAAAGGTATTTGTTCAGACTTTTGACAAGTGGTCACATTAAGGTGATTGGACAGAGCATTCGAATAACGGAATGTTCAGCTATAAAGCACTGCTATTTTTGCAGTAAGTTCTGAAATGTTACAATATACTGTTCCAAGCAGGTGTTAAGCACTTTTGCTAAATACGAGTGTCGTCCAGAAAATAAGTTCCGATCAGTCGCGAAATAGACACCAAGGTGAAAACGCGATGAAGCTTTGCACAGATGTGTTAGGTAGTGTCTCTAGTATGACCGTCGATCGCATCAATACGCTTTTTCCAGTTGTCAGCGCACTGTGAGCGAGTAAGGGTGCCTAGAACAACGGTGTCTAAAACAAAATAGGAGGGCCGGCTGAGAGGCTTCGCCTTAATGGATGCAGCCCACCTAACACAACTGCCACGCACTTCCTTCTTCGTGGCAATTCTCAGCCGCACTCTGCAGGGGCACTGGAGACGCTCCTGCAGCCTTTTCGTAGCGTTCGATCACCCACAACATAGGCCTAATTGCCTCGTCCTGAGTTCATATCTGTTCACATGAAACGCTGGATACGAAGACAACACTTGGGCGCAGCCTACGCGCTATAGACTAGCGTAGAGAAGCACAGGCGGCTGCCTTCAATGACGATAGTGTTGGAGATTTGGTATTACGCTCCTACAAATGTCAATGTCGGAGTGGCGGGTATGTAGAGAAGTTTCTGGAGAGTGTAGTTAACTCTTGCAAATGGAATGTTTCTGATTTTGACTTTGGTTTCCACTTAGCGACTGATTGGAACTTACTTTCTGGGCAACCCGCGTAATACCTCACATACGACTCGTGCAGAATTGCTGGTTGTATCTGTCTGTTTTGCATTTAAATGAAATAGACGGGTCGTATCACAGACATACACTCCTGGAAATTGAAATAAGAACACCGTAAATTCATTGTCCCAGGAAGGGGAAACTTTATTGACACATTCCTGGGGTCAGATACATCACATGATCACACTGACAGAACCACAGGCACATAGACACAGGCAACAGACCATGCACAATGTCGGCACTAGTACAGTGTATATCCACCTTTCGCAGCAATGCAGGCTGCTATTCTCCCATGGAGACGATCGTAGAGATGCTGGATGTAGTCCTGTGGAACGGCTTACCATGCCATTTCCACCTGGCGCCTCAGTTGGACCAGCGTTCGTGCTGGACGTACAGACCGCGTGAAACGACGCTTCATCCAGTCCGAAACATGCTCAATGGGGGACAGATCCGGAGATCTTGCTGGCCAGGGTAGTTGACTTACACCTTCTAGAGCACGTTGGGTGGCACGGGATACATGCGGACGTGCATTGTCCTGTTGGAACAGCAAGTTCCCTTGCCGGTCTAGGAATGGTAGAACGATGGGTTCGATGACGGTTTGGATGTACCGCGCACTATTCAGTGTCCCCTCGACGATCACCAGAGGTATACGGCCAGTGTAGGAGATCGCTCCCCACACTAGGATGCCGGGTGTTGGCCCTGTGTGCCTCGGTCGTATGCAGTCCTGATTGTGGCGCTCACCTGCACGGCGCCAAACACGCATACGACCATCATTGGCACCAAGGCAGAAGCGACTCTCATAGCTGAAAACGACACGTCTCCATTCGTCCCTCCATTCACGCCTGTCGCGACACCACTGGAGGCGGGCTGCACGATGTTGGGAGGTGAGCGTAAGACGGCCTAACGCTGTGCGGGACCGTAGCCCAGCTTCATGGAGACGGTTGCGAATGCTCCTCGCCGATACCCCAGGAGCAACAGTGTCCCTAATTTGCTGGGAAGTGGCGGTGCGGTCCCCTACGGCACTGCGTAGGATCCTACGGTCTTGGCGTGCATCCGTGCGTCGTTGCGGTCCGGTCCCAGGTCGACGGGCACGTGCACCTTCCGCCGACCACTGGCGACAACATCGATGTACTGTGGAGACCTCACGCCCCACGTGTTGAGCAATTCGGCGGTACGTCCACCCGGCCTCCCGCATGACCACTATACGCCCTCGCTCAAAGTCCGTCAACTGCACATACGGTTCACGTCCAAGCTGTCGCGGCATGCTACCAGTGTTAAAGACTGCGATGGAGCTCCGTATGCCACGGCAAACTGGCTGACACTGACGGCGGCGGTGCACAAATGCAGCGCAGGTAGCGCCATTCGACGGCCAACACCGCGGTTCCTGGTGTGTCCGCTGTGCCGTGCGTGTGATCATTGCTTGTACAGCCCTCTCGCAGTGTCCGGAGCAAGTATGGTGGGTCTGACACACTGGTGTCAATGTGTTCTTCTTTCCATTTCCAGGAGTGTAGTTCTATATTTTTAAAATAATTTTCATTCGTTCTAGCCGGGTCACTGCGCTCGCTGGTATTACCCCCGTATACTTCAACTGTATGAAATACTGTGTATGCTTCCCTCTAATCTTATAATTAGATACTATCATGCTCTTTTTCCGCGTTATATGCAGTGTCTTACATTTATCCACATTTACAGAGAGCTTAGATTCATTAGACCAAGTAGGAATTTTGTCCAAATTTTGTTTACATTTCCTTACGATTCTCCGATGGTGAACGGTCTGATGATGCTGCTAATACTTTCTGATAGAATTTTGCATTGCATTTAAAATTTTGCTTTGTTATCTGTCAGAGATCTTATTTTGATGGACAAATTATGGAAGATTCTTTGTGGCTCCATATTGTATACACATCTGGATCTCTGGAAGACATTATTTTTAATTACTTTGGACTGTTCTTCTCAAATTGCGATTTACTACGAATGGCACTAACGCATGAAAATATTGTAAAGGTGGAATTACAGTTCCTTGAAGAAGCGAGTACCAAATGACTGTTACTGAATAGTACATACTATTCTGACTGCTCGCTTCTGTGCTGTCGTAGCTTTCTTTCTAAATGTGTTATCTCAGAAGATAGTGCCACAAGATATTAATAAGTAGAAAAACGCAATGCGAAAGTGCCCTGAAGTTCTTGATTCATGCCGTTAATTAATTACTTATGAAATACTAACGTTTCGGTTTGTATATACACAGGCATGAGTCAGCATCTAAGAGTTAAACTCAGTGGTTATTACTTTATTTCTATGAAAATATGGTAGAACCTTACCTTGGTTTCCTATGCTATTATTTTAAGCCTAAAAATTATAATACGTACATCTAGTTTTGATGACATCTCTCTCGACTGCTTCCTGTAAGACTTTAATTTAAAGGATACATGCTATTGTACACTTAATACCCTGAAAACATGTCAGCAGAAAATAAAGGAGAAGCAGTCTTCTTTTCTTTTCTTCAAAAACATTTGTTTCCTAGAGATTATTTCCGTTAATAATAGTAGTAGGTACCCTTGTTTCAGAAATAGCTTCATTCCACTGAAAAAAAATTGTGATACAGGTTATTTGTAACAATAACACTAGTGGATATACTTGTTTTAGAATATTCACTACTAATACTGCCAGCAATAATCTGTCCCTGTGCCTGAAATAATATCGAAACCAGTCAGACCTCGCGGCAGATGTTCACACAGTTAAGGAGAAATTCTCTGAGACTGTACGTAAAAGCTGAAACGTGTCTAACTAGTAAAGAAAAAAGAAAGATTTTTTTGCAGCTTGCACTGTTAGAATAACTGTTATTATTTCGAAATGACGAAAAAAGGCTATAACAAGATCTTCAAAACTCAACAATATGCTTCGTTTGTACTCTGACAACCTAGTGAAAGAGAAAACAAGTAAGAATATCCTAATGATCGGAAGAGAGACATCGGTACTTGGACAAAGGGAACCCTTGCTGAAGCCTGCGATGTTTGATGGGCTCCACTGGGAACATCTTCTCCCACTCCCTCTCATTTTATTGCGATATTTGGTGAAAAAGGAAAAAACTTCTACAATATCTCGCACCACTCTCGCGAGAAAGTGTAAAAGAATTAAAATAAAAGATAGTGAAAATTTTTAGGAACTAAAAGTAAAACCAGAACTGATGAACAACACTGATTATATGGTATAATGGGATGACCACGACTAACCAATTCTATCTAGCAAGATAAAGAATTAATTTATTAAACAAATTTTTTTTAAAGTAAAAACATTTTTAATGCCTAGCCACATATTTTCCTATTGCAATTAAAGTGCCGGCCGCGGTGGTCTCGCGGTTAAGGCTCTCAGTCCGGAACCGCGCGACTGCTACGGTCGCAGGTTCGAATCCTGTCTCGGGCATGGATGTGTGTGATGTCCTTAGGTTAGTTAGGTTTAAGTAGTTCTAAGTTCTAGGGGACTGATGACCACAGATGTTAAGTCCCATAGTGCTCAGAGCCATTTGAACCATTTTTTGAATTAAAGTACGATAACAGTGTCGGCTGCTATCTACAACCATTTTCAGAATTGTAAACAAATGGAGGAAAAGTAGCTTAAGAAAATTTCCTATAATCAAGTATGATGTCATTCGGGAGGACGACGGTTCAATCCCGTCTCCGGCCATCCTGATTTAGGTTTTCCGTGATTTTCCTAAATCGTTTCAGCAAATGCCGGAATGGTTACTTTGAAAGGGCACGGCCGATTTCCTTCCCAATCCTTCCCTAACCCGAGCTTGCGCTCCGTCTCTAATGACCTCGTTGTCGATGGGACGTTAAAAACTAACCACCACCACCAAGTATGATGTAACGAAAGTGTGTATTTAATGCTCATAAGATAAGACACCGTTCAAAATGAAAAAATAACGGTTAATATACACTGGAAAGGCTCATTATCATCAATAACGGTTAAAGCTTGAAAATACATTACGAAGGGCAGAAGAGACAACTGACTACCTTTGAGGTGGCGGGCAGACTCAGGGGCCCTGAGCAGGTGTTACGTCTTGAAGACGACGGTGCCCACGCGAGAACCCCTTCACTGACCGGCAGTTCGGTTCTCCATCGGAACGTTCAACAAAGGAACACCTGGCGCTTTGTAGGTATGCACTGCGCTTTCTGTCCTGTGTAGCCACCGTGCAGAATAGCGGGGCTACAACTAAAAGGACGGCAGACGTATGCACGCCCACTTCCGCAAGACACCCGATCCTCTTGCAGGTACTGGATTGTCCCTGCGCCAACGGACGCCGCTCCAAGGCGGTTTCCCGCCAAGGGAATAGAGGGAGATATCCCTGCTAGTGATACGTAAAATGGAGCAAAACGAAAGGGTTCACCGTGAGATGCAACCTCTTCCAAGTTTGTCGTGCACGTTGGGGGAGCTTCTTGCAGGAAGAACTGTATAAGCAAGTTAATAGTCCCACTATTGTTAGATTACATAATTGGCAACAAATTAGTGAAAATAGTCGTGCGATATAAAGTAGGAAAATCGGATGCCAGGTTTAGATCCCTTGCTAGAATATCGAGGAAATAGATTTACAGAAGGCATAGAAGAGACGCCACTGTTAAACGAAGACGGGAGGACGGATAGGCGGAAAGAGTATATTGAAGGTCTATATGAAGGGTGGGGGACTTGTCTGACGACGTGATAGAAGAAGAAATTGTAGTTGACATGAAAGAGACAGGAGATAATGTTCTTCAGAATGTATAAGAGCTGTGGAAGATTTGAGATCAAATAAGGTAGTGAAGATGGATAACATTCTGTAGCAGTTTCTAATATCACTGTGAGAAGTGGCACCGAAACCGCAATTCAAGGTGGTGTGTTGATTCTATGGATAAGGTGACATATCATCAAACTTTTGGTAAAACATCATCCACACAACTTCGAAGGTAGCGAGAGCTATTATGTGAGAGAACTGTCACGCAGACAGCTTAACAGCTAATTTCTGACAAGAATATAATACCGAAAAATGGAAAATTGAGGATGTGTTAGATGACGATTGGTTTGGCTTTAAGAAAGGTATAGGTACCAGAGACACAGTCTGACGTTGCGCTTGGCAATGAAACCAAGATACACTTACAGACAATGTGAAATCGTGTAACATGTCCGAATTATTGAGAATAATAGGATTCAAGTAAACGGAACGACGGGTAATGTAAAATACGTACAAAAACCAAGAGAGGCAATAAGACTGGAAGACCAGGAGCGAAGTACTCGGATTCAGAACGTTACAGGACAGGATGAAGTCTTTCTCCCCTACTGTTCAATCTATACATCGAAGAAGTAATGACAGGCATAAAGTAACTTCTTATGTACGAATTCGTGCACCTTTGCACTGTTGCATTTCCAACTTTTTGGCCGCTGAACGCACTAATTTTGTCGGACTCTTGCGAAACCGTGCCGTTCCTAACCCCCGTTGGTGTCTGAAACAGATGGGCAAGCCGCCTCCTGTTAACTGAGAACGCTACCTCTTTCCATAGCTGTATACTTAGCGCGAATCACGGGACGAAAGTTTCCTTGCGCTTGGGTATCGGATTTCGTCTCTGTGATCCAACCTACACTCTGAACTTTCTCTTGTTTATGTTCATAGTATACGTCAGATGTTCGGTACCTGCAAAATAAAAGCAATAGAAAATAAATAAATGTATCAGTTATCTTTTCACACGCTGAAAACCAGTTATTATTTAGTGTACTTTTGAAGTTAAAGAAGAAAGTTGCGAAGAGAATTTACGGACGCCCTCCAGAAGGAATCCTTGCGGATTTCACGAAAGATTAAATATTTACTGGTTAGTTACAATCTGAAGTCAGATTAGTGTCGTCTCTGCCTCCCGCCCCATATTTTATACAGCGTTATGGATGAAATATGCAGCAGAATTTACTAGCGGAGCGTCTCTCGCTGCAGTCGTCTGCAAACAGAAAGTCTTCCCTACTTTTCCCGGCTAGGTGTCTGTTTTGCCAGAAGCTAGTCCGCGAGAAGTAATTAGCATCAAAGTGCGTTTGCGTGCGCGGCGAAAGGCCGCGAGTGTGTGATGGCTTGCGCGTAGTGCGCCACGGGTGAGATCAAAGCGAACCGCCACCTAGCGTCGAGAGAGTGAGAGAGACGGCAAACGCGGTACTCAACTTAAAGTAATTAAAACGCGCGTGAGAACTCTGGCTGCTCCGCCGTCAACTCTACAGCTTGCTTTCTTCTGGTCTGGTCATCGACGTTAATTACATTACACGAAAGGCAATCATTGTGGCTGCTACATTTTCAAGGTCGTGTTTTTACCTGGATCAAAAACTAAAATATAATACATGACTTATTATTTAATTTCATTATGCAGAATTTTAAAGCAACTGTTGCTCGAGAAATGCTTAAATTATATTGTCGTACTCATTTTTACGTTCATCAGCGAATTCGTTCTTTACTGAACGTCATTAGATTTGTTAAGATAAATAAGAGAAACGCTAAGGTATTATCAATTAAATAACCTGAAATACGCATATGATAAATGAAACAATACCCACCGTAGTTGCAGAGCAAATGGTCAGTTTCCTGTACTATAGACAGCGTCCATAGGTCACTAACGTAGACAGAATATAACGATAGAATTTCTGAGGAGTGCAGAAATGTTCTTTAGGCGATATCACCATCCGTGTATGGCACAGCAAAATAAAGTGAAAAACAAAACAGCTATAAAGATAAAATTAAATATGTATACCGAGTTAAAGGTAGAAGAGGCTATTGCCGCTCATGTCACGAACGTACTTCATTTCTGCAGAGAAACTAGGAACTATATCTGGTAATCTATATCTATTACGTAGCTAACATATACGGTAAGATGGGAAAATAACGAGTCAACGAAAAGCGGAAATGTTCCCAGTAATAACAATAGACATGAAAGTGATGATGTGGTTTACAGTGTAAGCATTGAAGCAGCTAATACTGCACAATGACCGTAGGCGATAAAAGCCACTTCTTCCTGTTCGGCCTCAGCGCAACCGGGTAGTGTAGTATCAAGTACCTTGCTAAGAGCATGGCCATATTAATACATGTCAAGACAAATATTTCCACATTACCTTTTTTATTCCAGCATAGAGTATAGTCGTTTTTGTTCGTCAAGCTTATTGTAAACTAAGGTAACAGTAGAGCTTCCTCACTGATTGCAACTTTAGGTCGGACTAGGAATCCAACCCGGTCCTTCCATGGGAAATGTTCTTAACAAGTGAGCTAGCTAGGATCTTTTCATGAACCACCCATCATATACAAGTAACGCAAATGACGTCCTGACATTGATTCCGAATGCTGTGAATGGATTGAAAAATTACATTTAATTTTATAAGTGTTTGTCCATAAACTAATGCTATTATATAATGTACAAGTACGTTACATATTTGCGCCTAATATTTTATCTATATTTCATAAGAACAGTTGTTTTATAAATCTAACATGAAGTATAATGGTATCTTGGGTTCAGACGTACTTTAAATGGGTAAACAACGAAAAATAGCCGTGTTTCAGACTTTGAAGTGCGTTTATAGGAAACAAACACAAACTTTAGTGACTCTATAAAGGACCTGTGGTTTGAGTAAGCAGCTTCTTATTCAAAGCATCAAGTGTCCAGTGAATTTCAGAAGTGAAATGAATGGTAACCTTCTGATGTACAGTGTTACTTTTAATGTATTTGTGTTGTATTAGAATACCTTTAAAGTGGTTGCTATAACACTCGTTATTTATGACCACAATCTTTGCTGAAATCTCCTCAGATCGTCATGTTATTTATTTGCAGCACGTACCAAAAAAATTATTTTACGTTTAAATTGACTTACGTTTTTATGGAATGCACATTTGAGTACCTCACTCACACAAGTGTTCAGTACTTATAAGTTAAGTGTAGTTTATGGCAGTCTGACTCGCAAGTGATAACCGCAAATAAAAAATAATTTGGAAAAAATTATTTACATTATTCAGGAACTGCTTACAATATTCTACAATCCGTGAACAAAAGAATTGTTGCATATTTAGCAGCAAATTTCTTCTGAGGATTATAAATACGGATACCTGCAACCATTCACTTTTGAAATATTTTTTTTAACTTCATAAACTAATTTTCGTGCATTTTCAGGTTTATCTTCAGCATGTGGGAGTTGCACGTTTATGTTTTTAACACGATGCTGGTGGCTAGCTCTGTGACAAGAAGATGGGGAATATTTATTCATTTATTTAACCTGATCTGATAAGAGCCATAAGGATCTCTCCTACATAGGACCAGGGTTTCACACATACAGTACCTTTTTTACATCATAGGTACCTAAGAAATAACAATTTTAATGGCGTTAAAGCGATTCGAGTGTCTATGGAGACAACGTAAGTAAGTAATATTGCCTAAACCTAATAAAGTTAATACCGTCAATACTTGTGCTACTGGAGCTATTGATAATAATAATTATTATGATAATAATAATACTATTAATAACCATAAGGATAGTAGCAGATATAAAAACAATTTATAGGTGTACAAAGTAGATGTTTTCTGATACAGAGAATTCTGGGAAAAGGAATTTTAAGGAGGCTGCACCAGCGAAGAATACCGGGAAACGAGGAGGATTTGGTTAGAAAGAAGAATCTACAAAGGTAACGATTGCATATAGGAACAATGATAACCAATATTGTTGCTCTAGTAGATATATCATAGCTTTCTTCTGAAGCTGGAGAAGTTACTCAATTCTCTAATATAATGCGAAAAATAATTCCAGGGTCTGGTTCCTGCTACAGAGAATGACATCGAGAAAGTGGCTTAACGATGGAATGGGACAGGAAGGATTTTTTTCTATTTGGAGCGGGTGTTTCTGCCCTATTGTTCAGACAAAAGCGTTAAGGTCGAGTAGAGAAATGAGGGACATTGTTGATTGTTATGACTGTAGAGAAGACAGAGAGTATGGAAAGCTGTGCGCTTGTCTGCACGCAGCCAGGATAGCTATGTGTATGATAGTGAAATGCGATCAAATAGTTGAACATCGCAAATATAACGAACACAGGCATTCTTAATCAGTTACAGGCGCCGTGAGCTTTTCTGCGAAGGGCCTTGTAGGATAATATTGCCGTAGTACGAAATACTACTGTACAGTAGTATTCAAAGAACTGCAACTGACGGCCGAAGAACTGGGACTGAGATGCTTTGAGACTAGAAAATAGTGCATTGGTAATGGCTAGTCACTAGCCGAAATCTGGATTTACCAAATAAAACCTGCAAACAAGGACGTGTGACTACTGTGTTCTATCGTTTATACATTTATAAATTGAAAGTGTATATGTTTGCACAAGTCAAGAGAGAATAGGTTTTTATATTTCTGTAGAGCATGGAGAGATGCTGATGTCTCCTTGAACCTTGCAGTTACAAGCGCAGTCCAACTCAGATTTTCATCTGTTATTACTTCTAGACTCTTTGCTGAAAGAGAGAAGTTGATATTTCTTCCATTTAGAGTTAAAGACGGTAGAGATTCCCGATAATTCACTAATGAGACCTAGAATGGCCAACCAGCGCCGCTTGTGTTTTGGATGGTTTAAGTTTTAACCCTGTATCCTGTATCCATTTTTATAGTGCACACGGGTCAGTATTGAGATTCTCTATAGCTGTCTTCAGGTTTACTGATTTTGCACGGGAGATCATTAGCGTACATGTGGTAGTTGCACCATGACGAAACTGATGACACATAATTGGCATGCAATGATGATATTATGGGACCTAATGCCGAACCTTGGGCGACGTCTGATACTACCTGTCTTCATTGTGACTGTATGGCGCTGGACATGACGCATTTTTGGCGAGACGTCAGGTATATATTGCACTGCATTTGGTGAGAAATTTAGGTTGGTACGTCTGGTAACTAAAATATCGAAGTCGACACTGCCAAAGGCTTTGATAAAGTCTAAGAAACACATGATAGTCGTGTCTTGTGCATCCATGGCAAGCTCCACGTCATCTGTTACCCTAATTAAGGCAGAAGTTGTGCTGCGATGTTTATGGAAATCTTATTGCTATTCGTGTAGTAGATTGTAGTTGGGTTGTCTGTCAGATGGTCGTGGACTATACTTTCTAAGGGCTTGGACAGTACAGGAAGAATGCAAATAGGTCTATAATCAGAGGGTGCTGAGGCAACGTCGTTTTTTAGTTGGTGACTTTATTACTCCCTGTTTCAAGACCTCATGGAAAACACTTGTTAAGGTGTGTTTGAAGATATAGTGAGCAGTAGCGAGTCAGTAATAAGCTTCATCATTTGAACTGCGACGCTATCGTGTCCAGCGGATGCTTACCTGATACGCACGAGGGCTTATTTGACGGTATTGCAAGTGACATGCTTTTGATAGAATTTTTTGTGGTTGCAGTTGTTTACCTCCATAATAATTATCAGTGAGTCTCCATTTCGTTTGTGGTTTACTTGTGGTTGTAGGTAATATGAAGTACTAGTTCATTTCTCCGGCTGGGACAATTTGATCAGCTGCTGCACTTACTGTGCTTAGACTGTCCGTTGGACAGCTGGTCTATTTCTGTTGTCGGTTAATGTCTGGGCTTGCCTGAGTTTTGCATTTCTCACAGCGTGGCTGGCTCTGTTGTGTTTCTGCCTGTAAGCAATGAGATTTTCAGGAGTGGGGCCAGTTTGTACACAGTTTATATCCGTGATACGTAACGTCTCTGAGATTCATGAGCTGTTTTAATTCTTCAGCTAACCAAGGTACAGGTTTCCCTCGTACTTTCCCGATTGCATACGTCGCCCTGTGTGCAAAGTATATGGCAACTTACCTAGAAAAAAAAATGCTTAATGGAAATTAAGAAATATTTTCTAAGTGACTGGTCGCAGTTACCTGCATTTACATTAAATTAATATGCAATCATGGTGCTCTACAACGACTGTAATAGATTAAATATTGTATCATCGGAGTGTTTAGAGGCTGTATGACTGGATAAAATCTTCCTGTGTCAGTCAGTAGTTTTACTCCTGATGACGGTGGTGGAGCTAACAATCAGAAGCTCGAGAGGTTTTGGAAACGCTGCCTGAAAACCGAGAACATTTTAAGGAAACTAAATTTTAAGGATCTGGTGTCTGGTGTCTCGTGTCTGTTCTTTCTGACATGTCCGACAGAACAGACACCATATCCATATCCATAGTTGTGGAAATACCGGCCATCACCTCCTCCTTCTGTGCGGATGCACACATATTCCCCAAACTCTTACGGGACTTGGTAAGAACGTCTTCCATGAGTAATGAGTGTGTTGGATATGGACACTGCGAATGTAGTGTGTGGACATATGAGGTCTCGCGGGAGGCGTGCGCGAGATAGTCCCTGCAGTCGCACTATCCTCTGTGCCCTCGGTGGCTCAAGTGGACTGCCGGCACGGTAGCTCAGCGTGTTCGGTCAGAGAGCCGGTTGGCCTCTGTAATAGAAAAATGAGTGGAGGGATCAACCACCGAACTTGAACAGGATGTATTGCGACGTCCGCAACGACCAAACACAACGATCAATAACGAACAAAATGCAAAAAAAAAAGTGGATAGAGCGTCAGCCATGTACGCAGGAGATCCCGGGCACACATTTTCACCTGTCCCCATTGATATATATCAACGCCCGTCAGCAGCTGAAGGTATTAATATAATTCTAATTTCGTTTCAAACTAAATTTTGTCCGTATAAGTTTACAAAAAAGAAGCTGCACAAGTTTTTGATATAAAATTAGTCGTAGTTGCTAAAAATGTTTTTTACTCTACAACTACTTTCGACAGTAAAGTCATCGTATGCGAGATAAAAAAAAAATACTGTGTGCACATGTAAGCAATATTAGAGAAATTTTTGGGTGTGAGGTCCGCCAGTTATGAAAAACACAGTTTTTCTCAGTACCCAAACATGTTTCGGCACCACTGTGCCATCATCAGTGGGTTTTAGTTTTTTTATTTATTCTTTACATTTGGTGTGCATGAACTTTCTGGATCAAAAATGGTTCAAATGGCTCTGAGCACTATGGGACTTAACTTCTGAGGTCATCAGTCCCCTAGAACTTAGAATTACTTAAACCTAACTAACTTAAGGACATCACACACATCCATGCCCGAGGCAGGATTCGAACCCGCGACCGTAGGGGTCGCGCGGTTCCAAACTGTAGCGCCTAGAACCGCTCGGTCACCCTGGCCGGCCAGAAAGTATATGCACACCAAATGTAAAGAATAAATAAAAAAACGAAAACCCACTTATGATGGCACAGTGGCGCCGAAACATGTTTGGGTACTGAGAAAAACAGTGTTTTGCATAGCTGGCGGACCTCACACCCAAAAATTTTAACTGCAAACACGGCCAATACAAGGAGCTGCATATCAAAAGATGAATGTTAAAGAAGTATTTAACATTGTAAATGCAAGTGGTCCTGGGGTATTGCAGGATTAGTAAAGTCTTTAAAAGAAGGAAATTCTTATCAGTTCAGGTGACTGCTTGCGTTGAACAGGAGTTCTTTGTCCGAATCGTGGTTTAACACAAATATTACTTTGTCACGACACATTCAGTTACCCTCGTTTCCCTGACGCTGAAGGTGTGAATCAAGCGACTGAATGCCACATCGCACCAAATGCGAGTAAAACACGCGGTGAAGCTGTACAGAAAACAAACATTATCTTCTCCTCTGGGTGACATCCCGTTCCGCGGACCCGAGCCCTCGGCACAGAGGCAGGGAGACACGCAGGCGGAAACAGCCGACGGCGCGCGGAAGCTCCCCATTCCCGCTGTTACAAGGGGTCAATTACCAAACCAATCGGCACGCTGCAGTTGATATCGCCTAACGAAGGCGCCGCGAGACGAGGGAAGGGTCGCAGAGACAAAGGAAATGAATCAGCGGGGCGTGCGGTGTGGAGGGGAGTGGAGCGGTGCCAGGCGCTGGGCGCGGGCTCGTGTGGGGGAGGTGTCCGAGTGGGGGAGGGGGGTGGGAGGGGGAGGACCCAGGGGGGAGGCGGCGCCGCGGCGCGTCCACCACTCTTCCGCCCGCGTACCACTTTCGCAAATTGTCTTGGCAGCTCGACCTAAAAAAAAATATGGAAAGTTAGAAGTGATGTTCCCTTCTTTGAATATTTCCCTCACAATCAGCGTGTGTGGTGTCGCTGAGAAAAGCTCACATACACTGAGTATTACACCGGTTTAAGAATGCAGTCTTCCGCGAACGGCATTTACTTTAATGAACATTCATTTAGACCTGAATAACACAATGCCAAGTGCGTCGAGAGCACGGCTTCAACTATGCAGGGTGAATCCACTGTAGGTTGAGAAATGAGAAGGAGCTGTATGTTTTACTTGGTAAAAAGCTTTCTACAGCCAAGATCGCAAAAATACACTACTGGCCATTAAAACTGCTACACCACGAAGATGGTTCTAGGCGCGCAGTCCGGAACCGTGCGACTGCTACGGTCGCAGGTTCGAATCCTGCCTCGGGCATGGATGTGTGTGATGTCCTTAGGTTATTTAGGTAAGTAGTTCTAAGTTCTAGGAGACTGATGACCACAGCAGTTGAGTCCCATAGCGCTCAGAGCCAGTTTTGAAGATGGCGTGCTACAGACCGGAAGTTTAACCGACAGGAAGAAGATGCTGTGATATGCAAATTATTAGCTTTTCAGAGCATTCACACAAGGGTGGAGCCGGTGGCGACACGTCCAATATGCTGACACGAGGAAAGTTTCCAACTGATTTCTCAAACACAAACAGCAGTTGACCGGCGTTGCCTGGTGAAACGTTGTTGTGATGCCTCGTGTAAGGAGGAGACATGCGTACCATCACGTTTCCCACTTTGATAAAGGTCGGTTCAAAGAATGATTCAAATGACTCTGAGCACTATGGAACTTAACATCTGAGGTCATCAGTCCCCTAGTACTTAGAACTACTTAAACCTAACTAACCTAAGGACATCACACACATCCATGCCCGGGACAGGATTCGAACCTGCGACAGTAGCAGTCGCGTGGTTCCGGACTGAAGTGCCTAGAACCGCTTGGCCACGATAAAGGTCTGATTGTAGCCTATCGCGATTGCGGTTTATCGTATCGTGACATTGCTGCTCGCGTTGGTCGAAATCCAATGACTGTTAGCAGAATATGGAATCTGTGGGTTCAGAAGGGTAATACACAACGCCGGCTGAATCCCAACGGCCTCATATTCCTAGCAGTCGAGATGACAGGCATCTTATCCGCATGACTGTAACGCATCGTGCAGCCACGTCTCGATCCCTGAGTCAACAGATGGGGACGTTTGCAAGACAACAACCATCTACACGAACAGTTCGACGACATTTGCAGCAGCATGGACTATCAGCTCAGAGAACATGGCTGCGGTTACGCTTGACGCTGCATCACAGACAGTAGCGCCTGCGATGGTGTAGTCAACGACGAACCTGGATGCACGAATGGCAAAACGTCATTTTTTCGGATGAATCCAGGTTCTGTTTACAGCATCATGGTGGTCGCATTCGTGTTTGGTGACATCGCGGTGAACGCACATTGGAAGCGAGTATTTTTCATCGCCAACTGTTGTATCACCCAGCGTGATGGTATGGAGTGCCATTCGTTACACGCCTCGGTCATCTCTTGTTCGCATTGAAGGCACTTAGAACAGTGGACGTTACATTTCAGATGTGTTACGACCCGTGGCTCTACCCTTCATTCGATACCTGCGAAACCCTACATTTCAGCAGGATAATGCACGACCGCTTGTTGCACGTCCTGTAGGGGCCTTTCTGGATACAGAAAATGTTCCGCTGCTGCCCTGGCCAGCACATTCTCCAGATCTCTCATCAATTGAAAACGTGTGGTCAATGGTGGCCGAGCAACTGGCTCGTCACAATACGCCAGTCACTACTCTTGATGAACTGTGGTATCGTGTTGAAGCTGCATGGGCAGCTATACCTGTACACGCCATCCAAGCTCTGTTTGACAATGCCCAGGCGTATCAAGGCCGTTATTACGGCCAGAGGTAGTTCTTCTGGGTACTGATTTCTCAGGATCTACTCACCCAACTTAGGTGAAAATGTAATCACATGTCAGTTCTAGTATAATATATTTGTCCAATGAATACCCGTTTATCATCTGCATTTCTTCTTGGTGTAGCAACTTTAATGGCCAGTAGTGTACTTCCTTTTCGACAACCGGTTCCGACAGATTTTGCTGTCATCTTCAGGTTTTCCAAAATTTTTGTTACAAAACATGTTGATTGTGTGTTGGAACCTCATGTCATGTTTTCATATTAGTGGATAACATTTAACATATTATATAAAGATTTGTCAGAAATAAAACATTTATAACCAAAATGCACCTTGTGGACATGCCCCTGTCCTATATCTAGTTTTTACAGATGAATATTAACGCTTGGAAACCAAATTATATAGTAAATGCACCTTGGTACATATTTTACGTTAGCTCCACATATTCTGTCTGTGAACGCTACACATGGTCATGTGCACAAGGTGCTGTTTGATTGTAAGTTTTATTTCTAATAAAACTATGTAAACTTGTTACATTTTATTCACTAATACGATAATTTGACATAGCGTTCTGACTTACAATGAACACGTTTTGTAATACAAATTTTTGAAGACCAGAAGATGACAGCAAAAGCTGTTGAAAACCACTGTCCAAAATAAAGATGTATTAAAACAGTCTTGGCTATAGAAAGTTTTTTCCACTGTAAGTTGTTCAGGGTAGTCTCTGGGTATTTTGGTATTCATGACTTGTTGTCTCTATTGACTTGGTGCAGAGTAAAGTGTGAATGCCAATGATGTGCTCTGTGTGTTTTGTTTGGAATCAAATATGTTTGTTTTACTCACTGTTGGCAACAGTAATGCCGACTTTATCCTTCGCTCTCAGGCTTCTATTCAGTACAGCTTGGTTCGGCCTCAGGTTTCTTTTCGTTTGATATTAGGTGAGAAAGGCTATTTGGGTGTTTGAACCTAATTTTTCCACTTGTATAAGGGCTCGCCATATAGTTTTAACAATCACCGCCAAAACATAGTTACGTAATTAATTTTTATCTTCTTTTACTCACACATTTCTCGTCTGTCTGCACAATACACGTTTGCAATTGATTTTAAGGTGACTTCTTAATGAGCTAGAAACTTGAAATTTTAAAATTAGCTCAGGTCTGTTCTGTAGGGGGGGGGGGGGGGAGGTTTTGTGGAAACTGTGGTAAACCTGATATCTCGGTTGCCCTGCAGGATGGGTGTGTTGTGTGGGTAATACCACAATGCGTTCCAGGCAGCAGGTGAGTGGGAGGGCAAGGCAGAGCACAGAGGGGAGGGAAGAGATGGATATCGCTTTCTTGTCTGACTTGTTACAAATTTTACAGTTGATGCAACTGATTAGCGAGACATGAAATTTAAACATAGGTCAGAGCTATGTGACAATGTAATATTAACTCCGTTTCCTGTCTGGTGTGTGGCAGAAGCTACGTTGCCTAACACTGCAGTTTCTATCTTCTCCTGTTCCAGTCAAGAGAGGTTTGTGGGATCGTGGGGAGAACGACTGCTGCTAAGCCTCCATTTGAGCTCGAATCTCTCTAACTTTCACCTCCACGGTCTTTTAGTGAGGTGTATGTGGGAGGAAATTTGAACACATCTCAGCTGTAATCTCATCAAAATGTCTGAAACTAATTGAAAATTTGCACACACAAGACTAAAAGCAAACAATAATTAATTAAATAGAAATAAATTTTAATACAACCGGTTTGTAAATCCTACTAAAAAGTAGTCCTAGCCCCTTAAAGATTCCTACCTCGTGCAGATAGTGCTGAAAATTTGTGACTGTCAATTTTTAATAGCTACCTACAAGATTATATGATCAAAAACGAAAAACATTGGGTGCATGCAATATGTAACTGATACACGGATCGTTTACCTCCCCACTATTACTTTATAGACTAACTGATGCATGAGTGGTTCACCTCCTTACTATTATCTTTTGAATGTACCTTACATTTTTCTTTTAAATCTTACATGTATTTTCATAGCTATTAGGTATTCATGAGCACAAATTTTCAGGACGATCTGTGTGGAGTATGAAATATATATGGGACTGGAAAAAATTATTTTATACTTTTCTGCCCAATTTAAAAACTTCGTACGCTAAAAATTTATTTTCGTTTTCTGTTGTTCATCGTAGTTAAATGGAAAAGAGAGGAAAGAGAAAGCACTCGTTTATAATAGGCATGGGAACTGAATATCTGTCTTAATCTCCTTCTCTCCCTCGTCTCTGTCCATCTCCTCCTTTTTCCCCTCTCTCTGTCCATCACCTCCACATGTCTCTGTCCATCTGCTCCTCCCCTGTATCTGTCCCCTCCCAACCCTCTCCCTTCCTCTCGCGCTCTCCATCTCCCCCCGCCACTCTCTCTTCTGCTCACTCTGTCCATCACCTCCTCAAACCTTTTCTCTCTCAATTTTCTCCTCCTTTGTCTCACTCCACCTCCTCCTGTTGCCTCACTCACCTTTCTCTCTGTCCATCACCTACTCCTCCTTTCTAGGCCATCTTCTCCTGCCTTTCTTTATATTTTCTCCCTCCATCTCCTCCTGCTTCCTTTTTCTAAGCCATCTTCTCCTCCCCCTCTTTCTCCGTGTGGTCTATCTGCATCTCCTCTTGCTTCATAGAAGAATCTTTGAAGAACTTTCCAGGATTTTCCCCTATAATTATTACGTATATATTTATATAACATATGTGGTGCTGTAGTAGGTGTATGAAAGCACGAGCATATTCGTATTAGGTTCTGCTGGTGGCGAAGCAGTAGGAGTGTAAGGCCGCCGACACGCCACAAGCTCGTATCGCACGCGAGTGCAGAGCGGCAGGTTAAGAGCTGACAGGCCGTTCGCTGGCCAGCGCGATGGTATCTGGTCCGGAGCAACGCCGGTTGCCGAGCTGGGAGCGGCCGGTCCGTATATACAGCGGCAGTGGAAGCGGCCGGCGCGGCGGGACTCCTGTTATTGCTGCTCCACTCCCGCGGAGCCAGACATGTGGGGCTCCACACACAAGGGCACACGAATCCCATCAGCAGCCGCGTCCGGAACAAGGCAGGTGCTGGCAAGGTGATCTGGCACTCCGCGACAACATTCGCAGATGCCGTTCCAAGCAGGTATAGGTTGTTGCTTCTCTCTCTCACCCTCACACACACACACACACACACACACACACACACACACACACACAAACACACACACACGCATATATCTACGCGAACTCTTATGATGCGATTTATTTGTGTCCAGCAGTTGCTTCTTCCATTGTCTGATGTTCTCTAGTTCGACGCTAGAATCCTCCAGAATTTGTGGTTGGACGATAATGACATGAGGCAGAGAGAGAGAGAGGGGGAGAGAGAGAGAGAGAGAGAGAGAGAGAGAGAGAGAGAGAGAGAGAGAGAGAGCGACCGACCGACCGGCACAAAAGTAGCTAGAACATTTAACAGCCTGCCTCAGTTCCAACCCTCTGATATTGTGAGTGAAATCGGAGAACGTACCAAATCTGACATTTGTCAGAACGAAAAATCACTGTATCTCATTTGTACCTAACTTATTTCTATATAAAAAATCATACTTGTGACTAGGAGTCACGCACCGAAGGTTCCTTATCTTTGATGACTGCACAACACAACGCTTTACGCCTCGCCTGGGCGAGGTCTGTTGATGACTGGAAACATGTTGCCTGGTCGGACGAGTCTCGTTTCAAATTGTTTAGAGCGGATGGAAGTGTACGGATATAGAGACAGCCTCATGAATCCATGACCCTGCATGTCAGCAGGGGACTGTTCAAGCTGATGGAGGTTCTGTAATTATGTGGAGCATGTGCAGTTAAGGTGATAGGGGGCACCCTGATAGTCTTGATACGACTCTGACAGATTACAAGTAAGCAAACATCCTGTCTGATCATTTGCATTCATTGACGTCCTTTGAGCATTCCGCTGGGCTTGGGCAATTACAGCAGGACAATGCGACACACCGCACGTCCAGTTTTGCTACAGAGTGGCTTCAGGAACACTCTTACGAGTTAAAACACTTTCGATGCCCACCAAACTCCCCAGACATGAACATTTTTTAGCATATCTGGAATGCCCTGCAACGTGCTGTTCAGAAGAGATCTCCACCCTCTAGTACTCTTACGGTTTTATGAACAGCCCCGCAGAATTCATGGTGTCAGTTCCCTCCAGCACACTGAGTGAGGTGGCGCAGTGGCTAGCACACTGGACTCGCATTCGGCAGGACGACGGTTCAATCCCGCGTCCGGCCATCCTGATTGAGGTTTTTCGTGATTTCCCTAAATCGCTCTAGGCAAATACGGGCATGGCTCCTTTGAAAGCGCACGGCCGACTTCCTTCCGTAATCCGATGAAACCGATGACCTCGCTGTGTAGTGTCCTCCCCCAAACAACCCAAAAAATGGTTCAAATGGCTCTGAGCACTATGCGATTTAACTTCTGGGGTCATCAGTCGCCTAGAACTTAGAACTAATTAAACCTAACTATCCTAAGACATTACACACATCCATGCCCGAGGCAGGATTCGAACCTGCGACCGTAGCGGTCGCTCGGCTCCAGACTGTAGCGTCTAGAACCGCACGGCCACTCAAACAATCCAACCCAACCCCTCCAGCATTACTTCAGACATTAGTCGAGTCCATGCCACCCCGTGTTTCGGCACTTGTGCGTGCTCGCGGGGCCACTAAACGATATTAGACAGGTGTACCATTTTCTTTGACTCTTCGGTGTTAATCTTTTCAGTGTCCTCTTTTCCGTTTGTACTTAAGTATACTTAAGTAGCTTGTGCGAGAGTCGGTGTAGGTGCAGAAGCGCATCAAGCTTAAGTGTTATTCGCGTATCCATTGATTGGCGCGTTACCGACGGAGATGCGTTTCTCCTTTGTAATAGTATGACTGCCATCAAAACCAAACGGAGGTGTAGCGGGTGTCGGGTGACGACAGAGCTAAGGGCGTATCGCACCGCCTTCTCTTGTCATCTGCCGGCGGCGATGATGGCCTGACGCGATCGGTAACGAGGTCGTCGGAGACGGCGGCGACGACGGCGGCAGAGGCAGAATCCGCTTAAGGCGCCGGGCTTCGATATTGCGTCGCCGGGAGGTGGAGACGCGCTTTTCAATATCGGAGCCCTCCTTCATCTGATGGGGCTCCCGCCGGCAACCAAAGCCGGAACACCTCTCTGCTTCGAAGATGATCGTCCTGTCACCTGATAGACCGCCTCATTGCCGATTTTCGCACTGCCATTGTCAGATCAGACACTCAAAAGCCGTGAAGGACAGGCGGGCGCACGAGAAGGACGGCTAATGGTATCACTGCTTTCAAAATATAGGATAAAAGCTCTGCTCTAGGGCATTCAGTAAAATCATTAAGGTCGTAGGGGAGACCCGGGCAGTTCGTCTCAGTTCACGTGGTTTTTGAAGAAGCTGTATGTCGCAGGGTGTATCCTTGGCTATAATTTACCACAAATTTCCAGAAAAGAATTTTTATGACAGCTAGTCCGGATTCCGGATTGGGCATAGAAGCTGATCGTCACAACAATTGTTTATTAAAAAAACTGAATTGAGAATAGAATAATCAAACAGCAGTACTGATAATACGCTAATAGATATTGAAGGCCAATTTAGACACTAGAATAGTATCCAGAATGAAATTTTCACTCTGCAGCGGAGTGTGCGCTGATATGAAACTTCTTGACAGACTAAAACTGTGTGCCGGACCGAGACTCGGGACCTTTGCCTTTAGCGGGCAAGTGCTCTCCCATCTGAGTTACCCGAGTACGACTCACGACCCGTCCTCACAGCTTCAATTCCGACAGTACCTCGTCTCCTAGCTTCCAAACTTCACAGAAGCTCTCCTGCAAACCTGCCAGAAAGTTTCATACCAGCGTGAAAATTTCATCCTGGAAACATCCCCCAGGCTGCGGCTAACCCATGTCTCCGTAATATCCTTTCCTCTAGGAGTGCTAATTATGCAAAGTTTGCAGGAGAGCTTCTGTGAAGTTTGGAAGGTAGGAGGCGAGGTACTGTCGGAATTGAAGCTGTGAGGACGGGTCGTGGGTCGTGCTTGAGTTGCTCAGATGGTGGAGCACTTACCCGCGGAAGGCAAAGGTCCCGAGTTCGAGTCTCGGTCCGGCACACAGTTTCAATCTGCCAGGACGTTTCACTAGAATAGTAATTTCATACACATACCTGACCCATGCAGTTATATTTGGTAGTGAATATAACTTATCCTCGATATGTTGGCGAAAACAAATTTTTGAATCCGGAGGTACGCGTAAAACATCATCCGAAATTGTGGTAACGCATTCTCTGAAAATTATTTCGAGTATGTACTTCATGAGCCCACTCGAACAGTAATCGGTTCTGAAAACACACTTGACCTCTTGGCAAAAAATAATCCTGACCTAATAACAAGCATGAAAACGGATGCAGGGATTAGTGTACACAGGGTCGCGGTAGAGAGATTAAATATTGTAATCCCCAAATCCTCCAAAAATAAACGAAAAATACCTATTCAAAAAAACAGATAAAATTCACTTGACGCCTTCCTGACAGACAATTTTCACTCCTTCCCTATTAACAATGTACCGTTGAGACAAGATGTGGCTTAAATTCAAATAAATAGTATTGGCAGAAATCGACAGATGTATACTAGATAAATTAACAAACGACGGAGCTGATTCCCCATGGTACACAAAACGGGTCAGCACACTGTTGCAGAAACAAATAAAAAAGCAAGTCGAATTTAAACGAGCACACAATCTGCAAGATTGGCGATATTTTACAGAAGCTCGAAGTTTAAAGCGGAATCAATGCGAGATGCTTATAGCAGCTTCCACAACTACACTTTTTCTCGAAACCTGTCAGAAAATCCAAAGAGATTCTCGTTGTATGTAAAGTATGCTAGCGGATAGACACAGCAATGCCTTCTCTGCACGGTAGCAATGGAAATACTATCGTGCGAAAGCAGACTTACCAAACACAGACCTTTAAAATTCCTTCACCAAAGAGGACGAAGTCAGTATTCATGAAATGGAATCAAGAACAGCTGCCAACACGAGTAACTTAGATAGCGTCGGAGTAGTAAAGCAACTTAAATCAATAAAAGTAAGTCTTCTGGTCTAGACTGTATACCAATGAGGTTCCTTTCAGAGTATACTGATGTAAGAGCTCCACACTTGACAATCACATACAACTGCTCGCTCGACGAGGCATCCGTACCCAAAGACTGGAAAGTTGCACAGGTCACGCCAATATTCAAGAAAGGTGGTAGTAGTAGTCCACTAAATTACAAGCCCATATTATTAGTGTCGATTTGCACCAGGACTTTGGATCATATATTGTGTTCGAACATTATGAATTACCTCGAAGAGTCAACACGGATTTAGAAAACATCGTTCTTGTGAAACACATCTGGCTCTTTACACACACGAAGTGTTAAGTGCTATTGACAAGGGATTTCAAATTGATTCCGTGTTTCTAGATTTCCACAAGGCTATTGACACTGCACCACAGAAGCGGCTTGTAGTGAAATTGCGTACTTATGGAATACCGTCTCAGTTGTGTGACTGGATCCGTTTTTTGCTGTCCACGTTTCAAATTTCGTGAGGCTGAAAACTATGTCTTGATTGACGGAACGTCATCGAGAAAACATTAGGTGACTTCTGGCGTTCCCCAAGGTAATGTTATGGGCCCTCTGCTGTTTCTTGTGTATATAAACGATTTAGGAGACAATCTGAGCAGCCTTCTTAGGTTGTTTACAGATGATGCTGACGTTTATCGTCTAGTAAAGTCATCAGAAGACCAAAACAAACTGCAAAACGATTTAGAAAAGATATCTGAATGGTGTGAATGATGCAAAAATTTGAAACTGATCCTAAATAACGAAAAGTATGAAGTCGTCCACATGAGTTTTAACAGAAATCCGTTAAACTTCGATGACACCACAAATTAGTCAAATCTAAAGGCCGTAAATTCAACTAAATACCTAGGAATTACAATTTCGAACAATTTAAATTGGAATGAATACAAAGAAAATTTTGTGGGGAAGTACACGAAAGATTACGTTTTATTAGCAGAACACTTAGAAAATGTAACAGGTCTACTAAAGAGACTACCTACCCTACGCCTGACCGTCCTGTTTTGGGGTAGTCCTGTGCAGTCAGTGGTCCTTGCCAGATAGGATTAAAGGAATGCATAGAGAAAGTTCAAATAAGAGCAGCTCGTTTTGTACTATCGTGAACTAGGGGAAAGAGTATCACTGACATGATACAGGATTTGGGGTGCACTCCATTAAAACGAAGGTGGTTTTCGTCGAGGCAGAATCTTCTCAAGAAATTTCAAACACCAAATATTTTGTTGACCTACATAGAGAAACGATCATCGTAACAAAATAAGGGAAATCAGAGCTCGCACGGAAAGATATAGGTGTTCGTTTTTCCCGCTGCCGTTCGAGATAGGAATAGCAGAGAACTATTGTGAAAGCGGTTCGATAAACCGTCTGTCAGTCACTTCAGTGTGATTTTTAGAGTAGCCACAGAGATGTAGATGACGAAATAAATGTTTTAAAACATGCGGTGTACTAGAAAGAAACTTTTTGGCGCGCTCATACAGTTCTTACAGATACGACAGTTTCTTAGCCTTGTGGTGCACAATTTGTGAGCCCAATACTTTCAATCTATGCATTTGATCGATTTTTTCTTGACCTTCACTGTTAGCTCCAATTACATCTGGTATCTGCGCTGAAGTAACGACCGTTTCGTCCACGTTTCAAATTTCTGGAGGCTGAAAATTATGTCTTCCACGAACTATTATTAACTTACTGAGAAAATATTCCACATTTGTTCGGTGGAAGTTAGGTGCTCGAGCTAAGGTGGTCTCCTATGGTTTTTATAATGAAAGAGTTGAGCGTCTTTTACAAGTCGGCGAACATCATCTATGGAACACCTATTACCCTTCCAGGATTTAGGATATTTGCCACACGAAGATCATAACCCAGAGTGTTGATTTATTTTGATGTTAAGCCAAAGTAAACATCAGCTACTTGAAAAACATACCGATTTAATATCCTCTCGTCGTCATAAGAAATACACTTCAGTGTTCGACGAATGGCTTTGGTGCGTCGCCTACCGCATCTGCTGCAGCAATCTCAGCAGCAGTTGGCACCACAATCACACAACAAACTGTTATAAATCGGTTACTTCTAGGACAGCTCCAATCCAGACACACTGTAGCGTGCATTCCATTGACCCCAAATCACTACCATTTGCAGCTACATTGGTGTCAAGCGAGAGCTCATTGGAGGACAGGATGGAGATCTGTTGTACTCTCTAATGAAAGCTGTTTCTGCCTCGGTAACAGTGATGGCTGTGTGTTCGTTAAGAGGCCAGTTGACGGCCTGCAAACAATCTGCGTGCAAGACACACTGGACCTACCCTTCGGACTATGGTCTGGGATGCGATTTCATGTGACAGCAGGAGCACTCTCTATGTTATCCCATGCACCCTGACTACAAATTTGTACGTCAGTCTGCTGGTTCTAACTGCTGTAGTTCCATTCATGAACAGCATTCCATGGGTGTTTTCTAACAGGATAACGTTCGCCCACATATCGCTGTTGTAATCCAGCATGCTCTTCAGAGTGTCTACATGTTGCCATGGCCTGCTCGACCACGAGATCTGTCTCCAGAGTAGCACATATGGGACATCACCAGACGACAACTCCAGCGTCATCCAGTAAACATTAACCGTCTTTGTATTGACCAACCAAGTGCAACAGGCATGGAACTCCTTCCCACAAACTGGCATCCGGCGCCTGTACAACGCACATTTTCATACTTGGATTCGACATTCTAGCGACTACACTGGTTATTAATGTACCAGTATTACACATTTGCAAGGCTTATCTCGTGCTTACGTTAACCTATGACCTCGCATCTTTAGTCACTTAAACGCGTTATGTAGATAAGTGTATTCCCGTAATTTCATTACTCTACATTAATTATTTTTTGGTTTTGCGATTTTTTTCCATCAGTGTATGTATGTGCTTTTCTCGAGAAGTTCTTGACCGTTTTACTTCATATTTTTAAACGATGAGCTAATGAACTTTCGGACAGACATATTTATACATTTTAAAGCATATAATATATCAATATACATTTAATACAAAAAGGAGAAACGTTGTTAGAAAAAAAAAACTCGAAAACTTCTTAAGCGATTTAGTCCAAATTTTTATTTGATACTGTAACAAACATTCAGGCGTACATAAGCTATATAGTTTTTTTTTCTTTATTGTTATTTTCAAACCTGTTCACAGGCAGGCCAGCAGCAGCATACTACGCCGCTCTTCTGCCGCAGAGAAACACACAAGATACAAATGATGACAATGTGAGAAAAAAATATACGGTGGACATGTAAACGGAGTTTTCTAAACGATAGTGTATATGATTTTTGTTAAAACTGACCGCGAGAAAGAAAATGCTGTGCTATACTATTACAATGTGCAGTTTAGATTTGTTTCTCGCAGCCGTTTCCAACTACGATAGGAAGGTATGTAATGAGTTAGTGAATTGTTTATCCCATATATACTCTTCCTCCTCATATATAATTCCAGACAAAAGTTGAGTACCCAGTAATGTGAAGTTTTCCTCCTCACAGCTGATTTATACAGAAAACAAGAAAGCTGTATTTTCATCCTTCAACCGTATCCTGTGCTATGGTCAGCTCACATCGCAAATTTTAAAATCTTAAAACATTCTAACTCTGTCATGTGCCATATTCAGGTCATATCGTAAAACATCACAACTTTTATAACACGTTCTTTGGAATAGGTAAATTCGTCATCATTTACAGTACTGTTAGTGAAGTAATGACATTTAGAAACGTCATACTTAAAGCTTGCAGTACATTTCAGACGTGTGCTGACTAAATAGTTATGGACCGTGATTTGAAAATGGACGTGTTGGTCCGAAACTATATGGTCACCACAGAGGAATGACTATTATCGCAACCGTGACGGGTATTGGAAGAAAATAAAAATATTTAATACTCAAGCTGCTGGTCCTATCCTCCATCTGTATGATGGAACTTCAAAACAATTTACGCCGATACTGTTCAAGTCCGTAACGTAGTGCGGTAACGACTTCTCTGCAGGTTCGTTGAGGACGACTCCAAGAGTGCGTGCGTGGGTGCGTGGGTGCGTAAAGTGCGTGCGGCGAGCTTCCGGCAAATTACGCACCTTACTTATTCACGGCCGCCGCACCCCCGGCGCGTTGCGTGGCTCGGATTGTTGTCTTCTCCCCTAAGCTGGCACAGATTTCCATACAAAGGGAGGACTGCTGACTACTTCCTGAAGATTGCATCGGCGCGGGTTCCATCCGCCTCTTTTAAATTTCAGATTGTTTAAGTTTTTAATGAGAAACTGGCCAAGTTTTCGGTTAGGAGGACAGTACGTTACTGCGAAGGTCGAAGGGTCTCGGCTGTCGTGGGTAGAGTTTAGGGAGCGCTGAGAGGGAGGCACAAACGTGTCATCGGTAGATAGGAGGAGGTAAGGCACGCCAGTGGCTCTACGGTATTAGCCCTGCGCCTTGTACCATCCCCCCCCCCCCCCCCTACGAAATCAATTATTCAATATTCAAACTATCCCTTAGTGTTCCTGCAACCATATAGATCGCTATTAATCCTCGGTGAATGTGCGTATATTTAGTTCTCGCTTATACTCTCGTGAATACATGAACTTAATGACACACGAGAAGGAAGGGTTTGCCGTCGATATTATTAAAAACAAATACAACAGTGCAGTGGAGAGAAAGGTAAGAAGAGGAAGTACTAATGGCCTCTTTGTAAAAACCATAGCAGTGAAAGTATCCTTCATACCCCCAGCTAGTCGAGAACACGCAACGATATCTCTGAGGGATGTGATTGTGGAGAGCGGAGGTGGGGGGGGGGGGGGGGGGGTGAGGGATAGCAGAGAGTAGGAGGATAGGGGAGCAGGAAGCGAAGATCTATATGGGAGTTTGTGACAAGTAATGTCGATGAGCTGCGTTTCATTTTCGTATTTATGTAAACAGTGCAGTCATACGGATTATTAAAAACGAAACTGCATTAAAATCGTTATACTCTATCAACCCTTTTTCTTCGTGTGTGCTCTCTCCTCGCAATTGTGTACTACTGAAGACGTGTAGCGACAGAAATGCTTGACATGAAGTAACCGTTTATCTTTAATTTGTGAGCGTTCTGCCGCAAAAAGCTACAGGTAAATAGTTTCGAAAGGAGCCGGACAGTTTACATATGGATGAGGAGCGTTGCGTTCAGGTGGGGTAGAAATTCACATCGAATAAACCTATAAGTGGCCAACGTCCGCTTACAATGGTTTTATTTGAAGGGATACAGGAACACCATGGAAGATTTTAAACAGGGTGAATACATTAGATGTGAAGCGCAGTTGCTGTAGGTGCAAGTTTGTGGAGGACACCCCAAGATGCGCTTATGATCGATGGAAGTGGTTACTAATGCCTTCCTTTAAATACCGAATGATGTATCAAATGTGTAACTGGGTAGTTCGGCTGACTATAGTAAGTCCTTGAGGAGTGTAGTGAATCGTATTTGTTATTTCATACTGTGACTGTATTCAACGAAAAGGAGGAATGGAAAACTTGTGCTAGGATATAACAAACTTCTGCACCACCTTCGGTTCGACCCAACTAACCATTGTGCACTTCCTCCACCTTCTCCTTCCCTTCTTCTCCTCCTTGCATCCCCTACCTCTGCTCCTTCCTTATCTCCTAATCCTGTTTTCTTCTTCTTTGTCTCAATCCCTTTCTCTTCCTAGCCGACATCCTTCTCGTCTGTCTATTGGACCTCCTCGTCATAACCGTTTTTCTTCTCGCCCTCCTCCTTCTTCTCCTACTTTCTTCTCTTATTCGGTTTTCTCTCCTGCTCCTTCTCCATAAACTCCTCTTCCTCCTCTTCTCCTATTCCTCACCCATGTCCTCCTAACATCCAATATTCTCCTCGTCCTCCTCCTCCTCCTCACCCTCATCCTCTTCTTCTTCTTCTTCTTCTTTTTCTTCGTCTCCTTCTCCTCTTCCTCACTGCACTCCTCCTCCTTTTTGCACTTCTCCTCTTTCATCTTCTGCTAGCTCAGTATGAAAAACTAGTGTGTACCATATACCTCAATGTAAAAAGGTAAGCTAAACAATCTAACTCACCCACATTATCCTCCTGATCCCTCACCTACTACTACTGCTACTACCACTACCACCACAACTAGTACTGTTGTCCCGCAATGAACTTCCGATCACATGTGCACGCGCAGAAAGCGGGAAGATCCCGCAACGGCGCCACTCGGCGAACAGGGTGCTGGCGACAGTGTTCTCCTCGTGCTGCTTCTCCGGCCGCACGCTGAGGCTGGGGGCGTGCAGCTCGGCCCGTCTCGGCGGCCGCAAATTATTGATCGGCGTGCGGGCCGGCAGTAATGAGGGCCGTACCGTACCGTAGCGTAGCGAGCCAATGCCGCAGGAATGCGGCAGCGCAGCGCGCCAGTAATTGCGACCGCAGCGCAGCCTCCGCGCTGTTTCCGTAAACAAACACTGGCGCCTGCCGTCTGCCGGCCGGACACCCGGTCATCGTAGGCAGCCAGGCCTGTCGCTGCAGCCCCGCGTCCTTCACAACATCCTAGCAATAGCTTTGTAAGCGCTGAATGTATCAAGGTCTTGCGAGTTACCTTCACGAAACAAGTCCACTTACCTGCAGGCCGTGCTCACGTCTGTCTGAATATCTGGCGGGCTCTTCATCACGAAGTGTTGCATGTGGAGAACACCCGTGCACTGAGAGTACTCTCCGTACTGCAGTGAATCGAGAACTCTTTCGATCTCTTGCATAAAATGGCATTGCCACATGTTGGGTAGCAATAATTAAGTAACATCGATAATCAAGGAAACTGAAACAGCAAAAGGTTATGAGATTAATGGACTGCAACGTGGATGGAACAGATTGTTTAGATACGTGAATGGGACAGATTGTTTTATTACTGTACTTTTGTCCGCAGCTCGTGGTCGTGCGGTAGCGTTCTCGCTTCCCGCACCTCGGTTCCCGGTGGGGTCAGGGACTTTCTCTTCCTCGTGATGACTGGGTGTTATATGATGTCCTTAGGTGAGTTAGGTTTAAGTAGCTCTAAGTTACAGGGGACTGATGACCATAGCTGTTAAGTCCCATAGCGCTCAGAGCCATTTGAACCAATACTGTACTTCTTCTTCATAAAATTACAAATGTCAGGACCGATTTAACTGGGCGTGGACACGACTCAGTTATTAAGGGGAAAGCAGAGCGAATGAAACCTCTCACCATTCTTCATAGCCATTTGTCGCTCGTTGATGTCGGCGGCAGGTACTAGGTCGGTACGGAGCTGTCCCTGTGAGGCGCGAGTTGGCCACTCTCCCCGCGGCTGAGGAGCGAGGATCTGGACCGGTCTCCATTGCAGGTCACCGTCAGTTTCATGACCCAGGAAGCGTTATCGCGGTGTCGGGAAGCGGATGTAGGCGTTGGATGGAAGAGTTCCCGTGTTCTTGGTTCTTTGCTTTCTCACCGACTTCCCGTTCACTTCCTACTCACTCCCCTAAGCTCGATGACTCCTTGAAATGTTCCTCCTGCCGGCGTTGTCATTGGGGGACAAAATTTGCAGTCCCGCCCAATGACTGATAGCCATTACATGACAACGGCTCAAATGGTTCAAATGGCTCTGAGCACTATGGGACTTAACTTCTGAGGCCATCAGTCCCCTAGAACTTAGAACTACTTAAACCTAACTAACCTAAGGACATCACACACACCCATGAACGAGGCAGGATTTGAACCTGTTACCGTAGTGGTCGCGCGGTTCCAGACTGATTGGCCACGGCTCCTAGTGCAGAGTGGAGTGGTGTGTGATTCGAGAAATGACATCTTTGTCTCGTTTTCACAGTCAAGGCTATTCCCAGCGATAATCACACATTTTCCGATGTTTTTCTGCATTTCTAAGTTGCTGTGAAAGCAGCCACACGACCATTCTTGTAATACACTCCTGGAAATTGAAATAAGAACACCGTGAATTCATTGTCCCAGGAAGGGGAAACTTTATTGACACATTCCTGGGGTCAGATACATCACATGATCACACTGACAGAACCACAGGCACATAGACACAGGCAACAGAGCATGCACAATGTCGCCACTAGTACAGTGTATATCCACCTTTCGCAGCAATGCAGGCTGTTATTCTCCCATGGAGACGATCGTAGAGATGCTGGATGTAGTCCTGTGGAACGGCTTGCCATGCCATTTCCTCCTGGCGCCTCAGTTGGACCAGCGTTCGTGCTGGACGTGCAGACCGCGTGAGACGACGCTTCATCCAGTCCCAAACATGCTCAATGGGGGACAGATCCGGAGATCTTGCTGGCCAGGGTAGTTGACTTACACCTTCTAGAGCACGTTGGGTGGCACGGGATACATGCGGACATGCATTGTCCTGTTGGAACAGCAAGTTCCCTTGCCGGTCTAGGAATGGTAGAACGATGGGTTCGATGACGGTTTGGATGTACCGTGCACTATTCAGTGTCCCCTCGACGATCACCAGAGGTGTACGGCCAGTGTAGGAGATCGCTCCCCACACCATGATGCCGGATGTTGGCCCTGTGTGCCTCGGTCGTATGCAGTCCTGATTGTGGCGCTCACCTGCACGGCGCCAAACACGCATACGACCATCATTGGCACCAAGGCAGAAGCGACTCTCATCGCTGAAGACGACACGTCTCCATTCGTCCCTCCATTCACGCCTGTCGCGACACCACTGGAGGCGGGCTGCACGATGTTGGGGCGTGAGCGGAAGACGGCCTAACGGTGTGCGGGACCGTAGCCCAGCTTCATGGAGACGGTTGCGAATGGTCCTCGCCGATACCCCAGGAGCAACAGTGTCCCTAATTTGCTGGGAAGTGGCGGTGCGGTCCCCTACGGCACTGCGTAGGATCCTACGGTCTTGGCGTGCATCCGTGCGTCGCTGCGGTCCGGTCCCAAGTCGACGGGCACGTGCACCTTCCGCCGACCACTGGCGACAGCATCGATGTACTGTGGAGACCTCACACCCCACGTGTTGAGCAATTCGGCGGTACGTCCACCCGGCCTCCCGCATGCCCACTATAAGCCCTCGCTCAAAGTCCGTCAACTGCACTTACGGTTCACGTCCACGCTGTCGCGGCATGCTACCAGTGTTAAAGACTGCGATGGAGCTCCGTATGCCACGGCAAACTGGCTGACACTGACGGCGGCGGTGCACAAATGCTGCGCAGCTAGCGCCATTCGACGGTCAACACCGCGGTTCCTGGTGTGTCCGCTGTGCCGTGCGTGTGATCATTGCTTGTACAGCCCTCTCGCAGTGTCCGGAGCAAGTATGGTGGGTCTGACACACCAGTGTCAATGTGTTCTTTTTTCCATTTCCAGGAGTGTATCTCTCCCTCTACGTGAGTTCTCGACAGTCTCATATTTGCCCTCTGTCTACGAATCTGCTGGCTTTCACGATTCAAAAGCAACCTTAATGCCCAAAAACAATTTTTAGGCCTGCTAACTTCTTCCGCAATTCTTTAGCTTCAAACACCTTTTTTCCCACTTACGCCATAGTCCCACAGTGATCGCAGGGTCAGCGTGGTTACAACGGATTTGGCAATGTTAGTTGGAGGGATGGCAGGATGCCCTTCCCGCCGCCGCCCCGTACCCCACAGGACGGAATCAGTGTATCCCAACTGTCTGCGTCTAGTGTAAATCGTGAAATAGTGCGGACGTGTTTCAAATGTCTGCGACGCGTGTAACTGAGGCGGAACGTGGGGACCAGCCTGGTATTCACCTAGCGGGATGAGGAAAACCGCCTAAAATCACATCCAGGCTGCCCGGCACACCGGCCCTCGTCGTTAATCCGCCGGGCGGATTCCATCCGGGGCCAGCGCGCCTACCCGAGTCCAGGAAGTAGTGCGTTAGTGCTCTCGACAACCCTGGCGGGTTTTAGCTTCACACACCTCCCTTGCCGAATTCTGGGCGCTTTCAGTCAACGCTACCTGCCAGTGTCTGTAAGGGTCCATCAGTTATCTGCACGTTCCGCATTGTCAGCCAGACTCTTCACAAGGCGTCAACTCTTCAGTGAGGCTAGGAAATCTGGCAAGCTACCCACTGTGTGTTTGCGGAAAGCCTCGCTGGCGCTCGCCCTATGGTGTCTGACTTAACCCTCACGCTAGGTCTCTGGCGCCGTGAGGCTGCGACAGTGGCCACCAGCAGAGGTATCACAACAACGAGTAATGCGAGCTATCGACAGGTAACCTCGAGTTGATTCCATATTTTTAGATTTCCAGAGGTCTTTTGTCTCCGTTCTTTACAAGCGTATAATGAAGTTTCAAGCCTACGGAGTATCGTGTCAGTAGCGCGACCGGAGTCGTGGTTTTCCGCTAGGAAGCTGATAGTTCGTGCTTATTAATGGGAAGTCGTCTAGAGAAACCGAAGTGATATATCGGACTCTCCACGGAAAATTATAGGCTCTCTGCTCTCAACGTAGACAATCTAAACAGCCTATTGTTTGCACGGCATGCTGTCGGTTACTATTTACTAAAGCCATCAAATATCAAAAAAATAAAATGTTTAAGATATGATAACTGCATGATGGGAAAAAATACTCTTGACAATAAAATCTGTGAGATCCTCCTCGTAAGTACACTCCTGGAAATTGAAATAAGAACACCGTGAATTCATTGTCCCAGGAAGGGGAAGCTTTATTGACACATTCATGGGGTCAGATACATCACATGATCACACTGACAGAACCACAGGCACATAGACACAGGCAACAGAGCATGCACAATGTCGGCACTAGTACAGTGTATATCCACCTTTCGCAGCAATGCAGGCTGCTATTCTCCCATGGAGACGATCGTAGAGATGCTGGATGTAGTCCTGTGGAACGGCTTGCCATGCCATTTCCACCTGGCGCCTCAGTTGGACCAGCGTTCGTGCTGGACGTGCAGACCGCGTGAGACGGCGCTTCATCCAGTCCCAAACATGCTCAATGGGGGACAGATCCGGAGATCTTGCTGGCCAGGGTAGTTGACTTACACCTTCTAGAGCACGTTGGGTGGCACGGGATACATGCGGACGTGCATTGTCCTGTTGGAACAGCAAGTTTCCTTGCCGGTCTAGGAATGGTAGAACGATGGGTTCGATGACGGTTTGGATGTACCGTGCACTATTCAGTGTCCCCTCGACGATCACCAGAGGTGTACGGCCAGTGTAGGAGATCGCTCCCCACACCATGATGCCGGGTGTTGGCCCTGTGTGCCTCGGTCGTATGCAGTCCTGATTGTGGCGCTCACCTGCACGGCGCCAAACACGCATACGACCATCATTGGCACCAAGGCAGCAGCGACTCTCATCGCTGAAGACGACACGTCTCCATTCGTCCCTCTATTCACGCCTGTCGCGACACCACTGGAGGCGGGCTGCACGATGTTGGGGCGTGAGCGGAAGACGGCCTAACGGTGTGCGGGACCGTAGCCCAGCTTCATGGAGACGGTTGCGAATGGTCCTCGCCGATACCCCAGGAGCAACAGTGTCCCTAATTTGCTGGGAAGTGGCGGTGCGGTCCCCTACGGCACTGCGTAGGATCCTACGGTCTTGGCGTGCATCCGTGCGTCGCTGCGGTCCGGTCCCAAGTCGACGGGCACGTGCACCTTCCGCCGACCACTGGCGACAACATCGATGTACTGTGGAGACTTCACGCCCCACGTGTTGAGCAATTGGCCAGTACGTCCACCCGGCCTCCCGCATGCCCACTATACGCCCTCGCTCAAAGTCCGTCAACTGCACATACGGTTCACGTCCACGCTGTCGCGGCATGCTACCAGTGTTAAAGACTGCGATGGAGCTCCGTATGCCACGGCAAACTGGCTGACACTGACGGCGGCGGTGCACAAATGCTGCGCAGCTAGCGCCATTCGACGGCCAACACCGCGGTTCCTGGTGTGTCCTCTGTGCCGTGCGTGTGATCATTGCTTGTACAGCCCTCTCGCAGTGTCCGGAGCAAGTATGATGGGTCTGACACACCGGTGTCAATGTGTTCTTTTTTCCATTTCCAGGAGTGTATTTAAAGCATTTGGTTGAATTTTATATATACAATAAATAACACAAATTTAATGGCTGTAGATTCAAGTAAGTACACAGGAATTACAATTAAGAACGATTTATACCTGTAGCCATCACAAGGAAAATGTTCTGGGGAAGGCGAACTAAATATTGCGCCCCATTGGCAGGGCACTTAGATGCAACCGGTTTACTAAAGAGACTGCCTACGTTACGCACTTGTACGATCTTTTCTGCAGTATAGCGGATCCTTACTAGATGCGACTGACGGAGGACATCGAAAAAGTTCGGAGGAGGGCAGCTCATTTTCTGTTATCTTGAAACAGGAAGGGGAGGGAGTGTCACGGATATAATAAACGAGTTGGAGTGCCATTCATTTATACAAACATCTTTTCGGTTGCAGCGAGATCGTTTCACGAAATTTCTCCTCCTAATGTCAAAATATTTTTTGTGCCTCCGATCTACAAACGGATAAGCGACCATTGTAATAAAATAAGATAAATCAGAACTCTCATCAACGGCTATTCGCGTTTGGAACGGTCGAGACAAGGTCCTAAAGTTAGTGTAAGAACACCTTGCCAAATACGTAAAGTATGAGTTACGGAGTAGTCCTGAAGATGTAACTGTAGATGCAGATGTATCTGCATTTCTCGTCCTTGTAAGTGGATATAGCAATTGGAAATTGTGACGGGGATTGATCGGAAGTGATTTTGTACAACCTCTTATTGATCACTGATTACAGGAATCATCAGTCAAAGAGCCTTTTTCAAAATTTAATTGGAATAGCGTAGTTACTAAAGTCAACGATTTACCACATTTTAAATTACTAGAAAAGAACAAGATTAATTTAAACAAAATCGTTAGCGCACGTGCATGGAGATCCCATGTGAACCGACTCCACTCTGTGCTGTAATTTAACTTACCGAAGCTACAAAGCAAGAACGTTTAAAGGTTCACATCCCAAAGAAGGTCCCAGAATTTAGTATTTATCCATCTTCAGCAACTGTAGTCGTATATAATGAAATAATGACTAACCTGTTGCATAAAAGAAATTTCTTTGCCGGTTCCGGGCACTTAGTGTCCTTCTTCAGGAGGTTTTACCTTCTGAAAAGGGGCACTAAGTGCCCGAAACCGGTATTGAAATTAAATTTCTTTTATGCAACTGGTTGTACGTTATTTCATTGTCTCAGAATTTACATTGCGAAGACTGCAGTGTGTATGCATTACGACTTACACAGCTAAACTAGATCCAACTACCATGCCAAGTTCGAAGTCTTTTAATTCCCGTCGCGCGGCCATAATCACATAAGACACCTTTTCACATGGATCAGCTGAATATGAATGGCAGCTCCGGCAAGGCACCGCCCTTTTATACCTTGTGTACGCGATATTACCGCCATCTGTACATGTACATATCGTATCCCACGACTTCTGTCTCCTCAGCGTATTCTGAAATTGAGTTACGTTTCGGTTATTTGGGCTACATAAAACTTTATAAATCGTGGAACATAATTTTGTAGAGAAAAATCATTGAGGATGGTATAATTCTTTTATATCCGTGAAAAGATCTGCAACAAGACAAGTGGTTCTTCATAAATTTTGCAACGTCTTCGACTGATTGAGGACAGTAACTTGAACGTCAGTTCGTTCATAAACTAGCAGGGCTACACCATTTTTAATATTCTCTAACAACAGCATTCTTCTTAGTCGTCTTTCCCCTCAATACGCGATTATTCTTCTACAAATGTTTATTCAATCACCTGGCCGAGTTGGCGGTAGAATACGAGGCCTGGGCTACGTCCTTGAGAGCCGAGTTCCTTTGTCACTTGTCTGAGACACCTGTCTTAAGCAGTAAATGACATGTCACGTCAACGACGGTCGCAAGCGTAAAAACTCAAAAGATCACTTGTCCGAGCGCCACTCTACATATTATTTCATAGTAACGTCACCGCCTCCTTTCTGATTTTGTGATAATGACGCCCGAAAGCGTAGTACACTAATACAAACTCCGATGGAGAATGATACCTACTCGCGCTTCAGCAACACAACTTATACGAATGGTCAGGCTGAAAGCGAGCCTAGTGCTCGTTTGCAGTAGTAAACATCAATCAATTAAGTTTATGAGCGGAATAGCAGTTAAATCACTTATGCACGCAACCTTATACGTGGGGAAGCCGCAGCTATGAGTATTCATCTTGGGTATTAATAACCTCTTCAGCTGTATTTGGTCCTTTATTACCGTACCACTACCTGTTTCGCGCCGCTAAAAGTCACATCTTCAGGTAACATACGATTAAAAAATTAGAGCAGAAAAGCTGGCAGTTTTTAATGCATGACATACAGTCTTTTAGCGATGTTTCATTTTGACTAACAACGAATTTTGAGAGAAAGATTCCGAGCTTTTCCGCTCTAATGTTTTAATCACATGTCATCTGAAGATGTAGCTTTTAGCTCCAAGAAACCGGTAGTGGTACAGTAATAAACTACCAAATACAGCTGAAGCGGTTATTAATACCCAAGATAAATCACGTATGCTTACGCTGAATCATTAAGATGTTATCTCCCTGACTAGAATTACTTTAGATTCAAAAGAAAACTTTCGTATCAACACCAACAAGACAAAAAAAACAATTAATCAAGTCAGACCACTCTGACGAAGCCAGACTAAATGTTGGACGGGTTACACAGGTAATGTTAAAAACACACTTTTAAAAATCAATTAACATTCAGTCGGGAATAAAATCACAAGTAACTTCAATTACTCACAACACAGATAATGAAAAAAATCCTTTGGTATAACGATCGTTAAAGGAATGCTTGATACTGTTTGTACAATATAGTAACTGTTTAAATAACTATTTCTTAAAACGTGGGAAAAGCCTCAGCTTGATATAAGGAAACATTCATCTCATCTACTTGCACTCGCAGAAAGAAAGGAACATCAGGATAAATTTGTACACCAGTCTGAAACACGATGGGCCAGAGAAACTTTATCTTTAGCAATCAGCCACGTGGTCGGCAGCTTGCGTAATGATTTTCCATGTCGTAGGTACAGGGTGTTTCAAAAATGACCGGTATATTTGAAACGGCAATACAAACTAAACGAGCAGCGATAGAAATACACCGTTTGTTACAATATGCTTGGGACAACAGTACATTTTCAGGCAGACAAACTTTCGAAATTACAGTAGTTACAATTGTCAACAACAGATGGCGCTGCGGTCTGGGAAACTCTATAGTACGATATTTTCCACATATCCACCATGCGTAGCAATAATATGGCGTAGTCTCTGAATGAAATTACCAGAAACCTTTGACAACGTGTCTGGCGGAATGGCTTCACATGCAGATGAGACGTACTGCTTCAGCTGCTCAATCGTTTCTGGATTCTGGCGGTACACCTGGTCTTTCAAGTGTCTCCACAGAAAGAAGTCACAGGGGTTCATGTCTGGCGAATAGGGAGGCCAATCCACGCCTCCTCCTGTATATTTCGGAAGGTCCAAAACAATCACACAATCATCGAAATGTTCATTCAGGAAATTAAAGACGTCGGCCGTGAGATGTGGCCGGGCACCATCTTGCATAAACTACGAGGTGTTCGCAGTGTCGTCTAAGGCAGTTTGTACCGCCACAAATTCACGAAGAATGTCCAGATAGCGTGATGCAGTAATCGTTTCGGATCTGAAAAATGGGCCAATGATTCCATTGGAAGGAATGGCGGCCCAGACCAGTACTTTTTGAGGATGCACGGACGATGGGACTGCAACATGGGGCTTTTCGGTTCCCCATATGCGCCAGTTCTGTTTATTGACGAAGCCGTCCAGGTAAAAATAAGCTTCGTCAGTAAACCAAATGTTGCCCACATGCATATCGCCGTCATCAATCCTGTGCACTATATGGTTAGTGAATGTCTCTCGTGCAGCAATGGTAGCGGCGCTGAGGGGTTGCCGCGTTTGAATTTTGTATGGATAGAGGTGTAAACTCTGGCGCATGAGACAATACGTGGACGTTGGCGTCATTTGGACCGCAGATGCAACACGGCGAACGGAAACCCGAGGCCGCTGTTGGATCACCTGCTGCACTAGCTGCGCGTTGCCCTCTGTGGTTGCCGTACGCGGTCGCCCTACCTTTCCAGCACGTTCATCCGTCACGTTCCCAGTCCGTTGAAATTTTTCAAACAGATCCTTTATTGTATCGCTTTTCGGTCCTTTGGTTACATTAAACCTCCGTTGAAAACTTCGTCTTGTTGCAACAACACTGTGTTCTAGGCGGTGGAATTCCAACACCAGAAAAATCCTCTGTTCTAAGGAATAAACCATGTTGTCCACAGCACACTTGCACATTGTGAACAGCACACGCTTACAACAGAAAGACGACGTACAGAATGGCGCACCCACAGACTGCGTTGTCTTCAATATCTTTCACATCACTTGCAGCGCCATCTGTTGTTGAAAATTGTAACTACTGTAATTTCGAAAGTTTGTCCGCCTGAAAATGTACTGTTGTCCCAAGCATGTTGCAACAAACGGTGTATTTCTATCGCTGCTCGTTTAGTTTTTATTGCCGTTTCAAATATACCGGTCATATTTGAAACACCCTGTACGAAAAATACAGACATATATAGGATAAAGCAAAGTCTCATAGGATTTGAAATTCAATGTAAGCAGCACCCTTGGATTGATAATAACGTTGAGCTGAAGGCTCTCCATGAGGCGCAAATCATGTGGTGTAGCATAGCTAACCAATACAAGGAAACACCGAACTCAGGAAATCAATTTAAAACACAGAAAAAATTTTAACACACACACACACACACACACACACACACACACACACACACACACACACACACACACACACACTAAATTAGTATTAACTAAAGCAAGACATAGGTTGGACGAAGCACTCTCCCATTGCATTCAGATACACTGTTTGATGAAAAGTATCCGGTCACCCTCAAAAACATACGTTTTAGCATTGTGCTGCCACCTACTCCATATTAGCGACGTCAGTAGTCATCGTGATAGAGCAGAATGGGGCGCTCCGGGGAACTCACGGACTTCGAACGTGGTCAGGTGTTTGGGTGTCACCTGTGCCATACTTCTGTACGCGAAATTTACAGACTCCTAAACATCCCTAGGTCCACTGTTTCCAGATGTGATAGTGAAGTGGTAACGTGAAGCGACACGTACAGCACAAAAACGTACTGGCACGCCACGTCTGTTGACTGACCGAGACCACCGACAGTTGAAGAGCGTCGTAATGTATAATAGGCAGACATGTATCCAGTCCATCACACAGGAATTCCAAACTGCACCAGGATCCACTGCAAGTATTATAACAGTTACGTGGGAGGTGAGAAAACGTGGATTCCATTGTCGAGCGGTTGCTCGACGCTTCCTTGGTGTAAGGAGGGTAAACATTGGACGATTGAACAGTGGGAAAAGGTTGTGTGGAGTGACCAATCACGGTACACAATGTGGCGATCCGCTGTCAGTGTGAGGGTATGGCAAATACCCGTTGAACGTCATGTGCCAGCGTATTGCCAACAGTAAAACTCTGAGTTGATGGTGTTATGGTGTGGTCGTGTTTTTCATGGAGGGGGCTCACACCCCTTGTTGTTTTGCGTGGCACTATCACAGCACAGGCCCACATTGATTTTTTTAAGCACCATCTTGCTTTCCACTGTTGAAGACCAGTTAGGGGATGGCGATTGCATCTTTCAACACGATCGAGAACCTGTTCATAATGCACGGCCTGTGGCGGAGTGGTTACACGACCATAACATCCCTTTAATGTACTGGCCTGCACAGAGTCCTGAAACCAATAGAACACCTTTGGGATGTTTTGGAACGCCGATTTATTGCCAGGCCTCATCGACCGACATCGATACCTCTCCTCAGTACAGCACTCCCTGACGAATGGGCTGCCATTCCCCAAGAAACCTTCCAGCACCTGACAGAACGTATGCCTGCAAGAATGGAAACAGTCATCAAGGCTAAGGGTGTGGCAACACCATATTGAATTCCAGCATTACCAATGGAGGGCGCCACGAACTTGTAAGTCATTTTCAGCTAGGTTGCCAGATACTTTTGATCAGATAGTGTAGATACTCCAGCCATACGGTTTACCATTGCCGTGTGACTAGGGCCTCCCGTCGGGTAGACCGGTCGCCTGGTGCAAGTCTTTCGAGTTGACGCCACTTCAGCGACTTGCGTGTCGATGCGGATGAAATGATGATGATAAGGACTACACAACACCCAGTCCCTGAGAGGAGAAAATCTCCGACCCAGCCGGGAATCGAAGCCGGACCGTTAGATATGACATTCTGTCGCGCTGATCACTCAGCTACCAGGGGCGGACGGTTTACCATTGCCATGCTGCTAAGAGACGTAATAGTAACTCAACCACGACCAAATGCTTACACATTCCAACTGTGTAAACCTACATAACAAGAGAGGACCAGAGCAGATAACCTCACCTTCCGATGAGCCAGCGAGCAGTGTTATTCCACGCTCCTGTTCAGAGATCCCAAGGTAGTAGCGGAAATGGACAGAGAAAATACGTTCCGACTACCTGCACTGACGTATACAGTAGCTACTGACCAATCTCCCCTTACGTCTCTTTGGCCCAGTAGAAGTCTCTCCCACAAAAACTGGCTGAACAGCCACTGCCACTCATAAAATCTCTGACCAAGGGTCATGAAAGCATCACACACAGTCATTCACATACACTCTCTCTAGCAGACAAGAGAAGAATAGGAAACGGAGACACAAACGTACAAGATGGAAAGGTAATAAACAAGTGGTAAAAGGAAACACAGGGCTATATATATACTTAGTATACCTATAGATATATGAAATGCAAAGCATAAATTGTGAAATGGCAGTCTCATTAAACATTCTGCTGCTCCTCCTCCAGAAACCAAAGCACGTATGTATCGACCAGCAGAGGTCCAAATAAGTATAGAAAGGCTGAAGGATCTCAATAGAACCAATGGAACGCCTCACATTGAAACGCTTCAATGGAACACATCTGGGGCACTGTCGTGTGCCAGCTCTGTGCCGACAGGGCACCGGCCCATAATTTACAGGAATTGCACGGCCTGTGGATAGATGTATGGTGCCAGACACTGTACCGCTAGAAACCTATCGAGAGCTTACTCACTGTACCACAAATCGCTGTGAACCAATATGCTGCTAAGCGATTGGTCACAATGTTCTGGTATGTCAGTGCAAATTAGAATATTAATATTCTAAGAGAACGCGTATCAGAGGAAAATAATCTAGAAACTTTGTGCATTACTTATTCAAATCCTTGTTGTGGTGCTCCACTTTGATGTCGCTTTGTTGAAGGTTGAATCGTTATTGGAACACTGGACAGCATCGAAAAGAACTGACACTCTGTTCGGAGCAGCTCTCAGACAGAGGGTTCCTATTAAATCGGGTCAGTGCAAATTCGTTAAAGAGAGTTGATTGTCCAATATCTCGTTAGAGTAGCCCTTCCTCGGCTGTTGTCGGCTGTAATCGAATTTCTCATCACAGCGACGAGAGCAGCGGAGCGGTGCGCGGGGAGGCGGTGGAGCATGCCCACTGTGTGCGGCAGATATCTGCTGGAGCAGGGGGTTGGCTTTCAGCCACGTTCACCAGTATGTGAGCACCGACACATGTGACTGCGATCAGGGCTAACAATGTGGTGATATTAAAATGGAAACGGGACTCTGAAGAAGGTCTCTGTCAGTCGAACCCTCGATCTATAGACTTCAAATCACTGTGAGGTGTACGGCAGAGACTCCACAGCGTTGTACTGGTCGTTAGGGTTTCTCCTCATTCCATTAGAGTATGGAGCGTGGAAGAGATCTTAAATGCTTCCGTGCGTACTGTAGTTAGTCTTGTCTTTGTAGCCTCTTTGAGAGTGATACGTATGTCGTAATATAGTCCCAGATTCGTTAATTAAGCCTAGTTCTTGAAACACTGTACGTAGCCTTTGGAGGATAGCTAGTTTCTGCCTACAAGCGGCTACAAGTTACAGGTGTTCAACAGTTCCATGACAGTCACCTATGGTTCAAACTAACCTGTGAGCATTCGTCCTGCTCATCTTCGTATATATCTAGAATCACCATACGTCTATATATTTTAGCTTTGGCAATTCAGATATTTTTGAAATGCCTGTGCTAGCAGGACAGAGCGGATTAGGTTGTGGAATGGGGCCAAAATAAATTGCTGTCAGTTGCACTCAACAAACAAATTTTATTTATCAATACACAATATTACAAGAAGGCTGGAAAACAATAAAACACTTTAATCGACCTCGTTTGATTAGCTTTAGATCGGCTGAAGGCCACACTCAAAATCCAAGACACAAGGCATAAACAAGAAACTGAAATACAAGGTTATTCTGGAGGTTTCACCCAATAATATTTTCTAAATCTTCAATCTAAACAGGCTGAAGGTCTTAGAAATTTAATTTTAATGGAATTTGGCTGGAGGCTGCATATTAAGCAATAACAAGAGTTTCAATCAAAAGGCAGAAGGCCTTATCTTAAAACATCTCATGTAAAATTCGGCTGAAAGCCCGATATAAAAGAGCAATAATCTCATACCTTAAGGGCAAGAGAAGAACATTAATGTAAGAGATATTGATACTCGGCTCAAGGCCACACATCAACCAAACAGGGAAATTACTATATAACACACAAGGAACGGCGCTCAGAAGTTTCCAAGAGTCGATCTGAGATTGTAACAAAAAAAAAAAAGCTCTGAGCCCCATGGGACTTAACATCTGTCGTCATCAGTCCCAGAGAACTTAGAACTACTTGAACCTAACTAACCTAAGGACATCACACATATCCATGCCCGAGGCAGGATTCGAACCTGCGACCGTAGCGGTCACGCGGTTTCAGACTGGAGCGTCTAGAACGGCACGGCCACACCGGCTGGCAGATAGTAACACTAAAGCCGTTTAGATGAGACAGGCAGCCTGTCCAAAGACTTCTTAATCGGAAGGCAACCCAATCGACAGACAGCCGACCCACCAATCAACAAAAATAGTTCCGCTCGACGCATCCAGCAAAACGACCACAAGATTTCAGTACTACGACACACAGAATATTGGTACCCACAACGACCGACAACACCTCTGCTGTCGAACTACACGCCGCGCTGGATAGCAACAACACGACGAGGAAAATACACTGCTGAAAATTACGCCACGACCAGGGCAGGTGACGGGAACGTCAATGGCCACAAGGCAGAAGATACCGCTGGTAAATTTCAATAACAAGGAATAAATTAAGTTAAACTCCACAGGAAGACGTCCTGAATCTTAGCCGACTTGAATAAACACACGTTGTTGCTTGTGGGAATGTCCCAAAAGCGACAGCCAGGATCAAACGAAGAAATTTAAACAGTTGAGGCGCGATAGCAGGTAAAGTGAGGGCTCAACTTTCATGTCCAAGATCGGTGGCACCCGCAAGCAGCACCTCACATTGCAACCGCGCGTGCACACCGCCAGTGGCCGCAGCCAGAGAACACGCGACGGAGACTTGCTTGCTGCTCCACGCTAACCGACCGACTGCCCAGGCCCGGAAACAGTGAAAAGACCAAATATATGTTGGCCGACGACAGACCAACCGAACGACCAACCAACGGTCGTCCCGCTCCAATCTCCCTCCGTCGAACAGTTCATGCGTGTCGCCAGCGGTCGGCGAGCACCGTCCCCGACTTCGCGGCTGCTGCTTCCCGACTGCACTGCTGGTCCGTCTCCAACCGACTGCCAGACACACGACCACCCGGAAATACTATCGGTCGCTCCACGACAGTGCACTTATCGATACGCGCTGCTGCTGCCGCTCACCGGCAAGTAAGGCAGGAAATTAGTAACGCCAGTAAATGGAATAAGAAAACGAGACAGCAGTACCGTAATAGAAGGTGACAAACAATAAAGGGCATGAAAACGAGCCGTGCACGACAGAATTTTGACTTTTATTTTTTTCTCGTATAGTGAACAATTTACAAGGGGCGTTCAATAAATAAAGTAACAGATTTTTTTTCCCGGCCAGTTTTGATTGAAACGCGGAATTCGTTGTGCGACATCGTGGAATATTCCCACTTCAGCCCCTATAGTTTCATGAAGTCCCTTTAGGTTGTGGCTCTACACGTAGCCTTCAAGATGGTGCCTGTAACGGAAGCGGGTTCCAAACAGTCATTGAGTTTCTTTTGGTACAAAACCAGAGCATCGCAGGTATTCACAGACACTTTCAGAATGTCTGCGGAGACGTGACAGAGAGCGAAAGCACGGTGAATCGTTCGGCGAGAACTCGCGACAAGATCACACAACCGCATGCTAGCCGGCTACACATAGCAGTGAAGGAACGGCGTCAGCGTATATATCGTTAAAAATCGCTAACGAACTTCTCCGTGAAGACGCAAGGCCTCACACAATTGCCGGCCGCGGTGGTCGTGCGGTTCTAGGCGCTCCAGTCCAGAGCCGCGCTGCTGCTACGGTCGCAGGTTCGTATCCTGCCTCGGGCATGGATGTGTGTGATGTCCTTAGGTTAGTTATGTTTAAGTAGTTCTAAGTTCTAGGGGACTGATGACCACAGCAGTTGAGTCCCATAGTGCTCAGAGCCATTTCAGCCATTTGAGCCTCACACAATTCTCCACATCAGAGACGAGTTCACAGAACATCGCTGGACTGTTCTCCATCATCCACCATACAGCCCGGATCTCTCTCCTTCCTACTTCCGTCTGTTTCGCCCAATAAAGGATACACTCGACGGGAAGCAATACTTGGATAAGGGGAAAGTTACCGAAGCAGTGTGACATTGGCTCCGACGTCGACCAGAAGAATGCTGGCATGCCGGCATACAAGCCTTCCCGTTAAGGTGGTGAAAGGCCGTCTCAATGAATGAAAATTATGTTTAAAAATAGGGATTTGTAACCAAAGGAGTGGAGAACAACGTGCTGTACTCGAATTCTGAATAAAACCAAGTTAATTTCGAAAAAAAACGTGTTGAGTTAACTATTGAATGCCCCTCGTATAAACTTTTTACTTTGGTTATTTTGTATTGTGGACATCCATAGGTGTAGAATTGAATCATGATGAACAAGGCCGCTTCAGCTAAATGATAAATCTTTGTTTCTGATTCATCTAGTTTCGCGGAATTAGAGCCATATTTTGAGATAGAAATTGTTACAATTCTGTATCCCTGAAGATGTGTCTCTAACGCCGTGAAAGTAGTTGGATCAGAAATAAAGATTTGTCTTACAGCTGAAGTGGTCTTATTTACCAGTCTTATTCACTGTGGTTATGTATGATGTGTGCAATAGTTTCGTTTTGTTTGTCTCGTACGTAATCTGGCGTCACGAAACGGAACTGAGGTTGGATTGGTAGTGGGTTCTCGTCCAACTGTTTACAGTTTTTTTTTTTTTTACCTTTGAGTTTTCTAAAATTTTGTGGGAGTTATCGCTTAAATTAACAGAAATAATTTGTATGTTTGATGTTCTCTAAATAAAAGTGCGCTCTGTGTCAGGAGTGGTTGCTTTGGATATGGTGACCTTTTATACGCTGATGGCCTTACTGAGTGGACATGAATCTTTCATTTTTGTCTTATTACATGTTCACGGATATTGAAATTTTTATTCGTATGTACCACAGGCAGAACAACATGACTAGCGTATGGTCAAGCCGAGAAATGTGCATTTTAATATAGCTAACGCAAGAAGTCTACGCGGCCCATTTTCGTGATCAAACTGTATGGTTAGCGAGCAAAATAAAGCCGACACTGCTGCTGGAGGGCGCTGCGAGCTCAAAATCACGTTAATCAGCTCGCGCCGTGCGTCTTCCGACGTTAGATGTCCCATCGCCTTGCACGTCAACCTTAGCTGCCTCCTTCAGTGTGTCGACGGCATGAGGCGGCGAGTTCGGAGATGACGTCATAGGTTCCGCTAGCCAGTTTAAAGCGAGCACACGGAGCTTATTTCTGATGTCTAGTTTGTATACGAGAGCAGAAACTAGGCAGGATGGCGGCAGTTAACCGACGGCAGCACCACTCCTTTCGTCCGGTCTCGGGTCGTCGGCTTGCGCCGTAAAGCCCCAGCATCAATTAGATGCCGGGCCGTCGCTTCGTGACGCGCCAGGCAATCTCTGCCGCGCACCGCAGCCTGCTCTGCCTTCGATAAAACAAGCCCGAGTCTGCACACGCCCCTATCCGCACTCCACTCCTCCTTTACTTGCTCCTCCCCTTCCCTCTCCCCACCCTGTCCTGCCCCCACCCCTCCTCACCCCTCTTCCCTAACAACAATGTTCAATAAAGTTGCCAATATCTCGGATGGGCGCGCTTAGGGGTCAGTAACGCCGTCGTAACGGCCGCGATAGATCGATTCCCTCATACTTTCCATAAAAAAAGGCTCGGATCACGACCGATCTCCGGCAGAGATTAGAATTCGATACCCCCCGGCGTCTGGCACCAACTGCACACCTCGCCTCGGGCGTGTCCCTATAATCTGAAATGAAACATCTCCCTCTACGGCCGTCTTCTCGTAGCGAGCAAGAGAAGAGTTAATCGAGCGAAGTTTCACTTCCCCTGTGATATACTGTGTCATTACACCCGTGACATCGGGGAACCTAACTTTGTTTTACGTGACACTTCGCAACCTTGTTGGGCAACGTCGCATTTCGAAGGTGCCAGCAGCGCAGGATTGCGCCATGTAATTGGTAATTGCTTTCTTGCCGAGGCAGTGTCGCAATTGCATTTTGTACATGCAAAATGTATTTAATATTAAATCTGATTCAACTATTAAATAGATATTACTGTGTAGCAAATTCAGTGAATACTTCTTATAAGCTTAGTGAATTCTGCATGGGCTATTTGGTGCCATCGTAAAATCTAATCTGATGAGTATGCTGGTATAATCATTTAAATAGTGTCTTATGATTTTTTTATTTTAAAGGCTGGATTTTTACAAATATGAAGAAAGCGAAAAATTTAAATATTACAATTTGACATCTTGCCCCTCACGAGCACCACCTGGCGGGTAGAACATACGTCTGTGTACAAATGTTTGAGCCAGCTTCGTATGCCTCCTTTGCTGAGCGATGCCGGCACTGTAGCTCAGCGTGTTCGGTCAGAGGCTAAGCTGCCCTCCGTAATAAAAAAAAATTGAGTGAACGGATCGACGATGAACTTGAACAGGTAGAATGGGACGTCCGCCACGAACAAATGCAACGAATAATAGCAAACAAAATGAAATCAGAAAAAAAGTGGTAACGTGTTTGCCTACCATGCAGCGGACCCGGGACATTTTCTCCGCCCACGGACTGGCTGTTGTGTTGTCCTCATTATCACCGACGCGCAAGTCGCCCAATGTGGCGTCGCGTGACGTAAGACTTGCACTCGGCGGCCGAACTTCCCCGAATGGGGCCTCCCGGACATCAATGTCACACGATCATTTCTCCATTTGAGCCAGCTGCTTGTTGACGCTCCGATTAGGCATAGGTTTTAATACTGGAGCTGAACCTTGTTCTACAAGTTCTAAACTTTTTGATAATTGGGCTTTCAAAGATTTTATAACTTTTTAATGCCTTATCTTTTGTACCTTGCTGTTCTTTAGGAAACACCTGCCGCTCCTTACTCTCCTCTAATCTTAAAAGCAAATATCTGATGGTAAATCATGTTTTAACAGCGATATAGACAATTTTTGGCACAAACATTGACAATGACCATGGACTCATTCAGGAATTTTATTTGCTTTATTAACAAGACATGTAAGCACAGCAAATACAGAAATACTTTATTCTCAGTATTGGCTGTAAAACTGCAAGTGATTCATTTCTTTATAATTTTTTTTAAATTAACCCTATGGTTAATTCCCCGCATAGAATGTCGTTACCTATTCCTGCGAGAGGAGAACAAATATATGCGAGCAAACTGACACATGAAAACTTACCAAACGAAATTACCGTGTAAATATTCACCCGGTTTTTTCATTGTATTATTTTAAATTATGTAGGCGCTGTTGTGGCAAATAGTATAATATGGAAGTACTAATATAATGAGGCTAGGAGGGCGCTTCTGGTATCACTATCCGAGCTTCGCTATCACATTTGCTAATGGTGCTTAGAAAGAGCGACTGTCGACAAACCTCGTTATGAGCTCCAATTTCTATGATTTTCTCGTCGCTGTCATTTCGTGAGATTTATGTGCGAGGAAGTAATATGTTGCCCACCTCTTCCTGAAACGCACTCTCTTAGCATTTCAATATCGAATCATTCGTAATGCACAACACCTCCCTTGAAGCATTTGCCACTCCGTAAAGCTCTAGCGCGAACTAAACGATCCCGTGAGGAAATGCGTCGCTATTCGTTGGATTTTTTTAAACACCTTCCATTGAACCAACCTACTGTAAACTTCCTCTAATTTCAGACATAAATTCTGTGTTACAACGATGACCATTTTCGACCTACAGTTGGTGATGAGTGGTATTTGGGGTTCATTACATTCATTGTTGACAATCACGTATGCGCTCTTCTGCGGAGCGATTAAAAGCTTATCGGAGCCGGAAGAATCTATAACCGTGCTGTAAACATTGATCGAAGTGATTTCGACCTAAAAAACCAAATGTGTTCGGCCTGTGAAACAATTTTGTGTGTGTATCATATTTTCCAGAACTCTGTGCTATATTAAATTATTTGTTACAGTGGTACAAATCAACTAACAATATATACAGATTAAGTTTATACAAATGGGTATAATAACGAATAAAAATAGTACATCATAAATTATTCTAATTTCTAAGTAACACACTGCTTCAATAAGTACGGAAGAAGAAATTTCTGACACTTGCATAGATACGAAATCTTCCACCTGTAAATCATCGTACGGCAGAAGCTGCAGTGCAAATAAAGCAGAATCAAAAGCGAAAATGTTGTGTTTCAAGCAACATTTTAAACTGGTGTCGCTGGTCAAATCTGGTGACAATTATTAAGAGCGAGGATTGATTTGCAACACATTACGTAACTTGCCTAGCGCTTTACGCGTCGCCTGGAATAACCATGGTTTATTCAAATGTCGTCGCGGAAGTTCGAAAAATGGCCCAACACACGAAACTGCAGTAACATAAATAAAGGTTACAAATTCAGCCACTTCTTAAATAGAAACCTCTGGAAGAAATGCAACATTTTCTCTATAGGACAGTTGTACAGAACCTGTACTCGAAAAAGACTAAGACCATTTTCCTGGGATAAGGGAGTTTAGGTTGCTTACAGAGACATGTAGACAGTGTTCCACTCAATATGCAAATGCATCATCATCTACATTCATCGATGAAGTTCGACAAATCTTTTCCGTCTTTAGTATGTTAATTCCAACACGTCGTGGTCCACCATACGTCTCTTACCCTTTTGGATCTACATTTCTAAACGTTTTTAGAATATCTATCTTTTTTTTCATTCTGTTTACATGTTGCTTGCATTGCTGCTTATTTGTCTCCATTTTTTCTGTTATTGCAAATATTTGAAGCTCATTTCTTATGTCTTCGCTTTTTATTCTGTCTTCTACTTCACAGTCTTCAACTTATTTGAGGAATTCTACTTCTGACGTCACTGTTCAATTTATGTCTTCTTGTTTGTCTAAGATCCACAAGCACCACTGCAACTGCCTTTTCAGTTGTCTTTTTGTTTAATTTTCTTAATATTGTTCCACATATACCCTCAAATTTTGCTGTTTTCTTCTTTATATCTGTATCATAATCAAAAGAATGGTCGCGGCCCAGGTAGCTAAAATAACCTACTCGCTGGACAATTTTGTTTTCTGTTATTGTTTGTGAGCGCACCTATTGTTTCCCCCGGATACCTGTCACTATTGTCTTGTCTATAGAAATTTTGAAATTATGATTTTCGCCAATTACATTTAATTTAAGAACATTTCTTTGGATTTCTTCTGATGAAGTGGGCGTTACACTCTGGTCGCCAGCATGTATAAATGTTTTTTATATAAAGCTCCTTATCTGGTTTTATTCCTTTGATTCCACATTCCGTTTTAATAAGGTAATTCAAACATAAATTGTATGTAAATTTATATATAAATTAGAGATAGACTGCAACCTTTTTTTACTCCTTGGTTAGTAAAACTCCATTCCTACTTATTTTGTTAAATGTTTTTACTACAGATTTAGTCCCCTTTTATGGCCCATATCAAGGGTCATGGAAATCCATTTTTCTGTAATATTGAGTAGAGTTTTGTCCTGCATGATTTGACAAACACCTTGACATGGTCAATAAAAGCTTTTTGTATCTCGTTATTAAATTCTTCTCTTTTGTTAGTATCTTCAAAGGCATTGTTGTTCGACCAAATCCAGTACGGTCTTCAGTTAAAATTGTTTCGGCTATTGGTCTAAATCTTAAAATTAAATGTTTTGCGTGTACTTTGTATCCAGCTGTTCCCCTACAATTATTATAGTCTTACCGGCCAGAGTGGCCTAACGGTTCTAGGCGCTACAGTCTGGAACCGCGCGACCGCTACGGTCGCAGGTTCGAGTCCTGCCTCGGGCATGGATGTGTGTGATGTCCTTAGGTTAGTTAGGTTTAAGTAGTTCTAAGTTCTAGGGGACTGATGACCTCAGAAGTTAAGTCCCATAGTGCTCAGAGCCATTTGAACCTAATTATAGTCTTTTCGATGTACTTTTTTTAGACAACTGAATACACAACAGCTGTTGTCTCTCTCAGCATAAATTTAGGAAATGTAAGGAAAAATCTTAGTTTGAGGAGAATCCCGCCGTATTTTAATAACTCGCTTCTAATGCGAACTGTACCAGCTGCCTTCCTGGTTTTCATTGTTTTTGTAAAGCTTCTTTTAATTCTAGCAGTGTCAGTATATCCACCCCTTTCTCCACCTTATAAAATCAATAGGGGATAAAATCATTAATAGTGATGCAAAGTTCCCCCCGTACTGTATAATGGCTTGTACAGTAGGTATGTACGTATTAACATAGAATGTAGCTACTAGACCTGTGTTATTTGCCACTTTTGGCACAGTGTACATCATTTTTAGTCACAGACAATGTGAAGCAAATGATTTTGTACCAAGGCAGGAACCGTTGTCCAGCGGGTTGACCGTCACCAGGATGCGATGATTCTCCGACCTTTTATGCGGAGGTGGATAACGGGGAGCGCATCTCGGCCTAAAATTGGCTCTAATGGACCGCCTCGTTAATATCCTTAATGTGCGGCAGTTAGCAGACATTCTCAGCGTGTCGTCTGTGTAAATGCGGCGATATCTCAGGGAGACGGCCGACATACGAGAGCGGCCACCGACGACAAGTCTCGCCACCAATAAACAACCGACTGCGCGCCGTGTGCGGTGCCGGCTCCCCGGTCCGCAAACGATGTCGTCCGAGGCGTGCCGGGAACACGACATCACTTCTAATTAAGCGCGCAGGCCCGCTTATTAAAGCGTTCCCCTTTCGCGGAAACAGGTGTTATAGTCCCGGGATAGGCCGTGCCGCGCCGTGACTCGTTAGTCTCGTACGGTGCCGTCTGGTCCGTTTGGGAGCGGCGCGTTCGCTTTGGAGGACGGCCGGTCTGACTCCAGCGGTCGTTGTCCGTGTGGAGGAGGCGATGGGCCAGAACGGACGCACAGCTACGGCGGATCTTCCAAAATAGGGCGTCACCTGCAGGGCCAGTAGCTGCCTAAATATCATTCCAAATAAATGAAACATCGCCAAGTGACGCAATATTAATTCTTTATTGTCAACTGGCTTCCCCACTTCAAAAGACTCATTTTCCGAAACTACGCTACCGGCCATTAAAATTACTACAGCAAGAAGAAATGCAGATGATAAACGGATACTCACTGACCAAATACACTCCTGGAAATGGAAAAAAGAACACATTGACACCGGTGTGTCAGACCCACCATACTTGCTCCGGCCACTGCGAGAGGGCTGTACAAGCAATGATCACACGCACGGCACAGCGGACACACCAGGAACTGCGGTGTTGGCCGTCCAATGGCGCTAGCTGCGCAGCATTTGTGCACCGCCGCCGTCAGTGTCAGCCAGTTTGCCGTGGCATACGGAGCTCCATCGCAGTCTTTAACACTGGTAGCATGCCGCGACAGCGTGGACGTGAACCGTATGTGCAGTTGACGGACTTTGAGCGAGGGCGTATAGTGGGCATGCGGGAGGCCGGGTGGACGTACCGCCGAATTGCTCAACACGTGGGGCGTGAGGTCTCCACATACATCGATGTTGTCGCCAGTGGTCGGCGGAAGGTGCACGTGCCCGTCGACCTGGGACCGGACTGCAGCGACGCACGGATGCACGCCAAGACCGTAGGATCCTACGCAGTGTCGTAGGGGACCGCACCGCCACTTCCCAGCAAATTAGGGACACTGTTGCTCCTGGGGTATCGGCGAGGACCATTCGCAACCGTCTCCATGAAACTGGGCTACGGTCCCGCACACCGTTAGGCCGTCTTCCGCTCACGCCCCAACATCGTGCAGCCCGCCTCCAGTGGTGTCGCGACAGGCGTGGTGGAGGGACGAATGGAGACGTGTCGTCTTCAGCGATGAGAGTCGCTTCTGCCTTGGTGCCAATGATGGTCGTATGCGTGTTTGGCGCCGTGCAGGTGAGCGCCACCATCAGGACTGCATACGACCGAGGCACACAGGGCCAACACCCGGCATCATGGTGTGGGGAGCGATCTCCTACACTGGCTGCACACCTCTGGTGATCGTCGAGGGGACACTGAATTGTGCACGGTACATCCAAACCGTCATCGAACCCATCGTTCTACCATTCCTAGACCGGCAAGGGAACTTGCTGTTCCAACAGGACAATGCACGTCCGCATGTATCCCGTGCCACCCAACGTGCTCTAGAAGGTGTAAGTCAACTACCCTGGCCAGCAAGATCTCCGGATCTGTCCCCCATTGAGCATGTTTGGGACTGGATGAAGCGTCGTCTCACGCGGTCTGCACGTCCAACACGAACGCTGGTCCAACTGAGGCGCAAGGTGGAAATGGCATGGCATGCCGTTCCACAGGACTACATCCAGCATCTCTACGATCGTCTCCATGGGAGAATAGCAGCCTGCATTGCTGCGAAAGGTGGATATACACTGTACTAGTGCCGACATTGTGCATGCACTGTTGCCTGTGTCTATGTGCCTGTGGTTCTGTCAGTGTGATCATGTGATGTATCTGACTCCAGGAATGTGTCAATAAAGTTTCCCCTTCCTGGGACAATGAATTCACGGTGTTCTTATTTCAATTTCCAGGAGTGTACATTATACTAGAACTGACATGTGATTACATTTTCACCTAAGTTGGGTGAGTAGATCCTGAGAAATCAGTACCCAGAAGAACTACTTCTGGCCGTAATAACGGCCTTGATACGCCTGGGCATTGTCAAACAGAGCTTGGATGGCGTTTACAGGTACAGTTCCCCATGCAGCTTCAACGTGATACCACAGTTCATCAAGAGTAGTGACTGGCGTATTGTGACGAACCAGTTGTTCGGCCACCATTGACCAGACGTATTCAGTTGGGGAGAGATATGGAGAATGTGCTGGCCGGGGCAGCAGTCGAACATTTTCTGTATCCAGAAAGGACCGTACAGAACCTGCAACATGCGGTCGTGCATTATCCTGCTGAAATTTCGGGTTTCGCAGGGATCGAATGAAGAGTAGAGCCACGGGTCGTAACACATCTGAAATGTAACGTCCACTGTTCAAAGTGCTGTCAGTGCGAACAAGAGGTGGCCGAAACGTGTGACCAATGGCACCCCATACCATCACGCCGGGTGATACGCCGGTATAGCGATGACGAATACACGCTTCCGATGTGCGTTCACCGCGATGTCGCCAAGCACGGATGCGACCATCATGATGCTGAAAACAGAACCTGGATTCATCCGAAAAAATGATGTTTTGCCAGTCGTGCACCCAGGTTCGTCGTTGAGTACACCATCGCAGGCGCTCCTGTCCGTGATACAGCGTCAGCGGTGACCGCAGCCATGGTCTCCTAGCTGATAGTCCATGCTGCTGCAAAAGTCGGCGAACTGTTCGTGCCTCTGGTTATTGTCTTGCGAACTACACCATCTGTTGATTCAGGGATCGAGACGTGGCTGCACGATCCGTTACAGCTATGCGGATAAGATGCCTCTCATCTCGACTGCTAGTGATAGGAGGCCGCTGGGATCCAGCATAGCGTTCCGTATTACCCTCCTGAACCCACCGATTCCATTTTCTGCTAACAGTCATTGGATCTCGACCAACGAGAGTAGCAATGTCGCGATACGATAAACTGCAATCGCGATAGGCTACAATCGGACCTTTATCAAAGTCGCAAACGTGATGGTAAGCATTTCTTCTCCTTACACGAGGCATCACAACAACGTTTCACCAGGCAACGCCAGTCAGCTGCTGTTTGTGTATGAGAAATTGGTTGGAAACTTTCCTCATGTCAGCACGTTATAGGTGTCGCAACCTGTGCCAACCTTGTGTGAATGCTCTGAAAAGCTAATCATTTACATATCACAGCAAATTCTTCCTGTCGGCAAAAGTTCGCGTCTGTAGCACGTCATCTTCGTGGTGTAGCAATTTTAATGGCCAGTAGTGTACATCACCGCAGCGGCCAACACGCCATGGAAAATACGCATCCCGAGTCCTTAGCACTGACGTTGAAGGTGGCTGCATACTCCACAACCTTTCATCATCTCATCTGTCATGCAGCAGACGATTGTTCACCGGTCTGCTGCACATTTAGATATATCTTTGTCATCCCTGGGCCTGCTGAGATAAAGTGTCGTTGTTTCAAACCTCATAGAATATTTGGTGGTTGCGAAAGGCTTTGTTCGTGGTAGATGACGTCACGGAACTTCCGCTTGTGGAACAGACAGCCGTTGAACAGAATACGCTACCAGAGGTCTGCAAACCCGTCGAGTACGCTAGGAGAGCATTTATGCTAGAAAATGTAGTTAAGCGCCGGCCGCGGTAGCCGACCGGCTCTAGGCGCGTCAGTTCGGAACCGCGCTGCTGTTACGGTCGCGGGTTCGAATCTTGCCTCGGGCATGGATGTGTGAGATGTCCTTATGTTAGTTAGGTTTAAGTAGTTCTAAGTTCTAGGGGATTTATGACCTCAGATGTTAAGTCCCATAGTGCTCAGAGCCATTTGAACCATTTTTTTGCAGTTAAGCATTTGTTAGCATTCCACTAGACAATGAATCGACATCTTTTAGTTTCAGTTGTGATGGAGAAATTATGGGCCAAGTTTAAACTGATTGTAAATAATGCTCTGCAAAGTATGTAGAAGTAATGGATAAAGTATGGAAAGGACCCTCCGTGGTATTGCTCAAACTCAGAGAATGGCGACGAAATAGAGATTATTGCACTCTTGGTTGAAAAAAGAACGCGCAAATGTCGACAGACAAAAGTTAGTAGAAATTCGTGCGTCCGTGAGAAGATCAATGCGCGAGGCATACAACGTCTTCCACCTTAGCGAAATATTTTGCGGAAAACAGAGAAAATTCTTGTCATACGTGAAATGTGTAAACTTATCGAAGGCTTGTATCCAGTCACTCATCAACCATCTGGGGTGGCAACCGAAGACAGCAAAGAAAAGTCAAAGTTTTAAATTTAACGTTTAAGAAATCATCCACACAGGATGATCGTACAAACATACGGTCATTTGACTGTTCCACATACCTCTGCGTAGAGGACATAGAAATATGCATCCGTGGCATTGAGAAGCAGCTGATAAAATTGAAAACAAAAGCGTCGCTAGGTCTATGGAATCCCTTCGGTTTTAAAGAAAGTTCCCTACGACATTGACCCCTTACTTAACTAGCAATTATCATGAATCTCACGCACAGCAGAAAGACTCAAACGGCTGGAAAAAATGCAGGTCACACCTGTACGTAAGAAAGGTAAAAGAACGAACACGCATATTTGCAGACCAATATGCTTAACTTCGTACGTTTTTGGATATATTTGAAAGACACACATAAATTGTGAATTCATACCTGTTTACCACATGGTGTGGTTTTTCTGATATGTTGTGTTTCTACAGGGACCGTTTTGTTCCACAGTTTGTCATCGGCAATACCACTTGCATCCTAAAGTAGATAAATTGTTTGAGCGAAAATTACTATTTGAAAAGTTATTTGTACGCCTGAAGTTAATTAAAGGGTTAAAGGGGTAGAAATAGCCTACAGGACATACAACCCAACACGGAGAAAACTAAGGACAACCAACACAAGCACAGACAAACACAACACATCTGGCATTTACGAACTAACATGTCAGGACTGCAAAGCAGTTTCTATAGGGCAGACAAGCATAAACTTTAATACCAGGTACACAGAACACAAAAGAGGATTAAAAAGTAACAGTCATTCCACATTTGCTGATCACCTCATGGACAAGTAACATAACCCAACAAACATCAAGACTGATTGGAAAATTCTGAAATGCAGCAACAGCCCTCCACAAAATCTAATAATTGTAGAAAATTATGAAATACAAAAGGCGCTAGTGGAAGGAAACAAGTGATACATGAATACACAGCCCTCTGCAATGGAACTCTGTTCTCCGCCCTCAAAGACCAACCTCCAACCCCCCCCCCCCTCCACCCCAGCCCCTCCCCCTCTCCACCACACAGACCAAACAAAATCCTAAAACCCACCCTCTCTCTCTCTCTCTCTCTCTCTCTCTCTCTCTCTCTCTCTCTCTCTCTCTCTGCTTTCACACACAAAACACACACACAGAATTAATTAATTTCCGGCATAGAAATAACTTTCAAATCGTAATTTTGGCTCAAACAATTTATCTACTTTAAGGAGTAAGTGGTGTTGCAGATGACAAATTGTGGAACAAAAGAGTCACTGCAGAAACACAACACATCAGAAACACCACACCATGTGGTAAACAGGTATGAACTCACAATTTATGTGGTTTTTTTCAAATATCTGTAATTACGATTTAAAAACTAATAGTTACATGTACAGTAAAGAACATTCTTTGTCTTTAACAGATGAAAAATAAAAGCCCACTTAAGATGCTGCAGCTGCAGTGATTTTTGAGTTAAAAAACGAAATTGTGTTTTGCTAAAGGCGGACCCTATCTAGAAACTTACGTATACGGAAGGGGAAAAAAGTGCTTCAACCCCAAGATCGGTTAACTGTAGAATTCATCAGTACATTCTGAGTTTCGAGTAGAATAAATTTCCTTGAGACAGAAAAGATTCTGTCCACAAACCAGCACGGAGTTAGAAACCATCGTTCGTGCAAAGCTCGGCTTATCCTACTCTCACTTCGTATCCTACAAACCATACTCCCAGATTTCGGGAAAGTGTTCGACTCGATGCCCACTGCAAACTGTTGACAAAGATCCCATTTATGTGAGTGGCTCGGAGACTTTTTGAATAATAGAACCCATTACGTTGTCCACGACGGCGAGAATTCATCAGAGACAAGAGCAACGTCTGCAGTGCCCCAGGACATACACAGCGATCTGACGTGCAGGGTGAGATGCAATTTACAACTGTTTGCTGACGACGCTGTGGTGTACGGGAATGTGTTGTCGTTGAGTGACTGTTGGAATATACACGATGACTGAAAGAATTTCTAGATGGTGTAATGAATGGCACCTTTATCTAAATGTAGAAAAATGTAAGTTAATGCGGATGAGTATGAAAAACAATCCATTACGTTCGAAAATAGCATTAGTAGTGTGCTTCTTGACACAGTCACATGAATTGTATATCTTGGCGTAATGTTCCAAAGCGGTACGACATGGACTGCGCACTTTAAGTTGGTAGTACGGAAGGCGAATGCTCGACTTCGCATTATTTGAAGAATTTTGAGAAAGTATAGCTTAAAAATACAGGAGACGCCGTATAGAACGCTAATGCGACCCTTTCTTGAGTGCTGTTGGAATGATTGGGATCCCCAGCAGGCAGATTTAAGGCAAGACATGGAAGAATTCAGATAGATTAGCTATCTGTAGTGTCGATAGGCACTCTAGTGTTATAGAGAAGCCCCGTTAACTTAAATGAGAACCCCTGGAGGGAAGACGACGTTCTTTTCGCATGCCACTACTGCTGTAATTCAGGGAACCGGCGCTTGAGGCCGACTGCAGTACTATTCTACTGCCACCAACGCACATTTCACTAAGGGGCCACGAATATAAGATGCGATAAATTAGGGCTTGTGCGGAGACTTTTAGACAGTTTTTTTTCATACGTTATGCTTGCGAATAGAACAGGAAAGTAAATGACCGGTAGTGGTATATGGTACCATTCTCCATGCACTGTAAGGTGGCTTGCGAAATATGTATGTAGATGTAAATGAAACACCGCGACCATGACAAATGGAGCTTCATGTATTCGTACTCGAGCCAAGTTGAGGTCATTTACGGTGAATTAAAAAAAAATGGTTCAAATGGCTCTGAGCACTATGGGACTCAACTGCTGTGGTCATCAGTCCCCTAGAACTTAGAACTACTTAAACCTAACTAACCTAAGGACATCACACACTTCCATGCCCGAGGCAGGATTCGAACCTGCGACCGTAGCAGTCGCACGGTTCCGGACTGCGCGCCTAGAACCGCGAGACCACCGCGGCTGCCTACGGTGAATGAATTTTAATTTATTTTGATTTCTTTCACTTCAGGACTCATGCGTTACCTCTGTGTTCTTTTTGATACCCCGAAATTCTTCGTGCAAACAAGAGTTGCTAGAAGCTTACCTTTGCATGATAATTACGTCAGTAATTTTGTTAAACGTGGGATATTTATTTGCTACCATTCATAAATTAGGTACCTGGTCCCCAGCTCATGTGATCGTTTATTTGCTCTGATGACATCAAAACGTCGGAAATCGCCTTACAGTGTCTGGCGGGGGTGTTTTGTATTCCCCTGAGGCTTCCCCCATTACCTGTACCTGTCGCGAAATGCTTGCGGCAAGAACGATTGCTGGTAATCCTTCCGTGTGTGTGAGAATCTCTCTAATTTTACCTTCATGGTGTTTTCATGAGATACAATTTCGAAGAAACAAAATATCCGTTGACTCTTTTAGGAACGTACAATATCGGGATTCCACCAGTAAACCACAGCGTAATGCAAAACGTCTGCTACTGGAGTTGTATCTTAACAGTTATTGACCATTCGTTTATGTAACTTCATGGTACCTTCACAACAAAATAAGCTCTATAAATGCTAATTTTGTTCGCTCGACCTTAGTCACATAATACCGCCTAACCGAACTTGTAGAGAGTCTTTCTCCATTACGTTGAAATCATTCCTGTTTTAAACTTCATCTTATGTGTATTTCAGCGAATAGGCAGGGCGAGGTCGGGTAATTGTACGCATCTATTAAGAGTTCGCAGTGCCGTTTTCTCTACATTGGCAACACTGATCGACAGCGAAAAACTACAGCCAGTTGTTGCTTCTATAACGACGCCATCACTTGTAATATTGAAGAGCTCCGCCAGATTTATTGGTTACAGCAGGTAATTATAGGATTTTGTTTCAACTTACGTAATATTTACGTTGCACATCGTAAGCAATAAGCACTATCTAGGAAGGCACTAGATAATAAAATTGTCAAAAGAATCACCGTTCTGTGAGGAATAAACCACAGCACGGCAAACAGTGGAACCAAACAGTGACTACCATTTGTGAGATTTTTTTTTAAATTACGCGATGCATCAGTTAAGAGTAAGCTATAAGATAGCGGGAAAGACTATGGCGTAGTCTTAACCCCCATCCCCGCCTTTGTTTCTAACGGTTACTAATCCACAAAGACCCATTAAGCAGACCTGTGTTAGTGCTTTGTTTCAAGCTGCATATCCAAGAGTAACCGCAATTCAGAGCGATGAGGAACCCTTCGAATTACAGAAAAAGAATTTTCCTCCTTCAACAGTTGTCACTGAGAGAGCCGAATTTCCAACAACTAAAGAAGGCAAAGAAGTTTAGCAGGATCCCACCGACAAATGCTGCTCCTGAGTCACAGTCACCAGGAAAAACTATTAATAGTTTCATATTAACAAATGACATTAATTAATAGTTTCCGACGCCATATTTGTGTACAAAATATGACAGTATACATGTGATGTGTTACGACAGTGAAAGGAAAGTGTGACCTCTGCAGACAGTGCCATAAGTACCTCCAAAATATCGTAGCACAGCACACACACAAATGTCATATTAACAAATGTAAAACCATATGATGATGGAGGTTTAAACCTTTGAAACGCGTCGTGGAGATAAATAAACAGTGACTGCTAACAGTAAACTTGATGTTTCATTTAAAGTCAGTAGCAGGTAAAACCTAACCTAAAATGATCGCATTTGAACTTCAGCCATGTTATGGAGGTGTAGTAAATTACATGCAAGTGTTTCGTGCCAAGTCGATAATGTATTAGCACATAGAGCAATGCAGTTTAGAGATGCTTATTCCAAATATGGGCACAGCGGCTAAATACAGGATGTTAAAAAAGTATTCCTCATTTTGAGATGTAGCCGTGTGGATCAAAATAAGAAAAATGTCCGGTAAACATGGGCTCTGAAATACATGCCTTAAGAGCTGTGAGGACTTAACTAGAGGTAGCTCGTTTGGGACATGACTAAACATCCGTAGGCTCAGGTAACTTAATTGAATTGTGCGCAGTGGATAAATTTGTTTCTGTGCCTGAAGTGGATAGTGTATCAAGTCCATAATTTAGAATTCCAGCAAATAGTAATTCAAAGTTTCCATGCTACGGCAAAATTCTACAATGGTGGCAAAAAATTATTTTGGTGCTTATTGTGTTCCCAGACTATTTCATCGGTATAAACTGGTTTTCCTTTTAAAATGAAGTTTAGTCACTGATGTTCAACATTAAAGCTAGCGTGCCCTAAAAAATTGTGGACTTTACCCATTTTACTCTCATGAAATTCTTCATTCTATATTGAGCAACGATTTTAACTTACGGTAATTGTGGTTCTGCTGGCTCTTACAAAAAAAATGGTTCAAATGGCTCTGAGCACTATGGGACTCAACTGCTGTGGTTATCAGTCCCCTAGAACTTACAACTACTTAAACCTAACTAACCTAAGGACATCACACACATCCATGCCCGAGGCAGGATTCGAACCTGCGACCGTAGCAGTCGCACGGTTCCGGACTGCGCGCCTAGAACCGCGAGACCACCGCGGCCGGCTGGCTCTTACAAATGATTAATAAATCAATAGATGAAGCATCGGTATTCACGAACATGATCATTTATTCTACATACATACTGGAAAACACAGTGGAAAAAATTATAGCTATGTTCAAAAATATTCATGGCACCTTCATCTTCTGTTCCACGGTAAATATTCCCAGCACTGCTCGGTAGTGCTAAATTTTGGCAAATATAATGGAACAGTGGAGAAATAAAAGGTATTAGGTTCATCAAATCTTTCTTTTCCTCATGCCGAATGCTGTATTTTTCGAAATGATTGCTTTTTTTTTGCCCGTCTCCACCAGCTCACATGTTTAAGCTGTTCCTCTTTTCCAATTGATGTTTTATAAGAAAAAAAAAGTCCCTGGCTGGCTGGGCATCTGGCTAGAACGGAAACAAACAGTACTAAGTAGGCATTCGAGGGCACTGTCCAAACCTCAATACCTTTGGGCCGCCGGCCGCGGTGGTCTCGCGGTTCTAGGCGCGCAGTCCGGAACCGTGCGACTGCTACGGTCGCAGGTTCGAATCCTGCCTCGGGCATGGATGTGTGTGATGTCCTTAGGTTAGTTAGGTTTAAGTAGTTCTAAGTTCTAGGGGACTAATGACCGCAGCAGTTGAGTCCCATAGTGCTCAGAGCCATTTGAACCATTTTTGAACCTTTGGGCCGACCTCGCATACCGCGGAAAGATGACATACAGGAGCACATCGCAGCATGAGGAATCCCCATAGGCTAGGGAGAGACCACGAGAGGGAGCAGATCATTGATGCGGCGCGTGGTCTACGGGGCCTGTGATCGCTGAAAAGAAGAATAAGTCACTTGACCTGTCTGGAAAGGATTGCTGTCCGTGTCTTTTGTGTGATTTTGCAATTGGGTTTCCAAAATGACAGTGTAGTCAAGAAAATCGTTTCTCTGCATTTCGAGGAGTGATTTAAAATGGAATGATCATATAAAGTTGATCGTCGGTAAAGCAGATGCCAGACTGAGATTCATTGGAAGAATCCTAAGGAAATGCAATCCGACAACAAAGGAAGTAGGTTACAGTACGCTTGTTCGCCCAATGCTTGAATACTGCTCAGCAGTGTGGGATCCGCACCAGGTAGGGTTGATAGAACAGATAGAGAAGATCCAACGGAGAGCAGCGCGCTTCGTTACAGGATCATTTAGTAATCGCGAAAGCGTTACGGAGATGATAGATAAACTCCAGTGGAAGACTCTGCAGGAGAGACGCTCAGTAGCTCGGTACAGGCCTCTGTTAAGGTTTCGAGAACATACCTTCACCGAAGAGTCAAGCAGTATATTGCTCCCTCCTACGTATATCTCGCGAAGAGACCATGAGGATAAAATCAGAGAGATTAGAGCCCACACAGAAGCATACCGACAATCCTTCTTTCCACGTACAATACGAGACTGGAATAGAAGGGAGAACCGATAAAGGTACTCAGGGTACCCTCCGCCACACACCGTCAGGTGGCTTGCGGAGTACGGATGTAGATGTAGATGTAGACGGCTGCGAAACTCTTCTTTTTCCCAGTTTGTCTAATCAGTTGATTCCAGTTGTGTGCTAAATGTAAACTGGAAATTTGTGGTAAGTTCCTATGTGGCCAAACTGCTGAGGTCATCGATCTCAAGGCTTGCACACTACTTAATCTAACTTAAACTAACAACAACACACCCATCCATGCCCGAGAGAGCTCTGTAGGTCCGTTGAAATTTTTCTTCTTGCACTTTATTAAACTGTGCGATGAATCACACTTTATGTTGAAGTGTCCTGGAGTAAGGAATCTATGATCAATTATTACCAACGTTGGGGACTTCTGAAGGGCAAACATGCACATCACTGCAGTATGGCTGTTCTTGTTTGGGCCTGGACAGCTGTCAGAATACATTATAAATGTTTTCACTGCTGGTTTGGTATGTTGAATGTATGTGTACAAACACATCCCACTTCATTAGCTACTGTTGCAGCTTCAGCCCTATGCCATAAATAACAGTTTATCAGTCGCTCCTAAAAGTCGTAACTGTTAGATTGTACGTCCATAACGACCGTGAGTAAAGGAGTTGGGGGATATTTTTGCAAATCAAATGCAATATTCCGTGTTTCGTTATTGTTCTTTCCTGTTTCTTTATCGGCAGCCTTACTTTTCTAAGTTGGATGTGCTGCCCCGTGAGATTCTTGCATAGCTATTATTACTTCAAGTTTTCACTTTCTGGAGCAAGTTTCAGTTGAATTTTCATTTTTTCACGGGTTGCACAGGTGTCTACTTTCGGTTTTTTAATACTAATTTCATCTCCCACTCAATAAAGGTCTGCAGGACGCACAGTCACTAGCCCTTAATTCGTTAGCACACTCTTCATACAGAGGTGTAATCTTAACGTGCGGGGCCAAATTCTCTTGATGGTCCTCATTACAGTTAACCTCTGCTACGATAGGTATTCCAAATGGTTCAAATGGTTCTGAGCACTATGGGACTTAACAGCTGAGGTCATCAGTCCCCTAGAACTTAGAACTACTTAAACCGAACTAACCTAAGGATATCACACACATCCATGCCCGAGGAAGGATTTGAACCTGCGACCGTAGCGGTCGCGCGGTTCCAGACTGAAGCGCCTAGAACCGTTCGTCTAAGCTATTCTAAGGTAGGTATCTAGTAAATTTGGAAATTTGTGGTAAGTTCCTATGGCATCAAACTATAGAGGTCTTCGGTCCCTAGTCTTACACACTACTTAATCTAACTTCTAACTTAAATTAACTAACGCGAAGGGCATCACACACACCCATGCCCGAGGGAGGACTCGAACCGTCGCGAGGGGGGAGGGGGGTGACCCACGCGAACCGTGGCAAGACCGCACAGCTAAACCGCGCGTCAGGTATTTAGTATAGTTTTGTATTGAAAATACAATAGGTGCCAAACTAAGATCTGTATAGTTTTGAAATGAATATTACGCCAAAAACTGATAGAATGTTGTAAAACAATGGACCGAAGTTTAGTAGCTCCGTATGTGTCCTCTGCACACCATGCCGCAGTGCTGCACATGGCCACGCCATGCCCCAATACACACGAAATTGCAAATATTAATGCGACGAAAAGCGTATGAGTAGAGCAAACACGGAATACGGACATCTTACGTTATGTTAGCTGCGCATGCGCACTGACGCTCGTTTTCTGGCTCTGCCTGACAGCTGCTCAAACGGACGTGAACAGTCGGCGGTGGACGAAACTTTTGTTGCCGAAAAACAAGAAGGTCGTGGTGGGGAACGGCCAAAACAGTGAAGGGTGACGAGGCGTGAGCTACCTGGTCCGCCGCATCTTAACTGCTCTGCCAGCTTCCGCCGTAGCAGGTTCGCACGGGGCGCCGGAAGCGGCCGGCCGTTGGAGGACAAGAGGAAGCGCACAGAGCCGCACGTAGCGCCCGCCTCTCATTCACTGGCTGGCGGGGTCGCGAGCGTTGAATGGAGCCGCGCGGCGGTTGCGGCGGCGGCCGGCAGACAGCGCCAGCGCCGCGGCCGGGCGCGCACTGCGGCACAGTAGCCGGCGAGACGTCAGTGCGCTCCGGACTGCCGCGTGTGCTGTGCGAGTGCTCCAGAGGGTGGGCGGGGACTGTGCGTGTGTGTGTGCTCGGGACGCGGCGCCACGACTCCGGCGAGGGTGCGCGCTCGCCGCCGCGACGGCGCTCCTATACGCGTGCGCGATGCGCTTCTCCACCAGCGGCCGGCGCGAGTCCTACACGCTTACGCGTAAGCGGTGAGTACTGCCCATCCTTGCCACTGGTACTAGGAATTGGGACTCCAAAGCAGTGTGCGATTTGCAGGGGGGATTCCCCCCTCTGCATCAGACCATCCCCTCCTCTGGTTTCAGTTTATGCATCCCAACCTGGGATGTTTATTTCCCACGCACTGGAGTAGAACTTTACATATAATTTAAATTTGTGGAGCCGAACACTGATAGTTTTTAATACAGTCTTACTATTAATACTACTAATTTGTTTGCTTATTAATTTTGAAAAAGTGTTACGTAGTAGGCAAGTATTTCAAAACATTTAGAACTAAACGACAAGACGACGCCCGCCACATTTCCGTAGCACGCCACAATGTTGCAAGACGTCGCCCCGGCGTAAACGAGGCTTTAGAGCCAGGTCTGTATTGTATGGTGTATGTGATGTGCTGCGTACGGAACTAAAACCTGCAATCAGATCCAAACGTCGTGGAAAACTCTGAAGAGATGTCGTCCTGCAGCAAGATAACGCTCGCCCACATTCTGCCAAGATAGCCGACGCAATACAGCAGTTGAGATTCGAGGCGCTGGAACACCCAACATACAGTCCAGACCTGGCTCCAAGCGATTTTCACATGTTTGGACCCTTAAAGGAAGCACTTCAGGGAAGAAGATTTAAAAGTGATGAAGACGCCATTGCTGCGGTGCAAACTTGGTTACAGATGCAACCTATAAACGTATTTTCTGATGAAATAAAAAAACTCGTAAAACGTCGGGAAAACTGCATTGAAGTCCAGGGAGGTTACGTAGAAAAATGACGCATGTTTAAAAAAAATGGCTCTGAGCACTATGGGACTCAACAGCTGAGGTCATAAGTCCCCTAGAACTTAGAACTACTTAAACCTAACTAACCTAATGACAACACACACATCCATGCCCGAGGCAGGATTCGAACCTGCGACCGTAGCTGTCGCGCGGTTCCAGACTGTAGCGCCAGAACCGCTCGGCCACCAGCGGCCGGCAACGCATGTTTCAGTTTTCTATCATTAGAATAAGTAAAGTTTTTACAAAGGTGACTTTACTTTTTGAATTCCCCTCGTATACCTGTATGTAGATGATTTTGTAAATAAGCTTTACCTATAATGTACTTTTAAAGATATAACAATGGATGGCTTTTCTGATCGTGCTTACGCATGAATAGTGAGTTTCGGCATTAACATCTATTTATAAATAACTGTTTAACCATGGGTAACACCACGGTCCAAGCTAGTAACATATATAATTATACTAACCCCCTAAGACATCCCCCCCCCCCCCCCCCCCCCACATGTAAAAGCACAAATCGAACACTGCTCCAAAGTCTAAAGGGTAGCTTAGACATCATCAGACGCAAATTTAGCAACAGGCGTGCTGCAAGGCATTGTGTTCGGACCATTACTATTCCCAACACAATTGAGCAGTTAATTGAAAAACTGGTTTCCATGCGTGTAATTGACACTTCGCACTGAAATCGATACGTCGCTTGTATTGCCGCTGTGAATGTAGCTCCGAGCTTTCTACAAGACGGTAATTGTAGACCGTTTTGATTTCCAATATAAATCAGTAATTTATCGAAAACAGCGTAAATTTATAAATGGGCTTTCTACAGGGCATTTCAAAAATGGTTCAAATGGCTCTGAGCACGATGGGACTTAACTTCTGACGTCATCAGTCCCCTAGAACGTAGAACTACTTAAACCTAACTAACCTAAGAACATCACACCCATTCATGCCCGAGGCAGGATTTGAACCTGCGACCGTATGGGTCGCGCGGTTCCAGACTGTAGCGCCTGGAACCGCTCGGCCACCACGGCCGGCTTACAAGGCATTTGGGTGGTTACTACTGCCAATATAAATTAAGAAGTTATTGGAATCCGTGGGTTCTCTGCGAGTGTCTAAAAATCCGGACTGAGGAATTCGAAGTAGACTACAAGTTGTTGATACTGGAGGAGGAGCCAACGGGCGCTCAATGCCGAGTTTATGTGAGACAGTGTGTTCTACACTTAAATTGCCAGTAGCACGCTCGACCTAGAAATTTGTGGTTGACAGGACACCGGTTGATCATTGAGGAAGCAAATATAGCGGCGTGCTTTCCCCAAGGAAGTGTGCTGACCCATTTCCATATCCAAAATAACGTATCTTAAGTGTTCGTTATTATGTTACTGTGCGTGCTTAAGTGTGCGTTATGATGTTTCTGCGCGTGTGGACGTTTTGCAATGATTCGAATTGCGAAATTCCTGGTAGCTATAGTCGAGCAAGTACTCCTCTTTGAGTTGTGTCTCAGAATCGACTATCATAGTTTTCATTCTACCAAAAACATTCTGGAGCCATCATGTTATACTGACAGCTAAAGGTATCTGGTGAACGAGTCCTCCCAACTGGTCATCGTTTAAGGCAGAACTCCTGCCGGGCCCACAACGATAGGTACTGTTTTCACTGTACATCAGTAACTTAAACTAAATGATGAATCCTTGTTTTTCTATCATGTCATCAATCGTCGTGACGGCAGATAAAAAATTGTACCACAGTCATGTTACACAATCCCGACTGTTTATTTCGAGACTTTCCGTTTCAAATAGCAACATACGTTACACCTGTTAATTCTGTTAGTAAGACCCATGTAATTCCATTATTCAGTTAACAAAAGCGAATACACGCGTCGGTTAATAGACAAAAATTAACCATAAAGCAAAATAATCGCCTATTTGCTGGATCATTGTTACCACATGTCCTTGTAATGTGACACACACACACACACACACACACACACACACACACACACACACACACACACACACATTTATTTTATGTGTAACATATTCGATACGTTGTTTCTTATCGAGATACGGGAAACTTGTGTTTGAGGCTATGTAAATCGGTTAATATAATTTTTTTAAGGAAAAAAAGTATCCGCCGTATCTTTGGAAAAGTAGTCCAGTCATATGACGCATATAACAGTTTGAAGTGAAACTAGCCAGAAATTTTTGGAAAATGAGAGTCCACAATTTTACCAACAGGAAACTATGGTAAGGATACCCATTACCATCAGTGGCAGAAATGACCCGCTGAGATTAAGATACGAAATTAATCTTCGTTAAATTGTATTCATCCCTGTCATCATGAATTACCAGAACGAGAAGACTGGAGCGATTTTTGGCAGACTTGGCCTCATACTTTGATATAATGGTAAAAAAAAAGTACTGAGGTGTTTTAGAGATCATTGTAATTATGGCCCACCAGGAAATTTGGACGATGTGGATAGTCGCTGTAACTTTTGGGTGCGATGGTGATATAAAGCAGATTCCAAACCAAGAGCATCTAATTAAATTAGCAGCTAGTGGAGGTAACTGGACGTCGGCATGAGTTTACCTTCTACTTGATTGTCACTGTTTTCGCGATATTCCCTGTTCATCGTCGTCAGATTGTACGGTACCGGCGACTTAATCATCTTAATTATGCTCTTATTAGCAGGAGTCTCATTCGTGTTGATTCACTTTTGCCAGTTGATTGTTTTTTATTTGTTTCGCAATTTCAATTTTGAATTTCATGCCAAGTGATTCATTACTACTCTTTCTAAACGACTTACATTTCATGTTTTAATAACCTACAAGAAAGATTTGCTTCATATTCTTATAAACCATGAAAGTGCCATTAACATGGCGACCCCTGTATGGGCAAATAAAGACCATGTTGTTTTTAACATGTAAGATGGCATGAAATGAAGCAGTTTCGAAAGGGTTGTGATCAGTCACCTGACAATGACCACAACACCTAAATTGCTGTAGTGTGACTAGAAGGAGACAAAATTCCGTGAGATGGCAAATGCATTGTCATTCAGACAATTCGTCATCTTAATTTTACTCTCCAGTACGTCTACTCAATGTTAGTACTTGCTAATAAACATAACAAGAAAACGCTTCTGAGTGGCGAAGCGTTTTCTTGTTACGTTCATTTATAAATCGTAAGTGACGATCCGGTACCTGTCTTCGGTAGTGATCAGTAACACCGTCTGAGTGCCATCAGAAGACCTGGGTCCAGTCCGCGACACTTCCAAGCTCCTTTTTCCTTTTTATCCCACTCAGCGCTTGATGCTACCTCTCATTTTGAGAAATTATGTGGATGAGTAACGGATCCGATTTTTAAAAGTTGATAAACCGGTGTTGGAGAGCGGTGTGCTTTCCGTATGCCTCAAACAGAGCTCGAAGAATCAATCGGGCGACATGCGAATTTGTTGTGGTCCGGTATAGAAAATAATCTGTTCCCCCAATGTTTTCGCACGAGAGGTAGGTCTCATTTTGATAGCGTTCTACCTTCATTCAGATGACGGTTTACTGCCAATCAACAGGAATAATTGCATTTTTTTTACCCCTCGCGGTGAAACAAAGCAAAGACAACGAACGGGCATCAGCGGGGGGAGAGAGTTTTGATAACGGGTGCCCAGTGAAGAGGGGACTGGGAAAATGGTGTTGGCCTTCGTCATTAATGCTTTTCTCGTCGATCCGAAACGAAATTAAATTTCCCAGCGAATTGGCGCAGTGCGCCTCTGTTAAATTATTCCCCGTGTGGACCCTCCATGCTGTATTGCCCCGCTGAGCCGAAAAAAAAATTAAAAAAATGCCGCAAGCCGATATGGGCACAGAGGCCAAATAAATTAAAATCTATCAGTTGCTCGGCAGTCATATTATTCGTGTATATTTGCGGTTAATTAAAGTCAAACAACGTCGGTGAAGGGGGGGGGGGGGGGGGGGACGACAGAATAAGGGAGACATTCTGTGGTTACTGCCTGACTGAAGTGCACTAAGGAGAGGCCGGCAGGTGGAGTGATCTATTTGGGACTTGTGGTCAGAGCTAAAAGGCGTTTATATCGGGTAGAAATAGGGGGGGGGGGGGGATGAGAGGGAGAGAGAAGTGTTGTAATTGGTTTCTTTATCGAGTCGATGACATTTGGACAGTGGGTTCAGTGTTTATGACATCTGTGATTGAATCACAGGTAGTCCCAGTACTCAAGAAGGATCGTCGAGCAGATCCACAAAACTATAGGCCTATATCTCTGACGTCTACATCTACATCTACATGACTACTCTGCAATTCACATTTAAGTGCTTGGCAGAGGGTTCATCGAACCACAATCATACTATCTCTCTACTATTCCACTCCCGAACAGCGAGCGGGAAAAACGAACACCTAAACCTTTCTGTTCGAGCTCTGATTTTATTTTGATGATCATTCCTACCTATGTAGGTTGGGCTCAACAAAATATATTCGCATTCGGAAGAGAAAGTTGGTGACTGAAATTTCGTAAAAAGGTCTCGCCGCGACGAAAAACGTCTATGCTGTAATGACTTCCATCCCATCTCGTGTATCATATCTGCCACACTCTCTCCCCTATATAATACAAAACGAGCTGCCCTTTTTTGCACCCTTTCGATGTCCTCCGTCAATCCCACCTGGTAAGGATCCCACACCGCGCAGCAATATTCTAACAGAGGACGAACGAGTGTAGTGTAAGCTGTCTCTTTAGTGGACTTGTTGCATCTTCTAAGTGTCCTGCCAATGAAACGCAACCTTTGGCTCGCCTTCCCCACAATATTATCTATGTGGTCTTTCCAACTAAAGTTGCTCGTAATTTTAACACCCAGGTACTTAGTTGAATTGACAGCCTTGAGAATTGTACTATTTATCGAGTAATCGAATTCCAACGGATTTCTTTTGGAACTCATGTGGATCATCTCACACTTTTCGTTATTTAGCGTCAACTGCCACCTGACACACCATACAGCAATCTTTTCTAAATTGCTTTGCAACTGATACTGGTCTTCGGATGACCTTACTAAACGGTAAATTACAGCATCATCTGCGAACAGTCTAAGAGAACTGCTCAGATTGTCACCCAGGTCATTTATATAGATCAGGAACAGTAGAGGTCCCAGGACGCTTCCCTGGGGAACACGTCGATCTGTTATAGAATTTTAGAACATGTTTTTTGCTCGCCTATCATTTCGTTTCTGGAAACCCAGAATCTACTCTGTAGGCATCAACATGGATTCCGGAAACAGCGATCGTGTGAGACCCAACTCGCTTTATTTGTTCATGAGACCCAGAAAATATTAGATGCAGGCTCCCAGGTAGATGCCATTTTCCTCGAATTCCGGAAGGCGTTAGATCCAGTTCCGCACTGGCGCCTGATAAAGTAAGACCCTACGGAAGATCAGACCAGCTGTGTAGCTGGATTGAAGAGTTTTTAGCAAACAGAACACAGCATGTGGTTCTCAATGGAGAGACGTCTACAGACGGTAAAGTAACCTCTGGCGTGCCAAAGGGGAGTGTTATGGGACCATTGCTTTTCACAATATATATAAATGCAATAGTAGATAGTGTCCGAAGTTCATGCGGCTTTTCGCGGATGATGCTGTAGTGTACAGAGAAGTTGCAGCGAAATGCAGGAAGATCTGCAGCGGATAGGCACTTGGTGCAGGGAGTGGCAACTGACCCTTAACATAGACAAATGTAACGTATTGCGAATACATAGAAAGAAGGATCCTTTATTGTATGATTATATGATAGCGGAACAAACACTGGTAGCAGTTACTTCTGTAAAAAATCTGGGAGTATGCGTGCGGGACGATTTGAAGTGGAATGATCATATAAAATTAATTGTTGGTAAGGTGGGTACCAGGTTGAGATTTATTGGGAGAGTCCTTAGAAAATGTTGTCCATCAACAAAGGAGGTGGCTTACAATACACTCGTTCGACCTATACTTGAGTATTGCTCATCAGTGTGGGTTGACGGAGGAGATAGAGAAGATCCAAAGAAGAGCGGCGTGTTTCGTCACAAGGTTATTTGGTAAGCGTGATAGCGTTACGGAGATGTTTAGCAAACGCAAGTCGTAGACTCTGCAAGAGAGGCGTTCTGCATCGCGGTGTAGCTTACTGTCCAGGTTTCGAGAGGGTGCGTTTCTTCCTCCTACTTATAGCTCCGAGGAGATCACGAATGTAATAAAATTAGAGAGATTCGAGCGCGCTCGGATGCTTTCCGGCAGTTGTTCTTCCAGCGAAGCATACGCGACTGGAACAGGAAAGGGAGGTAATGACAGTGGCACGTAAAGTGCCCTCCGCCACACACCGTTGGGTGGCTTGCGGAGTATAAATGTAGATGTAGGTGTAGGAGAGGGTGCCGTGGCGGTGTGCGGAGCATTTATTGCCCGTACAGCGGGGCGAGGGAACAGGTTTCCCGGGCGCCCCGATTTTCACTTGTCCGGCAGAGTGCGAGGTGTCCAAGGCCGGTTGGACGCCGCGCCGGCCTTCCCACGAGAGGCGCGCCGGCTGACGTTGCGTGCCCGTCTCCTGGGAAGCGCCTCGGGGTGGTGGGCGTGTCGCGGCCCGCTGCCGACCTGCTCTGCCGCCGCCGCCGCCGCCGCTGCTGGTGTTGATTATGGTGGAGGTGGTGATTGTTTCTCGGGAATCGAGGCGTTTTTTTGAAATCGTTACCTCGCCGGAGGCTGCGTGGTCCCTGACTGTGCTTTTGTTTCCATACATTTGTTACAGAGCAAGGGTGGGCAAAAAACACGAGCCTCGTGTCACAATCGAGCAGAAAAACAAGGACATAAAAATAAATAAAAAATATAGCAAGCCGAGGACGTACCGCCATAGTCCTCAGACCCAAAACTGCTTTGATGCATCACTACTACTGGAGCCTACAACAGTCTAAGCTCGCTTGCTGTGCTCAAGACTTTTGAGACCATCTACAAGTTTTAGCCCACTCTTTCCCCATGTGTATATTTTGTTTGCTGTAAGCATTTTGTCAACCAGATTATTATCAAGACATATACACGAGGGGAGTGTCTTTTATGTCTTGAGAACCTTCAACTTCGCAGCGCGTCAGCAATCATTGGTTAATATATTAAAAAACTAAAAAACCGCCTCGACTGCGAAAAAAGCACCTAGTGTTAAGTGTTAACCCAGGTTTCGGCGTAGATATCTACACTTTCTTCAGAAAAACAATAAAACCCACAAGTGCCTAAGAAGACTGTCCATGATTAAAAGAACACCATAGCTACACATTTATAAACGAAAAAGAACAGAAAACTACAGCCTTAACTGCTTGTGCTGCCACCTGCCGCCTGTGAGGAGTTGCTGCACGATGACGTGGAACATAGGTGGCGGTCACATTAATGCCACTGGACCGTGTATAACACCGTAAGCTGCTGTTAAAATGATTCTTCAACAAGCGACCGGTTTCAGTCAAACACCATTTTCCATCACACCTTGTGTTAATAGCGGAACTACACTGGAATATAATTAACGCAGAAGTGATACATGTAGCGTCAATATGCACTAATGTCTCTAGGATATTCCGCACAACGTCTGCAATTACTTATTGAGACGCCCTGCTAAACCCACAGGACAGGACAGGTAGTTTAAGTTGTGGAAAGGGGCCAAAATAAGTGGCTGTCATTTACATTCGAACATAAAACGTTTTATTTGATCAAACATTACAAGAGCCTAGAAAAAAATTTGTAAAAAAAACACAGCTTAGTTTTGGAACTTAATTAGCGGCTGAATGCACCGTACAGTCTCATTCCTTAAGGGCAAGACCACTTTAATTTAAAAATGGCTGAAAGCCAATAACTTAAAGCTCAACCAAAATCAGAAATTTAAAAGGCAAAGCCTTATCTTAAAACAGTTCGTTAATTAGGCTGAAGGCCCAAAGAATCTGACACTTTAAAAGCAAAACAACTTAAATTCAAAATCGGCTGAAGGCCCAACACCTAAGACTCAATAACATTAATTTTAAAAAGGCTTTACACAAACACTTCTTAAATTAGACTGAAGGCGCAAACCATCTGATACCTTAAGGGCAAAACAACCTTAATCTAAAAATCGGCTAGAAGCCATACAATAACAAACAACAAGAACAAACACGAAAAGGCAGTACGCCCAAGGGCGCTCACAAGTTCCGAGGGTCAGCCTGGAATTCAAACACTAACGCCCATTTAGGTGAGACAGGCAGGCGATCCGACGACAACCCAACCGACAGACAGTCAGTGGACCCAGTGACAAGCTAACCTCCGCTTCAGCCGACCAGCACACATCAGGGAGTTCAATGGAACAACGTAGAAGGTATTACCGCCCACAACCAATTATACATTGAGCTGTCAAACTACACACCGTGCTGGACAGCGACAACACGATGAAGTAAATACACTGCCTGAATTTACGTCAACGGCCAGGGCAGGTAACCGAAACGTTAATAGGCACAAGGCAGAAGATTCCGCTGGTGCACTTCAATTCAAATAACCAAGTACAGTTAAACTATAACGGAGGGTGGCTAAAATTTGCCAACTTGAAAACACACATTGTTGCTCGCATGAATCTCCCAACAGCCAACAACGAAATCCAAACGACACGAACAGTCGTGATTTGCTGGTAGATTAAGTCAAAACTCAACTTTCATGTCCATAGCTCCACAACTCTGACACTGCATAGAGGCAGCCAGCGGCCCGGCCAAACCACGCACCGCGGACATTTCCTTGCTGCTCCACGCCAACCCACCAACTGCCAGCACACAGCCCAGCTGGAAACTATAAGCGCAATGCCAAATATAGTCCAAGGTGCTGTCACCTGTGGAAACACAGGATAACAGCATAATCGCGATAACCTCGGGAGGGTAAACACAGAATAGCAACCAAGGTTTAATCCAATGCATAGCATGAGCCAGCCGCGGCTCAATTATTTTATGTCATTTGAACATGTTTACTGCCTAAATACTTTCCTGTCGACATTTTTAGATAGTGCTGTCTTGTTGACGTCATCGTATTCCAATGAAAGCCTTGATGTTAGTCCCAAAATATGCTGGAAAATGGTCTGTAGAGCGATAGCTCTCGCTTATTACAGAGCTACTTTTACTGGCAGTTCAGGGTGTTAGCTGTTATGTGATCTCATGTTGAACTTTATCAAGCCATTGAGGACAACCAAGAGGAAGTATTCTTGAAACTTCCTGGCAGATTAAAACTGCATGCCCGACTGAGACTCGAGCTCGGGAGCTTTGCCTATCGCGAGCAAGTGCTCTACCAGCTGAGCTACCCAAGCACGACTCACGCCCCGACTTCACAGCTTTCATTACGCAAACGAGGTACATTGCAGGCAAATATTTTCTCCAAATACTTACTTACAATTAAATTCACGTTCGACGCCAATGTATCTAATTTTTTTTTTTTCGGAAGAAGGTTATTGGCAGTATGCATTTTATGTCCTCGTTACATTTCCCCGTGTGCAAGGCTCATTTACTGCTTTTAGAATCTCGTTGCATAATATAATTCCCTAGCCGGTTGAATTTCTCATGTTGAGAAATGAGAAGGAGCGATCTGTTTTACTTGGTAAAATGCCTTCTACAGCCAAGATTCATAAATGCTTCATTTTCGACAACCGGTTTCGACAGACTTTGCTGTCATCTTTTGGTCTTCCAAAATTTTTGTTACAAAACATGTTGACTGAGAGTTGGAAGCTGGCCGTTGCGGTCGAGCGGTTCTAGGCGCTTCAGTCTGGAACCGCGCGACCGCTACGGTCGCAGGTTCGAATCCTGCCTCGGGCATGGATGTGTGTTATGTCCTTAGGTTAATTGGGTTTAAGTAGTTCTAAGTTCTAGGGGACTGATGACCTCAGAAGTCAAGTCCTGTAGTGCTCAGAGCCATTTGGACCATTTTTTCCAATGAAGTCATAGGGTCCGGCTTTCTCGGTAGAGATAATTGGCTTGAGAGTGGATATAATGTAAAATGTACGAAATGTCCAGGTAACTCCTCAATTGGCCTCACAAGGACTGAGTGCACCCTTTATATCTAGGGGCACTTCCACTAAGAAGAAACTACTGGACATCGGTCTTTGTCCACGGCATAAAGCACCTCTAAATGGCTCGAGCGATATTTGATGCTGTCAGCAACTTGACTGTGATGAGCCATAACTTCTGTATCAAAGTAACCTGCGTGCGTGCGTCCGTGAGTGTGCGCGTGTACGCCATACAGTAGGCCAGCCGTACGCAGAGCGCTGTTACGAATTCGTGGCGCTGCCCACAGCGCACGTCACAAGCGACTCACTTCCCGTCGCGTGGCGGGTCGCTTTTAAGATCGACCTCACTTACACGCAGGCGCCGACATCGTGACGAGTCCTGCTGACGGAGCATCCGGTTCCGAGCGGCACACTCACAGCCTTCTTAGGCTTTTGTCGGTAAGACGCCTCCGCACACTACGCCTCTGTAAGCCTGCTTCTCATCTGATTTACACCGTGTGACACCAGTTCACTGTGCTCCTAAAATGCTTGACAATTCTCACATTGACTGATACATTATTCTACAAAGTTCCTGTGACAGACAAAGTGGTCTGTTAAAATCTGATTGTTTTAGGTGGCTGTAGCGTAAATTCTCTCAGAGTAATTCATTTTAGGAGTGGACTAGCGTGGGGGAACCAGCGTAGACAACGATTCACTTACTACGTGGTAGTATTCATATGCATACTTCTCTTCGCAAGATCAGCGATTGCTCTGTAATTGATTGATGAAGGTTCTAATGTGTGAACAGTTCTACACAATCGTTTAGTGAGGAAAATACGAGCTTACCGAGTACTGAACCAGATTTGTGACTACATGTTTTCTTTCGCGCACGTTTGCGCTATTTATTTGTTTATTATTATTTATTTATAGCTATGCTACAGATTAGATGCATAGATAACATAACTAATGAGGTATTGAATAGGATTGGGGAGAAGAGGAGTTTGTGGCACAACTTGACTAGAAGAAGGGATAGATTGGTAGCACATGTTCTGAGGCATCAAGGGGTCACCAGTTTAGTATTGGAGGGCAGCGTGGAGGGTAAAAATCGTAGAGGGAGACCAAGAGATGAATACACTAAGCAGATTCAGAAGGATGTAGGTTGCAGTAGGTACTCGGAGACGAAGAAGCGTCCACAGGATAGAGTAGCATGGAGAGCTGAATCAAACCAGTTTGTGGACTGAAGACTACAACAACAACAAAGCTACTAACCAAAAACAAGTTTCATAAACTTTCATGAACCTACATGAATTGCAGCATCAAGATATTCATCATAAACTATTTATACGATATTCAGTTCAAACTACATCACGTTTCAAATTGTATTTTTTGTCTCTAATGCGTCCTAGTGTAAGCAAACTCAGATCAGCATTCACGGCTGAATTTCTCTAGTTAACCACGGCGCCCGTCACTGCTTCTCTGTAGCGCAAAAAATCCAAATCTACATTACTAATGTTATCTAAAAACCAATTTCTAATGTGATCATCATAATTAGTATTATTATTATTACATATCTATTGACAGTAGCTCATTGTTGGTGGTCAGCGATATACAGAGCGGTTAAAAAAATGGTTCAAATGCCTCTGAGCACTATGGGACTTAACATCTGAGGTCATCAGTCCCCTAGAACTTAGAACTACTTAAACCTAGCTAACCTAAGGACATCACACACACATCCATGCCAGCGGCAGGATTCGAACCTGCGACCGTAGCGGTCGCGCAGTTCCAGACTGAAGCGTCTATAACCGCTCGGCCACCCCGGCCGGCCTGCCTCTAGGTGTCGGTATTGGTACGACCACGTAGAGTTGAAACATGCATTACAGTTGCAGACAGTCGACATGGGTGAGGAACACGGTGTGCGGGGCTTTACTGGTAAAACTGTTTTGTCAAAGGAACAGCAATAGTCTTGCTGCTCTTGGTGAATGTGGACGCATTAAAGGAATGGGGAGAGGTCCCCTTTCCGCACCGGCGTAGAAGAACCATGATTCGAATTAACTGGCGATTTGGGAATTGATCCTAGGACAGGCCGACAGCTGCGCAACAAATCGTTGGAGATGTTACTATAACCATGGCTGAAAATGCTGAATGGAATGTGCGATCTTCAAGCCGTGTCACGACAGCTCATCATGCCACGGTCCTCCGTTGTTCCGAGCAGCAGTAAAGAAATCACTAGTGAAGTTCCATGCTGTTACATTGAGCAACGTTTGTCTAACATGGAACATCGACATGGTATGCAATTAACAAACGTTACCCACTTAAGAGTAAATTAAAGTTGGCTTCTTTCAGTGGTTTATTCGTTGTCTCTCATCCGCATTTTTTTACACATGTTTACACAAAATTTTATTGTCCTGCGATCATTTGTTTTTAATGGAAGTTCAATTATAATTCGCTCATTCATTCAACAGCTACACATTACTTGGCCAGATGCCGTGTACATGCCATGGGTATCAGCGAGAATCCGCGTGAAAGATAAAAAAAAATGCAGAACCAGTATCGTAATTCTTCTGTTTCAGACTATTCCTTTTTCCCCTCACATACATAAAACATCAGGATAGCTAGATAAGTATTTGAGCACAGCTCCTTCAAATAAGGGTCTACTGCTTAAAACACTGATCCCTTTCATTCCGCCCTAATTGCAAATTATGTCATTCCTGCGTTTATTTGCGTAGCGACTTTGCGCCTTGTGAAAGGGACGCTGTAGCTGCTAGACCTTTTTTGACAATGAGGGAGGAACGAGTCTGACATTGACCGTCGCGTGCAGCATTTCATAGAGTGTGATATTCAGTGACGGCGACGCCAGTAATATGAATCATGTGATGCGGTCGATAGCACTGTGCCGTAGCGTATTCGCTGGGAAGTCACGGTACAAAGGCAGTGCGGTGCGAAAAAAAATTATTACTAGCGGCGAAACTGTCGGAATTAGGTACACTTTGAGTTAGGCAGGCATTCACGCTTCGGTTCATCCGTTGACGTGATGCACTCGAGGGGGCTACAGAACGGGAGACTGCACAGCATGTTTGTGAAATATAACTCTTTTATCCATTTTTCGAGCATGGCTTCTTTTTCCCCCTTTTTTCACGTGGAGGTAGTTGGAGAGATAAACAAAACAAAAAGAACTGCCGCCAAAAAGTGCGAAGTCTGGCGTGGAGGACTCAGTGCCGGTACGTAATGCCGGCGTGTCCGTGTGATGTAGTACGGCTGCTGCGCGATAACTCACGCTGCGCGCCACGGCGCATGCGCGGGCGGGCCCTGACGTCACACGGTGAGTTACTGTCGTCGCGGGGACACTCGGGTGTCCGCCAACAGCCGCCGGGAAGTTGGTGCCTTCCGCACTCTTTTATTCTCTCGGTGTATCTACCTGTCCGCCACGATTGTGTAAGTAAAGGACTTCACATTTTCGGGAAGATGTATGTCAAGCCCCATATGTTACTTACTACTTGTAATGCGACGGAAATATCGTTTGTTTATTTATTATGCAGACTCCAACTAGTGAACTGACGTTGGTCGCGTGGTTCTATATTAGCGTAACTGGGTTACTGATACATAGCAATGACGCCATGATACAGGCTATCACTTCTGTCAACCATTCCGAATAGGTTGGACCAGATGAGAGTCCAGTCCTCTCAGTGTCATGTCAAATGGTATTGGAATTTTTCGTCTATTTTCAAGTAATATTGTAATTAATGATAATTAATTGAAACCCTCAGCTGCCGACAGGTGTTGTTGATATACCTCGATGGGGACAGCTGAAAATGTGTGCCCCCGCCCGGGACTCGAACCCGGGATCCACTGCTTATATGGCAGACGCTGTGTCCATCTGAGCCACCAGGGACACAGATGAATAGCGCGACTGCAGGGACTTATCCCTTGCACGCTTCCCGTGAGACCCCCATTCCCAACTGTCAACGATCTCAATACGTAATGTTCTTAATAGATGTTTTCCCATCCACTCCTTACTCGCACCAACTAGGGTGACGATTCCCGTGTCCTCGGTGGCTCAGAAGGATGAGGCCAGCACGGTAGCTCAGCGTGCACGGTCAGAAGGTTAGCTTCTCTTTGTAATAAGAAAACTGAGTGAACGGATCAACGAAGAACCTTAACGGGTGTCATCGGACGTCCGCCCCTATAAAGTTCAACGAAAAATATAGAAAAAAATGAGAACAAAAAAGAGATGCATAGAGCGTCTGCTGTGTAAGCAGGGGATCCCGAGTTCGAGTCTCCGTCGAGACACACATTTTCAGCTGTCCCCATAGAGGTACCTATATCAGTAAGAACTGTCGCCAGCTGAGGGTTTCAATTAATTATCATTTGTTCTAGAGATTCTCTATGGTCATCAATGGTATCTGTTCTTTCGAGAACAGTTACTATCTTCATAAAATATTGTAACTATTTTCGTTAGTTTCTGTCCCGGGTGCCAATAATCTACAAGTCTTTTTATTTTATGTTATCATTTGCGTTTCAGTCTTTGCGACTAGATTTGGCGTCGCTTTCCCATTCTCAAGACCTCATTATTGTAATCAGCCAAGCTGTCAAGCTGGAGCCTGGAAATGTCACCATAATTAGACTAAACTTGCAGTTTTAAGACGAATTTCTTGCGCGTGTTGTACGCAGAATCTAACAGACGCCCCATCATGCCCAGTAGCCGTTCGTGTATCGGGAGAAATTCGCTGATTTATGGTTCGCCTATCCCCCCCCCCCCCCCCCCCAAATCTCTCTCTCACTTTTATTCGCTCCCTTTGACTTCAGGTACATACACTTCGTGAATGTAGGTAAGTAGGCTTTCACGCCCAGTGTCAGTTTTATCAAAATCCTTCTGGAGGTACTGCGGCGTTATAAACACAGACATCATTCACGAATTAGGTTCAAATGGCTCTGAGCACTGTGGGACTCAACTTCTGAGGCCATTAGTCCCCTAGAACTTAGAACTAGTTAAACCTAACTAACCTAAGGACATCACACATTCATTCCCGAGGCAGGATTCGAACCTGCGATCGTAGCGGTCGCGCGGTTCCAGACTGCAGCGCCTAGAACCACACGGCCACTTCGGCCGGCCACGAATTAGGTCTCGGCGCTGTTCCGAATGGCACACTGGTACTTACAGGGCAGTAATAGGAGTGATGTGTGATCGCGGGATGTGTGATAAGCATATGTTCAATCCCTTTCAACCCTTATTTGTTTATTTGTCGTTATGTCTGCACCATTTCTAAACGCCGATATCACACTGTCAAATTTCTTTGTCAAAGTTGACATGTCAAATACTTTTGTCAAAGAAGTTTGATGGTGTAAAGGGCACTTTGTCAAATCTCGTCTGTCGTCAAATATATCTGATCAAATCTAGGGCCTCGCTGTAGATTTGATAATAATTCGCTTGTCTTCTGTTCACTACAATGTTACATGTTACAACACGGAGTGCTAGCGTCGCTGCAGCGTTTCTGCCATCTGTAGTGTGTTTATAAACATGGCCGGTAAATACAATTGTTGTGTACTGTCAACTACAAAATTAATAGAGATGTATGAAGCTGATGAGGAGCTTTACAACTTGAGGCACCCTGAATACAAAAATAGATTAAGAAGATTGGAGACCTGACCTAACCTAACCTAACTCTCTAGCAAGGAATCGGAGTGTTACAGCGAGACTCTTTTCTGCAGATATAGCAGTTCTTAAGTGAGTATTGTGCTTTGTGATATGAGAATACACTTCATTGAGCACATACAGAAATGTAAGATCATCCATTCTTAAGTAATTTATGTGCGACTTGACGTCCTCCGCTATAAGCTCACTTAACAAGTTTTGTTGAATGCTTTTATCGTCTCGTCGTAAAACCCACGGCTTCATCCATGTACGTTTCCTTTTTTTCCCCCGCTTCTCTTCCACATATGCACACAGTGCAATTGTGGTACATGCAACTGCTGCGGTTAATGACAAGTTGTTGTTGTCAGCCATCTTGAACTTTTTATCGAAAAATTCACTACTGGCCATTAAAATTGCTACACCAAGAAAAAATGCAGATGATAAACGGGTATTCATTGGACAAATATATTATACTACAACTGACATGTCATTACATTTTCACGCAGTTTGGGTGCATAGATTCTGAGAAATCAGTACCCAGAACAAACACCTCTGGCCGTAATAACGGCCTTGATACGCCTGGGCATTGAGTCAAACAGAGCTTGGATGGCGTGTACAGGTATAGCTGCCCATGCAATTTCAACACGATACCACAGTTCATCAAGAGTAGTGATTGGCGTATTGTGACGAGCCAGTTGCTCGGCCACCATTGACCAGACGTTTTAATTGGTGAGAGAGCTGGAGAATGTGCTGGCCAGTGCAGCAGTCGAACGTTGTCTGTACAGGACCTGCAACATGCGGTCGTGCATTATCCAGCTGAAACGTATGGTTTCACAGGCATCGAATGAAGGGTAGAGCCACGGGTCGTAACACATCTGAAATGTAACGTCTACTGTTGAAAGTGCCGTCAATTCGAACAAGACGTGACCGGGACGTATAACCAATGGCACCCCATACCATCACGCCGGGTGATACGCCAGTATGACGACGACGAAAACACGCTTCCAATGTGCGTTCACCGCAATGACGCCAAACACGGATGCGACCATGATGATGCTGTAAACAGTACCTGGATTCATCCGAAAAAAAATGACGTCTTGCCATTCTTGCACCCAGGTTCGTCGTTGAGTAAACCACTGCAGGCGCTCCTGTCTGTGATGCAGCGTCAAGGGTAACAGCTGCCACGGTCTCCGAGCTGACAGTCCATGCGGCTGAAAACGTTGTCGAACTGTTAGTGCAGATGGTTGTTGTCTTGCAAACGTCTGTTGACTCAGGGATCGAGACGTGGCCACGCGGGTAAGATGCCTGTCATCTCGACTGCTAGTGACACGAGGCCGTTGGTATCCAGCACGGCGTTCCGTATTACCCTCCTGAACCCACCGATTCCATATTCATCTAACAGTCATTGGATTCGACCAACGCGAGCAGTAATGTCGCGATACGATAAACCGCAATCGCGATAGGCTGCAATCCCACCTTTATCAAAGTCGGACACGTGATGGTACGCATTTCTCCCTGTTACACAAGGCATCACAACAAAATTTTTTGTGTATGAGAAATCGGTTGGAAACTTTTCTCATGTCAGCGCGTTGTAGCTGTCGCCACCGGCGCCAATCTTGTGTGAATGCTCTGAAAAGGTTATCATTTGTACATCACAGCATTTTCCTCCGGTCGGTTGAATTTCGCGTCTGTAGCACGACATCTTCGTGGTGTAGCAATTTTAATGGCCAGTAGTGTATGATGGCAGTGTAATACCCGTATTTAGCGCCACGTCAAAGATCTTTGTGATATAAATTTGACGAATATTTCATAATATCTTTGATCAAATCTTTGACAAAGAAATACACTCCTGGAAATGGAAAAAAGAACAGATTGACACCGGTGTGTCAGACCCACCATACTTGCTCCGGACATTGCGAGAGGGCTGTACAAGCAATGATCACACGCACGGCACAGCGGACACACCAGGAACCGCGGTGTTGGCCGTCGAATGGCGATAGCTGCGCAGCATTTGTGCACCTCCGCCGTCAGTGTCAGCCAGTTTGCCGTGGCATGCGGAGCTCCATCGCAGTCTTTAACACTGGTAGCATGCCGCGACAGCGTGGACGTGAACCGTATGTGCAGTTGACGGACTTTGAGCGAGGGCGTATAGTGGGCATACGGGAGGCCGGGTGGACGTACCGCCGAATTGCCCAACACGTGGGGCGTGAGGTCTCCACAGTACATCGATGTTGTCGCCAGTGGTTGGCGGAAGGTTCACGTGCCCGTCAACCTGGGACCGGACCGCAGCGACGCACGGATGCACGCCAAGACCGTACGATCCTACGCAGTGCCGTAGGGGACCGCACCGCCACTTCCCAGCAAATTAGGGACACTGTTGCTCCTGGGGTATCGGCGAGGACCATTCGCAACCGTCTCCATGAAGCTGGGCTACGGTCCCTCACACCGTTAGGCCGTTTTCCGCTCACGCCCCAACATCGTGCAGCCCGCCTCCAGTGGTGTCGCGACAGGCGTGAATGAAGGGACGAATGGAGACGTGTCGTCTTCAGCGATGAGAGTCGCTTCCGCCTTGGTGCCAATGATGGTCGTATGCGTGTTTGGCGCCGTGCAGGTGAGCGCCACAATCAGGACTGCATACGACCGAAGCACACAGGGCCAACACCCGGCATCATGGTGTGGGGAGCGATCTCCTACACTGGCCGTCCACCTCTGGTGATCGTCGAGGGGACACTGAATAGTGCACGGTACATCCAAACCGTCATCGAACCCATCGTTCTGCCATTCCTAGACCGGCAAGGGAACTTGCTGTTCCAACAGGACAATGCACGTCCGCATGTGTCCCGTGCCACCCAACGTGGTCTAGAAGGTGTAAGTCAACTACGCTGGCCAGCAAGATCTCCGGATCTGTCCCCCATTGAGCATGTTTGGGACTGGATGAAGCGTCGTCTCACGCGGTCTGCACGTCCAGCACGAACGCTGGTCCAACTGAGGCGCCAGGTGGAAATGGCATGGCAAGCCGTTCCACAGGACTACATCCAGCATCTCTACGATCGTCTCCATGGGAGAATTGCTGCGAAAGTTGGATATACACTGTACTAGTGCCGACATTGTGCATGCTCTGTTGCCTGTGTCTATGTGCCTGTGGTTCTGTCAGTGTGATCATGTGATGTATCTGACCCCAGGACTGTGTCAATAAAGTTTCCCCTTCCTGGGACAATGAATTCACGGTGTTCTTATTTCAATTTCCAGGAGTGTATGATAGTGTAATACCCCCGTCGCATGACCTCATTCGATTTCAAGTTTTGAGAACACTCAGTTTTCTTATTACAGAGGGTGGCCACTGCCCTGAACGAACACGCTGAGCCATCGTCCCGGCAACCTTTCGGCTATGGAGGCTGCGTCAACTTTAAAATGGTAAAATACTAAAATTTCCGGCGTTTCGGTTGTGTTGCAGGGGCCTTCAAGATGAATCTTCGTCGTGAGCGTGAAAATTCGGATAGTATTTTAGCATTTTTATATTATGAGGTGACGCAGTGCTCCTCGTAGAAAAATTATAATGAGACAATGTGGCTTTGTCCGGGCTGTGGGGTGATTAGAAGGCGTCCAGTGGTGCTCGTGTATAGCCGGAGCGATAGCGCGCCGCCTCTGCCGAGGACCACCAAGGCTATGCCGGCCGCCCTGTGGCCCCGGCCGTAACTCAGCGCGGCGCGGCCGGCGTACAGCAGGCGGGCAGGCAGGGGGACCGCCCAGCCGCGCTGACCCCGCGCCCACGACGCGGGCGCGTCTCACGACCGACATTACGTCGCGCGGGACCGCTCGGCTGGCCGCGGCGCTCCCTCTAACTCGCCGTTTCGCATCGCCGGTCTGGAATTAGGAGTCCGTTATCGCTGCCGCTGCTGCTGCCGTTGAGGTCCTTCGTGGCTGTCCAGGGCGGAGGCAGGTCGCGCGACTGTGGGCATTAGGACTGCCTGCAATAAAAAATGTGAAGTGGCCTCGAGACATGGTTAGTTGTCGCTGTTGCGCCTTCGGCAGGAACAAATGAGTGTGACAGGTAGAACGGCCACCAGAGTGCGTTAGTCGTGTTAGTATTTAGCGTTGTTGCCAGGCCTGGTAGGATTCATAAGCGGCGCGAACAGAGTCAGCCGCTCAGTGATCACTGTGAAGAACACAGAGATGATGCGTACTCCTGTGAGACAGTGCTATCGGCACATGGCCGATCGCGTTCGCGCTTCCCGAGCACGGGATCCCGGGTTCGATTCCCGGCGTGGTCAGGAATTTTCACCTGCCTCGAGATGGACTAGGTGTCTGTGTTGTCCTCATCATTTCATCACATTCATGAAAGTGGCGAAATTGGACTAACCAGAGGTTGGGAATTTGTACGGGCGATGATAACCGCGCAGTTGAGCGCCTCACAAACCAATCACCATCATCATCATCATCATCATCATCATCATTTGGCCGGCTGGTCGATTCGTGCAATATCCAAATTTGTGGGGCATTCGGTTGTGACACTGTTGGACTGAAAGGGGAGTCGTCAAGGTTCTGATTGACTATGTCTGGCCAACTCAAGGGAGGACCGCTGCATAAGGAGACATTTTGAACTGCCCTCTTAGATTGTTCGCAGGATGATCCTGTCATTCACCGTCAGGTCAATTCATCGAGAGATCAAAACCAATGGAGAAATGATTTGGACATGGTGACTGTATGGTGCGAAAAGTGACAATTGACACTAAATAAAGTGGAGGATGACGCCATCCACTTCAGCACGAAAAGAAACCGTTAATTTTCGGTTACACGATAAATAAACTCTGGAATTGCAATTACGAACAACTTAAATTGGAACGATAAAATAGATGATGTAGTAGGTAAGACAGGAGACTTACAAAACGCGACAGTACTAAAAAGATCGCCTGCACTACGCTTGTCCGTCCTCTCTTACAGTATTGCTGTATAGGATCCTTACCAGACAGAATTGACGGAGGGGATCGAAAAAGTGCAAAGCAGGGCAGCTGGTTTAGTATAATTGCTAAACAGAGCAGAGATTGTCCCGATATAATATGCGAGTTGGGATGGATGGCAATCATCGAAACAAAGGTGTTCTTCGTTCCGGCGTGTTCTTTTCACGAAATCTTCATCTCCAGCTATCTCCTCTGAATCCGAAAATATTTCATTTGCACTATTTTACATAGGTGGAAATGATCGTCTAATGAAATAAGAGAAATCAGAACTCGTACGGAAAGATCTACGTGTTGATTTTTCCCGCGCACTGTTAGAGAGTGGAGCCGGCCGCTGTGACCGAGCGGTTCTACGCGCTTCAGTCGGGAACCACGAGGCTGCTAAGGTCGCAGGTTCGAATCCTGCCTCGGGCATGGATGTGTGTGATGTCCTTAGGTTAGTTAGGTTTAATCAGTTCTAAGCCTTCGGGACTGATAACCTCAGATGTTAAGTCCCATAGTGCTTAGAGCCATTTGAACAATTTGAAAAAGCGTACTTCCTTAGATATTAACATTTGTTGTACGAGGGTGTCAAAGAGATTTGGTTGCTGATACGAGCACCTTCGTTGTGTTAAATCTCGGTGCATAGGGTCAGCATATATTTCTCTATCGTTGGTGATATCATATCTCGCAAAATATGAGTTTCTGGACCAGTGTATCAGTGTTTACATGGTATTTTATATTTTGGATATGTACTACTTCGTGTGACATATTCAACACTTTCTTAAAGTCGCATATTTTTTTAAATTGCGTATACCTACAATGTATATAATATAATAAACTGGCGCAGAAATTTTTAAAAAGGAAAAAGGGCGATCGTGGCGATATCATTTCATTATTCAGATTTTAAAATGCCAATTGCGTATAAGATCCAACGCAGTGAAGCTTTATTGTATTACAAACAAAGTTCTGGTTAATAGTAGCGCAGTCGGAATTAGATGTTCTCCAGCTTACAAAATTTAGAACAAACGATGTGAAAAAAAGGAAGCATGTAACCGCAGTACGTGGCATGGTTTAATGAACGTCAATGGTCGGAACATCTCTCCTCCATTCGAACTTTGTACAAAAACTGTATGAAGAGTACACAACAGGGTACAAAAAGAGCAGCCTCGTTGCTCGTTACGCTGTCGCAAGAAGCGACACACTGGTGGGTGGATCCCGTTACACCCGCCGATTATCTCACGCCAGCTTTTATCGACTCGTCCCAGTTACGCTGGTGCCACCACAATAGTGAAATGCACATGCCCGCTTCTGTGCGCTCGCGGTGGCGCTCGCTAGTTAAATATTCATCACTCTGGTTTCCACACACCGAGCACAAATCGCGAGAGTAGCAATAGGTCAAAAGATTATGAGTCGAATGTAATAAAATTTAGTCAAAGCTAAGAAAAATGACGCATAGTAAACAAAACAAAAAAAAACACGGTCGGGTGTTGGAACTTGGAAGTGTAGGAAATGGGTGTGATAAACAAAAATAATCGTCGTCGTTGTCATAGGGAATAACGCACAAACTAGCACGACTCTTCTTTTTGGACCTCGAATCATTGGTTGTGGGTCCACGGCTGGTTATATAGATCAGTTCATGGACCACAATTTATTTCAAAATGGTTCAAATGGCTCTGAGCACTATGGGACTCAACTGCTGTGGTCATCAGTCCCCTAGAACTTTGAACTACTTAAACCTAACTAACCTAAGGACATCACACACATCCATGCCCGAGGCAGGATTCGAACCTGCGACCGTAGCAGTCGCACAATTTATTTCACAGAGTTAACTTATGTTTACAGCAAAATAGCGCAATAAGGGTTTTTTCTTTGAGTTGTCATTCGTCCCTAACTTCCCTGCCGCTTCATGTTTTCCAAGTTCCTGTACGAATTGTACAAGTCGATTACATGGTTGTGAATCAGATGCTCGAACGCCGAAGTTTTCAGTATGATCAAGCTTTCGTGCGTGTTATATTTCAATGCAGCTCTAAACCCTTTACGCAGTCTTCCCAGCGTAATTTTTCTATTCTCCGGCGGAGCGAATATGATTTGTTCGCGGGGACGATAACTTGGCATAAGAAGCACCATGACCAGCCCACCAAATCTCGTGTTTAATTATTGTCCCCATGATACTAGTGGACTGGCTTCTTCGCTGATCGTGGTCTCTCGATTTGCTGGCCTTTACAGTTTATTCTACGATTCTCCTAGAATCCCGCTGATAACAATTTTCCAAGTAAATTACCTATCTCCTGTATAGTTCCTCCTCCTATACCTATCTTTTGTAATGGAATACCTTTCTCCTTTTGTTATTCCAAGTTTTAAATCCGTATAATAGCTTTTTCCGAATGGACGTAACTGTTATACACTTACGTACACTCATCATGATTTCTCCCTCCCCTGCACAAAAAATAAGAAAAAATCCCTCTATCGCTATTCCTCCCCTACTCTTACACAGTACATAAATACACAGAAGCATAATTAAATAAAATTACACACATACAGTAATATAATAAAAACAAGTTGTAGGTCAAAGACAAAGTAGTGGAAAGGGTATGTTGGCAACACTGCAAAACACAAACCACAACACATACTTAGAAGTACAAAAACGAATAGAATACAGTGAAGTGCATTAAAGTGCATCATGCAAAACATAAGAAATGTATAACGCTGCAGAACAACTAAAACTTAGACCAAAATTATCCGTGTTTAAGGCAGAAAAACAACGATGTGCTAGCAGACGGCATTCCCCGATGTAAGCGAGAAATCAACCGAAAATCGCTTTAAGTACAAACAAGTTATTCTTCACGAACTGTTTTTCGATCTAAAAGAAAATCAAAATGTAATTGGTTTAATTACAGACTACTGATGATGCTTTACCTCAATAAAGCGAAACGCGCCTGGTGAAAAAAAAATCACGCATTTTTGTAGTCGCAACGACAGAACAGAAATACCTTCAAGAATTAAGGCACGTTCATCGCATGATTCGTAAGACGAAAGGTTATTTTTAAACTGTCGGTGTGGCCGTTTCATGTTGTAATAGGAAACAACGCTTCGTGACAGCAGTTACAAGAGGTGATTTCTGTCGCCTATACATACAAGCGCGGGGCTATTTTGCCTCTGCTACACCCGAAGGAACTAATGAATGGGTGTCAGTTTTCCCCCGGCTCCAGGAAGCAATGCAGCCGTCTTTGCCAAGACGGGAAAACATTTTTCCCCGTAACAACGACCGGCTAACAGCACAATTCCATGGGAACGCACGAAGTTACGAGACACGAAAGAATCGCATTCACTGTTTCGCATGCAAGCGAAAGTGTCCGCCGCCTGCAGCGAAGCCTTGCACAATTCAGCCAAGTCGTAATGTCTGCTCATCGAGGTGCTGTGTCGGTTCCTCTGATGTTGATCTCCATTTATGAAGCTGTGTACACATATTTTTCAAATTAATTTATTAGATCTGTGTCGATCGAGAATGTATGACTTTTGAGGTCGAGGGATTACAGATGACAGTAAAAGCACTTGGACTTAACATTGTAAAATGGTTATCGGATGGACTGAAGTAGACGGAACACCATTTGGCTGGGTTAAAGCGTTACGAACGACGGTCAGCGGTTACTTTATGGCTGCGTTATTTTAAAGCCCGATTTTACGACTCTGGTTTAGTGCGACGGGCCGCTGAAGATATCTTTTTGCCAAAATTACACTAGCTGAAGGCCATCGAATCAGAAAGTGGGAACTACAGTCTACTGAAAACTGCACAGCTTGCAAGCAGATTACGTGTTTGTAGTCGTTGTTACTGATAGACGGAACGACGCTCTCTTTTCGTCTGTAGTACTGAATCTAATCGCGAACCGTTCCGGTTTTCAGTGGTTAGGGTACATCAGTCAGTGGTACTTGAGATAAGTTTTAATTACGGATAACGCACTGTTTTGTCATGGGAGAATATTGGATGGTATTTTACCGGAGGCAGCGCTAGTTGTAGATTGTCGGTATTTACAGTGCCTCTTCTGAATCTGCACGTATTAAACAATTCATTGTGCGGACATGACTATGCTATACTAAGAAATGGAACTGAAAGTACTTGAGGTGTTGCGGCAAGTTTCTGGGAAGAAAGACGATAGATAAAAACCGAAATGTAGATTTATTATAAGAAATAGTGAAAAATATTTGGATGAGAAACTGTTTCCAACGGTAGCGCTAAATTCCTGAGATAAGAATTACTTTACACATCATCACGTGACTCTGGGAGCAGCGTAGAGAGGAAACGTTGTAGAGCCAGATAAAGTTTAGCTTATCTGGAACAGGTTGTTATGGATTTGTAATGTGACAGACGTATGGAAAGCAAAGGAAAAGCGCAAGATAAGAAGAGGCAAAGAATTCTTTTAGGTGGTTTTTCTAGCTCGCAACTCCTTGAGTCCACCAATTTCCAAATTCTATTCGGCTGTCTTTGTGGATTCATTCTCTCTTGTTTCCCACACTCTACGGTTCGCGACTAAACACACCAGTTTCAGAAGAAATTCCGTAAAATAAAAGTACGTGTTACTGTCTCAAGTTCTATTATTGTCTCATCACACACTATTCTTTCTAACGATGTTGTCATATTCGAGATGACGTTCAAATCCACATGCGCGCATCTACATTTAGGTTTTCCAAGGTTTTCTTAAGTAACAAAAGTCAGATACAGATATTGCTTCTTTGAGAAAGTACAACACAAATTTCGTTGCCCAAGCTTCCCAACCCGACAGCGGATTTAATGAAAAACACCAGTATATGAGTATTTTGGTTTTACTGCTAGGTTTCAGGTATTCAGTGAGCACAAATAAGAATTTTGTTTGAACTTACTAAATGCCATCTGCAAATAGAAACTACATCCACCTAACTCGCGCAGTGTCGTGCAAACCGGTATGTTAGTATGATATTACAGAGAACCATGATACAAATTGAAGTTATGAATGCCAGAATTAGTTTCTCTCACAAGAAATAGTAAATGGTTCAGATAAGCCTACACAGATGTCCCTAGTTTTTTGGTACTGTACTTATTTGGAGGAAAACATTATTGGTCTCTCAGTCGGTAGAAAACTTGACAAAAGTGAAAACCATAAAGTTGCAGTGTAGAACCCGTTCATCAAATAATAAAATTGTTTCCCTGTTTGATTGTTACTGGGAGAGCCGTGTTAGCAATCGGAGCTGTAGCAAGTTAGCTTGTCCATTGCAAAATCGCATAAACAAATGCTATAAAGCGTTAAGTAGACCTATCACGAACATCGGAGAAATACCAACCTTTGCGTTGATTGAATCCTTACAACCAGTTAAAAGCTAAGGCGATATTCTCTTTAAAAAGGGCTACTCTTTTTTGACTCGAATGTTCAATAGATTTACGCAAATGAAACGTAACAGCTGCGTTGTAGTTGGGTCCTGTTCGTTACGTTTCGCGCGAAATAAAGGACGCAATTAACAATGCAAATCCGTGGTTGGGCGTCACGGGGGTAACGCAAATGCGGCAGGGACAGGCGGACTCGAAACAAAACAGTGGCTCAGTGAATCCAGTGGTTTTATGCACAGATTCAGCGCACACGTCCGGCACAGGTGCACATATTACATTGTACTCTCATATCATAACACTGTAGGGTAACTGCGTTTTGTGAAGCGTCTCAACGAAATTATACGTCCCCACTGTTCCCGTCAACATTTTGTTTTTATTCGCGGTTTAGGGTCTTGTCAGAAAATCGGAACTTCTCCGAAGTACATATCAGTCACTATACAAAGTGAAGAGACTGAAAAGAGAGGAAAAAAGACAAAGGACTTACTAGTCGCACGAAGATAACCCACACATTGACAGTTAAAATGCGTAACCAGTTTTGTACAGTTTTGATTATGGCTGGTCAGACCCTAAGTTGAAATGTGACGTTGTGCTCTAGAGGGAACTGTGTGATGAGTGGGATTCAGGCATGGGTTGTGCAGACGTGAGGCTCGATTTAACAACTAAGTTATTAAACATAAAATGCTTCTGGATAACGGTGAAACAGAATATAACTCTGTAGTCCAGTATAGTTCCTCAAGCAGGGCTGAAACAATAGAATACAATTAAAATGTCTGCCATGCAATAACCAGAATGAAAATCAAACCTTTGCCACAGGGGAACAACAGTAACAATTACTATATGTGGCTGTCGGGGATAGACTGGAATAATAACAGATGTAACTTCGGCCATTAAGTATAATATCTCACTAGGGGTAAGATAGATATTACCTACAGGAAAATTAAAGAGACGTTTGGAGAAGAGAGAGCCACTTGTATGAATATCAAGACCTCAGATGGAAACCCAGATCTAAGCAAAGAAGGGAATGCAGAAAGGTGGAAGGCGTATATAAAGGGTCTATACAAGGGCGATGTACTGGAGGACAATATTATGGAAATGGAAGAGGATGTATATGAAGAAGAAATGGGAGATACGATACTGCGTGAAGAGTTTGACAGAGCACTCAAAGACCTGAGTCGAAACAAGACCCCGGGAGTAGACAACATTCCATTGGAACTACTGACGGCCTTGGGAGAGCCAGTCCTGACAAAGCTCTACCATATGGTGAGCAAGATGTATGAGACAGGCGAAATACCCTCAAACTTCAAGAAGAATGTAATAATTCCAATCCCAAAGAAAGCAGGAGTTGACAGATGTGAAAATGATCGAACTATCAGTTTAATAAGTCACGGCTGCAAAATACTAACGCGAATTCTTTACAGACGAATGGAAAAACTGGTAGAAGCCGACCTCGGCGAAGATCAGTTTGGATTCCGCAGAAATGTTGGAACACGTGAGGCAATACTGACCTAACGACTTATCTTAGAAAATAGATTAAGGAAAGGCCAACCAACATTTCTAGCATTTGTAGACTTAGAGAAGGCATTTGACAATGTTGACTGGAATACTCTCTTTCAAATTCTAAAGGTGGCAGTGGTAAAACGCAGGGAGCGAAAGGCTATTTACAATTTGTACAGAAACCAGAGGGCAGTTATAAGAGTCGAGGAGCATGAAAGGGAAGCAGTGATGGGAAGGGAGGGAGACAGGGTTGTAGCCTGTCCCCGATGTTATTCAATCTGTATATCTAGCAAGCAGTAAAGGAAACAAAAGAAAAATTCGGAGTAGGTATTTAAGTCCATGGAGAAGAAATAAAAACGTTTAGGTTCGCCGATGACGTTGTAATTCTGTCAGAGACAGCAAAGGACTTGGAAGAGCAATTGAGCGGAATGGACAGTGTCTTGAAAGGAGGATATAAGATGAACATCAACAAAAGCAAAACGAGGATGATGGAATGTAGTCGAATTAAGTCGGGCGATGCTGAGGGAATTAGATTAGGAAATGAGACACTTAAAGTAGTAAAGGAGTTTTGCTATTTGGGGAGCAGAATAACTGATGATGGTCGAAGTAGAGGCGATATAAAAAGTAGACTGGCAATGGCAAGGAAAGCGTTTCTGAAGAAGAGAATTTTGTCAACATCGAGTATAGATTTAACGGTCAGGAAGTCGTTTCTGAAAGTATTTGTATGGAGTGTAGCCATGTATTGAAGTGAAACATGGACGATAAATAGTTTGGACAAGAAGAGAACAGACGCTTTCGAAATGTGCTGCTACGGAAGAAAGCTGAAGATTAGGTGGGTAGATCACATAACTAATGAGGAAGTATTAAATAGAATTGGGGAGAAAAGGAGTTTGTGGCACAACTTGACAAGAAGAAGGGACCCGTTGGTAGGACATGTTCTGAGGCATCAAGGGATCACAAATTTAGTATTGGAGGGCAGCGTGGAGGGTAAAAATTGTAGAGGGAGACCAAGAGATGAATCCATTAAGCAGATTGAGAAGGATGTAGGTTGGAGTAAGTACTGGGAGATGAAGAAGCTTGCACAGGATAGATTAGCATGGAGAGCTGCATCAAACCAGTGTCAGGACTGAAGACAACAACAACAACAACAACAACAACAACATACTGAACCAAGTCACAGCCTTAATTAAAATCTTCTACGAGATGCGTTCAACAAATAACGCTACACTTTTTTTTCTGAAGGCAGATTGGTTTTATTCACTCTTGTGGGTAAAATCCGTATTTTTCAACATAATCTTCGTTCAGTGCGACGGCCTTATGCCAACATATTAGGAGGGCCTGCATGCTTGCATGGTACTAGTATATTAGTCGACGTCGGAACCAACGTCTTGTTGTATCAGTAATCTCTCCATCATCAAAAAAAAAAAAAAAAAAAAAAAAAAAAAAGTTCAAATGTGTGTTAAATCCTGTGGGACTTAACTGCTAATGTCATCATTCCCTAAGCTTACACACTACATAATCTAAATTATCCTAAGGACAAACACACACACCCATGCCCGAGGGAGGACTCGAACCTCCACCGAGACCAGCCGCACAGTCCATGACTGCAGTGCCCAAGACCGCTCGGTTAATCCCGCGCGGCTCTCCATCATCCACGTACTGTTTCCCACGGAGCGCATCCTTCATCCAACCAAACAGATGAAAGTCGGAAGGTACAAATTCCAGGCTGTAGGGTGGATGGAGAAGAATAGTCCAGTGCCATTTTGTGAGCTCCTGTCGGGTGCGCAGATTTGTGTGAAATCTTGCGCTGTTCGGGAGAGCGGGAAGTTCGTTTGCATTTTTGGGGTGACGAACACGCTCCTTTAATTCCCTGATGGTAACATAATAACCTTCAGAATCGATGGTTGCATCATGAGACAGTTCATCAGACAGAATAACGTCTTCAGGGTCTCAGAAGACCGTCACCACGTGGCCACGATCCTGGCGAGCGTCTGAGCAGCGTGAACGTCCAGAACCACGTCCGCGGCTGTGAGAATATTCACGTGACCATTGATCCCAGCGTCGTTACACAACTGACGCAGCACGTTTAACTTGCATGGCAGTTCTCCGAAAGGACCATCCCCCCGCTCGGAAGGGAAGGCCACAGTTTAACCCCTTTCAAACTTGTCAGTTGGCTGTAGGAAGCACGAGTGCATCTCCGTTGCATGGTTACCTAAAAATGTTCAAATGTGTGTGAATTCCTAAGGGTCCAAACTGCTAAGGCGATCGGTCCCTAGACTTACACACTATTTAAACTAACTTAAACTAACTTATACTAAGAACAACACACAGCCATGCTCGAGGGAGGACTCGAACTTCCGGCGGGAGAGGCCGCGCAATTCGTGACGCCTCAAACCGCTCGGCCACTTCGCGCGGAATGGTTACCTGCTTGCTTCACACACACGTGTGCCGCACTAATCCTTCTGGCTGTGAGGATTCCGAAACTAAACGGTAGACATAGATGATGCTGTGATAGCTATGCCACAGTGCTATCTGTTGGCGCACGACATTATCAATAACTCTGCGTCATAGGATCAAAATCGGCGTCTTTCCTGATGTACTCTTTTTTTCCGGTTGTGTACGTTGGTGAACTGCGGGACCCTCAGAAAACTGAAATCACTAATTCGAGTAGATCGTCCACAGACATGGGAGCGCCCTGTCCTTCAGCATGACAATACCGGATCACACACGTGTTCTACGACATCTTCAGCGTTGCGAGGACTTGTGTTCATTATCTCCTATCACCCTCCATACAGTTCCACCGAGCGAGGTGGCGCAGTGGTTAGACACTGGACTCGCATTCGGGAGGACGACGGTTCAATCCCGCGTCCAGCCATCCTGATTTAGGTTTTCCGTGATTTCCCTAAATCACTTCAGGCAAATGCCGGGATGGTTCCTCTGAAAGGGCACGGCCGACTTCCTTCCCTAATCCGATGAGACCGATGACCACGCTGTGTGGTCTCCTTCCCCAAACAACCAATCCATACAGTTCCAACTTGGCCCCATCCGATTGTCATCGGTTTCCAAAGCTTAAAGAACTCCTTCGAGAATCTCACTTTCAAAGTTGATGAAGGGGTGCAAGGAGAGGGGAGGTTGTCACCGTCAATAAAGTCATACGTTCTATTACGACGATACCAACAAGCTGGCCTCCCTCCAAGGAGAGGGGAGGTTGTCACCAGCAATAAAGTCAGTCTGTTTTTTACTGTTTTTACGGAGTTTAACGAAGGCGATGTTGGCCTGATGTATTCGACGACGCCCTTTGGCTACACTGTCTAAAGGATCGTTCTAAGAAATACCAAATTAAGGTCAACCTGAAGATGCCTCAATAAGGCGAAACGCGCAGTTGAAAAATAAAAAGCTAAAATTGCAATCAAGACTGTTTTTAACCAATAAAATCAAACATTCTATAGTGACGATATTAACAAGCTGGTCCTCATCCAAGGAGAGGGGGGGGGGGGGGGGGGGGTGTCACCGTCAATAACGTCAAACATCCTACAGTGACGATATCAACAAGCTGGTCTCCCGTTGGGTGAAATGGGGCTTTTACCAAGATGACTACGTGGAGAAATAAATGTGCAGACATGAAGAATGAAAATGTAGATTGTTAATAACGTTCGTTTTATTTAAAAACTTTAAGAGCTTTTACATAGAAATTCGGAGGCATTACTTTTCAGTACGCCCTCGTAGTTTCCTAGTTCTTTTGTATTATTTTCTTTATTTCGTAGGTCAGCCACCAACTCGTATTGGGAAAGTGTCGGGATCTAATCACTGTTCCATCATCCAGATTTATGTTCTTCCGTGGTTTCCCTAAAATATCGCTTCTGCTGAGAACCGTGACTGTCCCATCATGGCAGACTTCTCTCCTCGTTTATTTCATCCTTATACTCTAATGATCCCATCGTCAACAGAAAACCGAAATTTAGTTCTTCCTGTCTTCCTTTTCAAGTAAATTGTTTTGATTTTTTGAGCCAACGGTTGCCTGGCGTGATCTCACTCCAAAGCACTTAGTAAACACATTCAGTCATTTTGTCGAAACGCGATCAGCAATACATGTGTGTTGGTCAGACATCGCACGCAAGGCCAATTTCGTGAAGCATATCCTTAAAGCACAACGAGGTCCCCCGCTAACTGTTTGATTGACCTCGTGCACTACAATCGATACGAGTGTCAATTGATGTGCCACTGCGCGTGAAGATCACGTGTCGTGCACGTGAGTTGCTAGTTGCAGAGTCGAGTCCAATAAACTGCGATCACATGCAGTGAACAGCAAAAGTGCCTGCAGTCATATTCAGAGTCATCATAATGTTTCTCAAACACGATCTTACAAAGAGATGATTCGAAACCATCCTCCCGATATGGTTGTATCTGCTTTAATCAGTTTATACACAGTAGCTTGTTGGTTCCTTCGTCTGTCGTTTACCGTTATGCCGCTACTCTTGGTAAGGGACAGCCTTCGCGGAGAAGTAAATATTTAGTCAATACAACACACGCTTGCGCAACCGGTTAAGCCAGCAAGATAACAACTCGCCACTTCCTCCAGTTTTCGGCGCCTTTAATCACCCAGCGTTGCGATTACAAAGGCGCGTCGTTATATTTCTCGCAGTGAATGGGAACTAATGGCCATTAAAAAAGCCGTAATGAGACGCCGCTGGCTCCTTTTCTTCCGATGAATGAAAAACAATGGCGGCAGCAAACAGCGGGGTGATGACCGCTTACTCCAGACGTGGAATGATGCGTGAGCCCAAATTAACGCCGGGGACCTCGACTTGATACCAGCTCGCCTGTCCCCACCCTAGCTGCTATCAAACTGATAATTAATTATGTGCTCGGGAAGTCGTATTAGCTGTTGAAAGCAGTTTTTGTTGACGCTCTCAGGCGCTACTCCGAGATTTCTTTTCAGTGAACTGCCATTGGGAATCACCGTAGGCAATAATGAAATTATAACTGTTTTTCCGAGTACTTGTTAAGCAAATAGCTGAGACGTGTCTTTATTATGCCCCAAGGCTCTGATAGAAAGCGTATCGAATGCAAAAATGACTCGTCAGTTACGTGACCCGTTCCAACAGATATCATGATCCCAGGGGAGGCGCTGCGAGCGATGTTGTGCTGTTAGCAAAAGCACTCGCGTCGGTCGTCTGCTGCCATAGCCCATTAATGCTAGATTTTGCCGCACTGTCCTAACGGATACGTTCATCTTATTTCCCACATTGATTTCTGTCGTTATGTCCCGCACTGTTGCTTGTAGCACTGACAACCCTACGCAAACGCCGCTGCTCTCGGTCGTTAAGTGCGTTTTCCGTGGTGAGGAGTAATTCCTGAAATGTGGTATTCTCGACACGATCTTGACACTGTGGATCTCAGAATACTGAATTTCCTAACGATTTCCGGAATGCAATGTCCCATGTGTCTAGTTCCAACTACGAGGGTGAGTCAAATGAAAACCTTAAACATTTTTTTTAAAATATTATTTATTGTGCAGAAGTGGTACAAGGCTGTATCACTTTTCAGCATAATCTCCCCCACGCTCAATGCAAGTCCTCCAGTGCTTATAGAGTGCATAAAACCGTTTAGAAAAAAATTATTTTGGTAGTCCGCGCAACCACTCATGCACCACGTGGAGTACCTCTTCCTCGGAACGGAACTTTTTCCTCCCATTGCGTCTTTGAGTGGTCCAAACATACGGAAATCACTTGGGGCAAGGTCTGGTGAGTATGGTGGATGAGGAAGACACTTAAAATGCAGGTCTGTGATTGTTGCAACTGTTGTACGGGCAGTGTGGAGCCTTGCATTGTCATTTTGCAAAAGGATACCTGCTGACAGCAATCCACGTCGTTTTAAGTTGATTGCAGGCCGCAGATGATTTTTTAGGAGATCTGTGTATGATGCACTGGTGACAGTGGTCCCTCTAGGCATGTAATACTCCAAAATGACGCCTTTTTCGTCCCAAAAGAGAGTCAGCATAACCTTCCCTGCTAATGGTTCTGTTCGAAACTTCTTTGGTTTTGGTGATGAGAAATGGCTCCATTCCTCGCTCGCTCTCTTGGTTTCCGATTGGTGGAAGTGAACCCAGGTTTTGTCCCCAGTAACGATTCTTGCAAGGAAGCCATCACTTTCTCGTTCAAAGCGCCGAGGAAGTTCTTCGCAAGCATCAACACGTCGTTCTCTCATTTCAGGAGTCAGCTGCCGTGGAACCCATCTTGCAGACACTTTGTGAAACTGGAGCACATCTTGCACAATGTGATGTGCTGACCCATGACTAATCTGTAAACATGATGCAATGTCATTCAGTGTCACTAGGCGGTTTTCCTTCACTATAGCTTCATCTGCTGCAATGTTCTGTGGAGTCACAACTCGTTGTGCCTGACCTGGACGCGGAGCATCTTCCAGTGAAGTCACACCATTTGCGAACTTCCTACTCCATTCGTAGACTTGCTGATGTGACAAACATGCATCACCGAACTGAACGTTCAGGCATCGATGAATTTCAATAGGTTTCACACCTTCACTACGCAAAAACCGAATAACAGAACGCTTTTCTTCCCTGGTGCAAGTCGCAAGTGGGACAGCCTCTTTATACTGATACTGCGATGGTATGTGTGCATCTGCACTATGTTGCCACCTACAGACCGTTCTACACGCTGTCTGTAACACGCTTACCAACTTACAGGGTAACGGCACGAAATTTCGATTTCTTATTACAAATTTAAGGTTTTCATTTGACTCACCCTCGTACCATGCCGCGTTTAAAGTCCGTTAATTCGCGTCGTGCGGTCATAATCACGTCTGAAACATTTTCCCGTGAATCCCCTGAGTACAAATGACAGAATTGCCAACATTCCCTTTCTATACCTTGTGTACACGACCCTACTGCCATCTATTTATGTGCACATAGCTACATTTGACTTTTATCACCTCAGTCTATAGCTGGGGCAGAAAATTTGATGTTACTTTATTTCGTAAAAATAGCAATTCACCGAATGGCCCGGATACGTGCATGAAAGGGATCAGAGGGGACAGTGCGCTCGTCCGGATATGCAAGCAGGTTGCTTTGTGCCGTGTCAGGCTGCACTTCCTGCGCTTTGTGCTGGGCCGGACGTGCAGGCCGCGCGGCCATCGCAGTCACCTGTCGTGACGAAATCATTGTAGCGGACTGACTGTGGCGGATGCACGGTTTACATTTTTTGCCTTTAAGCGTTTATTTGGTGACAGGGGAACGTGGACCGAAGAGTACTTGATGCAAATCACTGATCAAAACTTATTTAATAAAATTTACATTGTGGGTAATTTATTACGAATAAAAGTAACCACTGATGATGACACAAAGATGCCGAAACGTCTGGCCTTACGAGAAGTGGATCATAGTATGAATTTTCACTCTGCAGTGGAGTGTGCACTGATCTGAAACGACCTGGTGGCTTGAAATTGTATGCCACACCGTTACTCGAACCTGAGAGTAAGAGGACGGAAAGCTGTGAGGGCGGGTCGTGAGTTGTATTTCGATAGATCAGTCGGTAGAAACACTTGCACCCGAAATCCACAGATCTCAGGTTCGAGTCCTGGTGCAACACACAGTTTTAAGTCTGAGGAAATTGTATGCTTTTTTAGTTAGTCCGTTTCAGTTGGACTGATATAAGTGTCTGCTGCAGTGGTTACCGGTTACGGGCTGACACGTCCATTCTCAAACCACACATCTCGCTATTAATCGTAATTATGCATGCAATATGATTCCAAAAGCTCTGAATTGCTTCTGCAAAGCCAAGTACAGAGTAGGCAACAAGTACCCTCGTTGACCTTAGCTTATGTGTCTGTTCAGTTGACTGACACAGGCAACACGTAGGCTAGAATTAACGAGGGTACTTGTTGCCCACAGTTTACTTTTCTGTACAGAAGCATTTAGACACTTCTGACATCATACTTTATGAATAATTATGGTTAATAGTATGGTGTGTGGTTTGAGCGTGGACGTGTCAGCGCGACACCGGTACCCCCTGCAGCAAAATTTTATATCATTGCAACTGAGAAATAGAACCTTATAAAATTTCCTAAGTGCTGAACGGTTGAAGATCTACCATCCCGTTGCGGCATGCCTCGAATAAGCAAGCTTTATGTCTGCCAATAAGTTTCATAAAGAACACTTGTTTGCATAAAAAGCGAAACTGGGGGATGTCATCTTCCGCGAGGACACCTGTGTCTAAAGTTTTCTTATCTTCTCGTAAAATTTGAGTAAAGTGCCAGGATTATTGTTTCACGCTTTGTCGTTATTATTATCGTGCCCTTACACAATCGGTGTGCCCTGTATATATGAATAAAACGACGCTAAAAATGATATTTTACAAAATGTTTTGGTCTTGTTTCCAGTGCTATTACTGTATCTGCTTTGAAACAAGCTCATCTGCCATCTAAACTTTATTTCTTTTACTTTCAGGTGAGTACCGATCACAGAGATCCAACAACTTTCCAAGTGTAGTCGCTCTATCACTGTGGTACGTACATTTTATGATATTTGAAGTTATCTTTGCTACTTATGAATAAGTTTACAGAATATTTGCTTAACATTCAGGCAATTCTTCATTATTTATTAGGCATTTGACACTCTTACTTACATGAATAGCATGGTTGTCTTTTACCATTAAACCAGCGCTTGTTGCAAAGTACTTTGTCATCAGGATTAAAACGTCCAGTAACTGATTGGACTTGGCTCACATGTGTTACAAAAAACATTTATTAAATTTTTGCTGAACTTAGCATTAACCCACTTCAAAATGGCAAAGCCAACTTCGTGGACTCACAGATCAGTTAAATATGGTTTTAAGAACAAGCCAAAATTACTTAAAAGACTTAAACCTTTACTTATATGAATCACTTAAGGAAACAGTTCAGGAAATAGCCTCTCATGAAAATAGCTTTAGCCAAAATGTCTTAATTATTTAAACAAGTTTTCCAGTAACAGGGAATTCACAAATAATATTAGAGGTACGTCATGTAACAGTCAAAAATTATTACTGAAGAAAGAATTAATGTTCTTAAGGAAAAATACTTTCGTTAAGACAGGCGGCAATTGCGGCTTAAGTGTAAAAGATTAAATCAGGCCCAATACACACATACAACCGTTACTGCCAAAGGAAATTCTTGATTATGTGGCTCTCTTTGTCATATTATTACGCAGACACAGGGAATGCAGCTGCTTAGAAACTGTTAACAGCAGTAATAAAAAAAGCTATCTTTCAACACGTCCAGTTAACGTTAGAAAATGCTATTACAATAGATACAGTACATTCATGATGATATAAGGCATAAACAACGTTGCTTCCCTTGTTCACTATGTGCTGCACCGGCATCACTCTCCTTCCTACATGTGGCAGGTATTTGCCACATCGATTCTTTCAAGTAATAAATGAAAAGGGAATCGAATAATCTGCAACAGACTAGACTTAACAGCCAGTAACCACTGTTCAAGGCAGTTCAACACTTCTTCCTTTCAATACAACTGCTGGCCAGCGTAAATATCATCAGCACACTAATAGTTAACCACGTGAGTTCAATTCGTATTCAGAAAATAGCAAACACAAACGTCAGCGCCCAAAGAAACACTGTGTGCTGTAACAAAGGAACACAGTCTGTCGACCGACTCAATGCGGCTCACTGCCATCCAAGATGGAACTCAGCACGTATAAACAGTACCTTTTAGAGCAAAGAACAAGCGCAGCCCAGACTCGCTACACACAGTGCAAATACGCTTTCGTCTATCATACAGCACCACCAGGTTCAGATGTCCGACATACAATCTTTCAGCGCATAAACTTAAGACACACCAAACCAGCTTCTAAACCATGTTTACGAGGAAAGCCGTCACAAGTTTCCGCTTCATCCTAATGATCCGTATTGCCACTGTCCATTTCCTCCTTGTTGGACCATTGGTCATACGCTGGAGCAGCTCCAAACTTGGCTCATGCTACACACACTTTAATAGCACGTCTGAAGTACTAGCTTAGTGAAATGGACCACCTTGGCAACGATGGTGGTTATTTGAGACGTAGCACCTCAAGCTTAGCATTTAATGGGAGTATCATTGACTGTGGGGAAACCGAAAAAATGAGAATCAAAGTTGCTACTGAATGATGCGAAAAGGTAAATCCTCTGGTAAGATAAGAGTTGAAGAGGTCCTTCGCAGAATCGTCAAGGAAAGGAATATGCGGAAAACACTCATTAGATGAATGGACAAGATGACAGAACACATGATAAGTCCATCGAACTAGAGTGAGCTGTAGAGATTAAAAAATTGTCGAGGAAGACAAAGATTGCAGTACATCGTACAAATAATGGAGGACGTTTGGTGTTAAAGTGCCGGTCTCAAGTGAAGATGTTTGCACAGGGAAATAGTCATGGTGGGCGCCAACAGACCAGAGCCAGGACAAAGAGAAAAAGAAAATGAAATTTGAAAAGTTGAAAGTAGCCCCTTGTTGTCTACAACAAGGTAATGCTGTAATGCAATTAAATAACACCAATCCAACTAACGAGGTGACAACAGTCGGGGGTCACCTCCTAATATCGTGTCGTATCTCCTGTTGCACGGAATTAGTGCAGAAACCGGACGTGGCAGGCACTCAATTCCCCTGCGGAAATATTGAGCCACGCTGCTTCTATAACTGTCCATTCCTGGGAAAGTGATGCTGGTGCAGAATTTTGTGCACAAACTGATCTCTCGGTCATGCCCCATAAATGTTGTATGTGGTTCATGAAGGGCGGTATTTGGGTGGCCAAATCATTCGCTCGAATTGTCCAGAATGTACTTCGCGAACAAGTTGGCCCGATGACATGGCGCATTGTCATCCATAATAATTTCATCGTTGTTTGAGAACATGAAATCCTTGAATGGCTGCAAATAGTCTCCAAGCAGCCAAACGTAGTCCTTTCCAATCAATGGTCGATTCAGTTGGACCAGAGGACCCAGTCCATTCCGTGTAAACACAACACACACGATTACGGAGCCACCGCCAGTTTGCACAGTAACTTCGTAGCACATGACTGCAGCCGGTGTCGTGCTATTAGCAAAGGCAATCGCATCGCTTGTCTATTGTCATAGCCCATTAACGCCAAATTGCCTGAAATGTGGTACTCTCGGTACAGTCTTGACACTGTGGGTCTCTTAATACTGAATTCTATACAGTTTTGGAAATGGAATGTCCCATGTGTCTAACTCCAAGTACCATTACGTGTTCAAAATCTATTAATTTCCGTCGTGTGGCCATACCCACGTCTGGAAACTTTGTGTATGTGCCTAAGGCTATCCCAAGACTTGCCATCTCAGTCTTTAGCCCAAAGGGGAATAGAAACAACTTCAACAGACAAATGTACAATGAGTGCAATTTTCGTTGTAAGCCCTCAACCACCAACTCTCCAAAAACAAAAGAACCTCCCGATGGAGAGGGTGACACAACGCTGTTTTCAACGTAACTAATGAGGATACTGTTTAAGGAAGAGTGCAGCAGTAACTTCCCACTTTTGATGTAGACACAGCATATTCACAGCCAGGAGGGTGGTACTGGCCTGTAACAGAGTCGGCCTCTTCGCGCACGGTAATGAGGGCGATTTGATACACCAAAATTTTGGAGCGAAAGAAGCCGACGCTCGCCATATAGGTCGGGCACCACCTTTGTATTGAAAAGGCAATTGGGATGCTTGGTTGTGCTCTGGAGACAGCAGCGGCAGCACAGCATTCTCTGGTCTGAGTGAGGCGCTGGCTCTGCCAACAGAAGCACTGAGCAGGGTGCGGCCCGATTTCAGCAAAATCTGACCAGCAACACAGGAATGTTCGTTCCATGAAAGTCACTGTTCACCTCCAGCCGACAAACCGGAAACTGAGACCACGCCGGGAGTGCATCTTCCTAGCAAGAAATGTGCAAAGCTTTTCTTGTAGGCGCATCAACTTTTCTTGTAGGCGCATCAAAATGACCACACAGCAGTGAAACATTATCAGGTTTAGTTATTAGTTGGCACAGTGGATAGGCCTTGAAAAACTGAACACATATAAATCGAGAAAACAGGAAGAAGTTGTGTGTAACTATGAAAAAATAAGCAAAATATTCAAACTGAGTAGTCCATGTGCAAGATAGGCAACATCAAGGATAGTGAGGGCCCAGGAGCGCCGTGGTCCCGTGGTTAGCGTGAGCAGCTGTGGAATCAGAGATCATTAGTTTAAGTCTTCCCTCGAGTGGAAAGTTTATTTTTTTATTTTCAGACAATTATTATCTGTCCGTCCGTCCGTCCGATGCGAGGTAACTGCGCCGTAGTATGGGGACGCTACACCTAAACAAACATCGAAACACATGACGTAAGTCGACTACAGCGCACGGAAGAGAGAGTTTTCCAGCTAACGAGGCTCCCTGGCTGGCAGTTGACTGTTCGCTACTTTGGACGAGAGTGCATTAAATACGTGAGATGTATTCCGTGGGCAATATGAATCCAGCAAATACAGCTCGCGAAAATAACGACCTCTCGTTCCGCAGCTGCTCACACTATCCTTGATGTTGCCTATCTTGCGCGTGGACTATTCAGTTTGTATATTTTTTTCATAGTTCCACACAACTTCTTCCTGTTTTCTCGATTGATCTGTGTTCAGTTTTTCAAGGCCTATCCACTGTGCCAACTTATAACTAAATCTGACGGGGGTGCGATGGGGAGATTCCCTTGTAGGAATCCATACATCTCATCTTCTGGACGCAACGACTGCTGCTGTCCAATTATTAATAACATTTGTCATGCATGGAGAGTACTTAGGCGAATGGGCATATTCCCGTGACATATCTCAGAGCGGCTGATGGCGAGATCTCGGTCTGCTGTCGAAACAATGTACGGCTCAGCGATTCTTTTGTTCGGCCCTTGAGACACGATGTGCGCGGGAAAAGCGAGGCGACCGTTTGGAACGGCAATGACGACACTCACTCTTTGTCGCGTTGGAGTCTCATGCGCGTCTCGGACGGAAGGTTGGCAGGCAGCTCGGGAGAATAGCCCTCTGTGGAGACGGCCAGCTAACGACTCGACCGTAACCTCGACCCGAGCGTCGGCGCGCAGGTATGCGCCGGCAACGGGCGGGGTGGAGTGGGAGGAGAGGAGGGGGCGTATTTCAGAAACGTTTATTTATTCGCGAGAGCCGAAGCACTGTACGGCGCGTAGCTTCCCAGAAAATTTACGGAGCGCCTCGTTGGCTGGTGGCAGACGGGAGAGCCTCCCCGTCCCGCGGACGACTCGGCACCTGCCGGGCAGCGCCAGACGTGGTCGGCGTGTGTGCAGCTGCCCACGTGCGTGCTAACGCAAAGTCTTAAGCATCTGATCCAATATACTTGAGGGCGTTGTTGACACAGCGAGGCAGTTGGAGATCGTGACGTAACAGATCTCACCTAAGAGTATAGCAGTCCAGATGGTTCAGACGTCGAAATCAACAGCCATTCTGACCCGCTAGACACAAGAATATCTTCACATGTATGAGGACACCACGTCAAGAGGGTGTTATACAGCTGGAAGCCGCACTTTCTCATTACCTTACCTCGCGCTCCACACAGCAGCACAGATGGGTTAGTCCTCGAAACCCAATGGTGTTACCAACTGTTAGAAAAGAATATGTCGAAAATCATGAGAACGCTGAACCGTCAGATTGTTATGAATACAGAGCGGTCCAAAAAAAATGTACCCAATGTTTAAAAGTCCATAACTGGCAAACTAATTGATGGAGTTGCCTCTGTATAGTGATACCAGCTGGAAGAACGTCTATTTTGGTCATACCTTGTGCTCTACACAGTATCGTAAATGGGTTGGTCTGGGAAAGGCAATAAGCATGTTCTAAATATACAATTATAAGATCCAGAGTGTGCTACTAGGCACAAGAAAATGTCCAAAAGGATAAGGGCACTACAAAATCAGGGTGTTCCAAAAAACAACAGGAAGGCGCAGTGTCTGATGATTGTGTACTCTTCTCTCCAGACAGTAGATCAGGTGGGTGAGTGCTCCAGTCCGATCTGCCAGATACAAGAATGTGATGCAGTATACACGGACACCATACTGCCATCATTCACCAGATACAAAATGTCAGTTCGAAAGCGTGACTAGACCTTCTGTCTGGCGTAGTCACCCAGCTGGGTCAGTGCTCAAAATCAAATGTCACTATACCCTCCTAGTCTCAAGATTGTGCCCAAATATATGAGGACACCACACTGATATTCTAAACATTATTAAAGCTGCAAGCACAAGTGTCAGTGGTCACATCTCGTTCTACACACAGCAACCTTGATGCATGATAACTCGAAATCCACTCTTCTGTATTCCCCATGATACGTCGACGCTACCAGAGGTTTCTAGGTATATTCACTTGAAAGGCCTTACGCATCTAGCGGATCCCCGCCAAGGCTCATATACTGCCGCTCAGACACGTGTGAGCTCAAAGTTCATTGTCAGTGCCACTCTCTAGCTACTTCTCTCAAAATATGTGGACACCACTCAAAGACGTCCCAGATATAGTGATGGCAGCTAATGGCCTGATGCACGTCGTGTTGTCTGTAGCATGCACAGCCACATAAATGCACGAGAGTTTGAAATCCACTGCCAGTCCATCATGCATGCATGACCCAAAGCATGTGCACTGTAAGTGATGGGATTAGAAGATCTGACGTAATCAGTGTCACATGATCGGCCGGCCGCAGTGGCCGAGCGGTTCTAGCCGCTTCAGTCTGGAACCGAGCGACCGCTACGGTCGCAGGTTCGAATCCTGCCTCGGCCACGGATGTGTGTGATGTCCTTAGGTTAGTTAGGTTTAAGTAGTTCTAAGTTCTAGGGGACTGATGACCTCAGATGTTAAGTCCTATAGTGGTCAGAGCCATTTGAACCTTTTTTTTCACATGATCGTCCGTTGTGGTCTACACAACAGGCTAGATGTCTCAGACCTCGAAATCAGCTATTCAATCCTATCAGACTCCTGTGCCTCAAAAAACAGTACGCTAGCAGAGTGCCTGTTGGAAGGCTAAGTACATTACTGCTACAGATTGTGGCCACACAGCAAGGCAAACACACAAGACCACGAAATTCACAGCCACGACCGTGCCTGGTATAAGTATGTGAACCAAAGTATGTAGACACACAATACCGGAGTAGACTAGATACTCGTGATGGTTCCGTTACTGGTGGCACTTCATGATCTGTACAGCACAAACGTATTAACTTTTGTTCGGTAATCTTGGTTTCTGTTTCTCGTGATTTTTCTATATCACAGTCTTCGATCTCGACGTTGAAGGGATGCTAAACATTAGCTCTATTCCACCTCGTTATTTTCCTGAGCAAAATAGCATAATTTAACTAAGACATTCCGAAAGGCAACCCGTGTAAGCGCAGAATGGGTGCCATTAGTTTCATGCCATTCATTTATTTCATTGAACAAAAGACATTCTGAAAGACCAGCCACATCAGTGGAACCTTCAGTTGTATATCCTTCTTCCAATCCCTTTATAGTGCCGTAAAAGCATCCAATGTGATTGATTCTTGCGCAGAAAGGGACACATATGTTGCTGGCAATAAAATAAATTCAAAGGTATGTCCTATTCTATTAACTACACTATTTGCAAAAGAAGAGAAAAGACACAAATTTTATTTTATTGGTGTGTCGTAGCTGTTGGCTGAAGTGGCGAATCAGCCGTAATTTAAAGCGTCCTTCGGAAAGAGAAACCGAACGTCCTCCGAAGTGCTATCAGTAGCTTTTAGGATCCAATATTTCACTTCAGCACTACCTGCTTTTAACTCAACGGCTCTCACCCGCCCGCTGTCCTATACTTAAGCAACGGAAGACCGCAGATAATCTTTAACGGAGCCATTCTCCGTCTGCGGGCACTGGAGCTCCAAAACCGAGGACCGACATTCGAAGGTATGTGGTTGTCAACGGCATTTAGAAGGCCGTAGTTGTCGTTACTCAAGATTCGTTATCGTGTCAACTAACTTGTATTTTGAAACAACGAACCATGTTAGAGTCTGTTCGCTGGTGCAAATATGGTAACTGGCGCCTGGGGAAAAAAATCGACGTTGCATAGCCCCCCTCCCCCCCCCCCCCGTTCCAACATCCGTCTGCAACTCCCCATTTTATTTTGTCTAATCCTCACCCCAAACCTTCTCTCATCCATCCCGGTTACTTTATTGTGTTTGAATGCGTCAGTAAGGCAAAACAGTATTTTATAAAAAAGCAAGTTTAAGTTCAGAACAAAATTAGAGCTGAATGAAAAAGAAACTGGTATCGTTATTCTGAAATTTCAAACCAACAAAAACCATTAGTTTTTTAATTGATTTGGCTTGAAGATCACTGTTTTCACAGAAATTCTGACTGCTGTTTGGTCGCAGTAAATTATATTTATTTCAACAAAAACAAAATAAAAATTATTTTATTTTGTTTTTCTACTCACATTTGAGTGACTCAATCAGAAAGCACCCGACGCAATTTGCTGCTGCTGACTGCTCAGTCACTCCGGAAAAGCTTTTCAATACTAAGCAAAGCAGGTTAATTGAGCCATCTTTGTGCCATAAATGTTCTGAAATACGAAAATATAAGCTGAAGTTGTAGCATGGGGAGCTGCATCAAACCAGTCTCAGGACTGAAGACCACAACAACAACAAGCTGAAGTTTGCTAAAAGAGTATTTCTTGCAGCTAGAGATGGAGTCAGCGAATGTCTGCCAGATCTGGACAGCTCCCCCTATGTAGAGTAACATATTTTCGTCACCGTTTTCAACAACGACCTGAGACGTGCTCTTGAGACTTCGGTGGTATCGCGGTTTGGTAGCAACCTACTGCGGTCCGAATTTTTTGCATGCAGTTCTTCACTACCCACGTCCTCGCCGTAAAAAGTAGCCAAAATATTCTCATTTGGTTTTTTCAGGAAAAATTTCAGTCATCAGTTACAAATAAATTTTATTATACTTTACCGGTTTCGACAAATTATTTTGTCATCTTCAGAAGCCAACAAAATTATGGGTGTTATAAATTTTTAGACCTTGCCTCTAAATTTATGTAAAGTATAAAAAGTATATAACAGGAACTTACTATTTTATCAAAAAGTCAGTATCTTCTTCATTGAAGGATACTGTCATGGTATGTTCAGAAATTTACATTTGTATGTGATTTTTTAAACACTGTTTGACAATTTACAATAACTGAGTCACATCTATGTACTTGTTGTGCTAGTAGAATGGAATATGTATAAAAACGTGTATAAAACTATGAACAAGGCATGTAAAGAAGCTATATTTAATACATTTTAAAAAACATGACACACAATTCTAATGTATGAAAAGGAAGGGCTAATTTTTAAGTATTACAAGAGTTGATATAAATCAGAATATTGTCTTTTTTTAATGCTACTTGATCATTCAACAAATCTTTGGAATTTAGGCGACAATATTTTTATATTTCAAATCCTTCTAAAAGGTTCATTTTGTAGCCCTTATCAATTATATGTAAAATTTCCATGTTATTCAAGGATAGGGGAGGAAGAGTGTGTGTGTGTGTGTGTGTGTGTGTGTGTGTGTGTGTGTGTTCCTCTGTTTAGAGGTGGTCTGCAAAAGTTGACTTACATGAATTCTCGTCATCTTTGTTAAGCAAGTGCTCACGAAAGCAGGTCTTAAATGCCCTCTTTGTCCGTCCTATATAAAAATTTGGATATGTGTTACATTGTATTTTATATAATCCAGATTTGAGAAATTCGTCATTTGGAGGTTTCTCATTGCATATAAAGAGCAAAGTGGTAGCATCATTGATGGTAAAGGACACATAGATGTTATATTTTTTAAATAAATAGCTTATACGATATGAAATGTTACCTAGAAATTGAACTGTGGCGTATTTCTTAACAGTAAGGCCATTTTTATTAAGCATACAGGAATTTATCTTCTTGTTTGTTTTATTATTGTAAAGTTTTTGTACAATGTTTGCTTCATATCCTTTATGAACCGCTGTATACCGTAAGTTATTGAGTTCTGTAGCAACACTAGAAGGGGTTACTGGCACCTCAGTGATGCGGTCGATCGTAGTGTAAAAGAACTCCAATTTGTGCTCAAAATAGACACAAGAAGGGGTATGAATGACGCCATCTGTTGTGGTAGATTTCTTGTCAATATCAAAGGTAATTAATCTGAACATACCACGACATTATCATTCTATGAAGAAGATATTCACTGTCTGCTAAACTAAGTAAGGTTCTGTGATATGCTTTTACGCTTCAACTCATGTATAGCCGAGGTCTAAAGATTTATATTCACCCTAATTTTGTAGGCTTCTGAAGATGACAAATTAATTTGTCGAAACCTGTTAAGCATAACAGAATTTATTTTCAACTGATGGCTGAAATTTATCATGCAAAAATAATACCACAGTTGCTAAAAGCTACAGCCACGAATAAAATAATCCTTATTTGTTCATTAGGGCCACTTTATCAGAATCATAGCATTGCCTTCTTGATTCGAGAAAATATCTGAAACTTTCGCGTGTTTTATTCATTTCGCTTCAGCATTTCTTCTCCTTCTTCTTCCGTCTTCTTCCCCCCTCTTCGTCCGCCCTCTTCTTGCCCTTTGCATTTGTTCTTTCTTTTGTTTTTCGGTTACAAAAATGCTCCGCTACGGAAGTGTCGCCCATGGCACCGGATCACGCCACAGAGTGCGTACTTTTGTTTCATCCTGATTATCATAAACAAATTTCACGGGTGTCAAAACAAATATGAAATACAGCACATAATATTTATTGGACTAAATGCTCGTTTGAAATCAGATATTTCTTTTGAGCATTGGGGACAACACTGTAGTATCCTTCACAAGTCGCGAATAAAACAGTGATACAGAAAGTGGAGAATAAATTTATTTTATTTCCGTCTGTGAATCACAAAATTTTTAGTTCTTAGACTACCGCTTTCGGTCAGTGATTACTGTCTTCAGATCTCGGTTCTTATTTGCAGCTTCAGTTGAAAGAGCTTTTCTTGACTCTGTCGCAAACCAAAAATGGCACTAGTTTCACATACTGCGACATAGTCGTAAACTGAAGCAGCACGCACCAAGTACCGAGATCTGGAGATGGTCATCGTGTACCGGAACCGATGTCTACGGACAACAACAAAAAACATCTGTCATCATAGACGGAAATAAAAGAAATGTGTTGTAGTATCTTACCAGACTGCATTGCTGAGGGCGCCGTTTCCAGCTAATCCAGATACTGTTGCCGTTATGATTTAATGTTTTCGTTTAAGCCTGGCGTTCAACAATGTTCGGCTGATACCTTCCTTAAATATGTACCCATTTCTGTCCGCAAATGGGTTTCAAAGAAAAGTGTACACCAATCTGTCGGGATTTTTTTCCTATTTTGAAACGACTGTTCGGGGCCAGTAAATATCTCCAGTCGCTTGAGGTTACTTTCTAAGCAGCCTCCAGCACAATACTGCTTTCTTTTTGGCTACCGACGAACCTCTGAGCAACAGGCCGCCTGCAGACGTTCTTGCGATCAATCGATTCCGCCCGCTCGCCTCGACACAGGCACAGCGGGAGAATTTCAGGCATGACTAAGTCAGTGCGGTTCTTTCATCGCGGCAGCAAAAACGGGTTGCCAGGGAGAAAACGTGCCCCGCTGTTCTCAGACTGAGGAAAGAAACTGGAGCAAGACGGCCACCGGAAACGACCGTCCGACTTATTGGAACAGCGCCGGCTGGACATAGCCTTCCTAAATGTTGAAAACTGCTCGATGTACAGTGCAACTGCGTTGCGGTTTACTGGTGTAAAGTACAAACTGCCTGCTTCACGTGAATGCGTGCCGCGTTGAGTTATTTCAACTACCCTTAGCGTTACTGGTTCAAATGGCTCCAAGCATTATGAGACTTAACATCTGAGGTCATCAGTCCCCTAGACTTAGATCTACTTAAACCTAACTAACCCCTCCGAGGCAGGATTCGAACCTGCGACCGTAGCAGCAGCGCGGTTCTGGACTGAAGCGCCTAGAACCACTCGGCTACAGCGGCCGGCCCAGCGATTCTAGTTGACTTAGACTTCGTGTGATCATCCTGATTCCGAGACGATACTGACAATGATTGAGGTGCTTTTGGGGATATTATCTGCAGCAGTTATTACTCGCAATAGGTACATACATTTTTAAAGGCACAGAGAATTAATTTGGGCCTACCGGGTGGCCGAGCGGTTCTAGGCGCTACAGTCTGGAACCGCGCAACCGCTACGGTCGCAGGTTCGAATCCTGCCTCGGGCATGGATGTGTGTGTTGTCCTTAGGTTTAAGTAGTTCTAAGTTGTAGGGGACTGATGACCTCAGAAGTTAAGTCCCATAGTGGTCAGAGCCATTTGAACCATCTTTTTAAATTAATTTGGAATGATGTTTTTCGTTGATTTGAAAAGAAAAATCATATGCTGATAGCTTGGTAATAAGTTGAAAGCCTAAGACAGCATGTCTATTTTATATTAATGAATTTCTCTTTCTTTGAAAAGATAAAAATCAATTGTGAGTGAGTAAATAAAGAAATCCCATTTTCGGATGGTGTTTCATGCAATAATGTGGAGGCTCCCAATCATTTCGTCGCATTCACATCAGTTTTCGTGGTTATGTGTATGAACATGCAACAACAGTTTTCAAAATTGAAAGTTTTGAATTTTTAAAGTTCGTTAGCCGCACTGCCATAAAATACCACACAGCCATGTTACAGACCAATGGAATACCAAAACCACTCTCTCTAGTCAATAAACAAATGTATAATCGTACTAGACTTTGGCTCCTGTGCATGACGAAAATACCGTCACAGAGAGATCATCAACTAGGGAATACAGAAGGTTGTAGGTTTTTTTTCGATTAACCATCTAATTCTAAGAGATCTTTATTTCCTCTTAATGATATTGACGTTACATAAAATTAACGTAGAGCAAAGTTCTCTGAAATCTCTAACGAAAACTACAAAATAATTCTTACGTTATGGATTTGTAACAAATTATATGGAAAACTCTACGGAGATAACACAAAATTTCCTCATCTGGGCAGTTCGAGAATTCGAAGTTTAACCGAAGTATCATGCAAAGTAAGTAAGTAAGTACCAAGTTGTTCAGAATATGGATCTCCCTACTGCAGTTTCCCCAAAAATCAACAAGCGTTCGCCGATTAGCACCAGACAAAGACCAGGAGATGAATTGCACAGAATCTTACCTCAAAATCCTGAACTGCTAACCTTAAAAAAATCTTTGGAGGGGACGACTAGACGTTGTTGCCACTGTGACGAACAAGAACGTTACTTATTTTACGAAAAGAAAGCAGGAAAATATAGCAACAACTTCCCACTGGCGGAACACAAAATGCACATGAATAAACATGAGGTTGGTACTCCCCTGGAGCCTTCTCAGTTGATCAGCCTGTTGGCGCCAAGCGTGGTGGTGGGGGCAACTCATTCGATTGGAAAGGCCAAAATTTTGGAGCGAAAGCAATTGAGTTTCCCATGCTGGTCAGGCAGTGGTACAGTGCCCTGACCTTTGACGTACATACAGAAAGGCAAAAAGAAAGGTCATTCTTAGTTACTCTTCGGTACGGTAGTGGCGACACAACGTCCTCTGCCTTCAGTGAGGGCAGTTGCTGGCTGTACCAACAAAAGAACAGAGTAGGCCACAACCCGACTTCCGCGAAAACTGCCCAACTTCCCAGGGATGTTCGCCCATCTTTGAGACTCACTGATCACCTTCTGCCGACAAACAGTAAGTGAGACCAATACTGGGAGCACACCTTCCTAGCGATAAAAACGCAAAGCTCCCATGCACACATGTCCACTACACTCAATAAAATAACCATGAAATGGTGACAGGAAATTAAATAATATCACTTAGTAACATATAACAGTCATTTCACAAAATTATTAACGAAATGATTGCTACCCATTTGTCACCCTTCTCTACCACTGAGCAATAGTTTGATATTCATCCTAGCTTCATATCTGAATTTCAGATTTTAAGGATGCATAAAAGAAAAAGGTATGTAACTTGACTGTCACAGTAGCGGCGTACAACTTGAGACTGTTGGGGAATATTTTGTATTCGCAGCAGAAAGGCTAAGTTCACATTAACTTTCCATTAAATTACATAGGTTCATTATTTTATTTACAGTGAATTTCGAATCGGGTTTTGGCTTCATCTACAGTACAGTTATAGAGATGAAATGTTGCTAACAGTACGTAAATACCCGAAGATGAAGCCAAGAACTGCTTCGGTACTGATTGTAAATAAAGTAATCAACAAATGATACTGAGTGGAAAATTAGTAGTATGAAAACAGCCAGTGTGCTCCAAAACAGTCTGAGCTCCCATTAACCAGCGCGATAGAAGCTACAAGATCTCCGGGCATTGCGATAGTCGAAAAATGGAATCTGTTGACTTTAGAAAGAAATAAGAAGTAGGTGATGCTTTTTTTATCGGGGGAGGGGTCGGCAGGAGGCGGTGAGAGTGTTTTTCAAAGACGTGGGAAGAATACATTTGCATATCTGAGAGACTTTGTCCTTGTATAACAGCCATGAGGATCGTTTTATATTAGTTTAAAGGTTTACCTGGCCGTCGTCACTGATTGTAAAACCTTTTGAGTTCTTAGGCCGCGCCATGTTCCTATTCAACCTTCTAGAAGATTTATGGAAGTCCATCATCATCGCGGACGTGGGACAATAGCTGATGACGTAAATAGAGAAAACGAATCACGATAGCTGTCTAATCAAAGAAATCAATTTCAAACGACTTGTTTTATTATAGGATTTGGGTTCCTCCTCCTTGCAAACAAATTGCTTTTTGTTTTTACCCGAACATGTTTCAGCACCTCTGTGACATCGTCATTGAGTCTACTTGTTTAATGGAAACGGTAAAAAGTGAAAATGTTTTAGGTTATAACTGATTTAACAAATTGAGGTCTAAAGAAAGCTTTTGTTCGCTTTGTTTCTTACCGTGATTTTACATTATGTGATTTTGCAGGACCAACTGTAACGAGTCCTGCACTGATAGCTTGTCATCTGCAAACCAAGCGATGTAAATGTGAATTTCATCGGCGAGTTAATGCAACTCTTGATTTTTTTAAAAAAAAATCGCTTTTTACAGTTTTCAATAAACAAATAAACCCACTGTTTTGGCACAGAGGTGCTGAAATATGTTTGCGGAAGAAATAAAAAGCAGTGTGTTTGCTAAAAGGAGGAACCTATGTCCTATAATTCAACTGCAAATGCAGAAAGGAAGGACGAGAGCTGCAGATCCAAAAGCTGTATAAGGCTGGTTCCATGTCCATGTGGTGAAAGTGATGGCAACATGCTGTACGGTATACACTCCTGATGTTTGCAGTCCACGACGATTAATTTTATATGGTTCTACGATAGACGAGCCAAGGAATGAAAGTACTCTTTTGGTTTACAGTGGACCTGAAGACGGCGTAACTGTTGCTCCGAAACTAGTCGTTTTAAATAAATTTCTTTGATAAATAAATAAATGTAAATGTAGTGTGACTAGGGCCTCCCGTCAGGTAGTCCGTTCGCCGGGTGCAAGTCTTTCGATTTGACGCCACTTTGGCGACTTGCGTGCGGATGTGGATGAAATGATGATGATGATGATGATGATGATGAAAACAACACAACACCCAGTCCCCGAGCAGAGAAAATCTCCGACCCAGCCGGGAATCGAACCCGGGCCCTTAGGATTGACATTCTGTCGCGCTGACCACTTTCTTTTTGGCTGATCTAATTTTGTTATATTTTGTTCGTTGGATTTGTTGGGGGGCGGACGTCCTATGACACCCGTTAAGGTTCTTCGTTGATCCGTTCACTCAGTTTATTATTATTATTATTATTATTATTATTGTTATTATTATTATTATTACTATAGAGAGTAGCTAACCCTCTGACCAAACACGCTGAGATACCGTGGCGGCACCACTCAGCTACAGGGTGCGGACAATTTCTTTGATGATAAGGTTGCGGTAGTTCGTGTCCCTTATTTTTAGAGCACTCGACGTTTCGATCCCTCGGCTGGAATCTTCTTCAGGTTCTTTAATTGTCCCTGGAAGGCTGAACAGTGTGTTTGATGAGAATCATCACGCGATGTAACCAGGAATTTGGGCGCGGTCGGCAACACCGGTGCCATTGTTTTCGAACAGTACGAGGGTAACGCCGGGATTATTAATTAGTAGGGTGATTGATCCCCTCCGTACAGGCGTGCCGGCGGCGTCTCCTAATTCGCCGTCGGTGGTTCCATCTCGCGGACGACCCCATAACTCAGCCGGAGCGAGCTAATCCGCGTTACGAAACGCCGGACAAAAGCCTGACGCTAGCTGGCCTTTCCTCGTGGCGCGCATACATCATCGGCGAGACGGTAGAAAGCGCCGCGTATCCCGGGGAACAGATAAGCGGCCAGAGTCCGGGACGCTTTGTCCGCGCGGTCCCGTTCGCAGCCAGGGCGCAGTCTTGTGTGAAAGCTTACACACTCTCAGCTGTACGGCGTGGCGGCGCCAGTTTGATCGATTGGCTTGTTATGACGGCGCTTTCACGCTCCTCTGCACACGCGCGCACATACGGCCACATGACTTACAGCCGAGTTTCGTTTCAATTTCTTCTCCGTCGCAGACAGAAGAGCGTGACTAATGCGGTCCACGCGAGATAGCTGCATTTGCTATTCTTGCAAGAAACGGCCTGCCTACGACAGGAGACAGCGCTTGTGAAACAGCCGCTATTCGCTTAAGGGGGTTAGCGCGTCAAACGGGCCGGCTTCGGGAAGGAGAGGCACCACAGGACATTTAAGTTGCACTGTCTATACTTTTACAAACAAATTCCTAAAACTTCGTCAGCATGACCATGAAGGATTCAGGGCTCATAGCAGTGGGAGTTCAAAAACACGAAAAAATAATATTTTTCAAATGTGAAATTTTATGATTTTTTCTCTTACTGTTAGCTGTGTTTGTTGCTATAGGTACACTTTTCTTCATAAGTAAGAGAGATTCTTCGATGAATTTTGCACAGCTTACAAACCATACTTACAGGTGTATGAAACTCTAGAATTTATTTAATCTACTGAAAAATGAATGGGCTGTTACGTTATAAACTTCGTGTTTAGAGAAAACTCGAATTTTATAGTTAATTATCTCAATTTTTACCACAGTGATGAAATTTCACATGTAAAAAAATTGTTTTGTTATGTTTTTGAACTTCCTCTGTTATGAGTGTGAATCCTCACTCCTTCCTGGTCATGCTGACAAAGTTTCGTGAATTTATTTGTAAAAGTATAGACAGTGAAAATTAAAATATCCTGTGCTGCCTCTCCTGCTCCAAGTCGGCCCGTTTCACGTCCTACCCCCCTTAACATGATTGACTCGAGGTGTAACATTAATCCTACGCTCTTTGGACGCGAGCACCACTTTTTCGTGAGGTGCTGAATTTTGAATTTGTCTTCATTAATCTCTAAGTGATGGTACACTTACGAAAATGGAAAATGTTAGACCGTGAAGCACCACTCCGATATTTGTCAAGCTTTGTTGAGATATTCATCACATAAGCGTTATTAAATGATAGAACTTTCATTCAGTTCCGAAATGATGGACGTCATCCTCAACAGTATGAAGTGTGACCCCGTCACAAACGCGAAACACTCTTGTATTAGTTGTGACATGGAAGTAGACAACCTCTGAAACTCATTGAAGAAATTCTTGCCTTGCCTTAAACGCATGCTTTTTCAGTTCATGAAGATTGCTGGAGTATAGTGTGGAAGTATGGGTCGCCCCATCGCTTACGTCTGGATGATGATCATTCAAATGGTTCAAATGGCTCTGAGCACTATGGGACTTAACATATGATGTCATCAGTCCCCTAGACTTAGAACTACCTAAACCTAACTAACCTAAGGACATCACACACATCCATGCCCAAAGCAAGATTCGAACATGCGACCGCAGCAGAAGCGCGGTTCCGGACTGAAGCGCCTACAACCGCTTGGCCACAGCAGCCGGCGATTGCGGTGGCGCTATGCCGAAATATGCCATTTGTTATCGTATTCATGAAGGGTATGGTAAAAGGATTTATGTTTTTATTTGACATAGCCAAAGTGGAGATAAGCGATATGTGTTTATTGTAGGTTGTGGACTGAGAAAAATCCATTATTAGTAAAGATCACATGTATAATTTGTTGTTCATAGCTAGTTTCAGTAAACTTAAATGGCCAACATCAAATCGCAGTAATTTTTTTTCTTTGGTGTACAGCACCAGCTGGCGGCATACATCGTCACAATTTTGTTTAAGCTACAATGCTTATTATACAACCCAAGTTTACGAAATCGTTGCGTGCCATGTATAATAACAGAATCAAACATTTTCACATATGCATACGGAAAACATAACTGGCGCCCTGCATTATTTTTAAATAGTAGCACCAGAACAAATTTAGTCAATATTATAAGAATGTTCGATTCTGTTATTCTATGTGGGACACAACGGCCTCTTAAATTTGAGATGTATTATAAGCAATACAAAACAAAATTATGACGATTTATCCCGCCAATTGGTGATGTACAATAAACAAACAAGCAAAAATTTTGATCTGAAGATGGATACGAAATTTACCGGTAACTAGTAACCAACAAACATTGTAGGCCTACTCAGAGCTTGACTAATACAGGATTTTTCTGGGCCGGCCTGAGAGGCCGATCGGTTCTAGGCGCTACAGTCTCGAAACGCGCGACCGCTACGGCTGCAGGTTCGAATCCCGCCTCCGGCATGGATGTGTGTGATGTTCTTAGGTTAGTTAGATTTAAGTAGTTCTAAGTTCTACGGGACTGATGACAGCAGCAGTTAAGTCCCATAGTGCTCAGAGCCATTTGAGCCATCTGATTTTTCTGAATCCACAACATTCAAATGGATTTACCACATACTCCCTTCAACGAGTACCAAATCAGTTCTGTTTCCATATCCAGTAGTTCTTCACACCATGATTCCATCAGTTGTAGTGGCTCGATAATCGCTGCTTCCTGTTATTTTTCACCAGGTCGACGTTGGCATCGATTTGACTACCACGAATACAACTGAAACTCATTGCTGATTACCACGGAATGCTAACGAATGTCCCGTTTGGCTCTGGTTTTACACTGTGCAAATAATTATTGTCTTTGGTAAGGCACCAGCGGTAAATTATGCTCCGCAACTCGAGATTTCAACCCCAGTGTTCTGCTCCCGATGGACCGAGAAATGTGGCGCAGTCGTTAGCACACTGGACTCGCATTCTGAATCCGCGCCCGGCCATCCTGGTTTAGGTTTTCCGTAATTTCCCTAAATCTCTCTTGGCAAATGCCCGAATGGTTACTTTGAGAGCACGCCTAATTTCATTCCCCGTCTCTGAAATATTCCGAGCTTGTGATCCGTCTCTCAAGACCTCGACGTCGACGGGACGTTACACCTTAATCTACCTTCCTTGCTCCCGACGGTTCGTCAAAGTTTCAACTTCTCTTATCTCCCTATTCATCAGAGGCAGTCAAAGAACAGTACGATTTCCTCACGATGTATTTCTCTGTGGCCCTGAGACCACCTCGCCGCCACTAGTTTTTCAGCCACTGCGTACGCTTTAATGTCTGTGCAATCTATCGGTATACTGTTCCCATGCCAATAACTGAACCTTTCTCACAGTCCTAAAAAAAATTATTGGTATGGTGATCATGCTGTGATGTAATCTCCACCTAAAAGCTTCAAGTAGTAGCCAAGATTTAATCACACCACTCTTCATTCGTAGGAACGGCCTTTTTATGGAGTGTTGAAACAGGAAATAAGTTCGCACAATGGTGAAATTTTAATCAACATGTCCGAAAGCAACGGAAATACCGGAGTGTCAGTTAAGTAACGTTCGGTCAAGGTGCTCATTTCCGCTATACTCGCCCGAACAAGCATACAGTGAAATTCAAAATGGTTCAAATGTCTCTGAGCACTGTGGGACTTAACATCTGAGGTCATCAGTGCCCTAGAACTTAGAACTACTTAAACCTAACTAACCTAAGGACATCACACACATCCATGCCCGAGGCAGGATTCGAACCTGTGACCGTAGCAGCAGCGCCGTTCCGGACTGAAGCGCCTAGAACCGCTCGGCCACAGCGGCCGGCTACAGTGAAGTCAAGAGGCATAAAGCAGGCAGGGGTTGCATAACTCGTGACGCGATAGCTGACGTACGTTGTTAGATAGAATACAAGAAACTGAAATTAATCAGTTCTCCAAATGTGCGTCTAGGCCGCGGGTGGACAATCGACGGCCCGCGAGCCGGGCCCGACCCGCGATTAATACCAATACGGCCCGCGGAAGAAATTCCAAGAAGACAAAGAACTCTACAGCTGTACAAATTGAAACTAATTTAAAGTGTATTAGTTTCGACGAGTTGCTTTTATAGACGTTTATTCTTTCTTGGTGATATCAGCATTTCGAAATGCGAGCCATACCATCATAGAATGTTAACATTTATTTAAGTATCGTGGACGCTGTTTCTTCACTAACGGTGTTGTAAAATTTTGCAACGAAATTTTTTAATACAGCTACTCTAAAATGTCGTAAGTAGGAAAAAAAAACAATGTTGATTACGCTAGGAGATCTGTAATCGGTAGGCCTGGTTGCCTGTTCTGATACTCGTTTAGCACCATCCAGGGAATATGTAGAACTTAAGTCTACCCCTCTTCATTGGTTTCTAACTCTAAGCCACGTTGTGGCAACAGATCTTCGAAGACAGAAGACCCCTCTCTAGGAACGTGAAAAATTCATTGAAATTCCTCAGCTCCCAGTCCACTCTGACGTGCTTGCACGTAAAATGAGCCGATTAAAATTCAGGGAGTCACGATCGTATTGGCAGAATCCAGACCCCCATAAGATCTGGCACAAGACCAGCCGGCGTGGAAATACCGCGACGTACTTGGAAAACAATTAACAGGATTCGCATAAGCCATGGGATCTAAACAGGAAGACTCCACCAGGGGGAAAGGCTTCAAATTCTTACTCTGACTTTGGTAACGAGCATCGGACCACCAAGCACAATGTAACAAGCCGTAGCAGACGAGCGTATCCCGAAAATCTAGACTACTTATTTGCAGTGACAGAGGCAGTACGTAAATTGATTGAAAATTCAGTTTTAGTTGTTTGGTTTTGTTTGTTGTGTAAAATTATGCAATTCGTGTGTGTAACACTGCAGTTGTATTAAATAAATATATGAATGTGAGATCAACATAAAATTTCTGAAAGACCGGTATTTTGATGCATAATTTGCTGTCTTTTTCCTGTCAGTTAAATTTCTCGTCTGTAGCACGTCATCTTTGTGGTGTAGGAATTTTATTGGCCAGTAGTGTACGTTGGTTCCTTCAAGAAAGCCTTAACCTGCTATTTTCTCCATCATTAGTTATTAGTGTTTATTTTCCAGTGGTAACACCGGTCCCCGTCAGATTACCGAAGATAAGCGGGATTGGATACCACTGGGATGGATGGCTGGATCTGCCGAGCGCTGTTGGCAAGCGGGATACACTCAGCCGTTGTGAGGCCAGTTGAGGAGCTACCTGACTGACAAGTGACGACCCTGGTCACGAAAGCTGACAACTGCCGGGAGAGCGGTGTGCTGGCTACATGCCCCTTTATATCCGCATCCAGTGACGCCTTTCGGCTGAGGATGACACGGTGGTCGATCGGTGCCGCTGGGCCTTCCGAGACCTGTTTGGGGGGAGTTTAGAATTTATTTTCCAATGGCCTCGCTACCAACAACAAGCTGTCGAAAATAAATTGTTAATTGGACTAACGTGTGTAATGGTCAGATCTGTGTTAACAGCTCCATGCGAAGGCAACGAAATCTACTTGCTTTACAGCGAAAGCTCCTTTCAACTGGGAAAATGTGTACCGAATACGGCAGGCGAAAACTGCGACTGTAATGAATGCAATGTCTGAGTTCACCTCTCCTTTACGAACTGCTGTTTCGCGTTAGCGACTTATCGGGTCTTGTGCAGCGAAACAGTCGGGCGTAGCTGAACCACGCCAGAAGAGAAAGCAGACGCGGGCGAGGGACTGACTTGCCATTAGGAGTGAGTCCGCAGCTGGCCGATCGTTTGCTGCGTGGGAGTGTCGGAGGTGTTGCTCCCTCGGTAATGAGGGGGCGTGCCAGTCTGTGCGGTTAAGCGGCCTTTCCCCGGGTTGTTAGGGCAGGGCGTGTGCTGCCAATTCTTCAGGGGCGGCTGCGCTCGCTCATCTGTGAGCGTCTGCCTCCTTCCGCGTTTGAAGCTTCCGAGCCGCCTGAGTCAGGAGAGATGGACGAGGAAATGCACGGTGAGCACAAGGAACGCGTGAGTAATGCGGAATGCCAACGATAGGAACAGGAATAAAAGTAGCGGTGGACGCTAAAAATATGTTGTTGTTGTTCTTGTTGTGTTGCTGTCTTCATTCCGAATACTGATTTGATGCATCTCTGCACGCTAATCTATGTAGTGCAAGCCTCCTTATCTCCAAATAACTACTGCAACTTAAAACAATTTGAACCTGACTTCTGAAGCCTTGGTCTCTAAAAATTGTATGGTTCAAATGCTTCTGAGCACTATGGGACTTAACATATGAGGTCATCAGTCCCCTAGTTTTATAACTACTTAAACCTAACTAACCTAAGCACATCACACACATACATGCCCGAGGCAGTATTCGAACCTGCGACCATAGCGGTCGCGTGGTTCCAGACTGAAACGCCTAGAACCGCTCTGCCACCTCTGCTGGCGTACAAGTTGTATCCAACAACACTTTCTTTTATTACCGTGCTGACCGCGGTGGTCTCGCTTTTCTAGGCGCTCAGTCCGGAACCGCGTGACTGCTGCGGGTGCAGGCTCGAATCCTGCCTCGGGCATGGATGTGTGTGATGTCCTTACGTTAGTTAGCTTTAAGTAGTTCTAAGTTCTAGGGGAATGATGACCACAGATGTTAAGTCCCATAGTACTCAGATCCATTTGAGCCATTTTATTACCGAATTTACTATTGAGAATGTGTTCTTGTCAACCGATCTTTTCTTTTAGTCAAGTTGTTCCATAATTTCCCCCTTCTCATTATTTGTCCCATCCACAACCCTGTAATACCACATTTCAAATTCTCACCTTGTATCCTGCGTTTCTCTTCCGTGCTAAGCAACGCTCTTGACAATACCTTCATAAAAGACTTCCTAGAGTTTAAATTTGTATTCGATGTTAAAAAATCGGCGCGCAAACGACAGCTTGCACTACCAATGTGTTCCAAAACGCCGCCCATAAAAAGCGAGATTTTTCCAGGGCTCATACCTCGGGTTCTATTGGTGATAGGAAGACATGGTCAAGTGTTTAGACAACCATTCAGCTAGAGACCATTTGTTTACCAAACAGAAGGATCGTCTTATTGTAGACATCCTACAACATATGGTCAAAATTTGAATGTTACACATTTCTCCAAATTTAGCAAACCGGTTGGTTCTTTTTCCATTAGAAGTGATCTACGCTGGCCGTAAGGGGCTATTGAAGTAACATTTAGTTAACAAAAAACCAAATGTGTGTGAAATCTTATGGGTCTTAACTGCTAAGGACATCAGTCCCTAAGCTTACACACTACTTAACCTAAATTATCCTAAGGACAAACACACACACCCATGCCCGAGGGAGGACTCGAACATCCACCGGGATCAGCCACACAGTCAATGACTGCAGCGCCCCAGACAGCTCGGCTAATCCCGCGCGGCTACCATTTAGTTCACGGGCAGTTCTTGAGAAACCCAGAAAAAAACAGTTTTTTTACCTTTTCTTCGCCATCAGCAGTATATATGTAAATTACTTACAGCAGCAAGGCCCGCCCGGTTAGCCGTGCGGTCTAACGCACTGGTTTCCGGGGTTGGAAGGCGTGCCGGTCCCCGGCACGAATCCACCCGGCTGATTAGTGTCGAGGTCCGGTGTGCCGGCCAGCCTGTGGACGGTTTCTAAGGTGGTTTTCATCTGACTCGGCGAATGCGGGCTGGTTCCCCATAGTCCGCCTCAGTTACATATGTCGGCGATTGCTGCTCAAACTCTTTCTCCACGTATGCGTAAACCATAATTACTCTACCATGCAAACATTGGGGTTACACTCGTCTGGTGTGAGACGTTCCCGTGGGAAGTCAACAGCGGATCGAACCACACAATAATCCTCGGTTCGGTGTAGGGCGGCGGTGGGGTGAGTGGACTCCTGTAATCTTTTGTGGGGTTGTGTACCAGCGCGTGATGCGGCGCGGACGAAGCCTCTCCGTCATTTCTAGGTCCCCCGTTCCATAAAATACAATACAACAGCAGCAAATTGCTCAAAATTTCAACGACGTATTCCCTAGGTTTCTATCTATAAACTTCCCAGTTTCAAAAATTATGATATCACGTATCGATATGGAATAGCAAGTTTCTGTCCAATGCCGAGTGCGCACATGCGGTAGCTTGTGGACCCAGTAGTGTGCGCCGGCTGCACCACGCCTCTCTCAAAAATGGTTCAAACGGCTCTGAGCACTGTGCGACTTAACTTCTGAGGTCAACAGTCGCCTAGAACTCAGAACAAATTAAACCTAACTAACCTAAGGACATCACACACATCCTTGCTCGAGGCGGGATTCGAACCTGCGACCGTACTGGTCGCTCGGCTCCAGACCGCAGCGCCTAGAACCGCACGGCCACTACGGCCGGCACGCCTCCCTCAGCTCGGTACTCCGAGCGCAGTGTGGGAGTGTCGGCTGCAGTGCCTTAGCACTCTCGTGCTCGGAGCCAGTACGCAACTTATGCTACGGAGACGCCTGGTCGCGGCTCCGGCTTCGTCGTTCGTGTTTTAATGCTGAGAAACTTCTGCTTGTGGATATTGTGGTAGCTGGACACGGTTTCTTGCTTCATTGTTCGTAACGAGTGCACAGTAGTTTGGAGAAACACAAATTAGGCAGACCTTCTGTTTGTTGTGTTAATTTGTTCGCTGATCGTTTCTTCCCCTGTCCAGCATTCTCACGGCGACAGTTACCGCGCCCCTCCTTAGCCCACCTCTCCTTACCGAGCAGTACGAAGTCGTGCACAGCAAAAATCTTTATCTGTTATTGAGCCCAAACCACGGTTCTTGGGTACCTCGGATTCCAAGACGCCTGTCCATAGCAAATGGCTGTAATTTTTACCATATATTCCTAATATCTCGCCGGCCGGGGTGGCCGAGCGGTTCTAGGCGCTACAGTCTGGAACCATGCGATCGTTACGGTCGCAGGTTCGAATCCTGCCTCGGGCATGGATGTGTGTGATGTCCTTAGGTTAGATTAGGTTTAAGTAGTTCTAAGTTCTAGGGGACTGGTTACCTCAGAAGTCAAGTGCGATAGTGCTCAGAACCATTTGAACCTAATATCTCGATGTCCAAAAACCTTGAAAATGTTCCAGATAACTTTACCCGTTCCGTGATATGGAGGTTCAAAGTTACTCTATTCGTTCACGTAAAATACGCACTTAAAATCTGGTATGAGGCGAAAACATAGTTTATAAAGTGACTTACCACGGGAAAATATGTGGTTCTGGGAACCCGATGTTGTAGTGCTGAAACACATGCAAAATTTTTGTGTGAAATTAGATTTGCGTTATTTCAGGTTCACATAGATAAACCATCAAAAAATTTTGACCCGTGAAGTTCTTTTCATATGAGTGACGTGCTCTGCTGTTGCAGTGAAAAGAAGAGAACCAGTGAAAAAAGGCCAAAATTTTTGGGATGAGGCAGCTGGTACCCCATTTTTCAATCAGTTTTTTTAAGCAGGAGCATATTTTCCATTTTTGGCTCTGATAAGGGCATTATTCCTCTGGTTTCTCTGAAACAAAAAGGTTTTTCTTGCGCTTGCTAACCTCCATTCTCCCTGTTTCAGCCAAAATAACGAAGGTCACCTATTACTCTTAGTGTCTCATTTCCTAATCTAATTCCTTCAGCATCGCCTGACCTGATTCGGCTACATTCTATTACTTCTGCTTTTCAAGATACAATTCAATCCGTTCAACTGCTCTTCCATGTCTTTTGCTTGCGCTGACCGAACTACATCAGCATCGACAAAGCTCAAAAATTTATTTCTTCTCCTTCAACTTTAATGTCCACTCCAAATTTATTCTTAATTTCCTTCATAGCATGTTCAATGTACGGATTGAGTAACATCGAAGGGTAGGCTACAACCCAGTCTCATCTCCTTCAATCTATTGCGTTACACTAATTTGGAAACATGTGTATATTTCTTTCATCGTTTCGTCTCCCCCACTGTGTTGATCCTTTTTGTTTCAATATGAAGGACGTCCATTATGAGAAACTTGGAATCAAGTTTAAAGCATCACAGCTGGCTGCCTAGTGAACGAAACCTACAGACAGTGATTCGTTTATAGACACATTTCCAATAAACTACTACTTTTTTCTGGGTCATTCTAGGCGAAGTTTGTGATACTTTGTTGTGCTATACTCCGTATCACTTACTTCTCCAACCGTGTTGTAATCCAACCATCTCGCTGTCTATGGCATTAAAATCTAGTAAATGGAACACCATTTACACTCATACACATTGCCTGTTGGTATTTTTTATTTTTTTTTCCTTTCTGATCACTCCATTTCCATGCAATAGTTGTATTGCGTATGAGACCATTTCTTTTTCTGCTGTCCTTGTTTTCTCAAGACTGTGTAACTGACGCAAAACTCGAGTACACATTAGTATTTTGAATGGACCGTTGCCTACGAATCTCCTATTTCTGCTTAAGGGTGATGTTTGAAGTGAACACTGCCTCGAAAAACTGCGGACGCCAGTCATTGAATGCTGGCCCTTATTTTGACTGGACCCGAGGTGGGAACCTAAACGTCGGTCAGACGACATATAGAGGGCATACTATATCGCCGAAACTGGTAGATCAAGAAAATAAAAATCTAGAAATATAGACGACTGAAATTTGCTTGACTTGACATTTTCAACACCTGATCTGTCACCCAGGGTAAAATGATCATCAGTGACCTGCTATAGCCGCATGTACTTGGAGGTACTACCCAACCTACAAACATTCGACTTGTAATAGCTATAATTATTAGTCGCCGGCCGTTGTGGCCGAGCGGTTCTAGGCGCTTCAGTCTGGAACCGCGCAACCGTTACGGTCGCAGGTTCGATTCCTGCCTTGGGCATGGATGTGTGTGATGTCCTTATGTTAGTTACTTTTAAGTAGTTCTAAGTTCTAGGGGACTGATGAACTCAGAAGCTAAGTCCCATAGCGCTCAGAGCCGTTTATAATTATCAGTCTACAAATAACGTAAATACTGAGGTAATGTTGTTCAGTATAACGCCCTAAGTCAATAGTACAAATATCTGCCCTTACACAGGTTACGCCCTGTATGCTTAACTGAGAAGCAGACTCTTATATCCGAAAGAGAATTCAGCAACACCTTTTCATACCCGTGCTCGTACAGACCTCTGTCGTTACCTGAAAAAAAAAACTGTCATTAAAACTTTCTGTACAAACCTCTCAAACCCGAAATAGAATAACTACAGTCTCGGCTCCGTTAAATGAGAACATTGCACAGTTAAGTCAAAAACAGAACGCCTTTTTGAAGTCCTTTCTGCCAGAAGAAGCAATAGGTTACGTATTTATAGATCTACCTTGATCCTAACCATTCCCTTTTTTTTCATTTTGCTCGAATATGTTTCGGCAATACTTGTTGACGCCTGTGTTTCCTTATTTATGAGAAATGCGAAAAATTATAGGAGCTCCCAATGTTTTGCCTCAATTAATATTTAAAAACGCTATATTTTTTTCTTCGGAATTCCACAAAACCGAGGTTATAATTATTTTTCAATTACACGTTCCAATTTTCTGTTTTCCAGCTGCGTCTAACCGAGAAAGGTATAGCACTCCCGAATGAGGATCCCCTAAATGTGTCATCCTGTTTCGAACTTGGAACTTCCTCTCTTCCGATGAAACCTGGTTACCGCACGGTTGAAAAGTGCTGTTAATGCTCTTCCTCACGTGCTGTCGAAATTCGTTTACGCGTTCGTTGCGTAGCAACTGGAGTATCGTCTAGTCGTTAACTGCTGCCATTCATAAGCATCGTCCTTTCAAGTGTGGAAGTGAGGCTGTAAAAAGTTTCAAGTGCATTCACGTGAGTAGTCATAATTTAAAACTGCTTGCAAATGCCCAGTTCCTGGTTACGCCTGCCGGGTTCCCATGCACAGCCGGAAGAGAGAGGCAGTGGGAACAGCCGGCGCTTTCACTGCAGCCAGTTATCACACTGCATTTTGTCATCTCCCTGGGGCTGCGCGCCTTGCACAAGCAGCTGCGGAGGTTGTTGACGCCTCGTACTGCGTGGAGCAAATAAAACTGGCCCGGAAAAACATTTCATCCAGCCTGAGGTAGGCAACCCAACTCACATCATATACACGGGTTGCGTAAGATGTAAGCTGGGTTGCCTATTATAAGATGCATGAAATATTTTCGTGCTAGTTTTATTTTGCTGGCAACTGACGTACGATATAGGATTTCAGAATCAAATGTCGCTATCAGTTCCTACATTTTAGATTGTGGATTCTCCCAAAAACACACACAAGAAAATTTTAAAAAATTCGATGAGACGATTGAGATAGGCTGACGGGTAATTTAACCAACAAGGACAGTACCCAGGAGAACTTTTCTGAAGTTTGGAACGCAGGGGACGATCTACTGGCAGAGGCAGAGATGTGAGGGCAGTTGCTATGTCGTGCTTGGATAGCTAAGATAGTTGAGTACTTGGCTGCGAAAGGCAAAAATCGTATATTCGAGTCTCAGCTTCATTGTAGTACCAGATGTCAGGGATAGAGGCTTTAATATAGTAGGAAAAGGATGACTTCCATTGTACTGCACACTCGGAAATACGGAGATCATCAGAGCAAAAAAGAGTATGTATCATTGGTCCAAAAAAATTACGATATTACTGTTAAGTGTGATTACTCATCTGCTAAACATCAGTTTATACTCGAAGCCGAGATACAGTAGTTAAATGACGTTAATATACTACAGTGCAGCCTAAAAAGTTCTATGAATTTTCACTAATGATATCTTTCACCAGGAAATATGTATTAATGTAGCGGTTGTAATAATTTGAAAGTAACAAAGGTCTTGCTTCCATTTAAATCGCGACCAGTAGCTACAGGAAAAAGGAAGACGCGATTTAGGCAGACGGTTAAAAACCTAAATTTCGATGGCTGGACGAGGTTTGAACCGTCCATTGCATCACCACTGCGCCACCTCTATCCTAAGAATTCACTTTAATTGTATGATCATGGATAGCAGTAATCATTCCTTTCTTGGATCCCAGACTATCAAGAAAGGATAGCGAGGAGAGTGTTCGCAGGTGCGTTGGCGAAATCCATCTTATGGTTTGTGGCGGAGCGTATTTCGCGTTCCACCATCACTTCTCCCCCTTCAACCTCATCTGTTCTATTGGCAAACGTTGCAGGCTAAGGAACAATATAGGTGCACATCCAGTTGCCCTCTCTGTTTCTCTGATTTTATTGTTATGGTCATATAGCGCAGTGATTCCTTGTGTAACACTGATTTTTGCGGGGGAAGGAAACTGTTCTTAGTTATTCCGCCTCATAGCGGCGTTCAGATATTGCACTACCTGGGCAAGCTTACTTGACACCTTCAGGCGGTGTTGATGGGACAGGAAGTCATCTTCCACAAATACTGAAAAATCTGGGAGCAGTTGAAAATATTAATATGCAACTTAGCTCTTCCCGGACAGTGTATTCTCGAAATCTTAACGGCGCACCTCTCCGTGACGCATAACGTCTTTGTTGTTGCGTCTGCACCGCAGTTGTGTGAGCATCTCTGTCCACCCAACTAAGCACAGCTAGTTCACAGACGGTGGATTCCACTTTATTCATTGAATAGTTTCCAGCTTTATCACACCTTGCCTCACTGAAAGCATTTCTGCGTTGTCTAGAGGCCCACTATTATCGCCGATGAGTCCACTATTGCCGCCGATGGTCTGTTTGTTTTAATGGAGTCATTCTGCCAAGACTGCACACATAGAATATGTGTGGGACGAGCACAAAAATTTAACAAGTAGAAAACTCACTGCAAAGTCGTACGCTTCTCTTCTTCTCTAACAAGACAGAGGGAAGTATATAGCACGTTGAGCTGAAACAGTCTTCTACATCATCATTTAGATTACAGGAGAGCTTACGTCGATAATAATAGATGGAAGCGTTGTATGTTACACTGGCGAGGCTTAGTTAAATATGTCGCCACTGAACTTATTGCCGATTCTAGACGTAACCAATGGAAATATGAAAAAATAAAGTTTTAGTCTCCAGAGATGTAAACTACAGTGCGTTTCAAAAAGACGCAGCTGATTTCACAAGACTGTATATTCTACATGAATAACGATGCAAACGGCGTAATTGTTAAATTACGAAAGGGTTTACAGAGTTTTTGCTCAAAAGAGCCTACCTCTTCTACAAGGGTATATTCACTGACGAAAAAAACTCGTAGCACCGAGAAGGAACTGTGAGACATAAACAAAAGTTGGTGGGCGTGTTTATACACTCCCGGAAATTGAAATAAGAACACCGTGAATTCATTGTCCCAGGAAGGGGAAACTTTATTGACACATTCCTGGGGTCAGATACATCACATGATCACACTGACAGAACCACAGGCACATAGACACAGGCAACAGAGCATGCACAATGTCGGCACTAGTACAGTGTATATCCACCTTTCGCAGCAATGCAGGCTGCTGTTCTCCCATGGAGACGATCGTAGAGATGCTGGATGTAGTCCTGTGGAACGGCTTGCCATGCCATTTCCACCTGGCGCCTCAGTTGGACCAGCGTTCGTGCTGGACGTGCAGACCGCGTGAGACGACGCTTCATCCAGTTCCAAACATGCTCAATGGGGGGCAGATCCGGAGATCTAGCTGGCCAGAGTAGTTGACTTACACCTTCTAGAGCACGTTGGGTGGCACGGGATACATGCGGACGTGCATTGTCCTGTTGGAACAGCAAGTTCCCTTGCCGGTCTAGGAATGGTAGAACGATGGGTTCGATGACGGTTTGGATGTACCGTGCACTATTCAGTGTCCCCTCGACGATCACCAGAGGTGTACGGCCAGTGTAGGAGATCGCTCCCCACACCATGATGCCGGGTGTTGGTCCTGTGTGCCTCGGTCGTATGCAGTCCTGATTGTGGCGCTCACCTGCACGGCGCCAAACACGCATACGACCATCATTGGCACCAAGGCAGAAGCGACTCTCATCGCTGAAGATGACACGTCTCCATTCGTCCCTTCATTCACGCCTGTCGCGACACCACTGGAGGCGGGCTGCACGATGTTGGGGCGTGAGCGGAAGACGGTCTAACGGTGTGCGGGACCGTAGCCTAGCTTCATGGAGACGGTTGCGAATGGTCCTCGCCGGTACCCCAGGGGCAACAGTGTCCCTAATTTGCTGGGAAGTGGCGGTGCGGTCCCCTACGGCACTGCGTAGGATCCTACGGTCTTGGCGTGCATCCGTGCGTCGCTGCGGTCCGGTCCCAGGTCGACGGGCACGTGCACCTTCCGCCGACCACTGGCGACAACATCGGTGTACTGTGGAGACCTGACGCCCCACGTGTTGAGCAATTCGGCGGTACGTCCACCCGGCCTCCCGCATGCCCACTATACGCCCTCGCTCAAAGTCCGTCAACTGCACATACGGTTCACGTCCACGCTGTCGCGGCATGCTACCAGTGTTAAAGACTGCGATGGATCTCCGTATGCCACGGCAAACTGGCTGACATTGACGGCGGCGGTGCACAAATGCTGCGCAGCTAGCGCCATTCGACGGCCAACACCGCGGTTCCTGGTGTGTCCGCTGTGCCGTGCGTGTGATCATTGCTTGTACAGCCCTCTCGCAGTGTCCGGAGCAAGTATGGTGGGTCTGACACACCGGTGTCAATGTGTTCTTTTTTCCATTTCCAGGAGTGTATATCTTAGATTATGTCTGTTCAAATTTCGTGCCATTCGCATAACATTGGCGCTAGTAGCAACACAGTGAGAATATGTACATGGCTGCTGGCAGTCGGAAGGAGACCGGGCTCCGGATGGCGACGTCGAGAGGCAAAACCGTCGTGTTCGTCTCATGGTTCTGGCAGTGAATCTGAAGCAGAAATTTGAGCAGCACTTGGCACCGCAGTGACACAACAAAAACCGCGTACTTCAAGGACAGCTCCGAGGCAGACACCCTTCAGCGTGCACCCCAAATAACCACCATTTACGACTTCACTGGTGTCAAGCGAAAGCATTTTGCAGGGTGGAGAGAGGGTCTGTTGTATTTTCTGGTGAAATCTGGGTCTGCCTCGGTGGCAGTGATGGCCATGTGTACGTACGGAGCTCAGCTGAGGACCTGCAACCAACCCGTCTTGGTGGTACCCTCTCTGTACCTACACCCGGAGTTATGGTCTGGGGTGCGATTTCGCATGACAGCAGGACCACTCTCTTGCTTATCCCAAGCACCCTCACAACAAATTTACGTGCCAGTCTGGTGGTTAGTCCTGCTGTGCTGCCATTCATGAAAAGCATTCCAGGCGGTGTTTACCAACAGGGTACATATCGCTGTTGTAACCAAACATGCTCTACAGAGTGTCGACATGTTCCCTTGGCCTGCTCGATCACCAGATCTGTCTCCAAACGAGGAATTATCTGACAACATTGCACAACAAGTTCGCCGTCATCCACAAACAGCATTAATAGTCGCTGGATTGATAGACCATGTGCAGCAGGCATGGAACTCCATTCCACAACCTGACATCATGCACCTGCACAACACAACGCTTGCAGGTTTGCATGATTATATTCAAGATTTTGGCGGTTACATCGGTTACTGCATTTCAAATTTGCAACGTCTTATCTCGAGCTTACGTTAACCTGTGATCTTGCAATGTTAATCACTTCCATATGTTACCTTGACAAATGTGTGCCCGAAATTTAGTTACTGTAATTTAATTATTTTTTGTTGTTGCGAATTTTCTCCATCAGTGGTTTTACATGCAGGCACATACAACCTTGTGGTACTTTTTATAGTTACGTTTAGGATTTAAGTTCCGATGTACGCAGCGGCGGAGCAGTAAGTAACGAGACTATAGTTGAACTCGTCCCATACTCTGCCGAGCATGTCTGTTGTTGCTGTAGAGCGTCATGTTGTTGTTGTGGTCTTCAGTCCAGACATTAGTTTGATGTAGCTCTCCACGCTACTCCATCCTGTGCAAGCTTCTTCATCTCTCAGTACCTGCTGCAACCTACATCCTTCTGAATCTGCTCAGTGTATTCATCTCTTGGTCTCCCTCTACGATTTTTATCCCCCACGCTGCTCTCCAATACTACATTGTGATCCCTTGATGCCTCAGAATATGTCCTACCAAGCGATCCCTTCTCCTAGTCAAGTTCTGCCACAAATTTCTCTTCTCCCCAATTCTATTCAATACCTCCTCATTAGTTACGTGATCTACCCATCAAATCTGCAGCATTCTTCTGTAGCACCACATGTCGAAAGCTTCTATTCTCTTCCTGTCCAAACTATTTATCGTCCATGTTTCACTTCCATACATGGCTACACTCCATACAAATACTTCCAGAAACGACTTCCTAACACTTAAATATATACTCGATGTTAACAAATTTCTCTTCTTCAGAAACGCTTTCCTTGCCATTTCCAGTCTAAATTTCATGTCCTCTCTACTTCGATCATCATGAATTATTTTGTTCCACAAATAGCAAAACTCATTTACTACTTTAAGCGCCTCATTTCCTAATCTAATTCCCTCAGCATCACCCGATTTAATTCGACTACATTCCATTATCCTCGATTTGCTTTTGTTGATGTTCATCTTATATCCCCCTATCAAGACACTATCAATTCCGTGCAGCTGCCCTTCCAGGTCTTTTGCTGTCTCTGACAGAATTATTAATTTCTACTCCGAATTTTTCCTTTGTTTCCTTTACTGCTTGCTCAGTATACAGATTGAATAACATCTGGGATAGACTACAACCGTGTCTCATATTTGACCTAAAGTATCGTGACACCAGATGATATTGTAGCCCAATGTGCAGTGCAGATTCCTACGCCTGCCTACGATCGGTTGCCGTTGAGGCAGCTCATTATCAATAACTGCTCTTACAGCTTGTGCCAGAACGCTGTTGCTCCATCCTTTCGACGGTTAAAAAGCATTTTGTTGCTGTGATATCGCCGTCTCGGTTAACACACATTTGGTATTGAAGACACGTGCGAAACGTTCTGAAATGCTGCTCACCTCCGTGTGGGACGCAAATGAAGTGTTACAGTAGGAAGTATTCTGTCCTGTGCACTACACATAGATATGGATTTAGAACTAGCAGTGAGCCAGCTGCACCAGCGGGACCCTACCGGGAACCACATGACCGTACCAGGTTTGTTTGGTAAACGTGATAGCGTTACGGAGATGTTTAGCAAACTCAAAAAAATGGCTCTGAGCACTATGTCCCCTAGAACTTAGAACTACTTAAACCTAACTAGCCTAAGGACATCACACACATCCATACCCGAGGTAGGATTCGAACCTGCGACCGTAGCGGTCACGCGGTTCCAGACTGTAGCGCCTAGAACCGTTCGGCCACTCTGGCCGGCTAGCAAACTCAAGTGGCAGACTCTGCAAGAGAGGCGCTCTGCATCGCGGTGTAGCTTGCTGTCCAGGTTTCGAGAGGGTGCGTTTCTGGATGAGGTATCGAATACATTGCTTCCCCCTACTTATACCTCCCGAGGAGATCACGAGCGTAAAATTAGAGAGATGCGAGCGCGCACGTAGACATTCCGGCAGTCGTTCTTCCCGCAAACCGTATGTGACTGGAACAAGAAAGGGAGGTAATGACAGTGGCACCTAAAGTGCCCTCCGCCACACACCGTTGGGCGGATTGCGGAGTATAAATGTAGATGTAGAACTTACTGTTGACACAGATGTGAATTTTTCCATGCGATGACTAAATTAGAATTCACCCCTTGTGCCTGTCATGATTGATTTAGAACATATACAGTCAAATGAAAGAAGGTGGAACCTTTTTGAAATAGTCTTCCTGCTTTAGTTTATTTACTTACAGTTTCTGGCCGTCATGAGTGTTTTAAACAAGGGCTCTCGAAAGTTAGTAGCGTCAGTACTGAACGAGACTTGCGTGGCTTTCTGGGAGGCCTCCAGGAGACTGCAGGGTGCGCTCTGGATGTGCGATGCAGGTGTGCTGGATCGGCAGCGGCGGCAGCAGCAGCCTTCGCGCCGCCCACTGGTGCGCCGGCGCATAAACACGGCACTAAACGCCCGCCTGAGTCACGAGTCCAGCCCTGACCGCCGCCGCCGCGGCCCTGCCCCTGTCCCTGCCGTGGCGCGCAGTCCCTCAGGGAAACGTGCCCCGACCAGCCTCATTCGCAACTTACATAAACGACGATCCGGCACAGTACACTCGTGTACCAAATTTTGGCCCAAGGACACTCTTGCATGAGGCCTCACTGACACGCACCTTTGCTCGATGAAATGTGAATCATACACAGAAAGAACTGTTCCAGTGCAGTGCAGAACGTACGAGAGGCGTTGAATAAGTAATGCAACACATTTTTCTCGGTCAATTTCGTTCCAAAATTGCAGAATTTGTTGTGGGACATCGTGCAATATTTCAGCGTTAGCCCCTAAGGTTTCATCAAGTTCCAATAGGTGGCGGCGCTCTACCCAGCCTTCCAAGTGGAATCTATAACGTAGGTGCATTATAAGCAAAGAGCTGTCATTGAGTTTCTATTGGCGGACCAGAGCATCGCTGACATTTGCAGGCGCTGCAGAATGTCTGAGGAGATCGGGCAGTGAACAAAAGCACGGTGAGTCGTTGGGAGAGACGTCTGTCATCGTCGCAAGAATGTCGCCCAAACCTGTCAGATCTAGCCGGCTGGTGCGGCCGAGGGGTTCTAAGCGCTTCTGTCTGGAACCGCGCGACCGCCACAGTCGCAGGTTCAAACCCTGCCTCGAGCATGGATGTCTGTGATGTCCTTAGGTTGGTTAGATTTAGGTAGTTCTAAGTTCTAGGGGACTGATGACCTCTGATGTTAAGTCCCAAAGTGCACAGAGCCATTTCAACGATCTGTCAGATCTCCTGCGTGGGAACGCGTGAACATTCATTCATCACCGCAAAAATGCAGACGAACTACTTCTTTTCCACGACAGCACAAGGCCACACGCAAACCTGCACGCCCGAGAGAGCTCGCAAAGATTCACTGGACTGTTCTAACTTCTCCAGCCTACGGCCCGAGATCTCAAACCTTCCGACTTCCATCCGTTTCGGCCCAATGAAGAATGCACTCCACGGAACGCAGAGCGTGGGTGATGGGGAGGTTATTGATGCCACTTCGACTAGTGGAGTGGATTCCATGCTGCGATACAGGCCCTCCCAGAACGTTGGCGGAAGGCCGTCCCATCGAACGGAGATTATGCTTGAAAATAGGGTTTTGTAGCCAAAAGAGATTCAAAATGGTTCAAATGGCTCTGAGCACTATGGGATTTGACTTCTGAGGTCATCAGTCCCCTAGAACTTAGAACTACTTAAGCCTAACTAGCCTCAGGACAACACCCACACCCACGCCCGAGGCAGGATTCGAACCTGCGACCGTAGCGGTCGCATGGTTCCAGACTGTAGCGCCTAGAACCGCCCGGCCACCCCGGCCGGCACCAAGTGAGGGGTGAACAATGTGTGTACTGGAATCCTGAATCAAACCAACTTGATTTCAGAAAAAAAAATGTAATGCATTACTCGTTGGACGCCTCTCCCAAAATCGGGTGGTGGTTTTCAGTATAAGAACTTCGCGTTCGTATGAGTAAATTAAAAGTTACCTTAAGTTTCTAGCATTCATTTAGAACATATAGTGTAGTGCAGTTGGATGAATATTTTTGAAACACCCTAAATATATCCTACAGCTGACGGTCTGCCACTTGTTCAGCAGTCTGCATACAGTGCAGTGCAAAGCACTTGATAGTTGTTGATCATACCTATGCCCATAGCGCGCTCTTTGAACACTTAGCGCCGTAGAACCGTGACCCGACTAACTGCAGCAACTGTCTTACTGTTTCGTTATTCTCAGTTATACATATCTTTCCTCATCTTTTCAGACGAAGCTGCCAAACTGTATGGCGCATTAGTTAACACCTTGGCCTAGCAGTCGGCAAGAGTGTGGCTCAAACCTCCATGCAGCCATCCAGAATAAGGTTCTCCCTAAATCGTTTAAGGATAAAGTAGGGGTGGTACGTTTGAAAAGGACACAGTCACAATCATTCGCCATTAATGTTCAATCTGCGTATTTGTTCTGTCTCTATTACGTCGTAGGCGTGATATTAAACCTCAATCTTCCTTCCTTTCTTCGAAATAGGGCAGTCAAGCGCTTTGACCTCAACAAATCTAAATGTGAACGCAGTTGAATCAGTTTCACGAGTCTGGTGGGCTGGATCTACCAACACGAAAGCGCTCTCTTTCGTTCGTTTTAGTACAAGGTATCCACATTTCACAAATTTCGCAGGGGGTCTGTCACTCGACTATCCTTCTGTGACCTCCTCACGCAGAGGTTCCAATTGAAAACTCTCAGCTGAGTCTCATCTTCATTATTACATGGGTCTTCATTTGTACATGGGCAGTCGTGCAACTCACCCTGACATTGGTTGGCCTATTGGCGATGTAATTAACCAATTTTCCAGGAATAATAGGCGCATAGAATTCATCATTTAAACAAGAGAACCACAATTGTAACTTTTTTCATCGTAAGATGGCATTGCCTTGTATATGTGTATAATCAGTTTAAATAAAACATTCTTAAACTTTGCATGTGACTTGGTTACTTTTTATTGCGTCGAAAGTAAAGGCAGCTCAACATATCTTTAGCGCCCCCTCCTTTTCTGTATCCGCCACTGGTTGGGACCGAGTGATCTACGGAAAGCAGTTAACGCATTTAACTTACAATCTTTCCAGTCCTATCCGGACATCAACATTTTTGTAAAAATCGTGACGCTTTTTCCCTTCAGCCATTCTAAATTTAAACCGAGTGCGCTTTGAAATGGCTATGCTGTCATATGAGGGGGATTCCATTTCTGGAGACATATTTGTCTGTCGTCTCTGACCTGCCACACACTGAAAAAAACTTGCTGAAAGCGTCCTAGTTCCACGCCGTTTCCATTCGATCAAAGATTAAAAGAAAGCAGTTGTTCTCTCCACGCGTCTTCATTGGTATTCAATTGAAAGTAATTGCTACCGAAATCACTGTTTGTAGTTCAGTCGAAGGAAAACTTTTGTATGTTCACAATTTGCTCCTACCTTCACTGAAAGTAAATGAGGCAACTATGAGACGTTAGTAATGTAATTGATAATGTTTTGGTTTTTGACAGTGTAATTAGTTTCGTATTAGCTCTTTTATTATAACTTCTGAGTGTAGGCCTATTGGTCACTGTGTCCCCGTTTCCTTTTGCTTCTCATCGCAACAAAATATTAGCCGTTTTCTTAAAATAACTGTGCTAATATGATAACGTCGAATCTAAGACAGATGTTTAGTAATATCTTAAAAATGGAGAAAGGAAGATCAGGGTTCAACGTCCAGACGACAACCAGATCATTGGAGATGAAGGTGAAGACCGTTCAGGGAAAGGACGCCGACCGCATTATTTCAAAGGAATCATCCAGGCCTTACTCGATTTTAGTGAAATCACTGCAAAGGCCGACTGGGATTTGAACCTCCTTCCTCCTGAAGACGAATTCGTTGTCTTCACCACTGTGCCACCTGGATTTGTCATAATATCGTTTCCAGTAAACATGTGACAAGCCGTGGCATTGTACGACACGATTTCTGTGGGAGAAAGTAGCAGCAATTTGTTTCACCGGTAGCCCCTCAGAAAAAAAAAAAAAATGGTTCAAATGGCTCTGAGCACTATGCGACTTAACCTCTGAGGTCATCAGTCGCCTAGAACTTAGAACTAATTAAACCTAACTAACCTAAGGACATCACACACATCCATGCCCGAGGCAGGATTCGAACCTGCGACCGTAGCGGTCTCTCGACTCCAGACTGCAGCGCCTAGAACCGCACGGCCACTCCGGCCGGCGCCCCTCAGAACTAAGAAGTGTTACAGCTGAAGAAATCACCTACGTGGACAAGGGTATGGACATATTTTTAAATAGCATAAATAGTTTCGACAGGACTAGGCTGCGATATTCCCTGCTCGTGTGCGTACTGTGCTGTACCGAAGTCTTTCTTGGAAGCAGTCACTTCAGATCACAGAAAATACGAGACTTTTTGCTAGCGATTCTCAGAGAGGTTAGACTTCAGAGTATAAGAGGCCAGACGACATTAATGTCGCTTTTTCATGCAGTACGTGGAGAGCCAAGAATAACCGAACACACAGGGTGAGGTCACCGAAACTGAAGCTAAGATGAGCTAATCTGATTTATTAGTGACGGCCAATAACTCTCGGCTGGTTATCGGCTAGAATAGTGACGGTGTTGTCAGCCACGTGTCAAGAGCGGCTGATCCGCTATACTAGTGGTCCCAAATAGGAAAACAACTCATTTCATCAGCATTGCCTGAGAGCACAGTGCTTCTGCGAAAATGACTGCTCACAAAGTACTTGCATCGTCCATACTCAGATACTTACAATGAGGCGATAAGCTCTAGCATGCGTGTTTTCTAATCCGCAGAACCGGATGGCAGTAACAAGATACGAACGCGCACCATTTTTAGTACATCATCGTCAGAATTTAGTATTACGTAATAAAATTACACAAGATGAGTCGTCAAATGGTCTGGCTCATGAAGGAAGCGCCATAGCTTTTCCCAAAATGTTGATTTTTTTCTCAAATGAAACTCTTAAGTTATTAAGTCGTACTTAGTTTGGACGGTCGGTTTATTCAGTCACAATTCATTGTGTAATGGCCTAGTCATTCAAAGGAAATAGGGCGCTAACTTCTACAATATAACACACTTGAAGATCAATCAGAAAGAAATCGAAGGCGGATGTGTAAATTAAATAGTGGCTTAAATGGTAACTCGTGCATTTCATTTCAATAAACATGTCACCAATTAAAATATTTTGAAACCTTTGAAGATACCGTTTTTTTGTTGTTGTTTTTTTTACTCAGTAGTCAGGTGCAGTACTACAGATACAAAGGTCTCGGGTTCAATCCCCGGTTGCTTCAAAGACTTTAATCTCTCACTTATCACGTCTTTCATCTCTTGTGGTGTTTATCAATGTGAATAATTCATTTGTGCAGTGATTCGGAACCACGTTAAACTACAACACCCCCCCCCCCTCCCCCTCTTCCAGCCCCTGTAACTAGTTGGATAAGTCAGTTCATGTGACGGACATACCACTAAAATAATGCATAATAAAGCAACGCCGTGTTCTAACCAATCTTCAGGTTGATTACAGGTTTACCTTTGATTTTATAGTACACAAGAGGCTTAGTGTATTCTTAGAGCCGGCTGTTATGGCTGAGCGGCTCTAGGCGCTTCAGTCCGGAACCGCGCTGCTGCTACGGTCGCAGTTTCGAATCCTGTCTCGGGTATGGATGTGTGTGATGTCCTTGGGGTAGTTAGGTTTAAGTAGTTGTAAGTTCTAGGGGACTGATGACCTCAAATGTTAAGTCCGATAGTGCTTAGAGCCATTTGAACCATTTATATTCTTAGAATTTTTTTAAATCTGTGGAGATGTTCACGCAAACTCCTTTTCATTTCTTATTGTTGCAATGTAGTTCTTAAAGCTGCTAGAGAATTCTTCAAAAATGGGAAATTGCTGTACACTACTTGCTATGTTTTACAGTAGAACTTGTCACAAAAATGAAACACCAGAACTGATGGCACTTGCAATTTTACTTTTGTCGCAAAAAGGGATTGAAAACCAGTGAAATAATTATGCCATTATGCGCCACTTTTGCACTCATGTCCTCGAAACGTGTTACAAAGCAGCCTACGTCTACCTCTGTATCCGTATACTGTGAAGTGCGTGGCAAAGGAAACTACTCGTCATGCTGTACAACAAGGTTCCTTCCCATTCCATTAATTTTTGGAATTGTCTGTATGCCTCTGTGAGAGCCGTTATTTGGCCAATGTTATTTACTTGGACTCTACGGGAAGATAGATAAAATGCTCTAGAATTTTTGTAGTGTCCGTTTCGAAAGACTATTCTTAAGGTTTTGTAGGAGGATTTTCGTGAAATGCAAGCCGCCTTGCGTTGAGTGCCCGCCAGTAAGATGCGTCAAGATTTCTGAGTGGGGTGAATTCCCGATGAGTTTTCGTGATAAACGTCAGAGAGAGAGAGAGAGAGAGAGAGAGAGAGAGAGAGAGAGAGAGAGAGAGAGAGAGAGAGAGATCGGATAGTGGGTTACATTTTGAGAGAGATTAATATCTTCATTTACATCAGCGACTTAACGTGTACCCCGCAAGCGACCTTACGGTATGCGGCAGAGGGTGCTTTCCCTTATAATTTTCCGCTTTCCTGTTCCATATACGAATGTCTCGTTGGAAGATGAACTATCGAAAAGCCTCCGTATGACGTCCCATCGTCGTCATTTTGCGAGACGCATGTCAGATAGAAAGAAAGAGAATCGAATATATCCGACAAACAGTCGAGTACTCTGGTTCAAAATGGTTCAAATGGCTCTGAGCACTATGAGACTCAACTGCTGTGGTCATTAGTCCCCTAGAACTTAGAACTACTTAAACCTAACTAACCTAAGGACATCACACACATCCATGCCCGAGGCAGGATTCGAACCTGCGACCGTAGCAGTCGCACGGTTCCGGACTGCGCGCCTAGAACCGCGAGACCACCGCGGCCGGCTCGAGTACTCTGAGATACCGATGTTAGCAAAGGAGAGGAAGTAGCAGTGGGCCACATCAAAGCATTTGGAAGATTGATGACACAAAAAGAAAAGTAATTTGAAAGGTAGTAGTTTCTTGTCCGATTCTCCGTGGAACGTAGCTTTCCTTGTTGTACAACGTCTGTCTTGTAACGCCTACCACCAGTGTTCATTGAGCGTTTCCGTAACGGTCTGGGCGGTCAAGAAGGCACTGGTGCACTTGAGACATCATGCTGTAGGAAAGTTTCTTGTCTGCATGATTCTGTTGGTGCTCTGCAGGCTATTCAGCAAAAGACTCCAACCGACGGGATAGTTCAGATGGTTCAGGACAATGTGCATCCTCTCTACAGGCAGAAGAAAGACGTGGCGTTATGCTGGATCCGTGGATACATGGGAATCGAGGGGAATGAGGAAGCTGACAGCGCAGCGAAAACACTCCCAGGAAAATACCGCACTTAACATTTGCGTCCTCCTACAGGCTGTCGTGTCGTGGGAGACTAAGAGAAGCTTAGGTAGTGGGAAAGGCAATGGCTGGAACTGACCAAGAACAAGCTGGTGTCGGTTAGACTCACCATTCGACCACGCGATATATTCTCTCGAACTCGGAAAAGGGGCGAAGTTGTCATCACTGGCCTTCATATCGGGCACGGCCCGCCGGCCGTTGTGGCCGAGCAGCTCTAGGCGCTTCAGTCCGAAACCGCGCGACAGCTATAGTCGCAGGTTCGAATCCTGCCTCGGGCATGGATGTGTGTGATGTCCTTGGGGTAGTTAGGTTTAAGTAGCTCCAAGTTCTAGGAGACTGATGACCTGAGATGTTAAGTCCCATAATGCTCAGGGCCATTTGAACCATTTTTTTGGACACGGGCCAATGACGGATGCCTGCCTTTTACGACGTGTTTGCGGCTTCACAGTCACGGTGCACCACGTTTTACCGTCGTATGTTTCGTGTTTTGATAGGAAAAAAGCCTTTCGGTGTACCTATCCGAATTTTAGGAGATAATGAAACAATAGCAAGAAAACTGTCGGCATTTTGCCTTACATCAGGAGTGCTTTCCAGTTTTAATTGTCGAAGGAACTTATGGTAAGTTGGCTCAACCTATTAGTTCTGCAATCAACCGGTCATCCTAATACCATCCGTTGTTGTGTTAATGATATTTACCTATGAAGACGATGTTGTTGTTGTTGTTGTCTTCAGTCCTGAGACTGGTTTGATGCAGCTCTCCATACTACTCTATCCTGTGCAAGCTGCTTCATCTCCCAGTACCTACTGCAACCTACATCCTTCTGAATCTGCTTAGTGTACTCATCTCTCGGTCTCCCTCTACGATTTTTACCCTCCACGCTGCCCTCCAATGCTAAATTTGTGATCCCTTGATGCCTGAAAACATGTCCTACCAACCGATCCCTTCTTCTAGTCAAGTTGTGCCACAAACTTCTCTTCTCCCCAATCCTATTCAATACCTCCTCATTAGTTACGTGCTCTATCCACCTTATCTTCAGTATTCTTCTGTAGCACCACATTTCGAAAGCTTCTATTCTCTTCTTGTCCAAACTAGTTATCGTCCATGTTTCACTTCCATACATGGCTACACTCCAAACAAATACTTTCAGAAACGACTTCCTGATACATAAGTCTATATTCGATGTTAACAAATTTCTCTTCTTCAGAAACGCTTTCCTTGCCATTGCCAGTCTACATTTTATATCCTCTCTACTTCGACCATCATCAGTTATTTTACTTCCTAAATAGCAAAACTCCTTTACTACTTTAAGTGTCTCATTTCCTAATCTAATTCCCTCAGCATCACCCGATTTAGTTTGACTACATTCCATTATCCTCGTTTTGCTTTTGTTAATGTTCATCTCATATCCTCCTTTCAAGACACTGTCCATTCCGTTCAACTGCTCTTCCAAGTCCTTTGCCGTCTCTGACAGAATTACAATGTCATCGGCGAACCTCAAAGTTTTTACTTCGTCTCCATGAATTTTAATACCTACTCCAAATTTTTCTTTTGTTTCCTTTACTGCTTGCTCCATATACAGATTGAATAACATCAGGGAGAGGCTACAACCCTGTCTCACTCCTTTCCCAACCACTGCTTCCCTTTCATGCCCCTCGACTCTTATTACTGCCATCTGGTTTCTGTACAAATTATAAATAGCCTTTCGCTCCCTGTATTTTACCCCTGCCACCTTTAGAATTTGAAAAAGGGTATTCCAGTCAACATTGTAAAAAGCTTTCTCTAAGTCTACAAATGCTAGAAACGTAGGTTTGCCTTTTCATAATCTTTCTTCTAAGATAAGTCGTAAGGTCAGTATTGCCTCACGTGTTCCAACATTTCTGCGGAATCCAAACTGATCTTCCCCGAGGTCTGCATCTACCAGTTTTTCCATTCGTCTGTAAAGAATTCGCGTTAGTATTTTGCAGCCGTGGCTTGTTAAACTGATAGTTCGGTAATTTTCACATCTGTCAGCACCTGCTTTCTTTGGGATTGGAATTATTATATTCTTCTTGAAGTCTGAGGGTATTTCGCCTGTCTCATACATCTTGCTCACCAGCTGGTAGAGTTTTGTCAGGACTGGTTGTCCCAAGGCCGTCAGTAGTTCTAATGGAATGTTGTCTACTCCGGGGGCCTTGTTTCGACTCAGGTCTTTCAGTGCTCTGTCAAACTCTTCACGCAGTATCGTATCTCCCATTTCGTCTTCATCTACATCCTCTTCCATTTCCATAATATTGTCCTCAAGTACATCGCCCTTGTATAAACCTTCTATATACTCATTTCACCTTTCTGCCTTTCCTTCTTTGCTTAGAACTGGGCTGCCACCTGAGCTCTTGATATTCATACACGTGGTTCTCTTCTCTCCAAAGGTCTCTTTAATTTTCCTGTAGGCAGTATCTATCTTACCCCTAGTGAGATAAGCTTCTACATCATTACATTTGTCCTCTAGCCATCCCTGTTTAGCCATTTTGCACTTCCTGTCGATCTCATTTTTGAGACGTTTGTATTCCTTTTTGCCTGCTTCATTTACTGCATTTTTATATTTTCTCCTTTCATCAATTAAATTCAATATTTCTTCTGGTACCCAAGGATTTCTAGCAGCCCTCGTCTTTGTACCTACTTTATCCTCTGCTGCCTTCACTACTACATCCCTCAGAGCTACCCATTCTTCTTCTACTGTATTTCTTTCCCCTATTCCTGTCAATTGTTCCCTTATGCTCTCCCTGAAACTCTGTACAACCTCTGGTTCTTTCAGTTTATCCAGGTCCCATCTCCTTAATTTCCCACATTTTTGCAGTTTCTTCAGTTTTAATCTACAGGTCATAACCAATAGATTGTGGTCAGAGTCCACATCTGCCCCTGGAAATGTCTTACAACTTAAAACCTGGTTCCTAAATCTCTGTCTTACCATTATATAATCTATCTGATACCTTTTAGTACCTCCAGGGTTCTTCCACGTATACAACCTTCTTTCATGATTCTTAAACCAAGTGTTAGCTATGATTAAGTTGTGCTCTGTGCAAAATTCTACTAGGCGGCTTCCTCTTTCATTTCTTAGCCCCAATCCATATTCACCTACTATGTTTCCTTCTCTCCCTTTTCCTACACTCGAATTCCAGTCACCCACTACTATTAAATTTTCGTCTCCCTTGACTATCTGAATAATTTCTTTTATTTCATCGTACATTTCTTCAATTTCTTCATCATCTGCAGAGCTAGTTGGCATATAAACTTGTACTACTGTAGTAGGTGTGGGCTTCGTATCTATCTTGGCCACAATAATGCGTTCACTATGCTGTTTGTAGTAGCTTACCCGCATTCCTATTTTCCTATTCATTATTAAACCTACTCCTGCATTACCCCTATTTGATTTTGTGTTTATAACCCTGTAGTCACCTGACCAGACGTCTTGTTCCTCCTGCCACCGAACTTCACTAATTCCCACTATATCTAACTTTAACCTATCCATTTCCCTTTTTAAATTTTCTAACCTACCTGCCTGATTAAGGGATCTGACATTCCACGCTCCGATCCGTAGAACGCCAGTTTTCTTTCTCCTGATAACGACATCCTCCTGAGTAGTCCCCGCCCGGAGATCCGAATGGGGGACTATTTTACCTCCGGAATATTTTACCCAAGAGGATGCCATCATCATTTAATCATACAGTAAAGCTGCATGTCCTCGGGAAAAATTACGGCTGTAGTTTCCCCTTGCTTTCAGCCGTTCGCAGTACCAGCACAGCAAGGCCGTTTTGGTTAATGTTGCAAGGCCAGATCAGTCAATCATCCAGACTGTTGCCCCTGCAACTACTGAAAAGGCTGCTGCCCCTCTTCAGGAACCACACGTTTGTCTGGCCTCTCAACAGATACCCCTCCGTTGTGGTTGCACCTACGGTACGGCCATCTGTATCGCTGAGGCACGCAAGCCTCCCCACCAACGGCAAGGTCCCTGGTTCATGGGGGGGAGACGATATCAACATCTAAAACGAAGTTTTTTTTTTATGACGTGGCTGTAGCTGATGGTCTTTGCCAAGAGTTTTCATAAGAGTAATTACTCCTGAAACACTACCAAGATCTTGAGAAAGGTCACTGATGACCACGTCTTTAAACGGCCAACAGTTTTCAGTCTGTCCATCCATCAGTAAAGACGTAGCATGTACTAAACCATCCCGTGCCGAAACGGGCCGCTCTTTGTTGGATCTACTCCATCTTGTATGTTCATTCAACCTGTGACAAGTACTGCAGCTCACGAGGAATACTCAGTAAGTCTGTCATCTCATGTTATGTACACAGCTGGTAATGTTCTCCTGCTTGTGCTAACTTTGCACTTGGATTCCTGAAGATGGAAATGATTCTGAAACACGTCATGCATACTTAGTGATCAGCAAAGATGTTCTTCAATATAGCCTCACATATCGACATCATCCTACTACATCATAGCAACGGAATTCAAGTTCCCGTCTGACGCCGATAGCAGTATCTAGAGGACCCAAGCATGCGCGCCCTCAGCTGCCGCAGTATAGGACGGCTGGCGGCAGCAAGACAACCCGCGCGCGCTAGGAGACACTTCACAACGTGATGCTACACAGAGATGCCGTTTGGTCGGGCTCTGTCTTCATCCTTCATACTTTAATACAGAGAGACTTTTGCTTGTGTACGCTGTGACAGTTCGACCATGTCTCTTGCAGCATTAGGTGTATTGTCTCTTCGTTCGCTTGGAGAAACATAAGTTAATATTGTGTTTATCATGTTAATCTGTTCGCCAATCATTTCTGCTCCTGTCCATATCTCCTACGACGACCATTGCTGCACCACTATTTAGCCCATCTCTTTTTAATGTTGTGTTCGCTGTCACGCACAACATTTACCTGTTTTATGACTTTTTATCCAAGTTAGAGTTTACTACGGATATAAGCTTATTTTCTAGAATAGTCTCTAGAATCCTACATGACTTTATGTGCCACCTTCATTACTCATGAATTTGTTTTATAAGCTAGATCTTTCCTGCTTGAATGACTTTTCCTCAAGATTCTTCCAGTGAACCTCAGCCTTTCCTTCAACTACTCTCACGTAGATGGTACACCTTAAGTCGCGTCGGACGACTACGCCAACAAATTTTTTGATTTATCGACAATAGTGTAAACGAACAGTGATCTCTTCGCCTATTTATATGCAAAACCTTACATCTATTTACGTCCAGTGTCAACTGCCATTCCCTGCACCAATCGAGTCTTTAATATTATGCAATACGCGGAGGTGAGGTAGCGGTTGTTATACTGTACCAGAAATAGCTTCCCAGCTGCCTCTTTAAATGTGCTTCACACATTTTAACGACAAGTTTCGACAAACAGTTATCTCAGCTGATGTTTTAATCATATGAGCTATGTTGACAGTCGAGAGAATTCCCACAAAGCACGTTGTTCAGTCGTGTGTGGAGTACGTTTAAAGTGGTTCGATCCTACTAGTTAATACTGAACCGCCGGTCCTCTGCAGGTCTTCGGGCATTTGGCTACACTCTTGTGCCATCGCAGCCGTAACTTTCGATATGGAGGTCATCGTGCTGTGGAGCATAGCGTTCATGTGGAAACACGGCAAGAAATGGATGCTTCAACGTAAAAGCAGGTGCTAGACAAGTCTGTAGGTTGTGCTCTTGAATTTGAGCACGAACGGGACCTGTGCAGTGTCCTCAATACGTTGCAAGTGTTTATCGTGGCAAGGAAAATGTTCTGTGCAGTTGTGACTGCGTTATCTCGGAGATCAGTGCATTCGAACGTGGGCACATTGTTTATGCTCGTATGGTGGGTGCTGCTTCCGTAACCAAGGAAGCCGAAGTTTTTGGTGTTTAAAGAGAGTTTGTACTACATAAAGGGAAAGAGGAAAGACAAACGCTAAGTCACAACTTGGGACGAAGTGTGTGTTGTCTAAGCGCAACAGACGGTCACTACAAAACTGAATGTCGTGCTCGCGAACCCTGTCAGCAACAAGACAACATGAAAGGAGCTCCAGAACAGAGAATTTCAGGACGAGATCGAATTCTAAATCAACGTATCAGTGATGCAAAAACCTGTTACAGAGAAATGTCGTTCCGAAGTCATTAAACATGGACTATGCAGCAATGGAAGAAAGTCACTTGTTCGGAAATCTTCTGTACACTGTTTCCATCTCCTGGCCGAGTTTACAGCTCGAGAATAAAACATGGCTGATGCCTCAGGGAGTCGTATCGTGATATTCCATGGGCCTTCTCAGTACTCTGAAGATCACATTATTGCCAAGGGTTATGTGAGCATTCTGGGTGATTAAGTCCATATCACGATAGAATGTTGTTCCCCAATGGTGACCCTCTGTTCCCAGACAACAGGGCTCCTAATCACAAAGCTCGCAACGTCCAGAACTGGTTGGTCAGTAAGAATGATTTGTCCCCTGCCCACCATGGTCACCTGATTCAATATTACTGAGCCTTCCTAGTCTACTTTGGAGAGAGGCGTGTGTGATCGCTGTCTGCCTCCATCATCGCTACATAACCTGCCACTTTTTAGCAGGAAGAGTGTCAATAGATTCCCTTGAAAACTACGCGGGACTTGTATTTATCCATTGGGAGACGACTGGAAGCTGTTTTCCTGCACCGTATTAAGCATGTTAATGTGTTTGTCGCGACGAGCAGCCGCGCGGTTAGAGGCGCCTTATCACGGATTGCGCGGCCCCTCCCGCCGGAACTTCGAGTCCTCCCTCAGGCATGTGTTGTTCTTAGCACCAGTTAGTTCAAGTAGTGTGTAAGACTAGTGACCGATGACCTCAGCAGTTTGGTCCCTTAGGAATTCACATAGACTTGAGTGTGTCTTTTGCTTTTCCGTATTTTCGTCCACCCTCTGCACGTGTCGAAGACGCGAGCACTCTATCGGGCTTGTGTGCAAAGATCTAGGACGGCGCGCGTCGGCGCTTTTACCGGTAATCCCGATAGCTGTCGGGGCAAATGGAGTCGTGATCGTCCACAAAGGAGACGGGTCGGGCGCTGCAGCGCGCTGACTCACCGGCGGTAGCGAGTACCGGCGAAATCCCTGTCACTCGGGCGCTTCCTCGCCGTCTTCTTTTTCGGCCGCCCGGAGAGCGCGAGACGAGCTCGGTTAATAGGATTTCGGCCGGAACCGGCCCGGCGCGGCCACGGTCCGTTATGGCTTGCACGTGGCCCGCCGAGGTGCAGACCTCCTCCACCCAGCTTAGCCTCTGCATTAACGAGGGCCCTCGACACAGGTTAGTGCAGCGCTGCATTATTCGTCCACCCGGCACACGTTGTACATCAGATTTTTCATGTACTTGCAAAGCTATCCACTTACGGTGGTTAAATGTCAAGTGTTTCGAGTGGATGACATCGGAAGTTCACTGAGGCTTTTTGCAGATGATGCTGTGGTGTATCGAGAGGTTGCAACAATGGAAAATTGTACTGAAATGCAGGAGGATCTGCAGCGAATTGACGCATGGTGCACGGAATGGCAATTGAATCTCAATGTAGACAAGTGTAATGTGATGCGAATACATAGAAAGATAGGTCCCTTATCATTTAGCTACAAAATAGCAGGTCAGCAACTGGAAGTAGTTAATTCCATAAATTATCTGGGAGTACTCATTAGGAGTGATTTAAAATGGAATGACCATATAAAGTTGATCGTCGGTAAAGCAGGTGCCAGACTGAGATTCATTGGAAGAATCCTAAGGAAATGCAGTCCGACAACAAAGGAAGTAGGCTACAGTACGCTTGTTCGCCCAATGCTTGAATACTGCTCAGCAGTGTGGAATCCGCACCAGGTAGGGTTGATAGAAGAGATAGAGAAGACCCAACGGAGAGCAGCGCGCTTCGTTACAGGATCATTTAGTAATTGCGAAAGCGTTACGGAGATGATAGATAAACTCCAGTGGAAGACTCTGCAGGAGAGACGCTCAGTAGCTCGGTACGGGCTTTTGTTAAAGTTTCGAGAACATACCTTCACCGAAGAGTCAAGCAGTATATTGCTCCCTCCTACGTATATCTCGCGAAGAGACCATGAGGATAAAATCAGAGAGATTAGAGCCCACACAGAAGCATACCGACAATCCTTCTTTCCACGTACAATAGGAGACTGGAATAGAAGGGAGAACCGATAGAGGTACTCAGGGTACCCTCCGCCACACACCGTCAGGTGGCTTGCGGAGTATGGATGTAGATGTAGATGTAGATGTAGAATTCGCAGGTGTTGCAGTGGTATATGCACGCAGGAGAGTACCCAGGATCTGAGCTAGAGAGTGGATGACAAACCCATATAGTCTCCGGTTCAACAGCAATTTTTTTTTTCGCGAATACACAACCTTCCAGTCAGTATTGGTATGCATGCGACAGCAGCCTCAATTGTTTCGGGTAGCCCTTGGACTAGGGACCATTCGTATACCCAACAGAAGGATCGTCTTCGCTTCACTATCCTACAGCACAAGGCCAAAGTATGAATATTACACTCCTCCTCATGCCTAGGCAAATGGAGCGAATCGGCTGGTTCTTTTTGCGTTTTGTGTGGTATGTGCTGAGCTTGATGGGTCTTGTGGAGGCACGATTAGTTCATGGGCGATTCGACGGTAAATCTCCAAAAGGGATTTTTTACTATATTTTCGCCTCACCAGCGGACCAAGACCTAGCTAACCGCAAGAGAGCTGTTCATAACAACTGGCTGCAATTTTTACGACATATTCCTAAGATCCCAACCGTGAAATTTTTATTTAGTCTGTCCGTTTCCTAGCTAGAGGTTCAAAGTTATCCTGCTTGTACGAGTAAAACACTTGGGTAAAATCCGATGTGAGATGAAAACGTAATTTATAAAGTGACGTAGCACCGAGAAATATTCTGTAACGTGTCTCCGCTATCGTCTCTTAATCATATTTCTAGTGCTGAAGCACGTGCAAAATATTTTTGCATGTAAAATCCTGTCTGAGGCATAAAATTAGTTCTGTAACACGGCTTCCTGCCTTTACCAAACGAGGCTGTCGGCTGCAGACAACCTGCACTGATCGATTACTTACACAAAAACCGTTAACTTTACACCTAATGTGACACTGTATTTTACTATAATAGAGACAAACATTTCAAAATTACAACTAACCTGATTGCTTTACGAATGAGTTAACCCTAGTAAAGAATCTTAAATGTCATATTAGAAAAGACTGCGATTCTGATTATGATTTTTAACGATAGGAGGTTTTTGCTTGGCATTATCCATTCTCTTTACACTTGCTATTAGATGAACACGATTATGCAGCAACAACAAAAAATTGTGTAAGTATTTATTCGGTTGCTGTGTTTACATTTAATCTCATATATATCGTTTTTTTAATTCTGTGCGACGCCAGTGTTTACCAAGCAAAGATGTTTTCAAGAAGTCACTATTTCACTTACTCAGACTAAAACTGAGACTTTCACACGAAGTACACAGATATGACGATTATCTGTGCACGCGTTTCAGAGAAACTTCGCAGACATCGATCACCAAACTTGATGTGCTGTTGGTCAGACTTTACCTTGCTAGGTGTCAGGCAGGAACTGTTCCGTCCGGCTGCCGCGGTGCCTGGATGTTGACGCTCAAGAGGAACGCCAGCGAGCCGAGCGAGGGAGCAGCCTCATAGAACCCCATTATCGTATAACTGGTTCGCCACTCATCCCAAGCTCTAAGCGGGCCAGTGATTAACGACCAATTATTCGAGGAACATAAGAAAACTACCGTTGCTGTACGTCTTTTTGGAAGCTCAAAAAGAGGCTGTAAAGTTATACGGCCAATTTTAATGCGCTAATAAAGTGGCACCTCACATATAACGGTCGTCTCCCTCCGCGTTACGAAAATTGCTTCGCTCTTCAGGAGTATACACTAGTCACAGAAATTGTTCTCCAGTTTGGCTGTAACTGAGAAGGCCGTCTTTAACATCGTTTCGATCTCGAATATTGATGTTGCAGAACCAAATTCCTATGGATAATTCGAGCTGTAAACTTGTTTTCAACACACAAGTTGATTTATGTGCTACAGTGAATGGTCCTGTTGTTGAGTACGTCATTGACTTGAATCGCATTGACAGTCCACTCGCCAAATCAGTTCTGGCAGATCTACAGTTTAGCGATGAGTGATCCAGACTGCAAATTGGCTTCCTATACACTTATTTCCTCAGCAGTAAAAGACATGCAAAACGTCCAAAAAAAATCTTAAAATCACACAGAGATCGAGCACCTACCTTTTTTCGCCAATCCGTCTCAAATGACAGGACATGTGTGTCCTGACGCCAAGAAGCCCGTATGACTGAATACTTAATCGATTTTCACATTTGCAAAAAGCCTTTTATTTCTTACGAAGATACAATTTTTATACACATGCTGGACTATCCATTACCCTGTATCTGACCCAAATACGCATAATCAATCATAAAAACATCAAAAAATTCTGTTGTGATTTAGGGTGCTGAATGGTTCACCATGTGCCTCCCATGTTGTTGCTATTGTACAGAATGGTTGTGTGCAATTGTACACAATTTCATTATGTACAGCGATTCGCTTGAGAACAAAGGAAACTAACGATCACATGTTCGCTGACGCTTGTGTTCAGAAAATTGCCGGATTCCGCCTTGTATTGATCCAACAGGTCCCAGGAAATTCCCATTCGACGCTTCCGCCCGTTGTGTTACCAACAGCCTGCAATCACGATAAGTAAGATAGCGTAACATATTGTGTAAGGCATAAACAACATTCCCAAAATAGTGACTCCCATTTATTTTCATGTAAACTACAACAGTTACAAGCACTGAAACGTAGATAAAAGGCAAGATTTCAGGTGCATACTGCCATTTTTCCACAAAGTTACCACCATTCATTATGTGTTTTTGCCAACAATGAACAATAGCCTGCATATGGCGCTCGTAAAAACCTGAAACAGCTGAAGCTGGGCAATGTTTTTGCAGCTTTGGCGACAGCAGCTGAGACGGAAAAATGTCGACCGCTTAGTCCATCTTTCATAGTTCCAAAGAGATAGAAGTGTGAAGGTGCCAAATCACTGTACAGTGGTTCTTGTAGAGCAGTACAGCGAAATTTGACGAGTCCCATGGTCGGAAAAATTGTTTTGGGGCGTAACTTTATCGTTGTTGCAAGCGGAAGTTCTCAGACCTAAGTCGGGCTTACAACCAATTCAGTGTTCAAAATTGACCAATGCTTTATGCTTCAAGACATCCAAAAGAACTACGCCCTGCCCATCAAAGAAGATTGTGCACATAACTTTGCCTACATAAGGCTGTACTGAACCTCTCTTTAGCGTCTACTCGCTTGTCGCCGCTGTATTCTGAATTGCGGCTCGTACTAGTGCCCCACCCATCACGATGAAACGTGCTGATACCTTCATTCAAGGTGATCGACGGGTCACTATCAAACACCTCGCTGCTTAAAGGAATGTCTTCGTAGGTATTGCTGACACACTCGTCCACCAGTTGGGGTAGTCTAAGAGAAATTTCCACTGGCTTTCTCGCCGCCTGGAAGAAGACCATAAAGAGCAACGAAGGATGTTCGCGTGTTGAGAAGCTGATCGCGATAATTTTTTGTCGAACATCACCACTGGCGATGAAGTATGGATTCACCTCTTCGAACCGGAAACAAAACTTAAGCCTCTGAAGTGCCGCCATACTACATATCGTCCGAAGAAAACGTTTAAGGTCTCATCCCAGCCGGTAAGGTCATGGCAACGGTCTTCTGGTACTCTGAAGGGGCGTTATACTGTCTGATGTCCTCCTTCATGGAACAGCCTTGAGGGCTACCCTTCCGTGTGTTCATCATCACAAAAGTGCAAAGGAACTTCACCTTCTCCATGATAACGCCTCACGCAAGTTAGCGCACCGGAGACGAGTTCACAACACCTCATTCGAGTGTTCTTCCTCATCCAAACTACCGCCCGTATCTCGCACCTTCCGAGTTCCATCTGCTGCCCCAAGCTGTACATGGTTGATGGTGAGGTTATTGATGCAGCAAGCCGTTGGTTCCGCCGTAGACCAGTTCAGTGGGCATACAGGCTCCCCCGTAAAGTGACGCAAGATGAAAAATAGGGTATTGTAGCCAAAAGTGTAGAGAGTAATATGGTGCATTAGAATCCTGGATAAAACCAAAAAAATGGTTCAAATGGCTCTGAGCACTATGGGACTTAACAGCTGAGGTCATCAGTCCCCTAGAACTTGGAACCACTTAAACCTAACTAACCTAAGCACATCATAAACATCCATGCCCAAGGCAGGATTCGAACCTGCGACCTTAGCGGTCGCACGGTTCCAGACTGAAGCGCCTAGAACTTCTCGGCCACACTGGCCGGCCAACATGATTTCATAAAAAAATTTGTACACTACTTATTGAACGCCCCTCTTAAGTTAATTATGACCCTGAGAAGTGGCAAGGCGTAGGCACTTTGCAGCGTTGGTATGCAGTGTGTGTTGACCATTTTGGAATCAACTGCTCCGCACGAAAGAGGGCAGGCCACGCTTCTGAAATATCTTTCTTCGCTTACACTCTTTCTCAAGATATCATTGTTGAAAACCTATCAATTTAGTGACGTTTGTAGTAACCAGTTGGCCAACGGCCTTGCCCCAGTGGTGCCAACGGTTCCGGTCAAATCACCGAAGTTCAGCGCTGTCGGGCTAGGCTAGCACTTGGATGGGTGACCATCCAGTCAGCCTAGCGCTGTTGGCAAGCGGCGTGAAATCAACCCTTGTGGGGCAAATTGAAGAGCTACTTGATTGAAAAGTAGTTGCTTCGGTCTCGTAAACTGACTCACGGCAAGGAGAGCGGTGTGCTGACCACATGCCCTTTCAGTTCCGCATCCAGTGACGCCTGTGGGCTGAGGATGACACGGCAACCGGTCGGTACGGATGAACCTTCAAAGCCTGTCCGGGTGCAGCAAAGTTTAATTATCCAGTTGCAGCAAACCTGGTAGGTAGAACCCGCTAGTCCGGCGTAATCAAGTTGTCCCAGTGTCGATGAAATATATGTAAATACGCCTAGAGTTGCCGGGAATTGTAATCGAATATATTGTCTGTAATAGAAGTAGTTTCTCAAGAGGTGACATATCACCCTTAGACATTATTGTTTGAAACACCCTGTACATAAAGGAGGGCAAACGTAGTCGGTCTCCACGGTTATGAAATCCTGGAATAGTTAAAGACACGTTAGGTAACGTGGAAGGTATCCTCTCTCCCCTACGCAATCAACCATTAATAATGGTTCAAATGGTTCAAACGGCTCTGAGCACTATGGAACTCAACTTCTGAGGCCATCAGTCCCCTAGAACTTAGAACTACTTAAACCTAACTAACCTAAGGACATCACACATCCATGCCCGGGGCAGGATTCGAACCTGCGACCGTAGCGGTCACGCGGTTCCAGATTGAAGCGCCTAGAACCGCACGGCCACACCGGCCGGCTGATAATGGTCTCACCTTGTAGTTATAACTTCAGTGACTGGCGCGCAGTCGGGTGAACGTAAACTATAAGTTGAACCATTGCCTCCGTTTGTTGCGAAATTCGCCGATAACACAATTTCCAGTTGCCGAGTTCGCAGCGGATAGAGGGTCATAGCGATTACAGTTGCCTCGATTGCCCTGGAGGCTAATGAAACACGAGGTAGACAGAATAGGTGCCTAAAGAATGGAAGCTTACTGAACGACGTACTCTGCTAGCGTACGATTGTAGTGTAGTGATTTTCCTGCTTGTAAGTTGGAACAACAAGTTCGTGACACCGTCGCAAAACAAAATAAGAAACTGGTGAAGGTCCCGTATCCGGCGATGTGGTTAATAGCCCCTCGACTGGCCAACGCCCAGAGTCGTCGGTTCCAAATGTCTTGAAACTGAGCGGAATCCTGTCGCAAAGTTTACGGTTCCTGATATAAACGGCCGATAACCTGGCCGCAGAAGGCGGGGCCATGCGTCATGAGGATGTTTGTCTCGTCTGTGCCCGAAACGGCGGGGCCGGTCGGCGAGTAGTCAAGGTCGCGTGCGCCAACCATAAATTCAGTCTCTCTTGCCGCGGCTCGCACGTCCTCTGGACGACGCGCTGACTCCTGCGCCTTTTTTTATCGGTAAAATTCTGCACATCGCTTTTCGGACTAACTATTTTTTTGCTTTCCGGAGATGCGAGCCGAGGTCATTCGGTATTAGTTTTAGAGGGCTGACAGAGTATCCGCTACGCGGTATTCGCGATTCTCTGCGGTCGCACCTGATGCCCGTAATAATATGCGGCAACGTAGGAGGTCGGCATTAACCACTGTGGCAGTTCCCGTGGAAACGGTTTCTGGAACGGGTCATCTGATCGCCGATTTTATGTCGGAGCAAAATATTAACATTTTTATATCTGCTACGCTTGCTGGACAACGCTAAACAAGTCGTGCAACGCAACTTTATGTAACAAGCTTTTTTTTTAAGCTCAAATTTACACAGCCTAAAAATGTACTGAACTACTGAACCCTGATGTGTCCATGGGTCATCTGAATTCGGTGGACGACCTTTTTGTGTGTTCGACTCGGTCCTTACGATTTTTTTCCAACGTTGTCATTCGTATAGAGTTCGATGACATTTCCCCGTTACGCTCGCCATCTGCTACAGAAACGTATATCTTCTGCTTTTTGACCTTGTAAGCCAAGTTCTTTAAGTCTTCCTCGTAAAGGCTCGCAAAATTCAGGATAGTTCACAGCGGAGGTAAACATTTCACTGATGTACCGTTGGTAATCATATTGCATCTGTCCCAAAAGGAGTACAGAGACAGTTACGAAACTTGGTTAATTTTGATAAGTTTCTCTTTGCTGCAGGGAAATAATCACCGTACAAATGTTTGAATGTGTAGCCCACTGTTATAGCTGATATTACTACCGTTGGCTATCTGTTGATACTCATGTCTGCCGTTTATATTTCGCTGTAACATTTTATCTGTCCCATAGAAGAACACGTGATTCACACACACACACACACACACACACACACACACAACAGGCGACAGATTCCCATCTTCATTACGTCCAGTTAATACAGCTACTGCTGAAGTTGCCGAACAAACATATAGCTTCAGTCTGCCTGGAGTTTTCCACACTATAGTTGTTTAATGATCATCAGCCGGCCGCTGTGGCCGAGCGGTTCTAGGCGCTTCAGTCCGGAACAGCGCTGCTGCTTCGATCGCAAGTTCGAATACTGCCTCGGGCATGGATGTGTGTGATGTCCTTAGGTTAGTAAGGTTTAAGTAATTCTAAGTCTAGGGGACTGATGACCTCAGATGTTAAGTCCCATAGTGCTCAGAGCCATTTGAACCATTTGAAGAATCATCATCCAGACGTACAGGGTGAACCCAAAATCCATCAACAGCCTTTCGGAGGCTGCTCAGTAATATTGTGTTAGTATTTCGTTACAGAAGACGCGTGACCTCCTGTGCATGTCATTGTGACAGTGTAATTAACCCGTGACAGAAATGAGCAATACAATGAAAGTTAGAGGATTAAGACAAAAAATACAGTAAATGAACGGTACAAGTTCGTTTCCAAACAAGAAACACAGTGCACAGAATGGATATATACTCTGTCGCGCTGCTATTTTCAGTGCCATGGATGTAGAAATACATATGGAGGTAAGAAATCAAAATGTCATTAGCCCTTAACGAGTCACCGGAAACCACGTTTCCCCTTACTCCAAAATACCGCGCAAGAATCATCGAACTTTGGCGATGGAGTTTAGGTTCATCTGACATTCATGTTATGTAGTATGGTAGCAAACAATTAGGAGGAGAGTAGAGGTGAACAGAGAGTAGTAAGGCGGGGAACAAGAGCCCCTTTCCTCCTGAACAATTTTGTTTAAAGAAAATGGACCACCTATTGGGACTGCATAAAACAAACCTAAATTTCATCAAAGCTTTCCCATCATAAATGCGCTAGACCACAATCGTACGTCGATTCAAGGGTAAAGTTATGAAGTAAACATCTAATCCCCACAATTGTGATAGTCCATACTTAACTCAAAATTATTATATGTAGACATGAGATTAGTAATAAATGTTGAACGTGCAGTATTAAACAGTGTTTCAAAGTCCATGCGTGATACTTCGCGTCATGCGGAACAACGTTTTTTAGGTTCCCGGCGACGATAGGCATCCGTTGGAAGAACCAGTTGTGCTACATATTACATACTACAGTTAACTGGTTGAGTAATTTTCAACAAGAAATAATAACTATCCCTAAGGCGAGAAAGATATTTTAGAAGCGAATCAGGAACTTTAAATATCGCCTTTCATACGGAGCAGGTGTCTGGGTTATAGCCAACACAGAAGGCATACGCATGCTGCAGAGTGCCTACACCCTGCCACCTCTCAGGGGCATGACGAATATGAAAGAACGCCTACGATATTGTTTCTCTGGCGTTATATTACCCCGAAATGTTTGGGCAGACACTTTGCATCACCCTGTATAGTTCTTGAAAACAACTACACCTAGCAGATCGCCGGAACATCTTCAAATAGCATACACTGTTGTGCAACAGTTAAAGTCGAAAGTAACTTTCTTACGACGTGTCACTGCCAAGTAATAAAGCTAGATGAAACTTGGACCACAGATGGAAGGAACTGTCACAGTATAGTACAGAAAATAGCTGAAAGAAATATGCAGTGAGACGAATATTACACCTTTGTCGAATGACAATACTTGCACTGAAGTCACCACAGTTTATGAAGATGGGGGCATGGTTCTTGGGACTGATCGCCGCGAACGGGAGTGCATACTCTGGAAAGTGCTCCCATGCTGGCAACATGGTACTTAAGGAGTTCTTGTGGTAGGGGGTTCCATTCCTCCACTAGGGCGGTTGACAGCGGCTGGATGGTCTTGGCGCATGTGATCGTCCTGCAGTATGACTCCTGAACAAATCTCACACGTGTTCGATGGAACGGGCCAGGCTGTCTGTTCGCTTCATGTCATCTCGTTCTAAGATCTCCGTCAACTGAGTTCTTTGTTGCAGTCACGCAGTGACATCCATAAAAATAAAATCGAGGCCCAATGCATCCCTCAAAAGGCGTATCTGGGTAAAGAATACAGCATCACAATAATGTTTACCGGCCAGTGTATCGAGTCCAGAGATCTGGAGGTCAGTACGCTCTTGCAACGTTATGCCTCCCCATACCACAACACCTGAACCACGAAAACGATCATTTTCGGCAATGTTCCTCTGTGCAATGCGTTAGCTACACTTTACCGCCAGTTCTCTACATAGTCGCCATTCCGTCTTAGACGTTTGTCGTGGGTTGTATCAGCTTTCCAATAACCTCGTCATAGAAGGTAGCCGCCTGTGCTTTCCACCAATTCTCTACGCTCGTCTACAGTTAGTCCGCGCCAAAGCGTTGCCTTCAAAGCCAGAGGATCGCGTGAGCGAAGATGATACTCAGGACGCGCCGGTTACGGGCTATGTTGTGGGTGATTAAACACTTCCCATCGGAAACGATGCCGGAGCATCTTAACAGTTTCTGCAGAATGCGACCGAGAATTGTCATGAAGAACGAAACGCGTTACAGCTACGTGGGCTGCACGATATCAGGCGTAATCTCTCACCAGGCCCTCATACGTGGTGGGAGACACTATTTTCTAGGCGTCTTTATGTGCTCACTGTGCGCTCAGAATTGAAAAGAACAACGTGCCGCCAGCGACGGGCGTTCTGGACACACTACCCAACACATGTGAGCAAAACGTCTTCGGATTTTCACAGTGGTTTCTATTTCGCGACCAATCGGAACTTACTTTGCAAACAGCCGTCGTATGAGGACCTGCTGAGGGACTTCGCCGGATGTCATGCAGCCCACATAACATAACTGTCACGCGTTTCCTTCTTCATGGCAATTCTCGGCCGTACTTTCCAGAGGCAATGAAAGTGCTTGTGCAGAGTTGTCAATGGGAGTTCCATCTCTGCTCAGATGAACTGCTGGCTATGAAAACAACATTTTGGCACAAACAACGAGCTGTAGACCACAGTAGAGAATTGACTGAAAGCACAGGAAGCTGCCTTCTATGACGAGGGTATTGGAAAATTGGTACAACACTACAACATATGTTTAAGTGGCAGCGGGGCCAACGTAGAGGAATAGCTGAAAGGTGTAGCTAGCTGTTGCAAATAAAACATGTTTTTTTTTTTTTTTTGCTTTTCACAGTCGTTTTCATTTCGCGACCGATCGGACCATACTTTCCGAACAGTCCTCGTACCTTCTCATTCCCCTGTCTCTGTCTATCCATTCCTCTTTCCTTTCTATCTCCACCTCTCCCTTCTCTCTGTCCATGTGCCCCCCCCCCCCCTCTCTCTCTCTCTCCGCCCGCCTCCTACTCTTTCTCTATAAGTTCCCATCTCTTCCTTCCCCCTTGCAGTCTCCTCTCTCTTCCCTTCCCTTCTTTCTTTGTTACGTGGCAGTGAAACATCATGCGAAAGTTTCTTTCATTCTTAAATTTTGCACACCAGCGTAATTACGATCAGCTGACCTAGGGACGGCATGGTGGTTACATTTGAGCTATTTGCGCCGAGTGGCAATATAATCAAGAGAACTGTCATACGTTGCAGCTCGGTCGGAAGCAAGAGAAGAGACTCAGCCCGGCAGAAAAAAAAGCACAATCCCGTGGGTTTGCGTGGAAAGTGATAGGTAATGTAGCCCCAAGCCGTTGGATTACAAATTTGGCACGCGAGAGAGCTACCGTGATGGGCACAAACAGAGAGCCCTGCGCTGCGGTCCGGCTCTTCCGCTGTGTAAACGCGGCGGCCACTTGCCAGCAGCTATCATGGCTACCTACAGAGCGCCAGAACAAACAGGCGTGATTGATGGGAGGCGGCTGCGGCAATTTGTTGCCGTGGCCGGCGGCTAGCGAGGCCGCGCCGAGTGATGGATACCCGCGCTCCGGACTGCGGGGGCGTGCGCACACCGGCTCCCGCGTCACGGCTGCCTTGGCCGACTTCGCAGAGCGACCGGCGGAATGTCAGCGGTGCCCTCTTAGCGGCCTTCCACGAGGGCGGCCCTCTGTGGTGATAATGTCGGCGCTAGCCGTACGACGTCACTGCCTGTTCGTCGTAGTGGAACTCTTCCATGTTTCTGGAATAAACCACTTTGAGCTGCCTTTGAACAACATAACCTTTTTGGTGATGTTAGATCACATCTTCAGGTATACATACGTAAGTAAAACATTTTACGCCCCTCCCTTCAGCATCACGGCTTTAATTTTTAGCCGGCCGCGGTGGTCTAGCGGTTCTAGGCGCTCAGTCCGGAACCGCGCGGCTGCTACGGTCGCAGGTTCGAATCTTGCCTCCGGCATGGATGTGTGTGATGTCCTTAGGTTAGTTAGGTTTAAGTAGTTCTAAGTTCTAGGGGACTGATGACCACAGATGTTAAGTCCCATAGTGCTCAGAGCAATTTTAATTTGTAACTGTCACCTGAAGATGTGATCTGACACCACGAAACCGGTCGCGCTCCTGTAAAAGTTCACATACAGCTGAAAATATTTATTTCACAAGCAGGGATGAATTCTGCTGAAGTTGCCTCAGCAGGAAGCTATACCGGGAGTATTGTTCTGACGACCATACACCGTGTATTTAATGCACTGTCTGGGACTTAGAACCTAATCTCACTCGAGATAAACTTTATACTTGGGGCATATGTTTGACATTATTTCACTCGGTGTGCGATCTAAATTGATAGAAATAACGAACTTGAAAATGGCGCGGTCGCTTTGGTAGAGCATTTATTCAGATTACCGGTTTCGGCTAAACTGTTTTGCCATCTCTGTAGCTTATGCTTTGAAGCGCAGTGAGCGCAGTGCATAAGGTACGAAGGTGGTTACATACTTTTGCGGCAACCAATAATCTGAATAAATGCTCTGCTAAAGCTATCGTGGCATTTTGAAGTTTGTTACTTCTATTTTCGTATATACAAAGTGTACCACAATTCTTACTAATGCTTTATAAGTGTTGCAGAGCGGATTTAGTAAATCGAATAACACATTGGTATCCGAAAATTTACCGTTTGGATGTAAAATGACTTTGAAAATCCAATAACGTTTAAATTTCCTCCATCACGGCCCGCACATAGCGGAGACGATGACCTCTGACCTATGTGTTCAACAGTGGCCTACCGCATGATCTATGTTTCGAGAATCCATCGTCGAGTTCTCTTGTACGCGATGATGGTCATCCTCTTCAAATTTTAAAAAGTGTCATGTCCGTGGAGTTCCGCAGTCACCCCGCCTAGTTATGAATGTACCAGTTTCTTACTGCCATTGTAGTTGCACGGAGACCATATGTGACGTCATTATCAAAACAGGGACTGATGGCGGCGCCCTCTTCTCAGTTCGAGTGCTTACCGGATGCGGTAGATTTGGAAGTGATCCAGTCATTGAACATATTTTACATCCAAACGATACATTTTCGGACTTGGGTTCCTTAGCAAAACTTAATCTACCAAGCCCTGTTTACAACCCCTAGAAGCCTGTAATAAGAATTGTTAGACACCATGCATAAATGCACTGAGCTGATTCCTTGAAGAAGGTTTGATTCTAATATGAACTTAATGGCCATGAAGTGTTCTGAAACGCTTACGATTTGTCTTGCACACTTATCCTGTAACTATGCACAAACTAAATTCTCTGTGCATCTGTCCCACATCTAGTGGACTCGTACATAGACGAACTTCCATTCTACGCTAAAAACATTTATGTACAAGTGAGTGCGATGTACACGATCTATTAACTTACAACATGAGAATCACTGTGCGGGAGTTAAGGAAATTAATGGTTTGGGTGTACAAGAAATATTACTAGGCACTTTGATTGAATCTTTCTATTAAAGTGAAAAATAATAATATAAAACAACTGGGAGGGAGGGCCAATAGGTGAAGGTGCCCAATGCGTGACTACATGTCGGCGAGACTCTCGTACACGAAACTATAATTAGTGATAGTCACAGAGAGCACTAAGAAATTACGTAGCAAGAGAAGATGTAAGGCATTCTAAGGATAGAACATGGGAGCAAGAGTCCAAACTGGCATAAACATGTGTCGAATTACCGGTCTACCGTTGTTCAGTTCATAATTCAGTTGTAGAAACTGCGGTCAGCAACTTAATACAAAGCTGTAATGGCAATTCCGCCAAAGTGTTACTTTAGATCCACTCGAATATCAGCAAAAAGGAACGCTGCTCTAGTACCATAACTATAAGACAAGTTTATGTAAAATACCAGGTCGTTCGTTCAACGGACAAACATACATTGTACTTTGTTGGGCGTTATCTGTAGATGGTTCAATTGGCTCTAAGCACTGTGGGACTTAACATCTGAGGTCATCAGTCCCCTAGACGTAGAGCTACTTATATCTAACTAACCTAAGGACATCACACACATCCATGCCCAAGGCATGATTGGAACCTGCGACCGTACCAGCCGCTTGGTTCCGGACTGAAGTGCCTAGAACCGCTCGGCCTCAAGGCCAGCACATCAGCGAGTTCTGAAGACCAGCCATCAGAGATGTCGAAACATGAATACTGTAGAAGAAATAGTTTGGAGACGAACGTTACGCCATCTAACAACGCGGAAGGATTTACCTTGAAAGCGTCAACGGAAGTCAGTAGAGCTCTTGATGAGCTTGCTTGTCATGGTATAAACAATCCACGTTAAGTGTCACCTGATTTATAGAAAAGTATTAGTACCTGTTACAACATTGCACGTCGCAGGAATAGGGTGAAGTAATGGTCAGTCCACAGAAAAATATTTAGCAAGGTTAAAAGGGCTACAAAGTAAGGAATGTTACTACCACGAAGCCAATGCTTATCATGGAAATACTAGGGTAGAGACAAGTATGTACGATGTTGCGATAGTAAACGGAAGGAAGCAAATAAGACTGGATTCAATGTCGCATCGACATCAAGGTCATTAGTGATGGAGCCCAATCTCGGATTGTGTCAAGAATGGGGCCTGAAATCTGCCGTGACCTTTCAAAGGAACCATCCCTGCATTTGCCTGGATCGGTTTAGGGAAATCAAGGAAAACTTAAATCTGTATGGCCAAACATAGTTTTGAACTGTCGTCCTCCCGGATGCGAGTCCAGTGTGCTAACCATTTCGCAACCTCGCTCGGTCGTTGTCTGTCACAATAGTAAACTTTATTATTATTACATCTTCTATTGTAGTTCATCATGTATACTTCCTTCTTTCTCTAATTTTATTACAAAAATGCGATAAATAACTCTCAACATTAGATAGTCTCGAACTGATGGTCTGTGTCACTTCTTGTAGTTCTATGAACGTTCTGTCGATGGTTTCATCGTAATTGCTGTTTGCTATCATGTGGATGAAATTGCGTTTTTCATTTTTATGCCGACATTTCTTTCTTTCTGTTCGCGACAAGTATCAACAGGATATAATTTATGCCGCTGCTCTCGCGTAAGTTTGGGCCATCGCCAAACACACAAAGCGGTGTCAGATCTCAAACAGAGACAACTCTTGCATACATTTTCGAGGAGTTACAGCGTTGTCACAGGAACAACACCGGTCAATAAGCTTTAAATGGTCTTATGATGTAGTAGCTGTTAGTGTGTTACACACGTATTGCATGAATTCGTTTCCACCTTGTGCTGGGCAGGCAGCGAGAATAATTATTATCGTTTTGTCGCCTGCCTTTTACTTCACGCAAAAACGAGCTCGGCCCTTTCTTGGCGTGAATCCGGTTTCTTTTTATCATATTGTATTGCTAGAATGATACGCATTATTCAATATCCCTACGCACTGAATACAACTAATGTATCTTTCGGAGCTAATATCACTGTTTCTTGCAAGAAAAGGCAAGTAGTGTGTCAAAGACACGGAAACCTTGATGCCGGCCGGGGTGGCCGAGCAGTTCTTGGCGCTACAGTCTGGAACCGCGCGGCCGGTACGGTCGCTAGTTCGACTCCTGCCTCGACCGAGCTTTGTCATGAAGAACGAAACACATGCCTGTTATGTTATGTGAGCTGCACGAGATCTGGCGAAATCCCCCACCACGCCCTCATCCCTGGCGAGAGACAATATTTTCTAGGCATCTTTACGTTCACTGCTCGCTCAGAACTTAAAAGGGCGACGTGCAGCGATCTAGGGCATACTAGAGATACAACCCAACACATCTGTGCAAAAGGTCATCGGATTTTCTCAGTGTCCTGGCGGAGGTTCGAGTCCTTCCTCGAGCATGGGTGTGTGTGTTTGTCCTTAGGATAATTTAGGTTAAGTAGTGTGTAAGCTTAGGGACTGATGACCTACGCAGTTAAGTCCTATAAGATTTTCCCAGTTGTTTCCATTTCGCGACCGATCGGAACGTAATTTCCGAATAGCCCTTATTGGTCATCATTGTGTTTTAAATCGGTATAGCTCACAAGTTATAACGCCAAAAACATCAACTACAGAGGGCCTTTGCCTAGCGATATGTAGGTTACTGTCATGTTCTTATAAAAAAGCTGGAAGGACGCGTTTTCAAGAGATCCTCAGTATGCTAAGCTCTGAAACAATTTGTGTTCATACTACGTACTCACTGAGAACGAAAATCAACCAAATTCGACGTTTAAAGCTTACAATATGGTGGCTCCTTCGTTGTGCTTGTGACGAAAACTGCTGTCTCTTAGTGGCCACCGAGCAAGGTGGTGCAGTGGTTAGATACTGGACTCGCATTCGGGAGGACGACGGTTGAATCCCGCGTCCGGCCATCCTGATTTAGGTTTTTCGTGATTTCCCTAAATCGCTCCAGGCAAATGTCGGGATGGTTCCCCTGAAAGGGCACGGCCGACTTCCTTCTCCGCCCTTCCCTAATCCGATGAGACCGATGACCTCGCTGTCTGGTCTCCTTCCCCAAAGAACCTCAACCCAACTCTTAGTGGCCGCGCGGTTTGAGGTTCCATGTCATGGATTGCGCGGCCCCTCCCGCCGGAGGTTCGAGTCTTCCCTCGGGCGTGAGTGTGTGTGTTGTTCTTAGCATAAGTTAGTTTAAGCAATGTGTAAGTCTAGGGACCGATGACCTCAGCAGTCTGGTCCCTTAGGAATTCACACACATTCGAACGTTTTGCTGTCTCTTATCAATGGCCACTTTCCTTCTGACGAGCCAATAATCTGAGATGCCAGATTCTTTTATTTCGCGCTCCGGAAGGTAGTTGAAAGTGCAATTCCAGCCTGTGACGTCACCAACTCTTCGTTCACGTGCGTTTGCACGTCCCGTGAAAGGACGACCTTAGCGGCTCCGGGCTGTGGAGTAGAAGGGAAAACGGAAGACAGTGCCGGCTGAGATTGCGAAACGAGCGTGCGACGGCGGCGCGGCTGGTCTCCTAATGAAGGCTGTGACTGCCCACTCTGCAGGCACCTGCCGGCGCGCCGCGGCCCTACGTCAGCCAATGGGAGGCGACGGCCGGCGGACGCCCACGCGCCGGCCTCGCGGCGCACATATTTGCAGACGCCGTGCGACTGGCACGCCCTCTTCACGCCGAGAGTGCTGCCAGCAGCCGACAAGCGCCGTCGCACCGGAGGTAGCAATGTGGAGCGTACCCATAGGGACGGGACAGTAACTTAGCTGCCAGAAAACGTTGGTGGGTGCAAAATATCGTAATCCGTTCGAAAATTCATCCGAGCGTTCCATTGAAATACTTCAGCGAAACCACACACAACCTACTACATTACAGCTATTTGTCCGAAACGGGAATCCACAGTATGGATCATAGCATCATCACGTGGATTAGCACCATACCATCATTACTGGTTGTACACGGTTCAGTCACGTTAGTGTGACTTCCGCCTATGGTCGACGTCAATGTGCAATAACCATTGCCGGCCGGTGTGGCCGAGCGGTTCTAGGCTCTACAGTGTGGAACCGCGCGACCGCTACGGTCGCAGGTTCGAATCCTGCCTCGGGCATGGATGTGTGTGATGTCCTTAGGTTAGTTAGGTTTAAGTAGTTCTAGGGGACTGATGACCTCAGATGTTAAGTCCCATAGTGCTCAGAGCCATTTTCAGCATATGGGACGCTGTTGACTGAGTCGTGCGTGCCTTGTGGCTAGCCCTGACAAATTTCCGTCAGTTAAGTTTGGTGGTTATGCCCTCATGGATCAGGAAGGATACCCAACGAGGTGTCAGCTTAGAACCCATCTTACGGCGCGTTGCTATCATCACCAAGTTATAGCTGGTTGGTCTCTCTAATGTAGCTGCTCCTGCAATACGTAGAAGGCGAAGTGTGAGACAAGAGTAACGACAGATTTGCTGGAAATCGCGCACAGGAAAAGGGCGGGACGACATGAACTACTACTTACAAATTCAGTACGAATCTACCATGGTTCTTCGAAACTATAGACGTATCGGTAGTTAGCGGACAGTCTGCTAGAGGCTCTGCCACTAGCAAAAACATAAAGGGAGTAAGGCAACGTTTTATGTGAACACCTGTGGACGGCAGACGTCGGACACCAGCAAGATCATCCAGTTGGCGGTGGAGGCGGCGCGGCACGTCTGCAGAAGAGACTCGTGACCACTGGGAGGGCGTCGGCCGCCGCTTCCAGCTTCCGCAGTCACGGCGCCGATGCTCTCCCAGATAGCACAGGCTCCGCCTGTTCTGCCGCGTCGCGGCGACACTCAACAGCTCCCGGCTAACTACTGCCTCAAAGTTACGACTCTCCTCCAGCATCAGATGGGGCCCCAAGCCCACGATTCCGCGAATCGCTGCACATTTAAGACCGCGCGTCCAGAAACAAGACAAAGTACCCTAGCGCTGCAGTGCAATAACTCTATTAGGAGCTACCAACTTGGCTCTCAAAACAGACTTTTTAATTACCACCACAATTTCTTCTTTGCCAGTATTCCAACATCAGCAACGGTACCTACTGAGGCAGAAGCACCTACCGCGATAGAGTACTAAGTGGAGATTCCAGAGCTGTCCAGCTCCTACCTGTCTATTCTGATTTGTGTTTTCCCTGGTTTCCGTGAAGTACTGATGCAAACATAATCGCGACACTAAGAAGAATTTGTGCGACATAAACAAAAGTTGGTAGGCGTGTTTCTATATCCGAAAATTGATGTCTGTTCAAATTTCGCGCCATTCGCCCTCGAGTGGCGATAGTAACGCCACTACGAGGTTGCAAATCAGGTTTGCTGTAAGTACACGCCGTAGCGGTCGTGGGCGTTAGCTGCCTTTGAAACTGGACGTGGTGAGTTTTGATGTCAAAATGCCTAGGCGCTATTGGTTCAAAGCCGGTGGAGGAAGGAAATGTCAGTTGTCAAACCGCAGCAGGCGACAGATACAGGGTGTTTCAAAAATGACCGGTATATTTGAAACGGCAATAAAAACTAAACGAGCAGCGATAGAAATACACCGTTTGTTGCAATATGCTTGGGACAACAGTACATTTTCAGGCGGACAAACTTTCGAAATTACAGTAGTTACAATTTTCAACAACAGATGGCGCTGCAAGTGATATGAAAGATATAGAAGACAACGCAGTCTGTGGGTGCGCCATTCTGTAAGCGTGTGCTGTTCACAACGTGCAAGTGTGCTGTGGACAATATGGTTTATTCCTTAGAACAGAGGATTTTTTTGGTGTTGGAATTCCACCGCCTAGAACACAGTGTTGTTGCAACAAGACGAAGTTTTCAACGGAGGTTTAATGTAACCAAAGGACCGAAAAGCGATACAATAAAGGATCTGTTTGAAAATTTCAACGGACTGGGAACGTGACGGATGAACGTGCTGGAAAGGTAGGGCGACCGCGTACGGCAACCACAGAGGGCAACGTGCAGCTAGTGCAGCAGGTGATTCAACAGCGGCCTCGGGTTTCCGTTCGCCGTGCTGCAGCTGCGGTCCAAATGACGCCAACGTCCACGTATCGTCTCATGCGCTAGAGTTTACACCTCTATCCATACAAAATTCAAACACGGCAACCCCTTAGCGCCGCTACCATTGCTGCACGTGAGACATTCGCTAACGATATAGTGCACAGGATTGATGACGGCGATATGCATGTGGGCAGCATTTGGTTTACTGGCGAAGCTTATTTTTACCTGGACGGCTTCGTCAATAAACAGAACTGGCGCATATGGGGAACCGAAAAGTCCCATGTTGCAGTCCCATCGTCCCTGCATCCTCAAAAAGTACTGGTCTGCGTCGCCATTTCTTCCAAAGGAATCATTGGCCCATTTTTTCAGATCCGAAACGATTACTGCATCACGCTATCTGTACATTCTTCGTGAGTTTGTGGCGGTACAAACTGCCTTAGACGACACTGCAAACACCTCGTGGTTTATGCAAGATGGTGCCCGGCCACATCGCACGGCCGACGTCTTTATTTTCCTGAATGAATATTTCGATGATCGTGTGATTGCTTTGGGCTATCCGAAACACACAGGAGGTGGCATGGATTGGCCTCCCTATTCGCCAGACATGAACCCCTGTGACTTCTTTCTGTGGGGACAGTTGAAAGACCAGGTGTACCGCCAGAATTCAGAAACAATTGAACAGCTGAAGCAGTACATCTCATCTGCATGTGAAGCCATTCCTCCAGACACGTTGTCAAAGGTTTCGGGTAATTTCATTCAGAGACTACGCCATATTATTGCTACGCATGGTGGATATGTGGAAAATATCGTACTATAGAGTTTCCCAGACTGCAGCGCCATCTGTTGTTGACAATTGTAACTACTGTAATTTCGAAAGTTTGTCTGCCTGAAAATGTACTGTTGTCCCAAGCATATTGCAACAAACGGTGTATTTCTATCGCTGCTCGTTTAGTTTGTATTGCCGTTTCAAATATACCGGTCATTTTTGAAACACTCTGTAGCTTAGTTCTGGAAGCACCAGTATCTCACTGCTCGCAGCGCCACCCAGTGCATCGCAGCACTGGCGACTTTTGAGTCGGCACGGGAACCGAGTCTTTCTGCTGATGTGCAGAAGTATTGCGTAAAATGACGCACTAGAAAACCACAGGAAAGGGGAATTACGAATTTCCATAACAAACAGTAAAAGACTTGGATTTATTATACAATTCGAGGAACGTTTCTGAAAACATTTATTTACATTTGTGTCAACTGTTGTAGAGTTCCAAGAACTACAGTAGTCAGTTAATTGATCATCTCTGTGACGTCAGCATTATTATACAGACAGTGTTGGAAAATCAGTGTATATTTTCCTAAGCGCATATACATTGAACAACCAAAGACACTAGTATAGGCATGTGCATTCAAATACAGAGATACGTAAACAGGCAGAATACAGCGCTGCGGTCGGCATATAAGACAACAAGTGTCTGATGCAATTGTTACATCGGTTACTGCTGCTATAATCGCAGGTTATCAAGCTTTAAGTGAGTTTGAACGTGGTGTTACAGCTGGCGCACGGGCGATGGGACACAGCATCTCTGAGGTAGCGATGGAGTGGGGATTTTCCCGTACGACCATTTCACGAGTGTAACATGAATATCAGGAATCCGGTTAATCATCAAATCTCCGACATCGCTGCGTCTGCAAGAACGGAACCAACGACGACTGAAGAGAATCGTTCAAAGTGACAGAAGTGCAACCCTTCCGAAAATTGGTGAATGTTTCAACCCTGGGCCATCAGCGTGCGCACTATTCAACGAAACAACATGGATATGGGCTTTCGGAGCCGAAGGCCCACTGGTGTCCCTTGATGACTGGATGACACAAAGGTTTACGCCTCTCCTGGGCCCGTCAACACCCACAGTGTACTGTCGATGACTGGAATATGTTGCCTGATCGGACAGTCCCGTTTCAAATTGTATCGAACGGATGGACGTGTACGGATATGGAGAAAACTTCATGAATTCATGGATCATGCATGTCAACAGGGGACTGTTCAAGCTGGTAGAGACTCTGTAATTGTGTGGGACGTGTATAGTTGGAGTTATATGGGACCCCTGGTACGTCTAGATACAACTGTGGCTCGTACGTAAGCTCCCTGTTTGATTACCTGCCCCCAGTCAAGTCCACTGTGCATTCCGACGGACTTGGTCAGTTCCAGCAGGACAATATGACACTCCAGACATCCATAACTGCTACAGAGTGGCTCCAGGTACAGAGTTTAAACACTTTCGCTGGACAACAAACTCCCCAGACATGAACTTTAGGAAGCATATCTGGGGTGCCTTGCAACGTCCTGTTCAGAAGAGATCTCCAGTCAAATGGTTGAAATGGCTCTGAGCACTATGGGACTTAACTTCTGAGGTCATCAGTTCCCTAGAACTTAGAACTAGTTAAACCTAACTAACCTAAGGACATCACACACATCCATGCCCGAGGCAGGATTCGAACCTGCGACCGTAGCGGTCGCGCGGCTCCAGACTGTAGCGCCTAGAACGGCTCGGCCACCGCGGTCGGCAGATCTCCAATCGCTCATACTCTTACGGATTTATGGACAGTCCTGCAGGATTCATAGTGTCAGTTACCGCCAGCACTACTTTAGACATTGGTTGAGTCCTTGCCACGTCGTACTGCGGCATCTCTGTGTGCTTGCGGGGCTCCTGCACGATATTAGGCAGGTGACCAGTTTCTCTTGCACTTAGCGTATATAGAATGTAACTGATGCTCAGCAATGCGCTACTCCTATCGTCATTTCGAATAATGTTGAAACAGCATTTAATCTGAACAATATGGAGTTAGCAATAAAATATTTATTGCGTGGTATTTTGCGGCAGTGAGTTATAGCTCGCTCTGCGCACGCTACGATCGTTATGCGTTCGACAGTGTGCTGGGTGGTTTATTGAGTGGTCTTTAATGCCAGCGCACGGCCGCACCTATCTGCTGACTTGTTCAACTTTGACTCTACGGACTGTATCACCGGTACATCTGTTTGGCTGCGAAGTGTGATTCATCAGGGTCACAGCTAGCGGAAGTTACCTGTAGCCTCCCAAAGATCCTCGGCGTTACTGTGCCGAATACAAAGAGGAACGATAGAAACAGCACGGTGCTGTAAAACATAAACACCGGACGTCTTAAACATAAACAGGACATTTACGTCAGAACATCAGGGCAGCTTTGATGATGTAAATAAAGTAACATAATGTACTACGTCCGGTAAACAGTAAGCATAAAGGAAGCATCGAGGTATTCAGCAATAATACGTATGTGATTTACACATAACTGACGTGCGCCTATAGTAGTGCAGTAGAATAAAGAGTCAAGAAACAGTAATTATGCCCCTAAATGTGCACTGGAGCCGCGTTCAGTGGGAATTAAAACCTTCTTCCGGCCATCTTAATTTAGGTTTCTTTCCTTATTCGCTTGAAGATTGTGCTGAGATTATTACAGTGTTTGAATCCCTGTGCGATACTTCATCAGAAAAAAAAAATCAGATTTAGGGTTTAACGTTCCGTCGAGGACTACGTCATTAGAGAGCAATCAGAAGATTGGAATACAAAGTAATTTGGGAACAGGATTTATTTATTTTATTTATTTATTTATGTAAATGGGAATAGGAAACAGCCCTTGAGAGGGATCATCCCATCATTTGCTTTTATTTATCGAAACAATCAACAATCAGTTGCACAAAAGGAATTATATTTCCTTAACCGTCTTCAGGCACTTAGTGCCCTTCTTCAGAAGGTTACGACTATCGCATTATTTGCGAGTGTCGAAGTAATGTACTTACTATAACCTTCTGAGAAGAGCACTAAGTGGCTGAAACATGTTAAAGCAATAAAATTTCTTTTATGCTTTAAAATAGCTGATTATTTCAATAAACACACATAGAATTGCTGAAGGTGAACAAAATACTAAGCATTCGCTTTTATTGATTAAGGGGATTTTAATCTCGCTGAAACGATAAAACGCCTTAACAATTTGACAGCTTGCCCATGCGAAATGGTGTTCTGTGTACGATTACTCCATGACTATTAGGCTACGACGTAAAATCTTCCTTCAACTTTTTTTCCACGTTTACTGCATTAGCAAACTGAGGTAAGTTGTAAATCTGTGAAAGGATTGACTGTTCAATAGCTTGCCTGTTGCGACTGGAATTCGTTGCAACTAATCACAAGAAATTACCTCCAGTAGAAAGAGTTAATAGTCCACAAATTGGCAAGTACTTTTATTCTCGACAGAACCAACTTTCTATTGACCAAGAAGCTGAACTTTCCTCTGGGTGTCACGTTGCGGGATACAATTACCATGTCAGTTTGGCTTTGACTGCTTGATGTCCACTTTCGTCAGACGATTCGCGAAAATGACTTTCTCGTACCAGCTATAAAGCCATGTAAGGCGACCCCTTACGTCGGTGGGATGTCGGCTGAGAACTTTCCTTTATCCTCGTTTGCTTAAGTCCCAAATATGTAACATCGTCGTAATCGCTCTTTTCTCCCCCCTCACACACACACACACACACACACACACACACACACACACACACACACACGCACGCACGCACGCACACGTGCACGTAACAGAGAGAGAGAGAGGTTGGATACAAAGTAGCCAGTTGCTTTGCATACTACAGGGTGTCCCAAAAGTACGTTAACAATAATGTGGATGGACAGGAAAAAAAAGTTACACACACGCCGGAAATGACATGAGGTTTTATTGAAGCCTAAAACTGGCCAACACATGGTGCTAGATAACAACACGTCAGTGACGCCGCTTAATAATCGTCAGCGTAATTGGTGTGAGGTACGCCGTTATGTTACAGTATCGCATTATCCCTAGTTTGGCTTATGAACACCTGCTGGAAGGTACGATTTTTGTGCAGGATGACGCTCCACCACTTAGGTGTGAATATCTTGCGCACTTCGTTTGGTGAGAATCGTTTGCTGAACCGCCACTTCTGTCACCTTTGGCTCCCAGGTTCCCAGACCAGAACCCCTATGACTGTTGGTCGTGGTGTTACCTGAAGTCGCAAGTCTACCGCAATCGTCCTACCTAAAAGACAGCACACGACGGCAATTTCTCACCAGACCTACCGATATGCTGTACAGTGCTGTTCACAAAATTATCTCTCGACTATAGGTATTGTTGATGAATACCGGCATGCTGAGCATTTGTTATAAAGAACATAGTCTTTGCTAATCAATTGTTATGTTAATTATTGCGTATTACATGAAGCGCCATCTGTCTGTCATTTTGTGCACTTTTTTTGGCTTCAATAAAACCCACTGTCATTTCAAGCATATGTCAGTTTTTACTCTATACCTACACTACCGCGTGAAGTATTGCATTTTTAAATGTTAACGGACTTCTGGGTCACTCTGTACATAGCTGGCGCGATTTCTGTTCCAGTGACGACAAACGAAATCAGATGCTTAGTATGCAGATAGTTTACCATCACTTTTGAGGTTTTATGTGTCTGTTAGAAGATCTCAATTCTTCTTTTCCAACCGTCTGTTGGCTGCACTTATTATTCTTCTGATAGCCTGTCACTATTCTGTGTTGTTGCTACTTCATCGTTTAACCATTCATAAGCATGGATTCTCGTCTTACGCCGTGGCGAAATACTTTGTATTTCTAAAGATGCGCTTCTTGATACAAATGCTTTGTTACACTACATGCTCTTTCCAGTTTACTAAGTGTTACATCTAACAAAAATTCGTCAAGATATTGCAGTTTACTAACTCGCTCTTGTTTACTTATTTGTGTTCGTATGTGTTTTGTGCATTTTTTTATATTTTTCATTAATTCTACGATGTTAGCTGTTCCTTCAAGAAGGTTTATTTGAGTAACTGCTTCTTTAGATTTTCTAAAAGTATTTCAAATTTGCTTGGCAGTGCTAAGCAATCTGTCTTAACTCCATTAGATTTCTTCGCAGAATTATCGGTTCAGTTTTGCGATATATATATTTTTTTTTTTTTTACTCGAAATTCCTTGGAACACGTAGGACCTAGCTTCATGTTTGCCATATCATTTTCTCCCGCAACCTTCCATCATCTGAGGCTCGAGCGTGTATTAGTCCATGGGTATTATAAGGGATTATCTGTCTCTTTTTGTAACTTCTAACGTACAACTTTTAAGAGTAAATTCATGTAGGAAAGGACTCGCTGCGAAATCATCGGACAGTGCATGTTATTGATTTGCTAGTTGCGAGTCATAACACGCAACTCATCAACCAAACATTAGCTTTGCCTTACGAAGAGAGGCTATAAACATATTCCTCCGTTGGGAACGGGTGCACTTTCCACATAAACAGTACTGTCACGAGTTGTAGCAACTGTCAGCAAGAAATCTCGGATCAACTACGTATCAGACTTCGACTCACTAACGTCATAGTTAAGTAGTTGTACTTATGTACTACACTATTATGCTGCCATTTACATTATTCACATTTTGCTGCGACACATTTCGTTAATCTATTTCTAAGGGCTATGTTAATATTGGAAAATATGATCGTGACTGAAGTATATGGTTTTAAATGAAGAACGAAAGCAGTCGTGTCCTCTGTTATGCTTTCCCTCGGAAGCACAGGATCAAATGAACTTACTGCCTCCGCGGAAGTGACGTCTTGAATAGTTTCTGGAGAAATGTGATTGTGGTCGGATCAAAGTACTGGTCTTCTTTTTATATGCACTCCACTGTGACATTGTTCAGTTGCGAAGGCTGTGGTTTGATTCTGCCGCGTCTTCTTCAACAACAGTGGAAGCAGAAATACAACAGCAGCAGTCATTAAAATACCACGGAATGGTGAAAATCAGCCGACGAAATTTGTACACTGTCTACAGTATGCATTTAAATGGTTGTGTTTCTTTGGTCACTTGTCCCAAACGAATTAGAACAGGCTAACGAATCAAATATTCCTTCATTTATGAAAAAGTCAACAGTAGTTTGAGTTACAGAGTAAAGAAACCCTATAGAAGGCTAGAAAAAAATAGAAACAAACTGTTTTTAGAGTACAATACTAAATTTGGCTATCAAGGCAATATAAGTACGAAGTAGATAGAAATGCGGAAAAGATAGCGTGGGGAGAAGATGTGGGAGTACTATAAAAATAGAAAACTGCGACGAATGAATAGGAATTGAAGTTATTAAGTGATCCTAATCACTCAGTACGAAGATAAAAAAAATTACAAGCAGCTTTTGCGAACACCTATGTGCCCAGACATGACCACCATTTAGGTCTGAATGGCTAAAACTAATGTTTCGGCCACGACTGCAGTGCCCTATTTCTCTGGGACTACTAGTGAAGAAGCACTCTACACACGGAAAACTTTCACATTTGATGCTCAGCGATTCATGGTCGATGAAGGCTTCTTCTAGTGCAGTGGCTAAGAACTGCTTCGTGGCACCCTGCCGTGTTGGAGTGTTGTCAGAGGCAGCGGCTACCGTGTGCCAACACATGCAGCGCGAGTGTCAGCGTGAATGGAATGCGGCGGCGGTTTTTGCCTGTGCGAAAGAGAGCAGCCCGTCTGCTAATTACGGGGGCAGGAGCTGCTTTCTCTGAGCGAGTGCGTCCCGCGACGAGGAAGCGCCGAATCACGCGTGCCAAACACAAGAGCCCAGCACCGGCGTGAGCTTCCTTACTGTAATTAACAGCACCACGTGGCGCGCGGGAAAGCGAGTGGGGCTCTCTCCATATTCTTTAGACTGGAACCACAGGACCACCGGTAGGCGTGTGTATAATTTGCCTGAAACGACTTAGGGAAATCACGGAAAACCTAAATCAGGATGGCAGAATGCGAGTTCGAACCGCTGTCCTCCCAAATGCGAGCCCAGTGTGCTTATGATACAGAGTATTCGTAGCGTAACGTTATTTTATAAACCACAGTAAACATAATACAGCGCGAAATGTCGAGAGTCCTTTAAAGTAAAAATTATCTTTGTAACAGAGAACCGTTCTTGGATTGCTTTCTAACTGTACACTGCTCAAACAAATTCTGATACAGGCGGTACCTTGGGCTAGCCGGCCGGAGTGGCCGAGCGGTTCTAGGCGCTTCAGTCTGGAACCGCGCGACCGCTACGGTCGCAGGTTCGAATCCTTCCTCGGGCATGGCTGTGTGTGATGTCCTGAGGTTAGTTAGGTTTAAGTAGTTCTATGTTCTAGAGAACTGATTACCTCAGCTGATAAATTCCATAGTGCTCAGAGCCATTTGAACCATTTGGTACCTTGCGCTAATTGCGTTGTGTGCAACAAGTAAAGTCGTTCACCATCTATCGGCTATGTTGTGATTACAGTGTTATGTGACCCCTTTTAAGGAAGTGAATACTAGTTTCCCAGCGTTCTCTAGTGAGGTATACAGGGTGTTACAAAAAGGTACGGCCGAACTTTCAGGAAACATTCCTCACACACAAAGAAAGAAAATATGTTGTGTGGACATGTGTCCGGAAACGCTTACTTTCCATGTTAGAGCTCATTTGATTACTTCTCTTCAAATCACATTAATCATGGAATGGGAACACACAGCAACAGAACGTACCAGCGTGACTTCAAAGACTTTGTTACAGGAAATTTTCAAAATGTCCTCCGTTAGCGAGGATACATGCAGCCACCCTCCGTCGCATGGAATCCCTGATGCGCTGATGCATCCCTGGAGAATGGCGTATTGTATCACAGCCATCCACAGTACGAGCACGAAGAGTCTCTACATTTGGTACCGGAGTTGCGTAGACACGAGCTTTCAAACGCCCCCATAAATGAAAGTCAAGAGGGTTGAGGTCAGGAGAGCGTGGAGGCCATGGAATTTGTCCGCCTCCACCAATCCATCGGTCACTGAATCTGTTGTTGAGAAGTGTACGAACACTTCGACTGAAATGTGCAGGAGCTCCATCGTGCACGAACCACATGTTGTGTCGTACTTGTAAAGGCACATGTTCTAGCAGCACGGGTAGAGTACCCCCTATGAAATCATGATAACGTGCTCCATTGAGCATAGGTGGAAGAAACTAAAATGTGCTCTAACATGGAAATCAAGCGTTTCCGGACACATGTCCACATAAAACTTTTCTTTATTTGTGTGTGAGGAATGTTTCCTGAAAGTTTGGCCGTACCTTTTTGTAACATCCTGTATAGACGAGGCTGTCATTTGTGGACATTTGACTTAATCGATCACATGCAACGCGACATCTTAATGGAGCGCAAGTTGCATGTGCAGTCAGTTTGATCCAAAAAGAATGGACTTGTAGCTATCGATGTCAATTTCTCTCCATTGTCACCCACGGGTTGTAGGGTCGCAACAGTGTGACAGATCAGTACAGAAGGCCATTTAGACGAAGTTTCCGACGCATTACAACAGCACGTGAAGACCGATCTCTGACCATCTTTGAGTTTCAGCGTCGCACAGCTACCTCCAGAGCATTGCAAGACAATCTCAGGAGGTTCAGTGGAGCCGCTGAGTCCGATCAGACTGTATGGAACAGGTTGCGAGAGGACCCTGACGTCCTGTTCGAGTAACCACTTGACACGACATCATCTCGCAGCTCGCCGTCAGTTCTGCCTTTCCCATATCGACTGGCAACTTCGCCACTGACGAAACGTGCTGTTCACAGACGAGTCCATATTTCCCGTGACGTAAGGTGAAGGCGTGTTCGTGTGTGGAGACGCCGTGGTGAATGGTTCCTGGCAAATGTTGTCCAGGAAATGGAGAGATTCTGCCAAGGTTCTGTGCTGGTGTGGGAAGCCATTGATGTTGATATCCGTACTGATCTTGTTGTCCATGATCGCCTTACCGCCAGGCGGTACTTCGAACAGACTCTGTTGGACCATGTGGTGGCTGCTCCATACAGCGGTGGTATTGAATCGCAACTTATGCAAAATAACTGCAGGGCCCACGTGGCAGACGTCCCCAGGAATGTCTTGCGAAGCCTGAATATTGAAGTAATGGAATGGCCAGTAGTGAGTCTCCACCTAAAGCCCATGGAACATCTATGGAACATGCGTCCTGTTCCACCACAGACGCTCTAAGAACTCTCAAGGGCTCTAATAGAAGAATGGAAACCGATATCGCGGTGCGACCCCAACAGACTTACACGGACCACGCTGTGTAGGGATCAAGTGGTTATAAACGCTCGCGGAAAGCACATACGTTATTTAAGCTCTCAAAATCCAATAAAAAAACATCCAGGATGACGGAATGAATCATTGCTTCCACTTCATTTTCGACACCTGTCACAGACTTTAGTTGTTGTTATGTACATGGACGTCGAGTGCTGTGATGTTTTGCTGTGTACTTCGTTTGTGAAAGATAAAGGTATAATTTGGTAACATGTCTCGTTCTCAATTATTGCTCAGTGGAATATGACAGACGCCCAAAGTCATGTTCTCCTAATTCTTTTGAGCTCTGTATTTATTCCTTTTATGGATACCAAATAGTATGGATATAGTTCATTCAACAGTGTCGCTTTTGTGAATAATAAATATTGTTGTATTCAGTCTCAGACTGTTTTTATTTCAGTGAGTAAGCAACTCATTATTCCTCTGATATTAATTGCATTATGGAAGTGCTCACTGGCCGTTTTAACTAAAGGCGGTTCGTTTCGTGACGCCACGATCGAGCGCCATTAGCTCTCTGTCATTTCCTGTTCTTTATTTTAGGGGTGAACCTGCAATTTCATTACAAAATCCGATAATCTTTTGCAAAAATTTTGTTTGTGTGAGAATATTAATTTACGTATGCGGTCTAGCGTCACCATGTACGCAGGCGACCAATATCAAACTTTGGCTTGTATTTTTTTGTTTGGAACTAAAAATATTCAGAAATAATTTGGCAGAACACTTAAGAAAGCAAAGTCAAATGGCTCATTAAGTGCAACAGATGTATAAATTTCGTTCCATACATGTTGAAATGAGTCCTTTCGTTGAATACTTTGAATAATTTAAAATTTATCAGCACATCAAAAACTAAATAGTCGCACGGAAGGATACACTTCAGCCTGAACATGTGATGCTTCATCCTAATTTATACCAAGTATAAAGTAGGAACGGATTGAACGATTTGAACTCGTACAGGACTGGTCCAGGCACAGAAGGATAGGAGTTATTATGCTGCCAATACAATATCTAGCCAACAACCTTGCCGCAGTGGTAACACCAGTTACCGTCAGATCACCGAAGTTAAGGTGCTGTCGGGCTTGGCTAACACCTGGATGGGTGACCGTCCGGACTGCCGAGCGCTGTTGGCAAGCGGGGTGCTCTCAGCCCTTGTGAGGCAAACTGAGGAGCTACTGGATTGAGAAATAGCGGCTCCGGTCTCGTAAACTGATATACGACCAGGAGAGCGGTGTGCTGACCGCATGCCGCTTGATATCCGTCCTGTGGGCTGAGGATGACACGGCGGCCTGTCGGTACCGTTGGGCCTTCCAAGGCCTGTTCGGAAGGAGTTTGTTTAATACAATAATCAACAGCGTTGCAGTATGAATATCAACAGCATTGCAGTATGAATTATACAGTAGTGGAGGTAGGGATATTGCTGCCAAGGTACGGACCAATATGCATGGTAACCAAATGGATCAAGACCAGCGGTGTTTGGAGCGTACGCGTAAAAGAAGAGCAACACCAGATGAAGCAACAAAACATCGGTACCACGAGGTGGAAAGCTTTCGGAGAGCAAGCAGCAATGCGGACACAAAATTTTGTTCAAAGTGAAGACCGTGTCCGAGGACGGGGAATGAATGGTAAGGAGGGACATGGAGTGAGGCGCTGGTAGCTGTGGAGGCGCCACGGCTCTGGCAGCCCTGACCGGAAGCGAGGTCGCCGTGACGTAACGATGCGGCAAGTGGCAGACGTCAGAGGCACGCGCGTTTTTTGCCGCCGTGTGTGTCCTCCGCTTACTACAGCCAGCCGCTTAGGAACACACTCTCGCTCTCCGTTCTGGGTTCCTGCAGGAACCGCCCCTTAGCGAAAGTGCGCGCCACTCGCTGGGCGGAGAGCTCATTAAGGGCAGGATGTCCCTATTAGCGTTATCCAAATACGATTTCTACCAAATTATGCTGCACAGAACAGAAACAGGACAATATATCTGCCCTCAATCCTTACGCGTGACATGCTATCAGGCAAATATAAGCACAGTAATAAACACATCCAAAAAAGTTTTGCATCACCCAGGTTCCCCGAACTCCCGAAGACAGACGTTGACTGTGGATGTTGTATCACAGACACAGTCAGTTTGACTGTTCAGAGATGTCAGTAAACCCTCCCAAAGATTAAGCAACCATGCATGAGCAGCGCCTATTAGACGGAGAGGATCAGACAGCCGAACACTTCCAGTCATTTCACCAGGAAGGAGGTACACGGCTCGTGTTGTCTGCAGTTCAACCATGCCTAGACGGTTAATACAGCGGTTCGACCGCGTCTGCATTGTTACTTTGTGCCAGGAAGGGCTCTCAACAAGGTAAGTGTCCAGGCGCCTCGGAGTGAACGAAAGCCATATTGCTCGGACATGGAGGAGATACAGACAGACAGGAACTGACGATGACATGCCTCGCTCAGGCCGCCTAAGGGCTACTACTGGAGTGGCTGACAGCTGCCTACGGATTATGCTTTTCGTGCAGCCACAGGACTAAACTGTGAGTAATAGGCTCAAACTGTGAGTAATAGGCTGCAAGATGCGCAACTTCACTTCCGACGTCTATGGCGACGTCCGTCTTTGCAACCACGACACCATGCAGCGCGGTATAGATGGACCCAACAACATGCTTAATGGACCGCTCAAGATTGGCGTCACGTTCTCCTCACCGAAGAGTGTCGCATATCCATCAACCAGACAATCGTCGGAGACGTGTTTGGAGGTAGCCCGGTCAGGCTGAAAGTCTTAGATACACCGTCCAGCGAGTACAACAAAGTGGTCATGGAAGGCGCCGTAACGGCTGTACGATGCCATCCTCCGACCGATAGTGCAACCATACCAGCAGCTCATTCGCGAGGCATTTGTCTTCATGTACAACAATTCGCACCTTCATCGTGCACATCTTGTGAATGACTTCCTTCAGGATAACGACATCGCTCGCCTAGAGTGGCCAGCATATACTCATAAACCCTATCGAACATGCCTGGGATGGATTGAAAGGGGCTGTTTATAGACGACGTGACCCACCAGCCACTCTGAGGGACCTACGCTGTATCGCTGTTGAGGAATGGGAAAATCTGGACCAATAGTGCCTTAATGAAATTGTGGATGGTATACCACTATGAATACAGGCATGCATCAATGCAATAGGATGTGCTAATGGGTATTAGTGGTAACGGTGTGTACAGCAATGTGGACCACCACCTCTGACAGTCTCTTTCTTTGGTAGTACAGCATGCAATGTGTGGTTTTCATGAGCAATAAAAAGGGCGGAAATTTTTTTATGTTGATCTGTATTCCAATATCCTTTACTGATTCCGGAACTCTAGGAACCAAGGTGACGCAAAACGTTTTTTGATGTTAGTGTCAAGTACAGAATGAATGATTACATGCCGCATGCTTTTTACATTGCATTCTCTCGGCCCCCTTAACCCCTTAAATGCCAGTTCTGTGAGCTAAAGTGGCGGTCACGACCAGTTTCTCTTTGCAGGATGTTTTTGTTCGGCCTGAAGATTATGGACCGGCTTTTCACTACTCCTCGAAAATGGATTCTGTAGGTGACCTTCACTATGAGACCAATGGTATACGAAAAGATGTAATGCGGAATTCCCCACCTGATGCCCCGAGAGACGGACGCGCTAGAACGATATTTGAGGGGAGTATCGTGTCTCAGTAAGAAAGCAGAAACAGCAGAATGGGTCCGTGAGGACAGCTCAGTGACTTCCAAAGTGGACTGATCGCTTGGATATCACCTAAGAAGCCCAATGAGACATTTCAAACCGTCTAAAGTGCCCAGGTGATGCGAAGGAACAACCACAGTTAACTCAAGACCAGACCGACCTAAAGTGCTGGCACACAACGACCCGTCGAGTATTAAGAAGCGTTGTTGTGAAAACTCGATTCAAATCCAGCTAGAACAAAATCTGTGAGTTTTTTTTCTTTTTTTTCTTTGACCTGCCACAAATTCCCCTTCTGTGCTAACCTCTTCATCTCAAAATAGCGCGTGAAACCTACGTCCTCAATTACATGCTGGATGTACTCCAATCTCTTTCTCCCTCTACAGCTCCTTCTAGTACCTTATAAGTTATCCCTGATGTCGTAACACATGTTCTATCGTCTTGTTCCTTCTTCTTATCGGTTTTTTCCTTATATTTCTTTTATCGCCGATTCTGCGGAGAACCTCCTCGTTCCTGACCCTTTCAGTCCACCTATTTTTTAAAATTCTTCTGCAGCACCATACCTACAGTGCTTCGATTCTCTTCTGTTTAGGCTTTTTCGCAGTCCATGTTTCACTACCGTAAAATGCTGTGCTGCAAACGTACATTCTCAGAAATTTCTTCCTCTAATTAAGGCTTATATTTGATAGTAGCACTTCTCTTGACCTTGAATGCCCTCTTTTGCAGGCATAGCCAGCTTTTTATGTCCTCTTTGTTCTGTCCATCATGGGTTATTTTGCTTCCTAGGTAGGATAATTCCTCATCTTCATCTACTTCTGATGTTAAATCTGTCGCTGTTCTCGTTTCTGCTACTTCTCATTACTTTCGTCTTTCTTCGGTTTACTCTCAATCTGTATGCTATGCAAATTAGACTGCTCATTCCGTTCAGAATATCCGGTAATTCTTGACTTTCACTGAGGATAGTAATGTCATTAGCGAATGTTATCAGTTATATCCTTCCACCTTGAATTTTAATTCCACCTTTCTTTTATTTCCATCATTACTTCTTCGATGTATAGACAGGGACGAAGTACTACATCCCTGTCTTACGCCCTTCTTCGTCCGAGCACTTCGTTCTTGGTCTCCCACTCTTATTCCTCCCTCTTGATTCTTGTACACATTCAATATAACCTATATTTTTCTCAGAATTTCGAATATCTTGCATCAATTCACACAGTCGATCGCTTTTTCCACGTCGACAAATTCTATGAATGTGTCTTACCTTTTCTTCAGGCTTGTATCCATTATCAACCGCAACGCCAGAGTAGCCTCTCTCGTGCCATTACTTTTCCTAAAGAAACTGATCATTTAACACTTTACGCCGATAATTAAAGGAAATTGGTGTCTGCTTTTCAAGGACGACGTCACTAAAGTGGACCCAAAAATGCTCATTGGTCGCTTCAGTCTTCTCATTTTGGGAGCTGAGACCTATACAATTTAGGATAGGTCAGCTTTGTGAGAGTCTGGTGCCCAATCTGAGATGTGCCAGGAAAAGTTTTATGTCTGACAATGCGTGTTTGCTATTGGTGTTTTGCTTTTGACGGTGACTGTTGCGTAATCAATTGTAAGATATATTATACTACAGGACGATATAAATATTTATATACACTCCTGGAAATGGAAAAAAGAACACATTGACACCGGTGTGTCAGACCCATTATACTTGCTCCAGACACTGCGAGAGGGCTGTACAAGCAATGATCACACGCACGGCACAGCGGACACACCAGGAACCGCGGTGTTGGCCGTCGAATGGCGCTAGCTGCGCAGCATTTGTGCACCGCCGCCGTCAGTGTCAGCCAGTTTGCCGTGGCATACGGAGCTCCATCGCAGTCTTTAACACTGGTAGCATGCCGCGACAGCGTGGACGTGAACCGTATGTGCAGTTGACGTACTTTGAGCGAGGGCGTATAGTGGGCATGCGGGAGGCCGGGTGGACGTACCGCCGAATTGCTCAACACGTGGGGCGTGAGGTCTCCACAGTACATCGATGTTGTCGCCAGTGGTCGGCGGAAGGTGCACGTGCCCGTCGACCTGGGACCGGACCGCAGCGACGCACGGATGCACGCCAAGACTGTAGGATCGTACGCAGTGCCGTAGGGGACCGCACCGCCACTTCCCAGCAAATTAGGGACACTGTTGCTCCTGGGGTATCGGCGAGGACAGGACCATTCGCAACCGTCTCCATGAAGCTGGGCTACGGCCCCGCACACCGTTAGGCCGTCTTCCGCTCACGCCCCAACATCGTGCAGCCCGCCTCCAGTGGTGTCGCGACAGGCGTGAATGGAGGGACGAATGGAGACGTGTCGTCTTCAGCGATGAGAGTCGCTTCTGCCTTGGTGCCAATGATGGTCGTATGCGTGTTTGGCGCCGTGCAGGTGAGCGCCACAATCAGGACTGCATACGACCGAGGCACACAGGGCCAACACCCGGCATCATGGTGTGGGGAGCGATCTCCTACACTGGCCGTACACCTCTGGTGATCGTCGAGGGGACACTGAATAGTGCACGGTACATCCAAACCCATCGTTCTACCATTCCTAGACCGGCAAGGTAACTTGCTGTTCCAACAGGACAATGCACGTCCGCATGTATCCCGTGCCACCCAACGTGCTCTAGAAGGTGTAAGTCAACTACCCTGGCCAGCAAGATCTCCGGATCTGTCCCCCGTTGAGCATGTTTGGGACTGGATGAAGCGTCGTCTCACGCGGTCTGCACGTCCAGCACGAACGCTGGTCCAACTGAGGCGCCAGGTGGAAATGGCATGGCAAGCCGTTTCACAGGACTACATCCAGCATCTCTACGATCGTCTCCATGGGAGAATAGCAGCCTGCATTGCTGCAAAAGGTGGATATACACTGTACTAGTGCCGACATTGTGTAGGCTCTGTTGCCTGTGTCTATGTGCCTGTGGTTCTGTCAGTGTGATCATGTGATGTATCTGACCCCAGGAATGTGTCAATAAAGTTTCCCCTTCCTGGGACAATGAATTCATGGTGTTCTTATTTCAATTTCCAGGAGTGTAGTAGTCAGTACGTGCAGTATTAAGATGTGTTGATTTGTTTCCGTTTTTTATAGCACTTTATGAAGGGACAACGTAGCCCCGAAAAATATCGTGATACGTATGTAGACTGAAGGGGCGATTGAAAATTGCAAGTGCGTTAGTCGCTAAGCCACCGTGGCACAGCGGTTCACATAACTGTACGGATTACCCTGACACGCCCCCTTCCTCGATCGAATTTCCCTGTTACCACGAATAGAATTGCCGAGGCTCTCCATGTTCTGGAACAGCACCTCAGCATCTAACGTAAATGGGGGATCCAGCCAGAAACCCAGGCGCAGGTACTTATACAAATGAAATGACACAACTTCAGATTTTACTGGTCTCAAACAGATATGATTTTATGTATACACGCTGAAGCACCGAGGGAAAATTTGTACCAAGACCAGGAATCGAACCCGGATCTCCAGCGTAGGCAGGTGTGTTAGCCACTAAGCCACCAACTGGGGCGGCAGTGAGAATTTGGATCGAGGAGCAAGGCGCCAGGGTACTTTAAAAATGAACACAAACAGTCTCGACTGCAAAAACTTGTAATTTTGTGGCAACCAGTTTAGGTCACTTTTTGACCATCTTCAGACCTCATACCATTGTGCTGGGCGTTGGCGGTGAATCGAGCGGGTGTTAAAACTCCACGAATGTCAACAACGGATAGCATAAAATAAATGCTTTTTGCAGTCGAGACTGTTTGTGTTCATTTTTAAAGTAAAGTTATTAGTACTTTCTCATGAGGCAGTTGTACGATGACTTCACAACAGACATTACTCTTCTGTATTATTATGTGGAGATTATTCGCGAAAATGGCAGGGAGCCAGATGGAACGGTGTAGGAACTGAAGCGGTTTATACAAAGTGTTAAGTATTATATGGTAAACCCCTGGGGAATGGGTAAAAGACTTAAAAAGTGGAAAAAAGTTCATGCATAGACCTTCCTAGTTAGACACTTTTTTGGTGTCATATGTTTGCTTCGTTTCTGTCTTTTTGTTTTCAAGTTTACAGCTTAGTTCTATAGGCGTTTTTTTCGTTTCAAATATTGTTTGTTTTGGGAAGTGTTAAGTGGCTGGCTCTGAGTACTATGCGACTGAACTGCTGAGGTCATCAGTCGCCTAGAACTTAGAACTAATTAAACCTAACTAACCTAAGGACATCACACACATCCATGCCCGAGGCAGGATTCGAACCTGCGACCGTAGCGGTCGCTCGGCTCCAGACTGCAGCGCCCAGAACCGCACGGCCACTACGGCCGGCCAAGTGTTAAGTCAAACCCTTCATATGTTTCTCTTGGTTGTCACACTAGAAATAAATAAATGCATCCTTCTAGTATTAGGAACAGAATCAGTAGTGAAGGCTTATTCTACAGTTCTTATTCGACCAGTGTTTCGTGTGTACTGAACCTTATTCCCCTACCAGGAATCGAATTGGTTATTTCCGTGAGGGGTGATACCAAAAAAGCTTACTGGAGACTGACTGTTGTGTCTGACTTCCCGTCGGGGTGTGATGCCTCCTCGGCCGTGTTGTTGTTGGACTAGTGTGTACTGTACGTTTCTGGTTAAAATCTGTTGTAATCAGTCCGTGGAGAAATGCATCTGACGTATGGACCTGTTGCCGGCAAAGCGTCTGAAGTCAAACTTTTGTAAACTGAAATATTTTTAACAGACATTTACAAAGTAATAAGGCCTTTCAAAGAATATGTGAACGTCTTATAGATACAGGCACAAGAGGTCATTTCATTGCGAAAGACTAGTGTTAGACCAGCTGACTGAGTGTCTCATCACATTGGGGATAACAATGGCAGCAACACCATGAGAGAAATAATAGAGAATGTGAGTCATATGACGATGTGGAAACTGTTACGAGAGCAACTGCTTTATCCAGACCATCTTTAGATATTGCAAAGTTTTGTTGAAACACATTTTCAGTCCAGAAAAGCTTTTTGTACTCGGTTACTGAGAATGTGCGTTCACAACCAACAGTTTCGGTCTACCATATTATTCACTGACGAAGCAAAGTTTACCAGGAATGGAGTGCAGAATTTTCACAACACTCATGTATGGGCGGATGTGAAGCCTTCTCCACTTAACTTGACATCAACAACAGCTTAGTATTAATGTAATGGCTGGTATCATTGGAGACAGATGAACTGGACCTTTCGTTTTCCATAGAACACTGACTGGAGCATCTCACAGTGAATTTTTACTGGAACGTTTCAATGTTTTTCTGGAAGAAGTTCCACTACGCTTCATTCCAAACATGTGGTCCACGCACGATGGGACACCATCTCAATTTTCTTTGCAAGCAGGAACAATCTTAAATCAGCGTTTCCCAAATAAACGGCTCTAGGGGCAATAACTATTTGCTCTACTCGATCTGCTGTTCTCAATAAATTTGATTTTTATCTTTGAGAACATTTAAAGGACATAATGTATTCAAGAGAAATTGCAAATTTTGAAATTTCTCGCCAGTGCGTTCAAGGAGGATTTCAGCAGATGCAGCAGACACCTGGGTAATCCATGATGCAGTGTTTAGAAGCTTCTGGCAGAGCTAATTGTACGCACATTGAGTATTTCATTTAACCATCAGAAGACAACTTTCTAAAAGAAAAGAAAAAATTCCTGCACAACCAAGAAGGAAACACAACCAAGAAGGAAACTTGAAAACCAAAAGACAGAAACGGAGCAAACACGTAACAACAAAAAAGTTACACTCTGTAATTAAAACAGTAAAGTGTCTGTAACTATGAAAATTAAAAAATGACCAATATGAGCTCTTTTGCTACCTTTTAAGTTCTCTATCCATTCCCCATACGTTTCCTGGACATTAGTTAACACACTGTATATTGTTGAGCAGTGTATTAGTAGAAAAAGATTTAAAGATGTGAGGCAGATTATTAAATCCTGGAGCCAAAATATTATCACAAAGTTATTGGAAACGAATTAAAAATGCGTTGACTCGTTTGTGGATGATTTGATGTATCCCTAATTATCAGGTTGCTGTCATGATGGGCATTCATTTACATACGGATTTTGTGCATAAGAACTTTGTGGTTGCACTTAGGTTTCCATTTATGTCAGCTTTCATAAGAAATTGTCTTATATGCCAAGGAAAGACGAAAAGTTCCATTTTAGTAACAGAAGTACATATTACTTTGAAAATAACAGCTCAGCGATACAGTACATTTTAATGTCTACAGCGACGTAATTCGTAATAAGACAGACGTGCAGGGTACTCCTAATTTTATTCGTGTCAAGTGGTGTTCTGCGCAGTACAGTAGACAGTGAAACATCTGGTTTTATTCCCTTAGCACGTACACTGTGATGACGATTAAGTTTACTGAACGTGATCCTGTACAATACGTGCACTGCGCATGATGATCAGGGATGAGAAATTGCCGTGTACTGTGATTTTTCAGGTACGACTGAGTCGACGTATGAGTCTAAAAAGCAGCTTCTGACACTGACTACGTAGTGATTTTGAGTGATCTGTTCACTTCACCTTTATCAAAGATAAGGAAAGCTATGTACTTCCTTCCAAAAATATTTAAATTTCCTTGAAATTTAATTCTCAAGTTTCGCGAATGTATTTATGCAGATTACATCGTTAGGCTAATGTTAAGAAACGTTAGATCTTACTCAAATGGTCGATGGTGGATATTCATTACTTCGTTCAATTTATTCGGTAGTGAGGGGGCTCCAGTAAGTCAATTAAATTCCATTGAAATCATCGCGGAAGATATATGTGGAAAGGAACTGCATAACTGTGATATTTACGTTTGGAAGTATGCTGCGTGTTTAGGAATCCCTCTAGTTGAATCAGCCAACTCTATCATTGTTTTGAATTCAGTGTTTAGGCTGTATTACGTAGCTACAAAGAAAGGGAAATTTCAGTTTAACACAATAACGAACCACAAAAAAATTATTGGGTAGGCATGTGATTCAAATCTACGTATCAACATTCTCTTATAGGTTTTCCGTGCTTTCCTTGAGAAATCCATGGTGTCGCTGTGATGGTTCCCTTACGAAGATCATGAACGATTCTTCCTCTGCCAGCTGGCGCTCAATCTGAAATGCTTCGTTAGAGACTGTTACGTTTGTTTCACAATGGGAATTGGTGTTCTTTCCATATATGTAGATGTACCAGAAACAGAAATCAAATACAGAGCCACGAAAAAAAGTTGCCCATCGGTACTTTATCGGGAATTTTTTTGCACGTATGTTTTTACGCTTATCATCCGGATCTATTAGGTTGATCACGGTATGTTACCCTTTCAGTTAGCTACATCTGACGTAAAGATAGAAGAAGCGATTTCACCGCAAATGTGCGTGATTTTCCTGTATAAAACGTAGCTGATCAGCGCTCTTTCGTGTGCCGGTGCTGCTCGGAAAAAATTCTAGTATTTTGTGTGCTCGATCTTGAACACTGCAAACAGATTTTCTGCGCAGTTTATGCTTTTGGGGCACGAATTATGAAAGCGGCTCACGTCCTATCCAGAGGATTAAGCTGTAGCGGCGACCATATTCGGATGTGGACGCTTGATCCGTATCTGACTGCGAAAAACGGCGGACAGCCTTCCAGCACCGTAGAATGTAATTTAATCGCCAAATAAGAACCGCTTTGCCCGACACGCTTTCATAAGCGACATGTCCCTTCCAAGCATGAGTTACGCTGGGAAAATTTCGACCCGCGTTAGCAACTTTCACTGTGTGCGTACAGCTAGCACACTGAGTCATCACCTCCCAGTAGCTGACAAGCGGGCTGGATGTTGTAAACCGACGAACACTTTTATATAGATTACATACTTTATTTCCATAGAAACAGAAGTACAACTTCAAACAGTCAATATCGCTATAGTACAGCATTTATAGCGAGGGACGGTCTCAGCAAACTACGTTTCCAAAATGTTCAAATGTGAGTGAAATCTTATGGGATTTAACTGCTGAGGTCATCAGTCCCTAAGCTTACACACTACTTAATCTAAATTATCCTATGGAAAAACACACACAACCATGCCCGAGGGGGAACTCGAACCTCCGCCGGGACCAGCCGCACAGTCCACGGCTGCAGCGCCTAAGACCGCTCGGCTAATCCCGCGCGGCAATCTACGTTTCCATCATCAGATCTTCCTCATTACATTTCACTGAATCTTGATCAGAAACGTACCATATCATATCTGAATATGCATTCATCAAGATTGAGTGAAATTTATAGTGGAAGATCAAGTGATACCAACATAGTTTGCTGAAATCGGTCGTCACAATAAAGGATGTACAACAGCGATCTTGGCTGTCTGAAGTTGTACTTATGCTTCTATATTAATGTAGATCTCTCGTTAAGCATATACGTATAATTGATTCCCCCCGCCCCCAAATAAAAAGGAAGGATGATCGTTTCCTGATTACCACGTTGCGATTATCAGGTTCGGCCCTCTCTGCAAAGTATTGGCTCTTTTATCTCTGTTGTAAGCGATTCCGCGAGAACATTATCGATCTGGAGATAACGGAGGAAGATGTAATGCAAGTGCTTATCAGTTGTCGTCGTTTTTCAGTTGGAAAACAAGATTTGAGAGAGTTATGCCCTTCATATTTAAGAAGTAGTTTCACATTATTTTAAGATGCTACATTCCACACTAGTTTTATCTAATTTGACTTTGTCTCCATTACTCAGTATGTGTCTTCCCAATATTTCATAATAAGAGACTAGTTAAATGAGGCACGGAAACACACATTGAATTCACATGCTCTAAGTATGTTATCGGAATTGACACAGTTTATCTTGCTTACATTTTCTTTGCGAGATAGTAAGTAACAAATTTGGTCAGTCTTTTGAGAGCTAGCCGCACATCACTGATCATAATGCCCAAAAAAGTTTGAATAAACACGAGTGGCGTTCAGTAACTAATGCAACACTTTTTTCCTTGGCCAATTTTGTTGAAATAATTTGTTGTGGGACATTGTGCAATATTCCCGCTTCAACTCCTGTAGTTTCATGAAGTTCTGATAGATGCCTTCAAAATGGCGTCTGTAACGCAGGTTCGTTCCAAGCAGTGAGCAGTCATTGAGGTTCTTTTGGCGTAAAACCAGAGCATTGCAGACCTTCATAAGCGCTTACAGAATGTCTCTGGCGAAATGACAGTGAACAAAAACACGGTGAGTCGTTGGGCGAGGCTCCTGTCATCATTGCAACAAGATCACCAAAACCTGTCCGATCTCCCATATGCCGCACACAGCTAAGAGTCCTGCAGTTTTGGAGCGTGATTACACTCACATTCCAGGTGTCGGCGGATCGCAAACGTACTTCTCCTTCTCCATGACAACGCAAGGCCTCTCGCAAGTCTACAGACCCAATAGGAGCTCACAAAACTAAATTGGACTGTTCTTTCTCATCCACCCTACAACCCGGATCTGGTACCTTCCGACTTTCAACTATTTAGCCCAATGACGCATGCGCTCTACGTGAAGCAATACTTGTGTGATAAGGAGGTTATTGACACAGCAAGACGTCGGTTTCGACGTCGACCAGTAGAGTAAGGCGAGCATTAAGGACCTTTCAGTTAGATAACGTAAGGCCGTCACACTGAACGGAGATTACGGTGAAGAATAGGATTTTGTCGCCAAAAGAGTGGGGAGTAATGTGGTGTATTGGAATCCTGAATAAAATCAACATGCTTTCAGCAAAAATTGTATTACTTTACTTACTGCACGTCCCTCGTAGAAGAAAATTAATCCAAGCAGTTTTTGTCGAACTTACGTCTCAAATACGATCTCCATGACATGCGCCACAGATGTACAGCATTCAAGGTTCAAAATATTTTCTTTAGCTTCAGACAGCACGTTTTGTGAGTATTCCTACTACATTCGTCGAAAGTGATGACTTGCTGAAACATTTTATGTGAATGTTTTTGTACTAATTAGCGATCCATACTATTGTTTTACTGTACTGAAGAGAAGCACAGTAAAGTAGGTTAGATTAAACACAATTTGATTCCACAGATTTTAGTGAAGAAATGCTTGATGCAGTAGAACACGTCATGAAACAACAAGACATACTACTTGTCTACAATAATAAAAAAGAGATATGTTACCATACCATCCACAGATCCTAAGTGAAATGTTCTTCATTGATGTGAAATAAGTAAAAAAAATCTTAAAACATACTTCCATTTAAGACGACCTGATTACAAAATTTTCACGAAAAGCGTAACTGACAAGTCACTGAAAGTTTGTCTTCCTAAAAAATGGACACCTTTGTGGGTGAAAGTAAGTGACTTTAAGTCTATATGAAGATTTTTCTTATTTCTTATATGAACTAAGCTGTCGGTTTGAGAAAGAGATATTTTGTTTATGGCAGATTTAATCAAGAGATAAATAGAAAGAGAAGGAATAGTTAGTATCTACAGATTCTTCAACAGTCCTTTACCGCACTTCAGCTCAAAAAAACAAAAAAATCGAGTTACTTTCTTTTCATCTCGGAAATCTTTAGCTTAGCTAGATGAGTTACCCAAAAAATGATCCCGTATGGCATTATCGAATAAAAGTAAACGAGGTTTTTTAATCACCCATGTCTGGTAGCTTTCGCATTCCAAATGAAAATTTGTACAGGCACTTTAGCAATGCTGTGGTATGCTCTTTCCAGATGAATTTATCATGGTTTAGCGCTGACAGAATCATCTATCTCCTTTTATTTTTTAATCCTTTTGACAACGCAAAGGAAACCAAATGCAGTATATAGGTTCCTTACACCAAAACAAGAAAACTGTTCATATGGTTATATTTGAAATTCCTTCGTTTTCGAGTTATTAATGGAACTTTATAAATTAGGTGAATGTAGCTCATCAACAAAAAGTCATAATAAATGCTCGAAGAGTCCTCATATTGCTTATAAACAATCATGCACTTGTCGAATCATGGACCATCGCTGCCTTTAATGCTCATTGACGGTATTTGCGAGCTTCCATGACACGTCAATGAAGAGTATCTGAATCTGGGTGGTCTCTGCATAGACCAGTTTTTTAAGGTGCCCACATAGATGATAATCCAAAGTACTGAGGCCGGGAGAATGTGCAGGCCATGGAAATGGTCCTCCTCTACCTTTCCACCTGTTATGGTAGATAAACAGCAAGTGTATCTCAACACCGATAATGAAATACGCTGGAGCTCCATCGTGCATAAAACACATGTTTCTTCTTATTTGCACACATCTTCTTGTAGGTCTTGGAGGGTGTTGTGAATAAAGTCCCTGTAGACAGCACCTGTAAGATGCGCTGAGAGAACGTATGCCCTACCAGACAGTCATCTACAATTCCAGCTCACATATTAATCTTAAAATGATGATGATTTCTATCCAGTACTGCAGAATGAGGATTGAGCTCGGCCCATATGTGTTGGTTTTGGAAATCTGTTGTTCCATCTCTTCAAGATTCCATCTCTTCCAAACGTTGCCTCGTCTGTAAACAAAACAGAAGAGACAAGCAACGGATTGGCAGACTGTGTAACAAACTATCGGCAAAAGTCCTCCCACTGTGGATGATTGGCTAGCGTAAGGCCCTGCACACTTTGAAGATGGCACAGTTACATGAGTTACTCGTGAAGTATCCTACATGCTAAACGTGGTGCTGTGCCAAATATCAGGGTCATTTTTCTTGCGGTGAAACCTGGCTCTTCTTCGAAAGCCTGTAAAATGTGCTGTTCTTGGTCAGGTCTCCCTCGATCAGTAGTCTGTGGTGCTATGGATCCTGCTTCAGCACTGAAGGTTGGATGAATCGGCTGTCTTCGGTCTGGAAATGCCATCTGATATATCTGTCCCCAATGTCTTTCGTACTGCCATACATAAAAACCATGTCTCCCTGCCACGGAATGAATATCATCCATACTCAAACGGAGCACTTTCAGTTAACACACTATCTGTATTACATGTATACTTTGACACGATGAAGACAATCGAATGACGAAAGTAATCAAGTCTCCCAGGCAACAAAACAGCATCTAGCATACAACGGGCCAAACGGGTACATAGATAAACGAAGTTGTTGGGTTTTACGTGGAAAGCTGTTGAACGTCAACTTCATTAAAAACGAAGGATTCTGGAAAATATGTTTGTATGAACATTTTTTCTTGTTTTAGTATAAGAAACGTGTGCTTAAAGTTAATAAAAATGTTTTTCGAAAGACTACCACTGACAGACCGAAAGAGGCTACAGCACTCTCAAAAGCTCTTGTGATTTTGTCGTAAAAAGTAGAAATAATAAAAGAACATAAAACAGTCAATCTGCGAGATAGTAAGAGTTGAGATCAAAAAGTAACGGGAATTTTTAAATTTCGCGGGCTTTATAAAAACGATTTTCAATTTTTTTATCTTGTTGGTACACATGTTCCTGATTTATGTTTGCTGTTTCAGCTGTTTTGAATATTTATTTTACTGTTGACAATCTAAAAGGTTTTGCGTGTGTTCGAGTGTTCGGCGAATTTTTACTTTCGAAAAAGACGGACCAAAGAATTTGCATTAAATTTTGTTTGAAAAAATAGAATAAAGTGCAGCACCGTATTCTGCGTCTGCAGTTCGTGGTCTAGTGGCTAGCATTCCTGCCTCTGGATCTCAGGGTTCCGGTTCGATTCCCGGCCGGGTTTTGGATTTTCTCTGTCCGGGGGACTGGTTGTTGGTGTTGCCTTCCTCATCACCATCATCATTCGTGACCAATTGGACTGTGAAAAAATTGGGACTTTGTACGGGCGCTGATGGCCCTGCAGTTGAGCACCCAAAAAAAAAAAAAAAAATCATCACGGTATTCTAAATCTTGATTGTGGCCATTGGAAAACGAGCTATGAGTAAGACATGAGTTTACGAGAGGCATGAAAGTTTCAAAGAGGGTCGAGAAGACGTTGAAGATGAAGACCGCCCTGGACCCCCTAGTACGTGTTACCGACGACAGAAGAAGTAAAGGAAATGGTTCTGGAAAATCACTATCAGAGTGGTTGCTGACGATGTTGGGATATCCTTTGGCTCATGGTATACCCGGGCCGCTGAAACATTGCACTTGACGTTTGCGTAATAAGTTGGCAGCGTAACAGAGTAACAAGTGAAGAACGATAGGCGCTAGGCGTTCAGCGTGGGGCGCCAACCAATCACAGCGCACTGAGCACTGCTGTCACTCACGTGCTGTGACGTCAAAGTTCCCGCGTTGCCGGCTTTGTTTAGTGATAGTGTATACAACGTGAATTGTATGTTGTTTACCGCGTGTTTTCGTTGTACTGTGTGCTATATCGTTGTGACTTTTGTTACGTTGAAAGTGCCACCGAAAAGACTTCGTTCACCTAGTGACAATCCTTTGCGTCGAGGAGTGCCGCTAAACAGCCAGGCACTGGAGTTGCTACGCCGACCTCGTGAGTTTTACGAGCAGGAGAAAAACTACGTAAGCATTCATGGACGGCCATCAATTCCTGCCGGTAAAGTGGTGGAACGTACGTCGAAAACTCTTGGAATTAGTGCAAGAATGCAAGAACCGTAGTAAGTAAGGGAGTAATACTACAAAACTTGGAAGATACTGAAGTGAGCCGTAATGATTCCGAGCTGTCTGGATCAAATAATACATTATTAACAACCCCGGGAAAGAAGAAAAAGCAGCCTAGTCCTGTCGCAGATTTAGATTCTTTCCAGACTGATGCAATTCGTAGGCATGTTTATGCTTACTACAGCAGAAAAGAGTATCCGACTGTAGCTAAGTTATTAGTCCCTTTAAAGAAAGTGAACTCCTCGGGGGTGGTAAAACATCACTAAAAATTGTGCTGAAAAATATGGGTTTCCGTTACAAAACGCTAGACGGACGCAAAGTATTGTTAGAGAGGGCACATATTGTTACCGGTCGTAGCATTTTCTAGCACAAAATTGTGGGCAGAGACATTCATTCCATAATTTGGCTAGACGAAACGTGTGTTAATGCCGGCGAAGCTGCCAGTAAATGCTGGACGCATAACACACCCAGCAGTAGCGGCCATCAGCCGACGGGAAGAGGAGCTAGATTAATTGTGGTCCATGCTGGCTCCTCCAGTGGTTTTGTCCCTGATGCACTTTTAGTTTTTAGATCAAAAAAGACTGGTGATTACTATGAAGATATGGATCACACACGATTTGTTGAGTGGTTCAGGAAACTTTTAAAACAATTTCCTGTCCCTACAACAATTGTAATGGACAATGCTCCATATCATTCGGTGATACAGAACAAAGCCCCAACCACAAATGATCGGAAAGAAGTTATGGTGCAGTGGTTACAGTCTCAAAATATTGCAGCGGATATGAGTAGGACAAAGGTTCTATTATATTCTCTTGTTAAAGAAAATAAGCCTACGACACTTGCATATGTAGTAGACAAAATTGCCAAGGAGCAGTGTCATACTGTAATAAGGCTGCCACCATATCACTGCATTTCAACCCTATTGAGTTAAAATGGAGTGATGTAAAAATGTATATAAGGAACAAGTCCTTTACAATAACAGAGGTGGAAAAGCTGTTGCGTGAAGCTCTTGTGACTGTGGATGCAGGCTCATGGAGTAAAAGTAGAGCATGTCTAGAAGCTTATACGAGCAGCACAGACAATAGAAGGCATTATCAGTGGCCATGAACAATTAATGATTTGTCTTGCTGATGACGACGATGAAGACGGTTTTGGCGATGAATCGGACAACAGTGACGATGGCGAGCTGGATGGAATTGTGCCATTATCGCTGTAAATTGGTGAGTGAAAAATTACTAATATTGGTTATTTATTGCAATCTCGGTTATAATTTATTTTGTCAACTACGTACATTATTGATTTTAAAGTACCAGTCGTCAGAAGATTGTTTTTTGTATTTCTTTGCTCCGTTATCGAAAGGGTGTGTATTGTTATGCTTTTACATGCATTATTATACGGTTGTTTAATTCCTGTCATTGAAGTACAACTAAAAACGAGTTTTTATATAGACTGTAATTGCTCAGTCGCTTGCATTTACGAGACGGGACGGAAAACTGTATCGTCTGCTGTGTGTATAGACACTGCTGTTGCAACATCGCTATTACAGTATAGCCAAACTAACTAGACAAAAAGCGAACTGTCAAGTGCAATGTTTCGCCGGCGCGGTTGTTTTGGGCCTGAAACGTGTAGCAGCAAAGTTTGTTTCGAGGAAATCGACCAGAATTGTGACAAAACCATCCCCTTGGAAACTGCATCACGGTAATGCTCTTGCTCACGCCTCAATGCTTGTTCGTGTTTTTTGGTAAAAAATGAAACCGTTATGTTGTCTCAGTCACCGTATTCGCCATAATGGCCTCCTGTGACTTGTTTCTATTTCCAAGGCTGAAGAGAACCATGAAGGGACGTCGTATTGCCACCACTGATGAGATAAAAACAAGAGTCGCTGAAGGAGGTGAACATCATAACGAAAAGGGTGTTCCAGAAATGCTTACAAGATTGGAAAAAGCTCTGGCACAAGTGTATTGTATCTGAGGGGGATTACCTTGAATAGGACAAAGTTGATGTTGATGAAAAGATTCCATAATATCAGGGCTTCCCAACCTTTTCAGCTGGTGGACCCCTTCTTCAGTCGAAAATCCATGGCGGAACCCTAGTCTGTTCCCAATTACCCCCCATCTCCCCCCCCCCCCCCTCCCACACACACCGAGGTATCAATAGTCTTTGGTTTAGAGATGACTGAAAACAACTTGAAGGTCAAAAATCGACTTATGAAATAGGTAGTGCACTGACAAAGCAAGTTTAACATTTAATGATGCCTTGGGCCGCACACGTGCCAGCGAGTGCTGTGATTGATTGGTCGACAAACCTCGCTCCACGCATGCGTAAAAGGTTTCAGCGCATCTACCGCCGTGAGCCGGCGCACAAACAGCTGCTTGGAAATACGATCTGAAGTAAAAGTACGCATTTTTTTCACACGAAAAAAAGTGATGAATTTGATTTTCACATTTTTATTCAATAATTTTACTCATTAATATACACGATTTCGTGAAGGGTGGCCACGGACCCCCTAGAAAGAGCCGGTGGACCCCTAAGGAGTCCACGCACCACACGTTGGGAAGCCCTGCATAATATAATAGTAATAATAATAATAATTCCCGCAACTTTTTGATCACATCTCGTATGTTATGTTTTTCTAATTCCAATCATCTGCGTATCATAGAAACCCTTTGTGAGGTTCTCTCTTCCGTATAGAATATAGGAGACAGGGTGGTCTCTTAATGACCGCCTGCTTTCGGGAGGTCGTCACCGGGCTCAGGAATAGGTGCATAGCGGCGCGGAGGAATTTAAATGCGTCGCCTGCTGTCCAAACAGCGGAGGAGGGGCTTTTTCCTTTTGGCGGTAGCGCGTGCGCCAGGCGGCAGCCGGCAGCAGGCCGTGTTTTGTCAGACAAGCTGGCGGCCCTAAAACTATCGCGGGCGTGGCGTAAACACGGCGCCTTTGATGCCGCGGCAAGTGTGTGGCTGAGTGCCGCTCCATTAGGGGCGCGCGGCGGCCCGGGGCTGCAGATACGCGCCAGCTGGCGCCACCTAGCGGCCACCGCAGGAAGCAGGTGCGCCTCGTACGGCGCTGCCGTCACGCTCGCGTTCCTTCCGCCCAACCCTTTGAAACCGGGAGCCCGTGTTTACACGGACTCGCATAATTATTCTGAGACCAGGACTCCACAGAAGGCAACGGAGCAGGGAGGTGCAGTGGTTCGAGAACTGGAACTGCATTTCGGAACTGATGTTGACCTGACTCCAACTCTTTTCTATATCTACGTAGACTGTCAGAGACAGCAAAGGACCTGGAAGAGCGGCTGAACGGAATGGACAGTGTCTTGAAAGGAGGATAATAGATGAACCTCAACCAAAGCATAATATAATGCAGTCGGATTAAATCGGGTGATGCTGAGGGTATTAGATTAGGAAATGCGACGCTTAAAGTAGTAAATGAGTTTTGCTGTTTGGGGAGCAAAATAACTGATGATCGCCGAAGTAGAGGGGATATAAAATGTAGACTAGCAATGGCAAGGAAGGCGTTTCTTAAGAAGAGAAATTAGTAAACATCGAGCATAGATTTAAGTGTCAGGAAGTCATTTCTGAAAGTATTTGTATGGAGTGTAGCCATGTATGGAAGTGAAACATGGACGATAAATAGTTTAGACAAGAAGAGAATAGAAACTTTCGAAATGTGGTGCTACAGAACAATGCTGAAGATTAGATGGGTAGATCACATAACTAATGAGGAGGTATTGAATAGAATTGGGGGGGAGAGAAATTTGTGGCACAACTAGAAGAAGGGATCGGTTGGTAGGACATATTCTGAGGCATCACCAATTTAGTATTGGAGGGCAGCGCGGAGGGTAAAAATCGTAGAGGGAGACCAAGAGATGAATACACTAAACAGATTAGGAAGGATGTAGGTTGTAGTAAGTAATGGGAGATGAAGAAGCTTGTACAGGATAGAGTAGCATGGAGAGCTCCATCAAACCAGTCTCTGGACTGAAGACCACAACAACAACAACAACACATAGACGACCTATGGACGTAAGTACCAACTTGGAGTAGCTAACGGCAGTAAAGTCGGCATTAATCCTGTTCAGCGCAAAGTTCTGGTCCGCTGACCTCGATCAAAGTTAAATGAGCGAGTTGATCGTGGATAAATTTGACTGCCTGGGTTTATTCAAGATGACGAGGGTTTTATACGCGTACAGTATTAAGATGGCGGCGTTTTCGAGGCACTGAAGAAACTCAAGGCATTGGACATCATAACCAGTACTTGAGATGAACCCAAAAAGTTGTTAATTAATGAATCAAACGTACCATCTCATCACATTGCCTGTTTTTTCTATAACAAGGAGACCGCACCACAACCAAAACTATGTAATTTTTAATGTTTATGGCACGTGAAGCTTAAAACTCAAGTATTTCTCGCAAACCAGTTCGATGCAACTCTCAAAAATTCTCAAGAAAATAGACATCAAAGTTTTCCAGCCACGTTTAATATTCTAAAATAAGACAAAACATTGTCGAAATCAGCGTGTTTCTGTGGAATCAGGTGTGATGATTTTGGGGAGGGGGTTAGTTCAATTCTAGACGGATTCAAAAAAATTGAGAAGTAATATGTAGTTTTTTAAATCATAGAATCTTGATTAATAATCTTTTATTAAAGATTGATAATGAAGAATTGCAATGAAAACTGGATTGTTGGAGGAGGAGGAGGGAACTAGTGTTCAACGTCCTGCGACAACGAGGTCATTAGAGACGGAACACAAGCTCGGGTTACGGAAGAATGGGGAAGCCAATCAGCTGTGCCTAAAGCGATTTAGGGAAATCACGGAAAACGTAAATCCGGATTGTCGGACACAGATTTGAACTGTCGTCCTCCCAAATGTGAGTCCAGTGTGCTAACCACTGCATTACCTCACTCGGTAACTGGATTTTTGTGTGCAACATATAGTTACGAATATAAGACGTGCGTTTTCCATAAAAATGGCTATTAGGTGTTTTAATTGCCATACATAATTGATGAATTTTATGTTTAAATGGCGTAGGTATTCGAACAGAAGACCAAAAAAAAACGAAGAACTAAGACAGAAACGAGACTTTACGTTTATTATTTTACACTGCAGGTGTCAGTTTTTTTATTATTTTTATTTTCAAGAACTGATGCATTCACACTGACAATTTCAAGAAGTACATCCTTCTAGTACTTCGAAAAATTTGATGTTCTTTTTTGTTTTCCATTTCGCCAGACATAAACGAATGGACATGTAACAAAGTATAAACACATTTCTGCGTGTTAACGAAATTGAAAGCATGTGACAGTGACGTCACTCACCAGCGATTGTCTACAAAATTTGTGTGTATAGGCAGCTGCGAGAAATCTCTCATCTCCTTGGTGCCTCCATTGAAATATATGGAGTTAACCACAGTCAAACGCACAATTAGCTGATGACAGTTTGCTGAGCGTCGATTAACCTGTCCAAAGCCTGAATAACCACCTTCCGCAGCGCGAATTTGTGTGAGATCTGCAGTAAGAAATCAGTGAGATTCTGGAAGCTAGCTACAGGGATGTGGAGAAATGCCAACTGCAGTGCTGTGGCCAGTTGTTCTAGATTTCTCAGTTGAAGATCCATGGCACGTATAGCCCGATCAAGGCAGTCCCACTGCAGAGAGAATTTAAACGCGGTTTACTTTAAACCGCGATCACGGGACCTTGGATATTGACCGAGGTTAGTGCACTCGACCACTAGTCACGGGTTGGAAACAAAATATCACTTACGGCATAAAGACCACTCACTCACTCAGGCGCGCGGGGTAGCCGCGCAGTCTGGGCGCCCTGCTACGGTCCGTGTGGCTGCCCCGTTGGTGTTTTGAGTCCTCCCTCGGGCATGGGTGTTTGTGTTGTCCATAGCGTATGTTAGTTTAAGTTAGATTAAGTAGAGTGTAAGCCTAGGGATCGATGACCTCAGCAATTTTGTCCCATAGGAACTTACCCCAAATTTCCAAACTCACCCACACTGTTGGCTTCTCAGGGCATTGATGATCACGCGCCGCCCTCCAGTTCTTCGTGTCTTGCGCCGCTTCCTCCCATTTAGTGATGCCCAACACTTTGCATCTACGGTCACCTCACTTGGCCATCTGATTCTTAGTCGTCCAGAGCCTTCAGCCTTCCAGGGCTAGCAGGGGATACAAAGAAGACAGCACTAATGTTCATGGGTTCGTTCGACCCATGAGAGCGTGACACGAAGATGCTGGAAGAAATGAATTGGCGGACGCCTGAAGACAGACGCAAACTTTCCCATTAAAACAAACTTCTAAAGTTTGTAGAATTGTGTGAGATATGCAGGAAGAGGGGCAGTGAGGTTCTGGAAGATATCAACAGGAATGTGGAGCCATGCCGACTACAGTGCTGTGGCCGGATCCATGGCATATACAGCCTGATCCTGGCGGTCCCACAGGTTTTCGATTGCGGTTTAATCCTGAGAGTTTGATGGTCAGGGTAGATTCCCATTGTGACGAGGTTAGATGATGTGTATGTTGCTCCATTGTGCTTGCCCGAATGACAAGAACACCCAGCCATTGTAACGAAAACACTCTCCAGATCACAACAATCCCTCGCCCGCAGGGGCCTTTCCGACAAGTGTTGCAAAGTGTTTGCTTTCGGGCACTCCCCGCCGTACACGCCAACTACCATCTGTCCAGTGGAGCATAAAACTTGATTCATCGTAAAAGGCCACCTGTCGTGGTTCAGAGGACGTCCAGTATTGGTGTGAAAATTATAGCTTTCGTCGCCGAAGAACAGCAGTCAGCATCGGTGCATGGAAAAGGCGCCTCCCGCGGAGGCCCATATGCAGCAACGTTCGCTGAACGATCGTTGAAGAGACTCTATTGGTAGCCCCCTCGTTCATCTGGGCGATCAGTTGCTCGATAGTTGCACGTCTGTTTCCCCGTACACATTTCCGAAGCCGTCGTTCAGCCCTGTCATCTATGGCCGGCGGTGTACCATAATTGCCTCGGCGCTGGTTTTGAATGGTGCCATTTTGCCAAGCACGGCGTATTTTAATCACGGCCAGATGGGAACAGCATACAAACTCAGCTCGGAAATGCTTTCAGTCGTGCCCGTAAAGTAAATTTTGGACAATAAACACCGCAGTCAGTCACTACACCCTCAACAACCTCTTTCTCCCTTCTCTTCTCCAAACTAAACATAAAGTCAAAGAGCATAAGGACAAAGACGAGATCTCCACACTTAAAGTTTCTATTGCAGCCAAACTCAATTTATTATTATTCTTCCTCTAATAACCCTAACAAAGCCCGCTAATTTCGTTACGTAACGCCATCAGTTACCGAAATGCCCCGCACTCTACTAAGTGGCGTCTTACTTAACACTCCGTGTACATTCGCTAACCCTGGAAACAACCGCCAGTGGCCGTGCGGTTCTAGGCGCTTTAGTCTGGAACCGCGTGACCTCTACGGTCGCAGGTTCGAATCCTGCTTGGGGCATGAATGTGTGTGATGTCCTTAGGTTAGTTAGGTTTAAGTAGTTCTAAGTTCTAGGGATCTAATGACCTCAGATGTTAAGTCCCATAGTGCTCAGAGCCATTTGAACCTGAAAACAAGCAATAGATTAACATTTCTTCGACGCAAGCGAAAGGGAACGCACTTCCACATTCTGAACGTTTGGTTCAAATGGCTCTGACCACTATGGGACTTAACATCCAAGATCATCAGTTCCCTAGAACTTAGAACTACTTAAACATACATAACCTAAGGAAATCACACACATCCTGCCCGAGGCAGGATACGAACCTGCGACAGTAGCGGTCGCACGGTTCCAGTCTGAAGCGCCTAGAACCGCTCGGTCACATCGACCGGCATGAAGACCACATACTTATGCTAATGTTAAGAACCGTTAGAGCTTACTCAAAAGGTCGATGGTGGTTATTCATTACTTCGCTCAATTTATTCGGCAATGAGGAGGCTTCAGGAAGTCAATAAAATTCCGTTGAAATCAAAAATGGTTCAAATGGCTCTGACCACTATGGGACTTAACATCCGAGATCATTAGTCCCCTAGAACTTGGAACTACTTAAACATAAATAACCTAAGGACATCACACACATCCATGCCCGAGTCAGAATTCGAACCTGCGACCGTAGCGATCGCGTGGTCCCAGAATGAAGCGCCTAGAACCACTCGGCCACACCGGCCGGCTCTGAACGTTTCATACGTGAAAAAAAAAACCTTTCTGGCCCCTGACTACGAACTTCCCAAATACGCCTCCAAAGCACCTCCGCCGCAGAGGGCTAAAGCGCGCCTGGTGTATCCTACACGATTTCGTGAGATGCCCGCAGCTCCTGAATACGCCTTTCACATGCTGACGTACACCCTCATAGTGCTGGTCGCCGCCGACACTGTCAGTAATTTGCTACCCAAAGGGTCCCAGGAAACGCTAGCCATTCTGTGGGAAACAATTGCCTGTGGAAACCATCCGGTCGGGTCAGGCCAGGCCCCACCCGTTAGCCGGATTAAGCAAAGGCCACCATTTCGTTCCAGGCGTGAGAGCAGTTTCCTTTCTCCGGAAGCCGCAAAACAGACACTTCTGCCGACAATAGCGACGAGAACTCGCAGGCGGTCGCGGTCCAGAAATGATCCATTGCCCCTGGGAACGTGTTGATAGAATACCTGAAAATGCAAAACAATTGCTTGACTAAAAGCCTGTAGCAATAAGACAGGAGGGAAGAAAACGAAAGAGATGACTCGAACTTGTTGACCGGAACGGATGAAATGAATACATGAAGGATATGTCAGCGTGTCTCTGGATTCCTTGGTTGCCTGTTGTCATACCTATTTACTTAGGACTCCGGGCGCTGGAACAGCAGTCTTGAACACGCCTCACTAGCATCTTGTACGCAAACTACTTTTCGGAGGCAATGTATTTCCCCGCACGCTTCCAACAAATCTGACACTCTCATTTGCTTCTCCTAACTGACTTTACGTGAAATCATAAACGTGCTTCTAGGGTAGTTCTTACGTTACACCTGATGACGCATATCGTCCGAAATTAACTCTCTTTATTATGTCACTGTTCTGTACTCGGCACCGCCATGTCCTTTACAGTTCATGCAGATTAGATTAGATTAACACTTGTTCCATAAATCATGAATACGACACTTCGTAATTATGTGGAACGTGTCAGGTTAATAAAAGATGTCTGTACAAGATATTACATTACACAAAATATTGCATGACACTAATGTTTAAGTTGTTTTTTTTTTCCTTAATTTCTGTTCAAAGTCTATATTTATTACTGGAGTTGTGCCATTTACTGTACATAACTGTATATACTGTGTTTTATCAAAATTTAAAGTGAGTCCGTTTGCTGAGAACCACTTAATAATTTTGTGAAAAACATCATTTACAATTACATCACTTAGTTCTTGGTTTTTGGATGTTATTACTATACTTGTATCATCAGCAAAAAGAACTAACTTTGCATCTTCATCAATGTGGAATGCTAAGCCATTAATGTATATCAAGAACAGTAAAGGACCTAATACCGAATCCTGTGGGACCCCGTACTTGATAGCCCCCCGGTTTGAGAAATCAGCTGTTGTTTTAACAATACATGAACCACTTATTTCAACGTTCTGCATTTTTCCAGTTAAGTATGAATTAAACCATTTGTGCACTGCCCCCCTCATACCATAATGATTTAGCTTATCTAAAAGAATTCCATGATTTACACAATCAAAGGCCTTTGAGAGATCACAAAAAATACCAATGGGTGATGTCCGGTTATTCAGAGCATTTAATATTTGATCAGTGAAAGCGTATATAACAAGTGAAAAAGATTCGTAATTGAGTCGACACAGCTCGTTTAAATAAAAGTAAAACATAAATGACAACGGGGACGTTTATTGTCAGTAAAGTATTTGAAACTATAACGGAGATGTTCAGGAAATTTAAATGGTAATGTTTTTTAGAGAACCACTTACAGTTCGTATGACAATCCGCGGTGAATCGCATCAAAAACAGAGCTAGTAATCACGCGTAGCATGATGGCGATATGCCAACGACTTGTTCTCTTATTAGATGGTATGCAGCGAATTGCCATTTTCAAGCGTTCCGTCAATAGTTTACTTTACTAGCCGGCTATGCCAATATGTAATGGTTCTCCAAAAAATATTAACGATTTTTTCGTGTTCACTTCGCCATCTGCATACTGCAGCATCTGAAGCTACAGCGGTTGGACAGAAATATAGACGAATATGCAAAAATGCATCTGAAGCTACAGCAGTTGGACAGAATGTGGATTAACATGCAGAAATGCGTGATGGACCATAAAAGCATATGCTAATCAAGCCTGCAGGTTGTGCTGTTGTACTTGATCACGAACGGCAACTGTGCAATGTCCTCAATTCATTGCAGTAGTCAGTGGTGGTCATAACAGAGTCCTGTGTAGGTGTAAGTTCGTTTTTTCGGAGCCAAGTACATTCGAACGTGGGGGAAAATGTTGGTGCTTTTACAGTAGGTGCTTTCGTAACTAAGGTAAAAGAGCTGTTTGGTGTTTCAAGAGGCACTGTACCAGGAAAAGCGGAAGATATCACCCTCTAACGCAGACGAAAGTGTGTGTTCAGTTGTCGTCACGGACGGTCATGGAGGAGGATTGTGACAAAGAAAGAAGGTTGCGAACAGCTACATAAGTCTCTGCAGAAACGTTTGTCGCACTTGCGAATGCTGTCGGCACCAAACAACACGAAAGGATCTTCATAAGAAGGGAATTACATGGCGAGCTGGAGTTTCAAAACCGCTCATCACTGGTGAAAATGCTCGTAATAGGGAAACATGGTACCGAAGCCATAAAGCCTGAATTAGAGAACAATGCAAGAGTCATTTGGTCGGATGAGTCTTGGTTCATAGTACTTCCAACACATGGCCCAATTTACGTTTCAAGAGTGAAACATGGCAGGGCGGCTTCTGAGGTATTCCATGGGCACCATTGTTACTCTACAACTTCCCACTACTGACAAGTATTACGCGACTGATTTGGCTGATCAGGCCCGTACCATTGAACAATGTTTGCTTCACAGTAGTGATGCCGCTCTCCGAGAGGACAGAACCCCTGTTCACACATCTCCCAGCACCGGTTCTGTGAGGGATTGTCGCATCTGCCTGGCCACCACAGACACCAGCGCTCAATGTTATTGCGCCTGTTTGGTCTACTTTGGAGAGAATGGTGTGTGATCACTGCCCACCATCGTCGTTACTTGAACTTGCCACTCGTTTGCAGGAAGAACGGTGTAATATTTCCTCTCAAATCATGCAGGATCTGTCTTCATCCATTCTGAGGCAAACAGAGGCTGTTTTGAATGCCAGTGGATTTCCTACACAATATTAGGCTTAGTAATGAGCTATATTTTTGGCCTTTCCACGTTGTAATTACAATGAAATGAACACCATTAGCTGCTTACAGGCGTTGACATACGTCAACGGGGACAGATGAATATGTGTGCCGGCCGGCCGCGGTGGTCGTGCGGTTCTAGGCGCTCCAGTCCGGAGCCGCGCTGCTGCTACGGTCGCAGGTTCGAATCCTGCCTCGGGCATGGGTGTGTGTGATGTCCTTAGGATAGTTAGGTTTAAGTAGTTCTAAGTTCTAGGGGACTGATGACCACAGCAGTTGAGTCCCATAGTGCTCAGAGCCATTTGAACCATTTTGAATATGTGTGCCCCGACCGGGCCCTCCTGCTTAAAAGGGTAGACGCTTTATCCATCTGAGCCACCGAGGACACAGAGGAGAGCGCAACTGCAGGGATTTGGCTTCTGTACGAATGCACAAACAGAGCCCGAACTCTTACGGGAATCGGCAACGCGCCGCGAGTAACGAGTATAATGGACGGGACAGTACCTCGAGAACGTGAGTTTCGCGGGAGACGTGCCAGAGATAAATCCCTGCAGTCGCGCTATCCTCTGTGTCCTCGCTGGCTCAGATGGATAGAGCGTCTGCCATGTAAGCAGGAGATCCCGGGTTCGAGTCCCGGTCAGGGCACACATTTTCATCTGTCCCCGTTGACGTATGTCAACGCCTGTAAGCTGCTAAGGGTGTTCATTTCATTGTAATTTCATTCTAACGAGCTGCATGGTCACCGATGGTACCTGTTCTTTCGGACATGTCCGAAAGAACAGATACCATCTAAGTATATTTCCACTTTGTGTCCAACCCTTGTGATGTTACTCGAATAATTTTATTGAAATGTGCTTTTAGATCATGGGACCCGAAGTGCCGACATCGATACTTCCTCAGTCTGCGTATCAGACTGCCGCACACTTGCTATGTCTCAGTGAGCGGCATCGTTGGTGCAAAGATTCTGCAACAACGTTGATGTAATTTTGGAAATCAGACAAACTGTAGCGTCTCAATGTGGCATCATTTGTAATCCAAATGCAAAACCACTGACGCGCTAAGAAAATTAGCGAAAGTCTAGGCGCTAGCCTTGGATTCCCGTAACTTTTCAACAGCTTTCCTTATTGGCACCAGAGTCAGCTCTCCTTATTCGCTCTACGCTCATTACTCATGTTTAAATAAGGTTGTCCTTAATTGGGTGAGCAATTTGAAACTATTTATTAGAAGACCTCGACTTCGATATCCCATATCCACAATTACAGCTGGAAAACTGCCAGAACACTCCTTGGTGGCTCCTTCAACTGTGTAACCTGACTTTCCAAGTCATTCAACATGTTTGGAATATCCTAGGCTTTTATCTGTGTTGTAAAATGTAAACTTTCACGGCCGGAACTGTCATGATTAATAAAATTCTTTTCCGGGCTATTATGCCGTGGTCTGATGGGTTTCGCATTGTAACCCGACGTTTTCGTCCCCATCTGCGGAGGACATCTTCAAGGAGGTTCGTGGCTTCTGTTAACTTCCGAAACACACACTGTCTCACTACTGACTGCAGCAAATTTTTGTTTTCGCGTGCTCCCGCGCATAGGCGTGACGTCACATGTTTTGAATACGCGAGCGCAATTGGCCGTTGTCGGTTGCCGCCGTCCGCTGTTGCTATCATCCCATGGCGGAAGACTGGTACACATCTTCTTCAGCACCGGCATCCAGATGTCATTCAATTTCACGCCCTCCTCCTTCCTATTAAAATTCCTGGGGTGTTTCATAATCTCTATAGCCTCTCTGTAAAGCCTTTCATGATATCCGCTTGTGGCTGCCAGTACTTGAGTTCTATCAAAATAAATGTGGTGGCCTCCTGACTGCAAAGCGTGTTCCGCAACAGCTGATCTATCAATCTCTCCCCTTCTACAATTGCCCTTATCTGTGTTGTGCAAAAGTCTTTATCTCAGCGCGATACTTACACACAACGTCATCAGTTATTGATGAAATATTCTCTATTCACTATCTTTCCCAACAATTTTTGCTTTCTGGGGCTCCGGATAGTAAGTAGCATGCAAGCTAATCCCTGATGTCAGCACACATATGCTGTCACCCTGTCCCTCCTTCTAGTTCGCGATTGCCACATATGTTTCCTCGCCAATTCTGAAGAGAACGTCGCTTCTTCTTATCAGTCAACTTAATTTTAAGCGTGTTTCGATATATCTTCAAAATCTTCCGTGCTATGAGTTTCCGGTTTTTCCACAATCCGTGAACTTCAGACCAAAATCTAATGGAAAAGAGAGACGGAGAGAATGTGGAAACATTATGGTTGCATGTCTGAAGATACCTTCCACACACTTTCACTACAAATCCATATCACGCATGTCGCCACCAGTTCAAGGAGCTACGGAGCTTCTACACTTGCTTTTCTATTTTTCCTAGAAGTGGAAGAAAATTAAAAGGAAGAAAATTAAGGAAGCAACGTTCAGTATAAAGAAAAGAGTGCCGTGGTAGCGTTCTCGCTTCCCACGCCCCGGTTCCCGGATTCGATTCCCGGCGGGGTCAGGGATTTTCTCTGCCTCGTGATGGCTGGGTGTTGTGTGCTGTCCTTAGGTTAGTTAGGTTTAAGTAGTTCTAAGTTCTAGGGGGCTGATGACCATAGATGTTAAGCCCATAGTGCTCAGAGTCATTTGAACCAAAAGAGTGGCAAATGACTTACGTAAGAGACTGTCCCGGTATTCACCACAATCTATTCTGGTATTGAGCACAAAATCTGCCCAGAAGATGTATTCAAATTCCGAGTATGATTCCAGTGTCTTAATCACTATGTTACTACGTCTGGAAAGCGAAGCGGAATTAAGAACCCAAACTAGAATTCCGTCGAAACTCTGCAACGAAATTGGCGCAAAACTGTGTTAAGTATCCATTTCTTCATACACATTAATCGGAATACATTGTGGGTGACTTATTTTTATTTATTTAATCTGATCTGGTTAGGGTTATCAGGCTCTCTCCTGAGTTTCACACATACAGTCCCTTTTTTACACTATAGTTACCTAAGATAAAACAATTTTAATATGACAAATAGTATTAAAATGACCTGAATGTCTATAATGACGGTGTGAGTAATTAATACTGACTATGAAGTAATAACTATTTACCGAAGAAAATCGCCAAACAGCCGCATGTTCTGACGAGTTATTTTATTTAGGTAACCAATTTCGGCATCTCAGTCATGCCATCTTCACGGCTCTGTGCACTCCATGTGCAGACAATCAAATTTTCGATCCTTGCACTCTAGAGCTATCAATATCTGGATTTCTTGAATTCGCCTTTTCAGTGTTCACTTCGAAGACTTGACAATTTGTTGTTTGCTTCGAGGTCTTGACAACTTGCTGTCAAGTCTTCGTGGTAAACACTCAAAAATCGAATTCACATAATCCAGTTATTGATGGCTCTAGTACGCAAGTATCAGTAATCTGACAGTCTGTACATGGAGTGCATAGGGCCCTGAAGATGGCATTACTGAGATGCCGAAACTGGTTGACTAAATAAAGAAACTACTCAAAACATACGGCTGTTTGGCGATTTTCCTTGGTAAATATTTGACCGGCCGCTGTCCCGATTCCAGAATGGATCAACAGAGAGTGACTACTAAAGTTCATTCTGGCGGTACTTGTACTATTGCTGCTGCTGCCACTAACAGTAATAATAATAATAATAATAAGAAGAAGAAGAAGAAGAAGAAGACGGAGAATGACTGTAATAACAATACTAATAGTGGTAGATATAAAAAGAATTTATAAGTGTACAAAATTTATGTTTTCCGTCATAACGAGTTTTGGGGAAAGTAAATTTAAGGAGACTGCACCAGCTAAGAATACCAGGAAATGAAGATGATCTGGGTTGGGAAAGAAGGAGTACAAGGGTAACGAGTGCGGACACCGACAATGGTCAACAGTAATAATTATTCTTGCTTTAGCAGATATATCATTAACAGTCTTTTGAAGCCGGAGATGTTATTCAGTTTACTAATATAACTGAAGAGCCAAAGAAACTGATACACCTGGCTAATATCGTGTAGGGCCCCCGCGAGCACGCGGAAGTGCCGCAACATGGATACGACTAATGTCTGAAGTAGCGCTGGAGGGAATTGATATCATGAATCCTGCAGAGCTGTCCATAAATCCGTAAGAATACGACGGGGTGGAGATCTCCTCTGAACAGCACGCTGCAAGGCATCCCAAGTATGCTCAATAAGGCTCATGTCTGGGGGGGGATTGGTGGCCGCAGAAGTGTTTAAACTCAGATGATTGTTCCTGGTGCCACTCTGTAGCAGTTCTGAGCGTATTCCTGCAGGAATTGCGCAAGTCCGTCGGAATGCACAATGGACATGAATGGATGCAGGTGGTCAGACAGTATGCTAACGTACGTGTCACCTACCTGAGTCGTATCTAGACGTATCAGGGGTCCCCTATCACTCCAACTGTACCCGCCCCACACCATCACAGAGCCTCCAGCAGCTTGAACAACCCACTGATTCGTGAGTTTGTCTCCATACCCGTACATGTACATTTGCTCGATAGAATTTGAGAAGAGACTCGTCCGACCAGGCAACATGTTTCCAGTCATCAACAGTCCAATGTCGGTGTTGACGGGCCCAGGCGAGGCGTAAAGCCTTGTGCCGCCAGTCATCAACAGTACACGAGTGGACCTTCGGTTCCGTAAGCCCATATCGATGATTTTACGTTGAATGGTTCGCACGCTGACACTTGTTGATGGCCCAGCATTGAAATCTGCAGCAGTTTGCGGAAGGGTTGCTCTTCTCCCACGGTGAACGATCATCTTCCGTCGTCGTTGGTCCCGTTCTTGCAGAATCTTTTTCCGGCCGCAGCAATATCGGAGATATGACTTTTTACCGAATTCCTGATATTCACGGTACTTTCGTAAAATGGTCGTACGGGAAAACCCCCACTTCATCGCCACCTCGGATATGCTGTTTCCCATTGCTCGTGCGCCGACTCACTTAAATCTTGATAACCTACCACTGGAGCAGAATTAACCGATCTAACAACTGCCTCGAACACTTGTTGTCTTATATAGGCGTTGCCGACCGCAGCGCCATATTCTGGTTGTTTACATATCTCTGTATTTGGATAAGCATGCGTATACCAGTTTCTTTAGCGCTGCTGTGTATAATGAGGGAGGTTATTTCAGAGTCGAATTCCTGTCACTGAGAAGGACTTCGAGAAATGATAGGGGAGGGGGGGGGGGGCGCAAGACTTCGCTCTGATGGGAAAAAATGTTTCTGTCATTTTGCTCAGACGAGAGCGTTAAGATCGATGAGACATATGAGAGTCGGTCTACTTTGATAAGACAGAAGAGAAGACAGAGGGTATGGAAATCTCTTGCGCTTATCTGAACGTAAATAGGATAGCTATGGTTGTGATGGTGACATATGATCAGAAAAAGTCGAACATTACATATATAACGAACATAGGCTTTCAAAACAAGTTCCAGACGTAGCGAGCTTTCCTGAGAAAGGACTTGCCAGGGATAACATTGCTGTAATCAGTAATTTGAAGTGTAAGTGTTTATACAAGTGTCTGCTTAAGGTCAAGAGGGAAGAGCTTTTGTGTTGTGATTCTCCAATTTCTGCAGGCGTATTTAATGACGGAATAAATCTCGGGTGCACAGCCTGCTGTGAGTGGGCATGGGACACAATATTTCGGCAATCGACCTTGTTGCCATCACCAGGTGTGCTGATGTACTGCCAAGGGACGGCAGGCGTGAGGTATATATCCCCCTTCCCCTCCCTCGGGCGCTCCCATCGCCGTCCGCGCCGCCGGCGCTCTCGGCCGTCCGCGCCGGGGTTCGACGCCCGGCTTGTGGCCCCGCGTCTGGGTGTTCCCTCGTAGGTCTGCGCCCAGAGAGGTTTGCCAGCGGTGATTCGGAGGTTACTCCCCCTGCCCTCCAAGTCAGAACACTCTCGGATATTTATATCTTCTTCTTCATCCGGGTAATGGCTGGTTCCCAACCTGGATTAAGGGAAAGCCGCTGTCACAATTAAGGTTTTCTTACTCTGATCTCTGTAGCTTCTTTGATGATGCAGTCTCAATATTTCCAAGTCCGTGCTACGACCTTGGTCTTGTCATAATCCATGCCGTGAAGCTCTGACAGGCAATGCTCGGCGATTGCAGACTTATTAGGCTGTTGCAATCTCGTGTGCCGTTGGTGTTCACGGCATCGGTCTTCAATGGTGCAAATTGTGTGACCTATGTATTCCTTACCACATTGGCACGGTATTTTGTAAACCCCTGATTTACGTAACCCAAGGTCGTCCTTAACAAAGGTCGTCCTTAACACTGTCAAGAAGTGCTCTGATTTTAGTTGGAGGGCAGAAAATTATTTGCGTAAAATGCGTCCAACTTTTCCTGATAAGGCCCACATAATGGAATCAATGCCATGGACGTGTTTTCCTCATGTTCTTCATTAGTTTCCACAGGTTGTGTTCCGAGTGTCAGATGTAGAGCATCCCGGATTTGCCTTTCCTTATAACCGTTCCTTAGAAACACGAACTTCAGATGGGCCACTTCTTGTTGGAGACTGTCCTCGTCAGAGTTGAAAACAACACAGCTGAATAGAAGCTGGAAACAATGTTCGTTGGTACGTTAGGAATGAGGAGCTTACGCCCGTGCAGTCATTACAGTCTCATAATCCTTTCTGAACAGATACCACTGCCTAGTGAAACTACTCAAGACACTGCGGTGGAATATGCGTGGGAATGAATTATCTCGTGACCTTATCTAAAATACCACTGTCTAGCGGAACTATCCAAGACCTTGCGGAGGAGTTCGCATGGATATGGAATCAGCCCTACACAAACGCTGTAGTAATGTAAAATGTCGTGGATTCCGATGTGCTAGTCATCTTACTACAATGACAATAAAACCGGCATAAATTTGTCTCCAGATTGCGCGTCTGCCATTGAGAGGCGCAGTCTTTAGCCTGTATGGATACGGTCAGTATAATGTGCACAGCTAACTTGGCAATGAAGAGAGAAAAAGATAGAAATTGAGAGAGAGAGAGAGAGAGAGAGAATTTGGCGCTGTCGTACTCTGAATGTAGTAGAGCTCTGCCAGACATAATTAGCCACATTGCAGATAGACCGCAACAAGTTGCTCCTAACGAACAAAATCGATAGATGCAAAGGTAATTGCTGAAAGGTGGAGGTACTGAACGTAAATATGAAGAAAATATTACGCATACACATGAAAAAAAATCCACTGCTATAAAAACTATACTGTTGATGACAAATTTCTGGAAACAGTATCTACCGTAAAATATGTATGAGTAACTATCAAGAGCAACTTCAAGTGTAATGAAAACGTAAGAGGAGCTGTAACAACAGCAGAGGCCAGACCGAGATTCATAGGAATAATCTTACGGAAATGTATTTCATCCACTAAAGAAGTTGGTTACAAAGCGCTTGTTCGACACATTCTTGTTCATCAATATGGGATCCTTATCAGCTGTCTGATAGAAGAGATGGAGAAGATCCAACGAAGAGAGGCGCCTTTCGTCACGGGATCGATTAGTCGGTGCGAGAACGTTACATGTATGATTAACAAATCCTAGTGGCAGACGCTACAAGAGAGGCATTGTGCATCACAGAGAGGTTTACTATTTCGATAGAGCACTTTTAGGGAAGACTCGGACGGCATATTACTTTCTCCACTGCCACCTTGCAAAATTAGAGCTAATACAGAGGCTTACCTGCATTAATTCGCGAGTGGAATAGGGAAGGGGGAATCAGTTAATGTTGCCAGAAATACCCTCCACCAGACAACGTCAGGTAGCTTGCGGAGTATTGCTGCAGGTGTATACTGCAGTAATGCGAAGATTTGTGGTTATTAATCTGGACTGCTTGAGTTGATAGCTGCGGAAAGCAGAATTAATGTCGCATGTGTATTGCCGACGTTGAAGGATCTATCCCGAGGAGACCATCTTATCGCTCGAAAATGTCGTAAAACTGAGAAACGAATAATGACGTCCTGTCTGGCAAATACCTTGACTTGTTTAATGTGTATGTAGAAAATAAAGGACAGCACGATATTGCTTCTCTGCGGCGGTAACTAGCACTCAGCTATAATTCACATCTGCCGCGCCAGTAACTAGACCACCTACGTAAAATCGTAAATAACAAGTAATTTATTGAACTAACTTGAAGAGCAAACACAGTGTACTTAAAAGCCCGCAGACGATGCTCGTTGTAACAGAGAACTTGAACGATTGTAGTGGTAGACTACAAACTAACAAACTAATTCAAACAACAAGTCCGTACCCTAGTCAATAAAACAAGTAGAGTGCTTCATGTGAAAAGAGGTGTTGCAGCCCGTGAAGGACGGAGGTCGATGTGGAATGCAATTCGACGTATCAGGTATTGTGCTTGGGGTCTCTCTTTTCGAGTTACTAACTGACGCTGTGTAAATTTTAACGTGGGACGCGTCATTTCACAAAACAGTGACTTACTTCTCCAGCGAAAAGCACTGTACGGAATATTTTCTTTCGGAAACTAGGCAGGTAACTAAAGTGTGCCTAAATTCATTGAGGTCGCTACGACTAGTCATAAACGCGTCGTGTATCAACGGCTTTTAGAGAATCATTTGAGTAAATAAATTTGTCACAAGAAGTTCTATGAGGTGTTTAGACAGCATCCAAATAAAATTATTGATGACTAATATCACTTTCGATTTGCTTTAACCTCATCACATTTGCTTTGTAACTGTGTACTGCGGCATTGTGTATCAAACAGAAGCATCGTTTGGGACAAACACTACAGTATAATGCGTCAATAGAGACGTGCCATAAAGCTTAAAGCACCATATCAATTATTTTTTCTGTTGGCGATGGTCAACGATGAATTTATCCTTGCGTTCTTCTTTCCACATACACAACCTTAGGTAATAAATTAGTCTTGCGCTTCCTTCGATATTTCTTAGAACAGTAAAATTTTCTCTGTCTTGTCTTGCTCGATTATGGTACACACTATACTGTTTTGATGGGCCGCTTGGAGAATAAGTGAGGATGGAAACGAATTAGCCATTAAGACGCAGATGAGGAGACCATCTCTCAGTACTGATGAGTTTCTGGAACTTTATAACCCTTATATCCTCTGGTTATTACCCAGTTGTAGGAAAAACCTCGTGAATCTCATTCTCCTCCATTGCTTGTATAAACTATGTCTTGCTTTTGTTTCTGTCTTTGATGAGAAGACGAGTAAACACGCCTGGCTAATGAACTGAATCCAGTTTCCATGTTATGTTGTTTCCTTTTGTACTCAAACAGAATAAAGTTAATTATCTGTATAAGAATTACAAACATACGACAAGTTGTAAAGGAGTTGCAACCACTAAGTTAATTAGTGATTGCTATCTACTTTACAACTAATCTTTTCATACAGTCATGGCAACTTCAACATTTTATAGAGGATAGCATTGTAAGTCAAGCAGACTGAAAAATTTCACTTCATGGAGGTAGGACAATTAACGCACCAGTAGACACGAATCGAAGTATTTGATTCTGAGGGGAATTGTCGCAGTTTTTCTCGGGCGTCTCCCCCCCTCCCCATCTCCCAACCCCAAACATTAGGGCCTTCACCTCCACGTTTATCAGGCCACAGATGCTGGAATGTTTAATAATAAAACAATGAAATATATAAAGTATTGTAATATAACAATATTATTTTATTTACATCATTGGTTAGTAGAGCAAAGGGCGCTTTGGCACCTATTCGTCACTGAAACTGGCTGCATTTTTAGTATAGCTATCGTGCACCATGTAATCGACCTACCATCACGGCAACGTATATTTCGATTTCGTCCTAAAAAAAGTTAAAAACGCAGTTGGGTATAAAATTACTTGCTAGTTTCGATTTCCACGGACATCAGTACGATTATTTGAGGGCGTGCTGAAAAGTAATGTCTCCGAACTTATTGAGTGAAAACTCTTAAAGCTTCTTAAATAAAACGCGTCATTAAAATTCTACGTTTTTGTTCTTCATATCTGCATATTTTCAGCCCTATACCGCTGGAGCTCTCGGAATTACAAGTCTAAAATGGCGCTGTGTAACTCTGTCGCCGCGTGAGAAACGGCGTCCTGCAATCGAATCTCAAATCCAAAGAGCTCGTCCACACATGGAGCATCCCCTCCTTCAGGATGACCATACCTCCCCACGAACGAGCGACGCGACATCAGCAACAACCCAACACCTTAGGTTCACTGTCATCTGTCATTCTCCAGGCAGTCCCTACTTGGCCCCCTCCGATATTCATCTGTTTCCAAAAGTTAAATAACTCCTTCTACGACTACACTTTGATAGCGATGAAACCGTGCGGTTGTGGCTCCGTCGATAATGTCAAACATTCTGCTGTGAAGGAATCAACAACCAGGTCTCTCGTTGGGAGAAATGCGTCCGTTGCCAGGGTGACAGTGTTGAAAAATAAATATGAAGACATGAAGAACAAAGATGTAGAATGTTGACAAAGTTCGTTTTATTTTTAAAAAACTCTTAAGAGTTTTCAGACAAAAAAAGGAGCCATTGCTTTTTAGCACGCCGTGGTACATCTATATCATTACCTTGGCCCGATATATGGCTGTGACCTACGACAATAAATATGAATGCAGAAGTGTTTCTGGTTTTCAGGAGGAGTCTAGAGCAGAAGTAACCCAAGGAGACCAGCCGTGACATTTCGGTGACATCACTCAGCATTTGCGTTTGGTCATGGAGGATATTAATTGAGAGGGCACACGACCATTACAGACGCACAGATGTCAACAGGCAGTGAGTCATGAGCCTTTTAGACACACCGGCTCAAGGGCCCGGGGTCAATTCGGCTATGTCTGTCCGGTCCCCAGTGAATAACCGTTTCCAGGAAGCGTCTGATGCCAAAGTATCGTAGACACGCTTCTCCGTCAGACCTCTTTTATGACAGCTATCTGTTGAAAGCTATCGTCTTTCATTGCCTTGCACTTCTTCCTTAACGTACTGGTAGCTTCATCCATTTCTGACGTAGAGCACAAATTTTATTATAGTTGTCATGGTATCCTCACAAAGATTTTAAATTTTTTTAATAGAATGATAGTTGGTTTCATTTTCATACGTTTCGCGTGGAACTGAAAAGTCTGATTGTTAAGTCCAAGATTTTCAGAGTTATTCTGTACAGGAAGTTCATTGCAGAAATTTAGTGTTGCACAGTAGCGAATTTACTTCACATATTCTGTGCTTTTTATTTTTAGTCTCCTTTTTTTATTTTCAATTTTTTGGCAGTTTTTATGAATTATTTAATAACTCGCTCCTTGTTCGAGGAACTTATGCTCACACCATCGCGTAGGACCTGCTGATTTTTAAAAAAAAGTTTAGTATAGACAATATATGTCTAGGGTGCAGCTGAAGGTGTTGAAAATGAAATGGAATTCTTATGTCATGTGTTTACGCTTTTTGGGATGGTAGCTACAAAAAATGGTTCAATTGGCTCTGAGCACTATGGGACTTAACATCTGAGGTCACCAGCCCCTAGAACTTAGAACTACGTAAACCTAACTAACCTAAGGACATCATACACATCCACGCCCGAGGCAGGATTAGAACCTGCGATCGTAGCAGCAGCGCGATTCCGGACTGAAGCGCCTAGAACTGCTTGGCCACACCGATCGGCGATGGTTGCTACAGCTAGTCTCATCTGCGTGCGGTAATCATCTGTACTGGCCTAACAGAACTACAATGTTTTCACCGCTTCCGAAGACTAACTTGTTTATGATACTTCGCCATTTCGTTTTGGCTCATTTAGTCGATTCATCAGAAATCTGGAGGTGTACTGGGACTGCACGTATGTACGTAAAAAAATACGTCACTTCAGATTTTTGTTTGAAAAAGAAAAGAGTATTGGTTGCAAAATAATAATTAATTAATAACGCTTTTCACGGCTTGGTGGCATCATCAGATTATGTTGTATTCCCATCCGCAGCTCGTGGTCGTGCGGTAGCGTTCTAGCTTCCCGCGCCCGGGTTCGATTCCCGGCGGGGTCAGGGATTTTCTCTGCCTCGTGATGACTGGGTGTTGGCTGATGTCCTTAGGTTAGTTAGGTTTAAGTAGTTCTAAGTTCTAGCGGACTGATGACCATAGTTGTTAAGTCCCATAGTGCTCAGAGCCAACATGTTGTATTCTACAAATAAGCATTCGTCCAATATACGCGCAAGGTATGGTGTGGACCTGAAACTCACCAGCTGCTGTGAAACACTACTGAACAAGTGCTCATAGCTCTTAAAGTATAAATTTTAGAACCTATTTTTATTAGGCAATTTATATATATATAACCACCTCGCAGAATATGGGAAGCAAAGGGCCCGCAGGAGAAGAGAGTTGTTTCACAGTACTGAAGATGAATAAGAGGCAATGATTACTGGAATTTTTTTTACTTCGAATGATCTTTCCTGTCATATTCCTGAATATTGACGATTCCTCTTGGGACACTATACTAGTAAATGTCACGTTATTCCTGTAAATTACGGGCAGGTGGTTTGTGGGCACAGAGTTAGTAGCCAATAACGTCCCAAATGTTTGCCATCGGGTTCATATCAAGTGTGAGTTTGCGGACCAAGACATCTATGCTCATGCTCCCCATCCACTGTAGCAAGATTCTGGTGCCCCGCGGCATTTGCCGAGCGGTCTTAGGCGCTGCTGTCATGGACTGTGCGGCTGGTCCTGGCGGAGGTTCGAGTCTTCCCTCGGGCATGGGTGTGTGTGTTTGTCCTTAGGATAATTTAGGTTAAGTAGAGTGTAAGCTTAGGGACTAATGACCTCAGCAGTTAAGTCCCATAAGATTTCACACACATTTGATTTGAACAAGAACCTGGTCTTGTGACAAAGTTATCCTGCTGGAAGATGCCATCGACGTCTACAGCGAAGCCCCACGCTCAATATTGTGCGCCGAACAGTGTGCTCCGAAACACTTGGCCTGCACTGTACCTCTGTCGTCATATCCACCACAGACCGCAAGATATCCTGCTTTACGGAACGGGCAAACCTCACACGATGTTCTGTGATGAGGCGCGGACACCCAACATCTTTGTTACCTAGTCGTGGTTTCATCGTCTGTCAACCACTTTTCAGTCATACTCATCACAGTGGCATGCGAACAGCTGACCAGCTTCGCCGTTCTCGACATGCTCGTTCCCTTAGAACCGTGTGGTCATAATCTGCCTGTCCCAAAGTCATTGGATATATGATGAGTCCCCCCTTCGAATCTGCTCCCTATATATAAACGGGAGAGTCCAGTTAATATGACTACCGCCTATGTTCGACGTCAGCTTCCATTAACCACACACAGACTGTAGGTGACAACACCAGCAGTGAAGGGTATATAAAGCGCGTCGGGGGAACGCAGAAAACAGTGCAGTCGCTGTCGTAATGCGGATTCGGAGCGATCTGTCTGACGTCCAAAGTGTCATGAGCATTGGCTTCTAGGCCAAGTGTCGAAGTACTTCCAAAACGGAGAAGTTGGCATGCCGCCGTGGTTAAAGTACACTGTGCTTAGCAAATTGGAGCTTTTCGAAACTAGCCTACAGGCTAGTGTGGTACACCACGGGCCATAGAGGACAGGGGTGAATGATGGCTGTGGAGGTGTGTACGGGAAAATAGACATGCAAGTGTTGAGCAAGTGGCCGCTCATATGACGTACGGGGCTACACAACAGTGTCTTCTCAGCGACCGTTCAGCAAACATTGCTGCGTATCGGCTTCCACAGCAAGTGCCTGGTTCATGCACTGTTGTTTATCGACGACGAAGGTTGGAATTTGCACACCAAATCCTCCACTGGGTCCCCACTGAGTGGCGAGAGGTGGCCTCTTTCAATGGGTCACATTTTATGATCCAATGGACAGGTGGCAGTTAGTTTGTACGGTGTGAAATGTCTGAAAGCAAACACTGTTCAACAATTGTCACAGCGTAAAGATATCGGGAATCTTTTCATGGCATTTCCTGTGTGATATCACAATCCTGGAAGGCACAATCGATCAACACAAGTATGCTTGTATGTTTGTGGACCGTGTCCACCCCGTTACAAATGGCTCTAAGCACTATGGGACTTAACATCTGAGGCCATCAGCCCCTAGAACTTAGAACTACTTAAACCTAACTAACCTAAGGACATCACACACGAACCTGCGACCATAGCAGCAGCGCGGTTCCGGACTAGAGCGCCTAGAACCTCTCGGCCACAGCGGCCTGCTACCCCCTTATACGCAGTTTGCTTTTCTTCCGCACGATGGCATCTACCAGCAGCACAATGCGACGTGTCACGCAGCTGGCAGTGTACGTACGCGTTTCAAGAGCAGCAGGGTGAGTTTACCGTCCTCCCTTAACCACCAGACTACCAGGATCAAAACCTAACCTAGAATCTGGGGAACCACCTCCATTGGGACGTTCACTTCCTGGATACTCAACCGAGAAACCCGCCGCCGCTTGCCACAACACTGGACTCTGCATGGCCGATCCGCGCTGCAAAAAGTGGTTATTCAGGCTTTTCACAGGTGCTCACATTAATGCGATTGGACAGCGTACGTTCCTTACCAAATCAAATGACTGCAACGTCAGAAGGCGGCATTCACTCTCTCGTTTGGCAGTGCTCATAATGTTTTAGCTTATCGTACACTACTGGCCATTAAAATTGCTCCACCAAGAAGAAATGCAGATGAGAAACGGGTATTAATTTGACCTATCTTTTATACTAGAAGTGACATGTGATTACATTTTCACGCAATTTGGGTGCATAGATCCTGAGAAATCAGTACCCAGAACAACCACCTCTGACCGTAATAACGGCCTTGATATGCCTGGACATTGAGTCAAACAGAGCTTGGATGGCGTGTACAGGTACAGCTGTCCATGTAGCTTCAACACGATACCACAGTTCATCAAGAGTAGTGACTAGCGTATTGTTACGAGCCAGTTGCTATGCCACCATTGACCAGACGTTTTCAATTGGTGAGAGATCTCGAGAATGTGCTGCCCAAGGCAGTAGTCGAACATTTTCTGTATCCAGAAAGGCCCGTGCAAGACCAACAACATGTGGTCGTCCATTATCCTTCTGAAATGTAGGTTTTTGCAGGGATCGAATGAAGGGTAGAGCCACGGATCGTAGCACATCTGAAATGTAACGTCCACTGTTCAAAGTGCCGTAAATGCGAACAAGAGGTGACCGAGACGTGTAACCAATGGCACCCCATACAATCACGCCGGGTGATACGCCAGTATGGCGATGGCGAATACACGCTTCCAATGTGTGTTCACCGCGATGTCGCCAAACACGGATGCGACCATTATGATGCTGTAAACAGAACTTGTATTCATCCGAAAAAATGACGTTTTGCCATTCGTGCGCCCACTTTCGTCGTTGAGTACACCATCGCAGGTGCTCCTGTCTGTGATGCAGCGTCAAGGGTAACCGCAGTCATGGTCTCCGAGCTGATAGTCCATGCTGCTGCAAACGTCGTCGAACTGTTCGTGCAGATGGTTGGTGTCTTGCAAACGTCCTCATCTCTTGACTCAGGGATCGAGGCGTGGCTGCACGATCAGTTACAGCCATGCAGATAAGATGCTTCTCGTTTCGACTGCTAGTGGGATCCAGCACGGCGTTCCGTATTACCCTCCTAAACCCACCGATTTCATATTCTGCTAACAGTCATTGGATCTCGACCAACGCGAGCAGCAATTTCGCGATACGATAAACCGCAATCACAATAGGCTACAATCCGACCTTTATCAAAGTCGGAAAGGTGATGGTAAGCATTTCTCCTCCTTACACGGGGCATGACAACAACGTTTCACCAGGCAACGCCGGTCAAGTGCTGTTTGTGTACGAGCAATCGGTCGGGATCTTTCCTCATGTCAGCACGTTGTAGGTGTCGCCACCGACGCCATCCTTGTGTGAATGCTCTGAAAAGCTAATGACTTGCATATCACAGCATCTTCTTCCTGTCGGTTAAATTTCGCGTCTGTAGCACGTCATCTTTGTGGTGTAACAATTTTAATGTCGAGTAGTGTAGCTGTCGTATATAAACTCCTCAGTAGAGTAGTATGGCCTTTACTGTCAGCGACCGGTTGCTCCAGTGCCATCCTCGCGGGCCTGGCAGCCGCAGAGCTGAGGCTTCAGCGAACAGCGGCCGCCCCTGGCGTCGGGCCGTCTCCGGCCGCAAATAGACGAGCGACGGAGAAAGCGACGAGCAGGTGCCCTTGGCGCCGTTCCATTAGGAACTAGCGCTAGTGCGCCAAGGGCTTTCCACTCGGCCCTTACGTAATGCCCGGCAGCGTGGCCCAGCTGGTCGGTCGCACTACGCAGGCGCACTCCCGTGCCAGTGCATTAACTCATATGTCAGGCCACCCTTAAACGTGTTCTCGCGCTGTTGCTTCATCTAGACTGACAGCGCTCTCATAGCTATAGAAGGGGGGGTCTTGCAACACCGGCGCGTTCCTATAACTATCCTCTACTGGCATCAGAAAGCCGAGCGAGACATACACTCTAGAGTTGGGCCATTCACTGTGCCTCTTCTGAACACTCTCTGTGCTCTATAGCATCGGCTACAGAGCAAGGAACTGCATTTCAAATGGCTCTGTGCACTATGGGACTTACATCTACATCTACAGCATTACTCTCAAATTCACATTTAAGTGCTTGGCAGAGCGTTCATCGAACCATAATCATACTATCTCTCTACCATTCCACTCCGGAACAGCGCGCGGGAAAAACGAACACCTAAACCTTTCTGTTCGAGCTCTGATTTCTCTTGTTTTATTTTGATGACCATTCCTACCTATGTAGGTTGGGCTCAACAAAATATTTTCGCATTCGGAAGAGAAAGTTGGTGACTAAAATTTCGTAGATCGATCTCGCCGCGACGAAAAACGTCTTTGCTTTAATGACTACCATCCCAACTCGCGTATCATATCTGCCACACTCTCTCCCCTATTACGTGATAATACAAAACGAGCTGCCTTTTTTGCACCCTCTCGATGTCCTCCGTCAATCCCACCTTGTAAGGATCCCACACCGCGCAGTAATCTTCTAACAGAGGACGAACGAGTGTAGTGTAAGCTGTCTCTTTAGTGGACTTGTTGCATTTTCTAAGTGTCCTGCCAATGAACGCAACCTTTAGCTCGCCTTCCCCACAATATTATCTATGTGGTCTTTCCAACTGAAGTTTTTCGTGATTTTAACACCCAGGTACTTAGTTGAATTGACAGCCTTGAGAATTGTACTATTTATCGAGTAATCGAATTCCAACTGATTTCTTTTGGAACTCATGTGGGTAACCTCACACTTTTCGTTATTTAGCGTCAACTGCCACCTGCCACACCATACAGCAATCTTTTCTAAAACGCTTTGCAAGTGATACTGGTCTTCGGATGACCTTACTAGACGGTAAATTACAGCATCATCTGCGAACAACCTAAGAGAACTGCTCAGATTGTCACCCAGGTCATTTATATAGATCGGGAACAGCAGAGGTCCCAGGACGCTTCCCTGGGGAACACCTGATATCACTTCAGCTTTACTCAATGATTTGCCTTCTATTACTACGAACATCTGAGGTCATCAGTCCCGTAGAACTTAGAACTACTTTAACCTAAGTAACCTAAGGACATCACACACATTCACGCCCGAGGCAGGATTCGAACATGCGACAGTAGCGGTCGCGTGGTTCCAGAGTGAAGCGCCTAGAACCGCTTGGCCATAGCGGCCGGCAGACAAGAAGGGATTTGATGAGAAAGTTCTGGGAAAAGATGAGGAAAATGCGACCCATGAAGGGTCAACCGGTGGTACCACAGAAGCCTTAACACACGAGAAGAAAAAGAAGAAAAATGACGAGAGGCCAAGGCACAAGTGACTAATAAGAGTGGAAGAAAGCATTCGGAAGAGAGGAGAAGACTGTGGCAGAGTAGCGACGGAGATCTCTGGGAACTGTACAAGATGATGAGGAGCTGCTGTTCAAGTGTGCTGCAGTGACCATTCCTTGTGCACTTTCCTCCATTCGGCGACATCCTTCTCTTTCACAGTAAGCAGACAAGAGTACAAGTTTCAGGAGAACACGTCTCACTGGTTGTCACTGGCCACAGGCGTCGCCGTAGAAACCGAACTCCCATCCGCGGCGGGCTTTCCACGGGTTTCCGGTGTTTATCGCGGCCCACATTCCGCACAGATAAGGCGCCGGTTTCGCTGCACTGTCACCGCGCTCCACTCTCGCGTCCAGGGAAGCCACTGACTTGGTGTAAGCGTCACCACACGGGAATATTCTCTACACGGCTCACTCAGTCTCCAATATAGTATGTCTTTTTTTCCTCTCATCTACCGTTTCATATAATTTTACTCCCTAGGTAGGTAAAGGATTCGACAGTCTCACCTGATCATTATTAAATGACACTGGGCAGCCGTGCTTTTTGTTTTGCCTTTATTAATTTTCGTAGTATAGAAAGAGCTGAATGTGGTTTCCATTTGAGGTAGCATCGCTTGTAATTTAACTGCTTCTTCAATAACACGGTAATATCGTCAGCAAATCTCAGCACGTCATTTTCTTACAATGAACTTTAATTCCTGCTAGAGCTGCTACTCCCCCTAGGTTTCATCTATTGCTTTGTGAACAAAACAGTGGAGAGTTAACAACCCTGTCGTACACCCTGCTTAATAGTGGCCTCTTCCTTATGTTCTTCACACCTTATCTTCTCTCCGATACTGTATTTCATTCCAGTCTCCCTCAGAACCTTAAGAAGGTACATGAGAAATTATATTCTTTATATATACTAATATAGCATCTTAGTATATACGTATATAGTTAAGGCTCACCGGCCACTTTGGCCATCTTCTTCTGTGCGAATGCACAAACAGTGCCCGAACTCTTACTGGAATCGGCAACGCGCAGCGAGTAATGAGTTTAATGGGCGGGGGCACTACGAATGTAGTGCGGGACAATACGTTGAGAATGTGGGTTTCGCGGGAGGCGTGCCAGAGATAAATCTCTGCAGTTGCGCTATTCTCTGTGTCCTCGGTGGACCAGATGGATATAAAAAAAAAAAAAAACCTGCGTTAATTCATCAACAACGAACTGAAACGGGTGTCTTTCGACGTCCGCCCCGAGCAGATACAACGAACGAAAACGAACAAAATTAGATTGCAAAAAAAAAGATGGATAGAGCGTCTGCCATGTAAGCAGGAGATCCCGGGTTCGAGTACCGGTCGGGGCACACATTTCCATCTGTCCCCGTTCACGTATGTCAACGCCTGTAATCAGCTAATGGTGTTCATTTCATTGTAATTATATTCTTGTCATAATTTTGAGTATTGTAACCATCACAGTAATCAATAACGTGTCAGTATTATCATCGTCAATGTCACCGTCATTTCCTTCCCTGTCTTCGTCGACGTATCTTCCTGCCATATCACCGTCGGTTCTGTCGTCGTCACCTTTGCGATCATATCATAAGCACTATGACGTCATCATGTTCATCTTCTTAAATTTATCACCATCATCTCGTGTCTTTGTTGTCACTGTCATTGCCACATCGTCGTCGTCGTGATTGACCTTTTGCATGCACACCATAGTTACATGAATACAGTGATGGTTTTTCCTCCTGTAGTAGGCTGCTTGATAAGTAATAAAGGCAGCTACTGAAAGACATCTTCATGCTATGAAGAGGCCAATGCTGCGTTCAATGATGTAGATTTTCCAATCTCACCCCATCTTCAACGAAACTATCTGCCAGAGACGTCGCTCCCGTCTCATCCGTGAAAAAAGTACGGGAAGGCCGACACCGCTACTACATTAGCCCGAAATCCTTATATTTCAAGTGACGTAAATCCAAGAGCTGCAACAAAATGATTTATTAATCACGATTAGTTTCGTGACATTATAGTCATATCTCCAGGCAACAAACTGTTGGCCTTGCAATACACTGTGTCCTTAAAACTCCGAAGGATAAATAATGGAGTCCGCCACTTATGTCCCGGTTACATGTTCTTCTATTTCTACTGGTTACTTTATTCATGACGGTTCCATACTTTGTGAGGCCCGTTTTATACTGAAAGGTCAAGAGTTTGTTACCTGAAGATGTGACAGTAATGTGATGAAACTAGTCGTGATTTATAAATCATTTTGATTCGGCTCTTACGGTCTGTATCGTTTGAAATGTATCATCAAGTATGTGGATATCTTCATACCAAACGTTTTCCAAAATCCTTACATTTGAATACCGGTAGCTGAGAACTAAGTGGGCATCCTAAGCAGCGATGACAATATTAACAAAGGTATGCAGATCGTTGAAATGGATTTATGCACACATTCACCTTAAGTCACTAAATAACTTTATTTAAATTTTGCACAGTGTCATTTTCAATCTTTAAGTGCTTTCTTTCTTGCACTGTCAACAGGTGTCTCCGTAAAGGGTCTCTAGAGAATAGTGTTAGTAAATACGATGATATACACAAATACGATGTTATATAAAAAAGCATTACGACAAAAATTGGTTAAGTCTTAACCACAAAAGCATTTCTTAGGGTACCAGGATAAACTAGCTCCAGCAAGACAGAAAGTGATACAATATAGCACTATAACAAGATATCAAGTTAAACGCTACACAATATAAACACTGCAAGTCAATAAACCAGCGAACAGTTTGCGTACAAAGGTGGTTTGATACAAATGTTTCATGTATTTAAAGATAAAATGGTGCCGTGTAGCTACCATCGCCGGCCGCTGTGGCACTTCAGTCCGGAACAGCGTGACTGCTACGGTCGCAGCTTCGAATCCTGCCTCGGGCATGGATGTGTGTGATGTCCTTAGGTTAGTTAGGTTTGAGTAGTTCTAAGTTCTAGGGGACTGATGACCTCGGATGTTGACTCCCATAGTGCTCAGAACCAGCCATATAAAATGGTATTCATGCAAAATGGTTAAGTATATTGCAGGACTAAGTAAAATCGTAGTTGTAGAGCTAATCATTCAGTCAATATTCTGTTTAAATTTATGAAAATAAATTTCCTCCAGCTCTTCTAGTAAGTGGGACGGCTTGGATGAAGAAGAATGGGAATTTGCTTTTCCAGCAATATTTCTGTGTATTACTCCTCTCCTACTCAATGTCTCACTGTTTCTGTCATTCAATAAAACGCACTTTTTACGAAAGATAATTTTTTCTCAAGTAACAAAACACCAAACATGTGACAGTGAAATAAAAGTAATGGTACTCCCAGCTATCCAAGGAGTCGATAAGGACGAGCGAAGTGAAATTTCTTCATCGTAGCTGCTTACAACCCTCGTTCTGCGCGATCCCCCTTCATTAAAGAAGGATAAAAGGACCTGCCAAGTACTTGAGCTCCATCTTAATTGGCTTGTTTTCCTACGTCATGCCGGAACAAGCGGAAGCTGCAATAAAGCGCTAATTTTTTCGCTGGCTACAAAAAAAGCTTGTTTTGCGCGGATGAGATAGCCGTCGAATTGAGCAAACAGCCGGAGGGGAGAAAGGGGTTTGGGAGGGGGGGGAGGGGGGCAGTGTTTGTAGAATCGATGCTAAGCACTTTAGTGGCGGGCGCCTTTTCTTTAAGGGGGCGTCGCTGTCTGGCCGTTCTGAAAGGCGGGACTCCGGCTTGTCTGGGGGCGTCCTCTTCAAACGCCGCCTCGTAACCAGGTCTCTTGTCGCCAGAGATTGAATTTCTTCCTCGTCCGCCGTGCCAACTCTCCAGACAAGCTGACGTAATGTAAAATCTGCCGCCCGTCCTCGAAACCTCGACCAAGTTACATGTTAGAAATGTCACTGCAAAATTACTATAGTAACCGTCTGGAGCTACCTCTATAAAACTAGCTGTAGAAGAATAGATGCTATTCTGCGATTCTGTTGTTGATAATTCTTCCGGGTTGTATGGCCATGGTCCATGGAATTTTTCTATTCCTAACGTTTCGTCCAATACTACGTTGTACATCTTCAGAGATATGGCTGGTCCTGCTGAGTTCTGTCCGCAGGACTCAGCAGGACCAGCCATACCTCTGAAGATGTCCAACGTAGTATTGGACGAAACGTTAGGAATAGAAAAATTCCATGGACCACAGCCATACAACCCGGAAGAATTATCAACAACAGTACCATCCGGTCGTTAAAGCCTTCATTGTATAGTCTGCGAATCGTTGGATGAATTGTAAGCAAATTTAATTCACCCACGAAAGAAATGTTTTACGAAACATTTGTTCGCCAGATTGTAGAGTAGTGCTCATCAGCCTGCGACCATTGCTAGGTTGGATTAATGTCAGAGATCGATACGATAGAAAGAAGAACAGTACACCTCGTCACAAACATCTTCAGTAAGCACGAAAGCTTCACAGACATCCTCTGCAAACATAAGAAGCAGACCCCCAAGAGATGTGCATCAGCCGGCCGGTGTGGCCGTGCGGTTCTAGGCGCTTCAGTCTGGAACCGCGTGACCGCTACGGTCGCAGGTTCGAATCCTGCCTCGGGCATCGATGTGTGTGATGTCCTTAGGTTAGTTAGGTTTAAGTAGTTATATGTCTAGGGGACTGATGTTAAGTCCCATAGGGCTCAGAGCCATTTGAACCATTTTGAATGGAATGAAGTCTAATTATATAGAATATGGATTGAGAGTAAACAGAAGAAATACGAATGTGATGAGGGGTAATAGAGTTGAGATTAGCGATACGCTCAATAACAAAACCGAGGACAACGAAATAGACGAAGTGAGGGAATTCTAATACCTTGGAAATAGCACACGACAGGCAGAGCAAGGAAAGCAAAAAAGCAGATTATCACAGGCAAAGAGGGCACTCACGGGGAAGAAGCCTCAGTCTGAGGAAGAAATTTCTGATTACATTTGGAGCGCAACATTGTTTAGTATTGAATCACGGACTGTGCGAAAGCCGTGTGTCATGCCTGGATAGCTGAATCGGCAAGCATATCGCCCGTGAAATTGCAAGGTTCCGACCTGAAGGCCGGGTCCGGTACACAGTCTGAATCCTTCAGTAAGTTTCCAGATGACGCACAATCCACTGAGGAGTGAGAGATACACTCTAAAAACGGAATGTTCGTTACTAATCGCTGAAAGTCTCTGTTCATCATCGTCCGCTGTCGCCTTGTTTGTAAAACCACTAAGTTAGTGGAGTCGGTCAGCCAGTAATGTAAACGCTTGTAGTACAACTTCACTGCGTTGTTTCGATTGTATCGTGGGAAGGTGACACGCACGCACGCACGCACGCACGTTATAGCGGGGAGAACCTCGCGTGTAGCTGCAGCGCCGAGACGACGCCAACGCATCCCAAGTCGCGATCAGTCATAAGCGCGCGCGCGCGAGGGCGAGCGCGAAAGTGACCTCCAGCGAGGCTCCGCGCTTCCGGCAGATCCCAATTAGCATACAGATGAAAGTTCTCGCTTTATGACCGACCGCACTGTTTTATGGATAGCCGCTCACAAGGCCGTAACTTCGGCTGCTCCTCGCACTGTCGCCTCGCAAGTTTCGACTATTCTCTTCAGCGTTTAATAGTGACGAGACAAAGGAAGTGCGAAGCACCAGAAGTATTGTTCGCTGCTCAGTTCCATAACGAGTGGAAGTATCGTATTATTTACATTTTCGCCGATACTATTCAAAATTCAGCAAGTAGCGCATGGTACACGTACAAAAGTTCTTCTACTTCAGACAATGTTTGCATCTGTAGCCGAGGTCGCTTAAAGCACGCCGTGTGTGGCCGAGCTCGACTCGGCGGTAACCGGTTTCAGTGCAGCTGATGACAGAAATTTTCACATCCATTATTTGGCTGGCACAAGGAGGAGATGAGGTAGTATACCATTCCCCGATCACCAGACTTTGAGCCAGTGCTGCTGGTTATTATGTACAGTTTTCAGCAGATCCCATTTATTAATGATATGTTACTATGGTGTTGGTGGTCTGGCCATCAGATGGAGACGTTAAACTCGATTGGCTGTTTGGTGTCATTACAGAGGAGCAGTCCATCTGTTGCCGTCCACAACACGAGAAAAACAATAAACATTACTTTCAGTTGCGGTTGCTACCTCCACTGAACAGACAGACGTTTCACACACACACACACACACACACACACACACACACAAACGCGAGCTCGAAGGAAATTTTGGAAATTCCTATGGGACCAAACTGTTGAGCTCACCGGTCTCTAGGCTTACACATTAATTAATCTAACTTAAACTAACTTGCGCTAACGACATCACACACACTCATGCCCGAGGGAGGACTCGAACCTCTGACTGTGGGAGCCGCGCGAACCGTGGCAAGGCACCAAGACCGCACGGCTATCCCGCGCGGCACACAGCAAGGAAAGTTACCTATGACGTGCACGAGGAAGAGAATCCTTTCCAATTAGCTGGCTGAACAATCCCTATCAGTGCCATACAACTTCACTCTTACCTTTAGTATGGGTTGGGTAATATTAAACTGCTCTAGAAAATATTTCATGCGCCTTAAGATAGGCAATCCAGCTTACACTAACCACAACTGCGACTGATGGCTAAGTGAGTTTGCCTACCTTAAGGCGCATCGTTTACAGGCCGTTTTTATTTTGTCCACCCCATAGTAAAAATACTTTGTCACGCTGTCACATTGTGGAGTCCATTTGCTATTCAAACGTTACTCTATGTGGTAAACGCTTCTTTAAGGTGCTCGTTGCCGATACCATACTCCATTCTTCCGCAGCTAAATTAGTGGAGTAGCTCAAACGCCCTAGATTACGATGGTGGTTATTCATTTATTTATTGCCATTTATCTGTAAGCTTTCATCTGCTATTTTTTTTTAAATGTTGGTATTCTCACAGAACTAAATGGTACATGTACTCACACTTCAGATAAACACATTTTTTCTGTAACTGAACGTGTTCCAAGCTTCTGTCCCATGCTGTCGTTTCCCATGTGTTGATATTGGGAAATTCTGTTTATCTAACGCAGTAGACGCATATGCAACGTTTTTGCGGGGACTGTTACTCTTCTGCAGTGCGCCGAACGCGAACGACTGTCACGTATACTTGACCTTTACAATCTACGAATAGACTTCCTCACGTTTTCATGGTAGGCCCATATCTTGCTGCACTGCAGTTCAAAGTGACACAGATAGATGGTATTGTTTTTCAACACATTCGGTTCGATTCCCGGCTGGTTGTGAGATTTTCTCCGCTCAGGGACTGGGTGTTGTATTGTCCCAATCATCATCATTTCATCCCCATCGACGCGCAAGTCGCCGAAGTGGCGTCAAATCGAAAGACTTGCACCCGGCGTATGGTGTACCCGACGGGACGTTCAAAAATGGGTCCGATCACTATGGGACCTAACTTCTGAGGTCATCAGTCCCCTAGAACTTAGAACTACTTAAACCCAAGTAACCTAAGGACATCACACACATCCATGCCCGAGGCAGGAGTCGAACCTGCGACCGTAGCGGTCGCTCGGTTCCAGACTGTAGCGCCTAGAACCGCTCGGCCACTTCGGCCGGTCCGCCAGGAAGTCCTAGTCTCAAGACATTTACATTTTATCAAGTCTCTGCAGACAACGGTCGGAACGATCTACCAGTCGTTCAGTTCCTCGACAGTAGAAACCCGCCCTCGGTGAAGAGGCCGTTCGGAAACCACTGCGTGAACGTTCTCACAGTTGGAAATCTCTTAGCCCGCAGAAGAACATTCAGCATTACGGAAAGTTAGAAATCGCATGGTGTACATCCCGTTCAGTATCACCCATGTCTGTGTTGTCTCGGTAAAATTGTCGGGGTCATTTCGCTACGGCTCTACGCGAACTTCATAGCGTATCTCGTGCACTTTTGGACATTTTTCCCACAAGAACCGTACTGCCCTGCTTACAACTGTGGAGTACGTTTCGACGCCCCATACCGTTTCAATCGCACCGCAACAGAACTTCGGATACCGCAAACCTGGAACGGCCAGCCTTTGTGACCGGGCGATTCTAGGCGCTTCAGTCTGGAACCGCTACGGTCGCAGGTTCGAATCCTGCCTCGGGTATGGATGTGTGTGATATCCTTAGGTTAGTTAGGTTTAAGTAGTTCTAAGTTCTAGGGGACTGATGACCTCAGATATCAAGTCCCATAGTGCTCAGAGCCACTTAAACCAAACCCGGAACGTGTTCTCCCTTCTGACAGCGCTCCACTCTTCATGCGTAGTGCTCTTAGCGTGTGAGGGCAGATATCTCACTTTCTGCAGGCCCCATATTGGCACCCCCATTACGCGCCACGGGGGAGTTAGCTCCCAGTATTTTACGAGGACTGAAATGGTTCTGGCTCCTTAATGACTGCCGATAGTGTAGTCGCCTTGATGAAAATAGGTTGCGGTCATTCCGGAAATGGGGACGATTTCGTGCTGATAGTGACGTCACCTGAGTTCCCTATACCACAGAATAGACCGTTGCAAATTCGCGCCAGGTGTGACGGAAACCTGGTAACGTATGAAAGGGCAGGAAATGGGAAACGGCGTCGACCGCCTCCAGGGCGGCTATTAATGAGGAAAGAGCAGCTAATAGCCGCCCGCTGCCGATAGGCCTGGATGAACATCTTAACGACAGCGGCAGTCGCAGCGGCAGCCGCCCACGCGTCTTCCTGCCTCCAGCGAGCAGCGGTGGGCAGCTGGACGGCCGCCAGCGAGGGACGCACAGTGCCGCTCAAGAGGGCCCGCGGAGGACGGTGGACGCCAGCTGCCTTGCGGCTACGATGCTCAGGCGGCGTGCTTCCGTGCTGAAGTAATGTTGGGTTATGTGTGTGCCGGTGCGCACACACACACACACAAGGGGGGAACAACGAATTTGGTCTGAACAGTCGAACGTGATACTCACTAGCGACGGAAAGGTAACTTCCCTTGGGCGGGTCTGTATCTGTGGCATTCATTCTGTACAGGAAAAGAATCTTCTGACAAGTTGGAAAAAAAAGTACGGTCTCCACATCACAAACAAGAGAACCTTCTCTAAAACCTGCTCCGAACCTTCGCCGTGGTGCGCTATGAGCCCAACTAAGACCCAAAAGCCTTGCAGCACGATAGCGATACGAGGCACGTTCCAAGAGCTTCTAGCGATAGCTCTGGTACATGCAGTGTGGGGTCAAACTGGCGCATCATACAGCGCTGAGAATGGAAACAAACTTACCTAAACCGGTCTGTAAACAAGTTGGAGCAAATTTTTTGTTTCCCTTCGGTGGGCGTTTTGCCATTCGTGCACCCAGGTTCGTCGTTGAGTACACCGTCGCAGGCGCTCCTGTCTGTAATGCAGCGTCAAGGGTAACCGCAGCCAATCAATGCTGCTGCAAACGTCGCCGAACTGTTAGTGCAGATGGTTATTGTCTTGCAAACGTCCCCATCTGTTGACTCAGGGATCGAGACGTGGGTGCACGATCCGTTGCAGCCATGCGGAGAAGATGCCTGTCATCTCGACTGCTAGTGACACGAGGCCGTTGGGATCCAGCACGGCGTTTCATATTACCCTCCTGAACCCATCGATTCCATATTCATTGGACCTCGACCAACGCGAGCAGCAATGTCGCGATGCGGTAAACCGCAATCGCGATAGGCTACAATCCGACCTTTATCAAAGTTGGAAACGTGACGGTACGCATTTCTCCTCCTTACACACTTCACCAGGCAGCGCCGGTCAACTGCTGTTTGTATATGAGAAATCGGCTGGAAACTTTCCTCATGTCAGCACGTTGTAGGTGTCGCCAACCTTGTGTGAATGCTCTGAAAAGCTAATCATTTGAATATCACAGCATCTTCTTCCTGTCTGTCAAATTTCGCGTCTGCAGCACGTCATCTTCGTGGTGTAGCAATTTTAGTGGCCAGTAGTGTAAATTGTTTTTATCACATGCTTCTGGTGTTTTTGTACCTTCAGCCAATGATGAATTGAAGCCTGTGTATCAGAGAGAACGTGGCTGCTGACACGGGAGAGCAGGCGAACGCCGTGTACCTGGCACCTGCTCCGCCGCTGCTGCGATACGCGGCGCTCGCGACTGCGGACAGCGGCCGCCTATTACTCACCTGTCGGCAAAGCCGTGCCGGACACGCCAGGCCAGCACTCGCTCCCTCTGCCCGCGATGAGATCTGCCAGAGCCGTTAGCTTTTGCGGTACATTTATCAACCCGGCGAGCAGGCCCGCTGTGCGGTCGTGATCCGTGGAAAAAGTACTAATTACCGCGCTAAGATAAATTGGCGGCGCCCTTTGCCCCGATACACTCCGAGCCTAATTGCCGCCATAAACATAGCGCTACTTTCTTTTATTTCTTATCCTTACTTTTTTTTCTCTCCCGACGTAACAGATTGTGCACTGCTCGTGCGATATTGCTCGTGCCTCGTCAAGGTCTGGCGAACAAGGTGTCGTTGTTACGTCTGCAACTTCAAGCTCGGTTTCGACAGTGAGCTCGTCTTCATATCGCCTTGCGTTTCCTTGCTGTCTTCTCGTGGTGTTGTAAATCCGCTTGTGCCGTCTGTCGCGTATAAATGTTTGTCTCGATGGACGAGAAACGTATGCGCCAGATGCAGTTTATGACTCGAGGTCGGGAGACCCGTAAAAGACGCAGCGGGACGTCATGTTGCGTTGCGCAGGACAGAAGCGTCGAGGTTCTGCACTGTTCTGAATGCTCAGGGAGTATGGAATAACAGGAAATACACGTTTCTACAACAACATTAGCAAAAGACAGTTATTCAATCATTACTTCTTCACAGGAATCTAATTTACAAATTACCTCGTCACGTTGACTCATGGAAAGTAATATCCATAAGAGAAAGAAGGCAATAGGGTTCCATTACAAAGATGGTAGTAAATCGACACTCCCTTAATAAGGAAATTGATTATAATATGTGGTTGTGAGGAATTCTAGAGTGCTATTCAACCGTTCACAGTCCTTGTCAGCGGGGCATCATTGTCATCGCAACAAATTTGGAGACTCACAGTTAGGACACAATCTGTGTAACCCACACTCAAGTTTAAAAAAAATCATTTTCCGCTTGTGGCTGTTAAAGTTGTTATTATCGTGATACTACAGTTTCGACGTTACGCCATTGCTTAACTTAATCTTCACAGGTACAGTTGTACTTTAATTTGCATGTGAATGGCACAAGTTTAGGCAGTGTGTTAATTGTGTCATTGATCACAGCTGTTGCTTCCATTGCTACAAAGTGGGAAACATCCCTGCAAGAGCACTGTTACAGTATCAGTTCAAAAGTATCATGACACCTGTTAGTGGACATTAATATATGATGAATCCACATGAGAGCCTCAGAACTGATGGGAACGTTTTCAGTGCGGTGTCTGAATATTTGTGGAGGAATGTCAGTACATTCTTCCTCAAGAGCCGAAACTGGTATTGATGTTAGACGCTGAGATCCGATTTTCTAACTCAACCAAAAGGTGTTCCATTGGATTCAAGCCGGGTCTCAGAACAGTTCAGTCCATTTTAGGAAAGTTATTTCCCATAAACTGGTACCTCAAAACTGGTGCTTTATGGCAGGTTTGTGTTCTCATGCTGATGCAATCAATGATCATCTTCGAACTTTTTCCCTGGTGTACATAGCAGGCGATGCTGTAATATCTGTTCACACTCTTTCTAATGTAGCGTAATAAGGGGACCGAAATCTAGCCACGAAAAACACCCTCATACCGTAACACTGCCTCCTGTTTTTCACTGTTCGTACTACACATGACGACATGTAACGTTTTCCAAATATTCCCCAAACTCGAACCTTTCAGTTGGATTGCCAAACGATATGGCATGTCTCATCACACCAAATCAATCGTTTCCGTATTCCATTCTCCAGTAAAACGATGGTACGCCATTATTGACCAGGAGATAAGGGGTTGTTTAGTTGCCTGGTGCAGCTCGTTGCTGTTGATGCCACTCTGCAACTAGCGCGTCTGTGTGATGGAGCTGAGATAAAATAAGGACAACATAAACACCCTGTCCCCGAGTGAATAACACTGTCCGACACGGCTCGGAATCGAACCCTGCACCTCGCGCGATTCTAACCAACAGACCACGAGTTGCAGACATCCACTACCCACTGGCGTTGTTCTTTACCACATAAAATGTGACATGGCATTGTTTACTGAAATTTGCGGCAATATGACCAACACAGATTCGCATGTTGTCATCCAAACTAATACTGTGACCTAAACCCTCACATGAACAGCATGCGTATGATAATGGCGTTAGTTCAAATGGTTCAAACGGCTCTGAGCACTATGGCACTTTACTTCTGAGGTCATCAGTCCCCCAGAACTTAGAACTACTTAAACCTAACCAACCTAAGGGCATCACACACATCCGTGCCTCACTTGGGCAATACCAGCAGTACAATGCGACACCCCACACGTCCATAAGTTCTACATAATGGCTCCAGGAATACTTTTCTGAGTTTAAACACTTCCACTGGCCACCAAACTCCCCAGACATTAACGTTATTGAGCGTATCTGGGATGCCTTGCAACTTGCTGTTCAGAAGAGATCTCCACCCCGTCGTACTCTTCCGAATTTATGGACAGCCCTGCAGGATTCATGGTGTCTGTTCCTTCCAGTACTACTTCAGACATTCGTCGAGTGCATGCCACGTCGTGTTGCGGCATTTCTGCGGGGTCGCTTGAGCTCTACAGGATATTAGGCAGGTGTATTAGTTCAAATGGTTGAAATGGCTCTGAGCACTATAGGACATAACATCTAAGGTCGTCAGTGCCCTAGAACTTAGACCTACTTAAACCCAACTAACCTAAAGACATCACACACATCCATGCCCGAGGCAGGATTCGAACCTGCGACCGTAGCGGTCGTGCGGTTCCAGACTGTAGCACCTAGAACCGCTAGGTCACACCGGCGGGCGATCTCAAACAGCTACAGTCAAGTTTCTCTCTGCGTTTTATTGCTCCGAACAGCAGCGACATAAATAACAGCACGTGGAATACCTTCTTGAGGCCCCGGAAGCGTGTGTTTGGCTGTGTAGTCTGGCGGGGCGGCTGTTTAGATAGCCCTGCCGGCAGGGGTGGTTCCAACCCTGGCGATAAGCTGGCCCACCCCCGACCCGCGCGCCTTTACGCTCCGCCACCGGCGACCTCATTTGAGCCTCTCTACCTCGCTTCCGGCTCGCCTTATCGCCACCATATGTCACATCGGCCGCGCAGAAAAAGGAAAAATAAGACAAATAGCTTTCCCCGCTAGACAATGGCCGCTAAATGAGCTGCGGGACGAAGCGAGAGCCAAATAACGATGGGTAATAAACAACTCGCTGCTCTGTCCCGGAACATCTCAGAATTATGTGACACAATGCCTTCAGACAGACTTATGTTTTATGCTTCATAAAACTAGAACTTATTGATAAACCTACTAATAATAACAAACCGACGTTACAACGTTAATTCTAAGTCCTATTTCAGACATAAAGTATGCCCCATGAGGAATGGTCAATATTCAGGGATATGAGATCAACAATCATTCGAAGCCAAAAAGTCTAGTATCATGTCGTTTTTGGAAACCCAGAATCTCCTCTGTAGGAATCAACATGGATTCCGAAAACAGCGATCGTGTAAGACCCAACTCGCTTTATTTGTTCATGAGACCCAGAAAATATTAGATACGGGCTCCCAGGTAGATGCTATTTTCCTTGACTTCCGGAAGGCGTTCGATACAGTTCCACACTGTCGCCTGATAAACAAAGTAAGAGGCTGCGGCATTATCATACCAGCTGTGTGGCTGGATTGAAGAGTTTTTAGCAAACAGAACACAGCATGTTGTTATCAGTGGAGAGGCGTCTACAGACGTTAAAGTAACCTCTGACGTGCCACAGGGGAGTGTTATGGGACCATTGCTTTTCAAAATATATATATAAATGACCTAGTAGATAGTGTCGGAAGTTCCATGCGGCTTCTCGCGGATGATGCTGTAATATACAGAGTAGTTGCAGCATTAGAAAATTGTAGCCAAATGCAGGAAGATTGCAGCGGATAGGATCTTGGTGCAGGGAGTGGCAACAGACCCTTAACATAGACAAATTTAATGTATTGCGAATACATAGAAAGAAGGATCCTTTATTGTATGATTATATGATAGCGGAACAAACACTGGTAGCAGTTACTTCTGTAAAAGATCTGGGAGTATGCGTGCGGGACGATTTGAAGTGGAATGATCATATAAAATTAATTGTTGGTAAGGCGGGTACCAGGCTGAGATTCATTGGGAGAGTCCTTAGAAAATGTAGTCCATCAATAAAGGAGGTGGCTTACAAAACACTCGTTCGACCTATACTTGAGTATTGCTCATCAGTGTGGGATCCGTACCAGATCGGGTTGACGGAGGAGATAGAGAAGATGCAAAGAAGAGCGGCGCGTTTCGTCACAGGGTTATTTGGTTATCGTGATAGCGTTACGGAGGTGTTTAACAAACTTAAGTGGTAGACTCTGCAAGAGAGGCGCTCTGAATCACGGTGTAGCTTGCTGTCCAAGTTTCGAGAGGGTGCATTTCTGGATGAGGTATCGAATATATTGCTTCCGCCTACTTATACCTCCCGAGGAAATCACGAATGTAAAATTAGAGAGATTCGAGCGCGCACGGAGGCTTCCAGGCAGTCGTTCTTCCCGCGAACCATACGCGACTGGAACAGGAAAGGGAGGTAATGACAGTGGCACGTAAAGTGCCCTTCGCCACACATCGTTGGGTGGCTTGCGGAGTATAAATGTAGATGTAGATAGGCTGTAAAATGAATACCTTAGTATCTAAGATCACTTCTTTATCTTCAGTAATATGAAACAATTTTTTTTCTGTTGCAAGCTCTTTACTTCTCATATTTTGGATGAAGTAGTATGGTAAAAATCAAGAAAAAAAGTCAAGATGGCCTCTGAAGTTTATATCTTGAGCGCTATGAGTACTTTTTCATCATCGTTACTTTGAGACACATCTACTGAACAAATGCTCATGTCTTAAGGTATATATTTTAGAACACATGTTTACCAGGCAATTTTCTCTTGTTTTTCTCCCACAATATTGAAAGGAAAGGGCTTTTAGTAGATGACATATGTTTCACTCTAAGGTAAAGAAGTGCTCATACCTCATAAAGTATGCATTTGCGAACCCATGTTTACTTGTCTTTATTTCTCCTGAGACGCCCTTTATAAACTCTACTACTCAAATGTCACCCTAACCTGCTATTGGTGTACCCTGTACTGGCTGTGCCATCATAACACGTAGCGCAGAGAATATGCTGTACCACTCTCAAGACGAGGAAGCTCAGAGAAGCTCAGAAATGACAGTCACGTCACTAGTCACACCTAGGGGGACAAGTCAAGGTTCCCTGCTGGAAATAGGAGTAGCCACATTGGTCGACCAACGGCAAACGAAAAGACAAACCGTTTTGGGTGACAGAAAAGTTGAAGATTATATTAAGAGGTAGTCTAATAAAAGTTTTTTTTTTTCCTTTGCATTTCCCCGTCCTGTTTACGAACTAGTTCATGGTTTTAGTTAATGCTCCGATTCCCTTACGTAACTGACAAGTACCTTTTCTTTCTGTTTCAGGTGAGTGCGTTTACTGTGACCATTTATTACGAGGTACTGAGTTCGTAAGTAATCAGTAACAATGCTGTCAAGACAATAGTGCAGAAAATATTATTTATTTTTATTTCTTATTGTTATTCATTTTGATACGACAATATCATGCCTCATATCATCTGTCAGGAAGCATCATTTATATAAACCCTACAAACAATAGTTCTCGATTATTTAAATTTTTTAAATATCCTTATGACATGTATATAATGAAATAACAATATTACAGCAGTTTCAATTTAAATTGAAAATAGTTGTTAGATAGGCCATCGAAATCCGCACCAATGACGACCTCATAAACCGTGACTGTGGCTATAATCCTAGCAAGGCTTGGCAACCAGCGATTGGGTTAATCAAGAGTAAATCGAGCAAACGTATAGTTGTGACGACCACGGCGGACAGAGCCGTCACACCGACGTCATCTCAGACGCCGTCACAATCTGTTCCAGCGCGCGACCGTGGCACGGAGCGCGGACAGCGGAGGGAGCGCGCCGCTGGCGGAGGGTATTTGAATCGGCCGCCGCCGCGACCGAACCCAGTTCCCAGTGAGCAGCCATAGCGTACGGATCTCCGTGCCGGCACGTTCACAGGAGCTCAGTCCGTCAGTTCACCTGATGATGGCGACATGTATGATCGCCGAAATATTGTTCCCGTTGGACACTGTAGGCAGGGAGTACACCCGTGGATATTTTGATTAACAATAATACAGGTTAAGAAGAATGTAAATAATTTTGATAAACTGAGTAGTTTGGAAACCTTTCAGAAAGCAATAGAACCTGAACGCTTATGAGAGAGAATATCAGGCCGTAAAGGCAGTGACGAAAAAGATGGCAGACTGTTTCAATAGAGGAGTGTAAACGCTGTTACTGTCGAGTGGGAAATGTGATAGGAAGTGAATCATTAACTCCCACTGAAAAATTGCGCAACTTGTGTGAAATTTTGGGACAGATTCAGGTTCCTGATACAGAGAAATATTTTGAAAAAGTGTCTGCTGTGGAGTGGCGCAGTGATTATTCTGCGATGTTAAGAAATGTCTCTGATAATTTGCTGAGACATAATTGCTTGGTCAATAAACTTCTCTACTTTCTGTTCCCCAGCCGCTATGAACTTGTTAAATGTTAATGTTCGTAAACAACTAGAAGTTGCCTCGCACGTCGAGGATGACCGGTTTCGGCCTGAGAAGCCATTGTGAAGAAACACGAAGAGAAATCTAATGTGCTCCTAGGCTTTAGCTGCTCAACTGTCATGTGCAGTTCTTCATTACAAACGCACAACTCTGTAGGAGCCACCGTTTTAACATTTAACAATAAATGCTAGAGTACAAGACAAATAAAAAAGGACTACAGTAACAGTGAATTTTAAGCTGTCAGTTACCCGGTTCTTACTTATACTTACGTCATACATACACAGTAGCTACTACATGGTATAAAGTCCCGCAAAGACAGAACGTTAAACGTATCTTATCTTTACGCGCATGCAGGCTTATTCAGCGAACTTTTTCTCGGGAAGTCAGCCGAGTAATATAATTCATCAGTAAACACGTTGAAGATTGCTTCCAACAGTCAGTCATCTTGGATTTTTTTTAAAGAACTGTGCTCATTGTTGCTTATAACAGGGTCCACCCTCGTTTTATCGGATGAATAACAGTGGAAAACTGAGAACGAGGACAACTCAATTAAACATCACCACATATACAGAATACAACAAATCCGCTAAACTATTTTTTTCGTTGTTGTTGTGGTCTTCAATTAGAAGCCCGGTTTGATGCAGCCCTCCCAGCTATTCTGACCCGAACGAGCCTTTTAATCTGTGCATAACTGCTGCAACCTCCTTACTCTAGTCGACCTTTGTTGTTTTGTGATCGTGTTTCCAAGTTACTGCTATGTTAGTGACAATTTGTGAACAGTGACCAAGAGAGCCACGGAAATTGAAACACCGCAACGCATCACAACGAGACTGCCACGCCAGAAGAACAAAAAGATGACCGCAGTATATACGAAAAGACTAGGGACGTCAGTATGACCTTATTGTAAAGTTGTTTTTGTACTGCCATTTAGCCTGAAGATAAGGTATAACCCTCCAAACATGTCGCTAAATAAATAATTAATACAATAGGATGAGATTTTCACTCTGCAGCGGAGTGTGCGCTGATATGAAACTTCCTGGCAGATTAAAACTGTGTGCCCGACCGAGACTCGAACTCGGGACCTTTGCCTTTCGCGGGCAAGTGCTCTACCATCTGAGCTACCGAAGCACGACTCACGCCCGGTACTCACAGCTTTACTTCTGCCAGTATCCGTCTCCTACCTTCCAAACTTTGCAGAAGCTCTCCTGCGAACCTTGCACAACTAGCACTCCTGAAAGAAAGGATATTGCGGAGACATGGCTTAGCCACAGCCTGGGGGATGTTTCCAGAATGAGATTTTCACTCTGCAGCGGAGTGTGCGCTGATATGAAACAATAGCTGACAAAGTTTGTGACTGGTAGCGTTAATTTAAAAAAAACCTTTACATACTTCTTGAGACAGTCACGGTCGAAAAATAGTAAAAATGGCTTCAAATTCAAAATCGAACTTTTAGAAACTGACGTTATGCCAGTATTAAAGATATTCTAAATGTTTATTTGCATCTATTAAAAATTCATATTTAACCATGCACATTTTCGTTTAAAATGAAGATTAACAATTTTGATTTTGCTTCTTGAACTACTTTTCTATCTGCAAAGCAACTGCACGAACACTGTAGAAATTACGCCAATAGTTACCAGATAAAAGTTCAGTAGGGCTCTAAGTTCAAAATACACAAAATTTCTGCCAAATATATTTTTAGAAAAAGTAAGATGGTTTAAATGGCTCTGAGCACTATGCGACTTAATAACTGTGGTCATCAGTCCCCTAGAAATTAGAAGTACTTAAACCTAACTAACCTAAGGACATCACACACATCCATGCCCGAGGCAGGATTCGAACCTGCGACCGTAGTGGTCACGCGGTTCCCGACAGAAGCGACTAGAACCGCACGGCCACACCGGCCTGCCAGAAAAAATAAGTAAATTACCTCTGGGAATACCACAACTTTGGTGAAGCATTATCAAACTCAAACATAAAACTTTGTTTTACTAGAAGGCATATCCTGTTGACCATATCACCAGTTATCCGGCTTGTCTGGATACTAAGCTGAGTTGTACAGATGCACAGTGGTTCAGATATCAGGAGAACGAAGCCTTCGTAAACAAGCGATCGACCAGTGCATTGCCGTGCAGCTACCGGTCCAGCCGTACGGACGGCAACTGCAGAAGAAAGACGTAACTGGACCACTGTGTATCGTGTTGGCCCTGCCAAGCTGTTCGTTTAGCCTCATTGTGCTCTTCTTTATTCTGTCCCCCACTCTCCTCTCAAACTGCTCCCTCCTTTTTTTCCTATTTATCATCCCGCGTTGTGAGGGTATCCAGACACTGACAAACGAGTCGTGAACCGAAGGCGGTCATCCTGCCTCTCTCTCTCTCTCTCTCTCTCTCTCTCTCTCTCTCACACACACACACACACACACACACACACACACACACGCACGCACGCACGCACGCGCGCACACACACACACACACACACACACACACACACACACACACACGTACACTGCTTATTCACACACGGCCGGCGACAATTTAAATGTGAGGCAATCTTTTCCTCATAACTCCAGTTCCAGCCACAATGGGCGCCTCTCGGAATGCGGAAGAGCGGCAGAACTCTCACAGCCGTATTTATTTTTCACCTTCGCTTACTCTCTGCAGCTCGAAGAACATTCCGGTGCCATCGTTACTCAAATCTCCTTTCACGTGGCGGCCTTGCATGGATGATTTGTTGTGAGAGATTGTATTCACGGAGCCATCGAATTATCGTGTTTGGAGCTAAAGCATATTTTGCGGTTGTATAGTGATATAGTTAATCAGACGCCACAGGAATTGTCACAAAGATTTCCGTCAAGTTCCATAATTTGCCTTGGTGCTTGCTTTTAGCGCCTAAGGACGGATTTACTTCGCCTTATACATCTCCTTATACATCACCTTTCCATCGTCTGATAATTATTTATTTGTTATTACGTTTCTAAGACATTTTATAGAAAAATCCAAAACATTCAGGTGGGTATCGGACCACTGTCCGAGGCGTCTCCAGACACGTCACTGGATTACCCATTGACTGGAGTAGCATCGTCTTCAGTGATCAGTCCCGCTTAGAACTGAGAACGATGACCAGCGACCAGCGTAGACGTGTCTGGAGTAGCCCAGACAGCCCTGGGATACCAGCCTAACTGTCGCACGCCATACGGCCGACAACCAGGAGTGATGGTCTGCCGTGCCATCTCTCTTCCTAGCAGGACATCTTAGGTTGTAATCAGCGTCACCCTTACAGCACAGCGGTACGTCGCCGGTATTTTACACTCCTCTTTTGTTGCACTTCATTGCAACCATCCTGCCCTTACATTTCAGCAAGACAATGCCCGCCCGCCCGCACTAGGCGAAAGCTTCTGCTGCTTGTCTTCGTGGTTTGCTTGGCCAGCGAGGTAGCCGGATCTCTCCCCCAATTGAGACCAGCTCGGAGTTTTGACGGTCAAATGTGCCAGAGGACAGAATGAGGCCCGATATCCATAAGGAAATCACCCAAAAACTCTACCAATTAATGCCAAGCCGAAAAACTGTTTGCATAAGGACCAGGAGGTGGACTAAACGTTATTGACTTTCTCAATTTGGAAAGCTTTTGCTTTTCGTTACATGTGCATCACACATACCGATTTCTATCCCATTCGGATAATTCCATCGTGGTACATCGTTTTTTATGACGTATAGTGTATTTCCTGGGTGAGTGTTTTTTTTCCCTACCGGTAGAAGACATTAAGAGCTATCACCTACTGCAAAATAAAAGTAAGAAACGATCCTATGTTAGTACCTCACCGCCGTCCAGTGATGCCTTAGTTAAAATATGAACTTTTTAGTAGCGACTTTTAATTGCAAATAATTGAATTTAAGCTGCGGCTAGTTGCTTTCTTTATTAAACATATTCTGTATTTTATAACTGCCTTGTGCATTGAGAAAGCTAGCGTGGAAAAAATTGATGAACAGGAAAATAGTGATATGCATATAATAACATTAATCATAATAACATTTAACATAATATAATTCATTTCACAAGATTCGGCGATGGAAAGTTTATGCCATAGCTTGTTATGAGATTTTACGGTCCATCGACGGCCAGGTCGCTGGACACACAATGGAAAATTGGATAACGAAAGAAAATCGGCCGTTTCCTATTCAAAGGGACCATCCCAGAATTTGCCTTAAATGATTTAGAGAAACCAAAGAAGATCTAAATCTAGATTACCAGGGCGGGAGCAGGATCACTGTCCTGCCGAAAGCGAGTCCACGTTGTGTTACTGCACCACCTCCAGTTGTATCTAGATTTGAACAAGTCCTCTTCTTCTGAAAAACGATATTCGTCATAGACCAACATGCTACATTTACATCTACATCTAAATGCCAGAATGAGATTTTCACTGTGCAGCGGAGTGTGCGCTGATATGAAACTTGCTGGCAGATTAAAACTGTGTGCCGGACCGGGACTCGAACTCGGGCAAGTGCTCTACCATCTGAGCTACCCAAGCACGACTCTCGCCCCGTCCTCACAGCTTCACTCCTGCCAGCACCTCGTGTCCTACCTTCCAGACTTCACAGAAACACGCCTGTGAACCTTCCAGACTAGCACTTCTGGCAGAACCTGCACTTGCCCGCGAAAGGCAGGTATCTTGAGTTCGAGTCTCGGTCTGGCACACAGTTTTAATCTGCCAGGAAGTTTTACGTCTACATGATTACTCAGCAATTCGGAATTAACTGGCTGGTAGATGGTTCATCAAAAATGGCTCTGAGCACTATGGGACGTAACATCTGAGGTCATCAGTCCCCTAGAACTTAGAACTACTTAAACCTAACTAACCTAAGGACATCACACACATCCATGCCCGAGGCAGGACTCGAACCTGCGACCGTAGCAGTCTCGCGGTTCCAAACTGAAGCGCCTAGAACCGCACGACCACCTCGGCCGGCTAGATGGTTCATCGAAACACCTTTCAGCTACTTTTCTGATATACCACCCTTGAACAGCACGCAGGAGAAACGAACGCTGAAATCTTTCCGTGCGAGCTCTGATTTCTCTTACTGTATTAAGATGGTTACTTCTCCCTATGTAGGCGCCACACTCAGAGGAGAAAGTTGGTGACTAAAATTTGATGAGAAGGTCCTGCCGCAGTGAAAAGCGCCTTTGTTTTAATAACTGCCGCCTCAATTCGTCTATCATATCCGTGGCACCCTCCCGGTTATTTCGCCACAATACAAGATGAGCTGCCCTTCTTTGAACATTTTCGATGTCCTCCGTTAGTTGCATCTGCTGAGGATCCCACGCCGATACTCCAGAAGAAGGCGGACAAACGTAGTGTAAGCAGCCTCCACAATAAACTTGTTGCATTGTCTTTCTTCCAGTGAAGCGCAGTCTGTGGTTTCCTTTCCCCACAACGTTATCAGTGTGGTCGTTCCAGTTCAAGTTATTCGTGGCTGTAGTCCACAAGTATTTAGTTCAGTAGTTTACAGCCTTCAGATCTCTGTGATTTAGAGTCAATTGCCACTTTTTGCAGCACGCACCTTTCTTGTCTAAATCAATTTGTTTTGATCATCTGATGATAGCACATGATGGTAAATGACAATGTCATCTGCAAACAGTCAAAGAGAAATGCTCAGATATCTCGTCAGTGTCAATCGTTTATATAGGTCAGGAACGGCATGGGGCGTATAACACTTCCCTAGGGAACGCAAGATAACGCTTATGTTTTACTCAAAAATGGTTCAAATGGCTCTGAGCACTATGGGACTTCACTTCTGTCATCAGTCCCCTAGAACTTAGAACTACTTAAACCTAACTAACCTAAGGACATCACACACACCCACGCCAGATGCAGGATTCGAACGTGCGACCGTAGCGGTTGCAGACTGAGGCGCCTAGAACCGCTCGTCCACCACGGCCGGCTCTGTTTTACCCGATGACTTTCTGTCAACTACTACGAGCTGTGATTTTTCTGACACGAAATCACGTATGCAGTCACATAAGTGGGACTACACTCCATAGGCACGCAATTAGAAGTTGCTTGTCAGGAACGATCTCGTAAGCCTTCTGGAAATCTATAAGTACGGATCAGTTTGACGCCTCTTGTCGACAGGACTCTTTACTTCGTGAAAATACAGAGCTAGGGAAAGCAAACAGTGTGCCGGCAGATGTATCAGCCGTACAACGGGTAGGCGCTGTCTGGGGCGTAAAAGTGGATCCGCGCGGGACACCAGTCGAGTTTATTCGAAACAATCGCCGACTGCCGGGACACAATAGGAGCACTCAACGTGCGCCGAGCCCCCCGCGTAACACGGGAGAGTCGAGTTCACTTAGAGAGGGGCAGGCCGGCTAGGTGGCTGCCATTGTGGTGCTCGGCCCCTCTATCGAGCATGCTCTCTTGTGTTTACGGGCGCACAAAGCGGACGCAAAGTGACTTAATGGCGCGTGACCGCGGGAGGTGTGAATGGCGCACGCGCGCCCGCGGCAGATGCTGCTCGCACCCTGACGTCTTTATGGGCCTCCCTGCTGCTCGCCTCCGGTTTTAAACCCGAGCGGTATGCGATTTATACGGGACCATCGCAGGGTGACACGAATCAGAGCCTCGTGAAATTCGCAGCGTAAGGACGTACGCTCGGCACTGACGTCATTTGTCACTTACCTGGCTGCTTAGGTGCGGGCTGCGGGACTCACCAATACCTAATAATCCTTTTGTTATATCACCCAAACATGTTATACCACAGCTGTGTCATCCTCTAAGGATTTTTTATTATTTACTCGGAGTACATATATACAAATTATCTTTAGGTTACGGAATATGATACATCAGATTTTGTTGTCATTTAAATTCTATGTGCACCTTACCTTTTATTTTCCATTGTGTGTGTCCGGAGGCTGCCAACCATAATCAGTTGCATTTGATTTTTCTTTATTATTATCCAATCTTTAAAATGTATTTTCTGATAAAATTCGTGGCATGTGCCCATTGTTGACCTACCATTGTACTATTTTGCTAGCCCATAGCTGTGGGAAGGGTGACAATTATTGGACAGTATGCAGCTAATTTAAGTTTTTTTTTCATACTATGGCCTGCGCACACTTTATTCAACAGGTAACCTTCACTACAGATCTTCGGATTTCGGTTATTACAAGTACGATATCCCTGCTATCATTGGCGATGATGTGGCTCACACGTATAGCGAAGTTCTGCATGACCCGCTAAAGTGTCGGAACATCGATGCTATCGATGATCTCCTGAATAGCTGTTTTCAGTTGAGCGATGATTTTGCGGTTATTGCTGAACACCTTGTCTTTAATGTAGCCCCACAAAAAGAAGTCGCATGTGTCCAGACCTGGAGAATATGGCTGTCAATCGAGGACCATGCCAGTGGCCTAAGGGTACCACAGATCCCTTAAGTGCTTCCCCAGGACATGAAACACTCTCCTGCTTCGATGGATCGAGCTCCGTCTCGCATGAACCACATCTTGTCGAAATCAGGGCCACTTTGGTTAACGCGGATGAAATCATCTTCCAAAACTTTTCACCAATTATTGCGTGACTGGACATTGCACATCACAGTCATCCGTTGAGGGCGAAAAGACTCCTCCATCGCGAAATGCGGTTTATCAGTCCTCCAAGCGCGCCAATATTGCTTATTGGAGAACCCATCTATCTGAAACCGAGCGAGGTGGCGCAGTGGTTAGCACACTGGACTCGCATTCGGGAGGACGACGGTTCAATCCCGCGGTCTGGCCGTCCTGATTTAGGTTTTCCGTGATTTCCCTAAATCACTCCAGGCAAATGCCTAGATGGTTCCTTTGAAAGGGCACGGCCGACTTCCTTCCCCGTCCTTCCTTAATCCGATGAGACCGACAACCTCGCTGTTTGGTCTCTTCCCCCCAAACAATCCAATCCATCTAATTGAAAGCGGGCTTCGCCGCTAAACCATAAACCAAACCCTACAGCTCATACTAATTCCCCCCCCCCCCCCGGCCAACCATGCAGTTTGAACGTCCTAACGGAAACCGTTCAGAAGTTATGATAATTTTATTTATCGTTCAATAATTGTTACCTTGTATGCATCCTGCGTGTTTAGTATAGATTAGCTGAGCCTTTGGACATCGATAAAATTTTTGTGAATATTAGGTATGGCGAAGTATTTCATGTAGTTCGTTATTCGTAGATTATCTTTCGTATTTTGACAGTGTTTACTCAGGTTTTCACTTGCTCATTTGTAAATAATGCGTTCTGTTATGTTGCTGCGGCTTGGACACGCTTTTCACTGCACAGGTTTATGACGCTGGTGCGTTTCCGACTGTAGTTCGTTTATTGCTTTGTTTTGGTTTGACTTCAGCGAACTTTGAATCTGTACCGCTTGTTTCCATTCTGTGTGTGTGTGAGGGGGTGGGGGGTGGGGGAAGCGTGTGTTTCATTTTGTGTTTTCCCATAGTTCGTGTAGAAAGAATGTCGAATAGTGTATTGTTACACAGTACTCTTGTTGATTGACGACTTTGGCATGTGTGATAGCTTTCTGGATGCGATAATTTTAGGGAGGGTTGCACTTCTGTCACGCTGTACGATTCTCTTCAGTCGTCATTGGTTCCGTTCTTGCAGGATCTTTTTCCCACCACAGTTATCTGGGAGATTTGATGATTTATCGGATTCCTGATATTCACGGTACACTCGTGAAATTGTCGTACTGGAAAATCCCCACTTCATCGCTACCCTAGAGATACTGTGCCCCACCGCTCGTGCGTTGACTATAACAACGCCTTCAAACTCGCTTAAATCATGATAACGTGCCACTGTAGCACCAGTAACCGATCTAACAACTGCGTCAGACACTTGTGTTATATAGGCGTTTGCCGACCGCAGCGCCGTACCCTTCCTCTTTTCATATCACTGTATTTGAATGCGCGTGCCTATATCAGTTCCTGTGGCGCTTCACTGTATATTGCATACATATATGTTTCAAATTAGATTATGAGATCTTGTGTAGACAGTGATATTCTTCTTGTCCTGAAAGTAAGCTGTGCAAAATTTCATCAAGATCGGAACAAAACTGTGGATTTATATGAGTTACAACCAAGCAAACTGACATGCTTCTGTATGTCACTGGGTTTCAGCGGAATGTGAGGACTGAATACGTCATCCGCTGTGGCATGACGATGATGGACCGTATTACATTCGGCAAAAGGTTACTCATAGCCAGCCCTGCTCCCTTGCATATGTTATCATAATCAGTAAATAAGACTTTACAATCGTATATGTCAAGTTCAAATATAGAGCGCCTAAATGATTCTTTCTTCGTTTGATCGTTCTTTCATTCTCTTTTTGAACACTATGGCAATTTAGGCTCTATAGTCATTTTCATAACGAACCTCCAGAGTCAGAAATTTTACTTTTACCAGCAAGCTGAACAGGCAGCAATCAGAAAGTGTTTCAGTTCAAGCCACTATATCCAAGCAGTACGCACACCGATGAAGAAATACACATGCTATCAAGTCTTCGAACGAAGCACTTGTGTAACGATTGAATTCATGACACCCATGTTTATGGCTCTCGTTTATTTGAAGAGTTGCGTTTGAACCCTGAAGATGGCATAATGAAATGCTGAAACCGGTAACCTCCAAAATAAAATAACTTCTTAAGCTACACGGCTGTTGGCGAATTTCATTGACATTGACAGCCGATGTCCCTTGTCTATGATGGACCAGCAGAGATTCAGAGTGTTGTGTGCTGCTCGGCCCGCCTCGTCCCGTTTGCCGAGTACTCGCCAGGTTCCGGGCGGGGGCTAGCTTAGTCTGCTCCAGCGGCACTGCAGACTCCAGCCAGGCTCAGTTATCTGCAGCATCTGGTGAGGCGCCCCCTCCTGCCTGCGGATAACAACCATGCAGAGAGAGAGAGAGAGAGACAGACAGGCTATCGCGAGCCACCATCTGCGTGTGTACGCGACGCCTAGCAGAACAAAGGGCGGCGGGAACGATTTGTGACCACTTACAGCCGTGTGTGTGTGTGTGTGTGTGTGTGTGTGTTTGCTTGCACTAGCGCGCGCGAGTCGTGAGGCCGAGTGCAGAATAATTTGCCAGTGGATCCCCACGGCTCGGCGCAGTGAAGGAAAACTGCTAGAATGCTTCCCGCTGCAGTACCACCACACGGCTCAGTCTCGAGGCGCAACTGTTGATTATGCGCCAGTAACAACTGCGAAACACTGTTGCGGTGCATCCGCAGGTACAGCAAACTCCCCGCCCGTCTTCCTAGACAACTTTCTGTTGTGATCGCTTCTATTCTCGTTGAATGTTGTAAATATATCAAGTTTTCTCATTCCTCCTTTACTTCTACGTACAATAATAATGGTCCTTCTGCTGTGTTAGATCGACTGTTCGATGTAGCATACAAAATGCTGAATAGCCAAGTCACTGAAAGCTAACAAGGTCGCTCTGATACAGTTGAAACTTGGCATGGTGATATAAGGATGAAAATAAAGGAATAACTCTCTTGCCTTAGGGAATGAGATTTTCACTCTGCAGCGGTGTGTGTGCTGATATGAAACTTCCTGCCAGATTAAAACTGTGTGCCCGACCGAGACTCGAACTCGGGACCTTTGCCTTTCGCGGGCAAATGCTCTACCATCTGAGCTACCCAAGCACGACTCACGCCCGATCCTCACAGCTTTACTTCTGCCAGTATCTCGTCTCCTGGAAGGTATGAGGGCCGGGCGTGAGTCGTGCTTGGGTAGCTCAGATGGTAGAGCACTTGCCCGCGAAAGGAAAAGGTCCCGAGTTCGAGTCTCGGTCGGGCACACAGTTTTAATCTGCCAGGAAGTTTCATATCTTGCCTTAGATGCCAAAATGCAATACCTCCTGCGAAAATGACAAAGTTCCGATGCGACTCAGTCAGGCTACTCGTGTGTTGGTGGCGAAGGGGCTAAAGCAGCACACTTTCGAAATTGTGCTGCCTGAGTTCAAATACAATCTCATGTGTCTTATGCTGTCGCGGAAGTATGTGACATCAATATTTTCTTTGACGTCGTGAAATACAATAGAATTAATGGCAAAAGAAGGAAAGATTTAAAATACGTATTGTCATCACAGCTGACACGGATTAACATCTTCCAGAAAACTGCTACCAATTGTTTTCATTTTTCACCAAGAAGTGAGCGACAAATAGGGCTTCGAGGACATCAAGACGTACACTAATTAACGGAACGACATCAGAATGTGCACGCAATATCCACAAAATCTGGAAAGCTCTCAAAATAAGATTATCCTCAGTTTCTGGAATACGTAAAAATGGACTTGTCTCTGTACGTTACTGACTCGTGTGGTGGGTAAAAAGATCCATCCTTAGACGATGGGCTGTTTGTGGATGAACTCGGAATACCGATATGTTCATTAAAAGTAGTTGCCCCAAAGTGTATGCCGTTATGTAAACCCTGCCACACACAGTTTTACTGAAAGGTGAAGAATTGCGTCCGCCGAACTCAGAAGGGTCCTGCTTTCATCGCGTAGAAAAGGTAAATCACAAGTAGAAACGATGCTGTTAAAACACTCACCTTGCTCCATAATTATTGCATGCTCCAGCTTTCGAGAAAAAGCTTCGGTATGAGTGTTCTACCACGAAATTATCGCCAGGTCGCGAGATTGTTCTCCTAATGATATTCACACACAAAAATGTGACTGTGATATATGTGCCTTCACACGTTGCTCGCGGTGCTCCGAATTGTTAGGCGTCGAATGTTTTTATGAGTGTACTGGTCGTGTTGTTGAATAAAAGTAAAACATCTTGAATAATAGACGCTTGGCTGCTCTTATAAATAATTGATTTGACGACCGGATTCGTAACCTAGAAGCCATATTATCAGGTGAAATATAGTGACTCACGACATTAAAGCAGCAACATTGACGGGAACGAACGTTCCTTGTTAATGAATAAATGTCGCAATTAGCGGATTGTCTGGTAAGTGTGAATCCACGGTGTCTCAAGCGTGCCATATGAATCCAAACGGACGACAACAGAACGAACATAACCAGTTAACCACTGCATACACTGGTACAATCCATACCGGGTTGTCTAAATACTGCACAACGCAGTGTTGTTCGTTTGGAATCATGACACCCTTGAGGAAACGTGGACCCACACTTCCCGCTTGTAATGACGATACGCTAATTGCGACATTTATTCATAAACAAGGAGTGCTCTCGATCCCGTCAGTGCTGGAGCTCTAATGTCGTGATGCACCATATTTCACCTGATGATGTGGTTTCTAGGCTACGAAACTGGCCGTTAAATAAAATATTTACTAAAGCAGCCAAACTTTTATTATTCAAGACGTTTACTTACGGCTACTATTGTCCCTCATACAGGACGATGTGTATAAAAGTAAAAATCGAGACAAAATCTGAAATTTGTGTATGATTTTAAGTTTCAATTACTAATAATTATGTACGATATTGCAGAGTCCGCTTTATTCCGAATTACAATGCAAAGTTTCTTTGGACATACAGGCATTGCGGCGATTACAGTTGCTATGAAATACATTGAATGTATTCGCAATTCAGAATATAGACAACCATCAGCTGTAGAATGGAATGATGACAGTGAAAATTTTGTGCCGGTCCCGGGTTTTCCCCTTATCGCGAGCGGTCGCTTTACCGTCTACAGCTGATGGCTGCCTTCATTCGCAATTGTGAATACATTTAATGTATTTCATAACGGCTGCGGTCGCCGCAGTGCCTGTTCCCCATGCATGCATGTCCAGAGGAACACTGCATCGTAATTCGGAATAACACAGGCACTACAGTATAGTATTTATCCGCTGATACGGGAATATACGTAATGGATGTACCAGTACAGGTTGTAGACACGTGATTGACGACATATGGAAGTTTGGGTCTGGCTGTGAGTAGCGCACGAGTAGCCGAATGTCTAGGATACCGCTCCAGATAAAAGGGAAATCCTTGTTCGAGCCCCGGCCCGACACAAACTTTCATCTTCGTCACCCCGTTCTACAGCTGATGATCATCCATATTCGCAACTGCGAATACGTTTAATGCTGATTATATAACATTTGTGATCGAACAATCTATTCGTATTAACATAAGAAATGCTTATTTCTTTTCACAATAATGCCACTGTGTTTTCCGATATCCCAAAAAAATTATGTTCTTCCGCTACACAAAAGAAAAACAAAACATAAAATCTGAGGTGAACAATCGACGCGAAATGTCGAAATTGTGCTCTTAGCCAATGCACTACCAACAGATTTAGTTTTACGATGCGCCAGTGAACTGATGCAGAAGCGAAGAAGTCGCCTGGAAAACTTTACCTCCATTTTCTCGAAAACTACTGAGTGCGAGAACCTAAACCGAACTAGGTGTCCCTTTGTTTTCACCCTTCTCTCACCATGCCAAGTTTCGAGTGTATCAGAGAGCGAGATACTGCGGGTTCCCCTTGAAACTAACTAAACCGAAAATTATAAAGAAAAGGCACTACATAGCTACTCGGCAGCTCGAGCAGAGATTGGCTTATAAAGTGCAGGAAATACATTGTACGACCGCAACTTCACAAATCGCAGCTCAAAACTCCGCTTGAGAACTCTACCGCCAACGCTGACGAGGTACTCTGTATCAATCTCACGTACTTTTCAAGATCGATAGTGGCCCCAGTGCATCAGGAAATTAATACAAAACTGTAGTCAAGACAAACATACAATTCAGCTATGTGCGATAGCTCTACAGTGGCACTTATTGTTGTAAACGTAAAGATATTATCGGAAACTTACCACGGTCGATGTAAAACGGGTATCCTGACTCGTTCGGTGCGGCGCCATGGATTCCTGCCATGCGCCAACCTCGTCATCACATACACCCTACGTCCTCAATTATTTGTTGGATGTATTCCAATCTTTACCTTTCCCTACAGTTTTTACCCTCTGTAGCCCCTTCCATATCATGTAAGTTATTCCCTGATGTTTTAACGCACGTCTTATCATCCAGTCTCTTCATCTTGTCAGCGTTTTCCATATGTTCTTTTCTTCACCGATTCTGCTGAGAGCCTCTTGATTCCTTATTACTCCACCTGATATTCAGCATACTTCTAAAGCACTACATCTCAGACTCGTCGATTCTCTTCTTTTTCGGGTTGCTCAAAGTCTACAATTCCCTGCCTTACAGCGCTGTATTCTGAATGTTCATTCTCAGAAATAACTTTCTCAAATTAAGGCCTACGTGTGATACTAGGAGACTTCTCTTGGCCAGGTGCGCCCTCTTTTTGTCTGCGCTAACCTACTTTTTATGTGCTGCTTGCTTAGTCGGTCATGTGTTAGTTTTCTTCCCAGCTAGCAGATTTCCTTAAGTTCATCTACCTCGTGGGCACTAACTTTGATGTTAAATTTATCACTATTCTTATTTCTGCTACTCCTCGTTACTTTCCTTCTTCGGTGTACTCCGTCAACATTCTGTGCTCATTAGACAGTTCAGGCCGTCTAACATGCCTTGTAATCACGGCCAGGTGCAATCATTTGTAAGAAAATTAAAGTTATCTGGAAACGATTAAATTACGGAAACCGGTTGTTTTAGCAGCAGCTCTAAAACTGGGTTCAACTATTACTTTTTCCTTATATTTAATGTACCCAGAGACCTTTATTGAACTACTTGCTATAATTACACACCGTTGCAGGAGATTTCTCATTGGACCCCAACATGTGTGAAATGGCGTGAAGACAGCTCCCCAAACGTAGAAGATAATTTTTCAAATGACACCCACACCATTTGTAATGTATCATTTGTGGCATTATTAGTCTAACCATTTTCTGTGTCACTCGACTGCATACTGGATAGGCGGATAGCCACCGTCTGTGTACTTCCGTTCTTACTCCACTGAATAGCGTTGGAATCAGCAGAATTATTTTCTAGTATCTCAAAAACTGTTTTCTAGAATATCAGTTCGTTTCTGTACCATTAATCCTCTGGGCTGTTCTTTACCAGTAATGCTTTGGACTTCCCAGTTTCACATTCTTCCACTTATTGTGTCACAATTCGTCAGTAAACTCAAACGACCTCTGCTGTCAGCATAAACTGCGGCTACTTGAGATGCTAAAGTAAAAGCTGTTTAGTTTATAATCCGGGGATTGCTAAAATTTCCGTTAGTAAAATTCGGAACAACCAAAATCTCTTACGACGTGAAAGCATCTACTGTCCGTGATCAAGGTCTAGGGAAGTACGCGTAATACATTCGTGGGCGTTTTAGAGACAGACCACTTCTGATCTAATTGGAACTTTGTAGTTATTAAATTCCTACACGTCATTTACTGGCATCTCTGTCTGGCGGCTTTGTTTTTCAATCCTCCCCTACCTATGTTTACATCATAAAGCGGCTGCACAAATGTTAGGTGGAACTATCGTCTGGTGAAAATAATAACTTTTGACTAACGATGTTAGTCTTTACTTGCAAGGAGGAAGCTTCGTTAACAATAATTAAAATATTCTTGTCATGTCTGAAGCTGGATAATACAATCACTTTGAGATTTCAGCTGTCTGTCTGTCTTCAGCTTTAGGTGGCATCGCTAAAATATTGTACCAAGATGATTGTACGATTGGGCTGCAGGCTCGACAAAAATATTATCAGTCAGTACGTTACCATGCCGGGAGAGTTTACGTAGTGACATAAAGTAAACAGAGAGCCACTCAGCTGTTGTTATTCTTGTTGTTACACTCTTTTACATCTCAGAGTGCAGGAGACAGGCACTCGTTGGAATGAAATTGGATGGCCACAGCAGCCACATCATCAGGCAGCAAGTGCGGCTGTGCTGACCGCGGCGCCTCTGCTGGCAAAGTTTAGAACCGCGGGCCCAAAGTTTGCTGATGCTTTCCCGCTGATTTAGTTTCTGGCGGCGCCGGGGATGTACGTCCGCGCGCCTCGGTACTCTGCGAACACGGGTAAAAGTTTGTTCTCGAGTTGGCGCGCCTGAAAATTTTATCCTTGTGGTTACCGCGTGCACGCAACCTACCCTGAAGTGGCTGACACTCTTCCAGCTTGCTCCAGTCCAGAAGTGTAATGAAGTTCTTGACTGTGGCAAGACGAGAAATCTTGTACGGAGCACATTTTGTATTCAGCAGCTTGTAGCTTTTCGGCTGTAACCTCGTATTCAATTGTCAGATTATATAACGGACTAATCTGTCTATTCTTCTTGTTGGAGATCCTCTTAGCTAAAATATCTGCTTTTTTAAAGTTACCTCTACTTGCGACTACTTTTTAACCTCATTAACACGTTACGCAGAGCGAACCTATATCCCCGAAGTTATTTACAGCAGTTCTTGAGATGGCAATGTCTAAAAGTATTTGGAACAACAGATGAATAATGATAAATGATAAAACGCTCACCAACCTGAGATTTTCTGACGATATAGTGGTCCTAGCTAACAGTAAGATGGAACTGCAGTCCTCTATAAAAGACTTAATAGATCGTTCTCAGGAAGCTGGACTTGAAATAAATCACTCTAAAACTAAGGTTATACATAATAAATGGGTAGCTGCAGGACAAGTAACACTGAACGGCAACATCCTAAACAATGTTGCAGAATACGTTTATTTGGGGCAATTACTTGACACAAAAGGGGATTTGAAACCTGGAATTTTTCGTCGAATTAAACTGGTTTGGAGGGCTTACGGAAGGAATGCAACATTTTTCAAATGTAACATGCCAGTCTTCTTAAAGAAGACAGTTTTTGATCAGCGTGTCCTACCGGTTTTAATGAACGGGTGTGAAACTTGGACTTTAAATGAATTTTTCAAGGGGAAACTGCTCAGTGGGCAATGGAAAGGTTAATGTTAGATTTCACTAAGAAAGATCGACAGAAAAGTGAAGACATTCGAGCAATAACAGGAGTAAAAGATATTAAAGAACGCGTTAAGACTCTAAAATGGCAGTGGGCAAGACATACCGCACGAACGATGGATGGAAGATGGGTAAAATCAGTTTTAGAGTGGAGGGACCACCTGATCGCTGGGACAAAGAACTCAGGAAAGTTGGGGGGTTCAACTGGCAGAAGACAGCAGCGAACAGAGATGCTTGGAAAAACCTCTTAAAATGTATTTAATAACTTAAAGAGGCTACATCTTGTATAGATTGAATTAGCTGAACAATAAATAAATTAAATAAACGATATCCACTTTATCCACGGTTTATTTTCTCCGCTGATACACAGTGACGTAAATGCTATCTTATAAGGCGTGATCAAAAAGGTTCCATTCGAACGCCATATAGCGCAGAAACGGTATACCAATACGGCAAAATGTTTGTTAGCGTTGAGGCAAACATCCTACCGACGCGCCAGGTTGAAAGTACTATTTTGGCAAAATATCGTGTCCAACGAAAAAGCCCGTATCTGCGTGCTTCGCATCCTCGTCCGACAGGAATCGCCGACCTTTCTAGGTCTTTTTTAAGGAATCGAAGGCGTGATAATCGTGAGGGGAGAGATCAGAAGGATGGGTAATCGGGTGTCTCCCGCTCAAGTAGTCGAAACGCGATATGCGGATGTGCGTTATCACAGAGCACCAGCATCGTTTGTCGCCATATTAGCGGACGTTTCGCCTTAATTGTACGCCGTAATCTCTGCAGCTTTGCGTTGTACCGCACCCCAGGGATGAAGGCACCAGGTTCTTTGAAATCAAAGAACAGAGTGAGCATCACCTTCCCAGCAAATCGCTGAATCTTGAACATCTTGGGATGAGGAAACAACGGATGACACTGCAGCATCATCGACTGGTGGCACCAGCTTTCGCCACCTGCAGCAGTGCGCTCAAGGAACGCGTTGCCTTCAAAATTGAAGCGCATCATTTGCTTCAGGGAAATAGACGAGCGATTTGCTTTTTTCTTTTTCAACGCCCGGGGTACCCATGGTTGCAGACCTTTTTTTCATCCGTCTACTGACTCGTTTGATGCGGCCCGCCACGAATTCCTTTCCTGTGCTAACCTCTTCATCTCAGAGTAGCACTTGCAACCTACGTCCTCAATTATTTGCTTGACGTATTCCAATCTCTGTCTTCCTCTACAGTTTTTGCCCTCTACAGCTCCCTCTAGTACCATGGAAGTAATTCCCTCATGTCTTAGCAGATGTCCTATCATCCTGTCCCTTCTCCTTATCAGTGACTTCCACATATTCCTTTCCTCTCCGATTCTGCGTAGAACCTCATTCCTTACCTTATCAGTCCACCTAATTTTCAACATTCGTCTATAGCACCACATCTCAAATGCTTCGATTCTCTTCTGTTCCGGTTTTCCCACAGTCCATGTTTCACTACCATACAATGCTGTACTCCAGACGTACATCCTCAGAAATTTCTTCCTCAAATTAAGGCCGGTATTTGGTATTAGTAGACTTCTCTTTCCCAGAAATGCCTTTTTTGCCATAGCGAATCTGCTTTTGATGTCCTCCTTGCTCCGTCCGTCATTGGTCATTTTACTGCCTAGGTAGCAGAATTCCTTAACTTCATTGACTTCGTGACCATCAATCCTGATGTTAAGTTTCTCGCTGTTCTCATTTCTACTACTTCTCATTACCTTCGTCTTTCTCCGATTTACTCTCAAACCATACTGTGTACTCATTAGACTGTTCATTCCGTTCAGCAGATCATTTAATTCTTTTTCACTTTCACTCAGGATAGCAATGTCATCAGTGAATCGTATCATTGATATCCTTTCACCTTGTATTTTAATTCCACTCCTGAACTTTTTTTTTAATTTCCATTTGCAGACCTTACCGTAGCCTAATTTCATCTGGGTAATGTGCTGTGTCTATCTGATGGCGCAATCCCTTGCTAGCGCTCGAATGGTTATGTACTGGTCGCCCTAATCGTAACATCAACCGTCCACTTGCTGTTGTCCGTAAAGGAAGAGGCTGGCCTCACAGATCGACCGGAGTCTTGTATCGAACCGCGACCAGCACAGAACTTGGCGCACCATTCCACATCAATGGGGTATCAACAGACGTGCGGCGCCATACATATTCTTCATTCTCCGATGGATGCCTATAACTGTTTGTCCTTCGGCAGGCAAGACAAGAACAGCAATACGTTGGTCGTTTATGCATTTATCTCACACACGTCGGGAAGACACGAATGCTACAGCAATCGCTTGCCTACATGTCGGTGCTTACACACCCGTATCGGAGTCGCGCTACGTTGCATAACGCCGCAGCAACGCCCTGAGAGGGAAACTTTTTCGTCGCCCCTTATATAAAGGACGAGTAAAAATACGTTTAGAGAATTCTATGAATGCCGAAGTGTAACCTGTTCATACAGCCTAACGCTCAGCGCGCTAGCTTGCTAGATAGGGAAGTGAGACAGACTCGGATCGAACCGACACGGCAGAATAATGGCCCTAGACTGATACAACACCCGCACACAGTGTGGATTTTAGTCAGTTCCTCACACTCGTTTAGGAAAATGCCATGCTGGTCCCCAGATTCCACTTCAGAGAATACGATGGGCAAATAGTAAAAATACGATAACACACAGAATGTATTTACACGAGTCACTGACAGATGGGTCTCACGTCATCGCTCCTTCCAGATACCTTGCCAACAATGGTGTCAGTAAAGGCATCCGGCCTCAAAATTAAATAATAAAATTTTCCAAAATTGAAAAGTTTCTGAGAGTTGTGCAGGGTTTTACTTGTCCACGTATGAACAGTGTTGACATTTCTGCGGAGTGCAAGACACTTCAGGTACTATTTTTACTTTCACATTCGTTGGCTTCGCTAACTCGCTAGCAAATTGTCACCCTCCAATCGAACCTAGATCTTGGGTTGAGCTACAGATTGTCACCAAGCCTCTTATTCCAGTAGGAACTGAAGGTTCCGCAGAAATGTTCTCTGCACATGTATTCCAGTCCTTCCTGCAACAGCGGATCCCGTACTACACGGGATAAAAGATAGGGAACAAAAAGAGAGAAGAGGGATGTCAAAGTGCATCAAAAATACATGAGGTGCGTTATAATTCGGAAAGTCTTTGCAATTTCTTCGGAGCCATTGAACTTCTACATCTGTATCTGCTTCTACAAATACTTCTATACAACAAAACCACCTTATGATGTGTGGCCGCGAGTCCTTTTCGTTCCGCCATCCTCTTGCCTGCCATGTTCCACTGGCGGATGGTGAGCGGTAAAAATGACTCTAGTTAGACCCTTATTAACTCGAATTTCTCTCAATTTCCCATCTTCCATATTTCAAGTCGTAAGCAATACACCCGTAAGACAAAAAACACTACGCACTACGAAAGAACTATCCGAAAGGGATGGGAATCGGCAGAAGCAATGCACTTGTACAAACAAACAGATGACTACAGTGTCAGAAAAATGGGATTTTTCAACGCAAAAAGCTCCAAAAATTGCGTTGGTTCGTCTCTAGCCCTTATGCAAGCAGTTATTCGGCTTGGCATTGATTGACAGAGTTGTTGGATGTCCTTTTGAGGGATATCGTGCCAAATTCTGTTCAATTTGGGCGTCAGGTCGTCAGAATCCCGAGCAGGTTGGAGGGCCCTGCCCATAATGCTCTAAACGTTCTCATATGGGGAGGGATGCGGCAGACTTGCCGGCCGAAGGTAGGGTTTGGCAAGCACGAAGACAAGCCGTAGACACTCCTCCCGTCTGCTGAAATGTAAGGCCAGGATGGCTTGCTATGAAGGGCAACAAAACGAGGTCTAGAACATCGTCGACGTACGGCTGCGTTGTAAGGGTGCCGCGAATGTCAACCAAATGCGTCCTTCTTTGAAAAGTCGTGACGCCCCGATTATCACTCCTGGTTGTCGGGCCTTACAGCAGGCGACAGTCATGTTGATATACTTATATGAATACGGTGTCCGTTCTTGATGGTGTCCCACTGCTGTCCGGGACGTCTCCAGACGCATCTTTGGCCTGAAATCTCATTGACGGCAGTAGAATTGTCTTCAGTGATGAGTGTACCTTCTAACTTAGCCCCAATGACCAGCGAGGATGTATGTGGAGACCCACTTCCGGCACAGCGGTAAGTCGACGACATTCTATGTCCCTTTTTGTTACCCTTCATGGGAAGCAACCCTGCGCTTACATCTCAACAAGCTAATGCCCGCCCGCACGCGTCTAGAGTTTCTACTGTTTGTCTTCGTGCTTTCCAGATCCTACCATGGCCACTAAGGTCACCGGATCTGTCCCCAGGGTAGGGCCCTCCAACCTGCTCGAGAGTTTGACGGTTTGAGGCAGAATTTGGTAAGATATCTCTCAGTGGGACATCCAAAAACTCTGTCAATCAATTACAAGCTGAAGCACTTTCTGCCGCGTGGGATTAGCCGAGCGGTCTAAGGCGCTGCAGTCATGGACTGTGCGGCTGATCCCGGCGGAGGATCGAGTCCTCCCTCGTGCAAGGGTGTGTGTGTGTGTGTGTGTGTGTGTGTGTGTGTGTGTGTGTGTTTGTCCTTAGGATAATTTAGGTTAACTAGTGTGAGATTTCACACACATTTGAACATTTTTTTGAAGCTCTTTCTCTTGGATGAATCAATCTTTTCCGAAATTGTAATCAGTTGTTTGTCTGTGCACGTCCATCACATCTTCCGATTTCCATCCCATTAGGATAATTCCTTCGAAGTACGTTGTTTTTTCTCTTATTTTGTCTTATGGCGTGTATTTACTTTTCTTGGAAAGTACTTTCTCGGAATTCTGGCGAAATTTTCCTCGGTCTTGTAGTCGCAAAGTCAAGTGGAAAATTGCTTCGAACTTGGGGAAGTTGATGTTGCTCGCTTTTTAGAGGCATTCGGAAACTTCAGCCAAATGCTAGGAACCTCTGATCAAGACTAAGAATTTGACGAATGCTGAAAATACCTGTCCACTGCTGTAGCGGTAACAAAAAGTTCTGAAAATGTAACAGCTGACTTGTTTTTCCTCTTCCTTCTACCACTTCGGCGTGTAGCGACCCTACAGACTAAACTGACAACCAACACCACAACTTCACCATCTAAATCAGGTGGTTTTCTTGCACTGAATCATTCCTCGTTTTGTTTTACATTTTTTCCACATACTATGTTTATAAAGTACTCTAACAACCTTCGATTATCGTTAATTGTAGATAATTGTTTATTTTCTCGTTTAATCATTGTCAGTGGAGAGCATAGATTGTTTACCATGAGTGTTAATTTCTCTTGTTCATCTCCTACCGCTTCCGCCTCTGGATAAAGTGCGCGCGCTTAAAAAAGAGAAGTATTTGAATGGAGATAGTGTTTTTGTGCTTGTGTGCATCTGCAATCCCGTCCCTGATCCAAGTCCGACTCGGGTAGTTTGTTTACTTACAGGCTGCCTCAGGACGCTAGCAGCCACGAGTTCATATTTACGCTGACGTAACCGTTGGCAAGGAAAAACGCACCATTACATTCTTTTCTGTCGAGTTAAATGTCAGCTTAACAGGTTTTACCAACGACATCACCGTATTTGTTCTATTAGTCATCTGTGCTTCTTAGAGCCTCCCATCGTGTTTTTTAACTCTTAACATGTTCCAAAAAAAATTATAATCTTGTGCGAATAATCATTTGACAAACTACAGCTCTGTTAATATTAAAAAACCTCTCTCTCTCTCTGTCTCTCTTAAGCAAGTAAACAGTGTATGACCGAGAGTACTTTGTACCAATAGCTTCAGCTTTCTGTCTTACACCTCATTAGAAATACCGGGTGATTTTTTTAAATGCGGACACACTGCAGGAAATAATCCCATACACGATAAGGAGCGAAAGAAGTGATATGGATATATGGCGGGAAATGCGTTCCAAGGGAGGTGCATCCACTTTAATGCGGAGATAAAAGATCGGCAGTCTAGACTGCATCTACTTCTACGTAACTGCTCCACAAGTCGACTTCTGATACCACTAAGTGATCCCACCTCCCCTTTTCCACTCGCAAATGATGCGTGGGAAGAATGATTGCCGGTAAGCCCCTGTATTACCTCTAATTGGTAGAATTTTCTCACCGTGTTCATTTCGTGAAATGTTTATGGGAGGAAGTAACATGTATTCCGACTCTCTTGAAATTTCAGCAGTAAACCTCTCAACGACGCACAGCGTCTATCTTGTAGCGTCTGGCACTGGGGTTTATTGAATATCTCTGTAAAGCTCTCGCGCTGATTAAACAACACGTGAAGAAACGCGCCGCTCTTCTTCAGATCTTTATCTGTTATATCAGTCCTTCCTGGTAATGGTCACACATTGATGAAACATTCTCAAAAATTCGGTGGAACAAACGCCTTAAGCCACTTCTTTCGTAGATGAACTAAATTTCCTAAATATTTTTCCTACGAATCTCAGTCTCCTAAATCTTTTTCCTGCTATTTGTTTTATGTGCTCATTCCACTTAAGGTCGCTCTTAGTAGTTATCCCTAGATATTTTATGGTAGAGACTCAAAGGAATCACAGAGATTGGCTGCGAGTAGGCACTGACTTAAATCAATGTCCGAAGGAACAGACGTCGAATAATATATATTTTACGGTAGATCCTGTTTCCAGCAATTATTCACAAATAGTGTAGTTTTACAATAGCACATATCTTTTCCTAGGCATGCGCAGTAAGTTACATTTATTTACGTCCAAGGTCAACTGTCAGAGCTTGCGCTATTCATCAGTCCTCTGCAGATTTTGCTAATCGATGCCGTTTTCTGGGGCTGCTACTTTCCTATAGACAACCGCTTCATCTCCGAACTGTCTTAAAGAGATTCCGACGTTTATATACACTGTAAACTGTAACGGTCCTATCACACTTCATTGGGGTACTCCTGAAAGCATCTTCACATCTTCACATCTGTTGATTTTGTTCCGTTAAGAGCGACGAGTTGTGTCTGCGGGGAGGTCTTAGAATCCAGTCGCAAATCTGGTCCTATACTCCGTAAGTTGTACTTTTTTTTTATTTCAACAGTGAAAGCACAAATAAAGACACACCAGCAAAAGGGAATGTTTTGTCTGTTCTAGTGTTCTCTCCTCAAACAGATCAGGAAACAGGCCGTACAAAAGTTTTACAATGTGGTGGCAGTAATAGTTCTAATGTATGCGTCATAAACTTGGTCTGAAACTACCAGGCAGCGGGAGAGGAGCGAAACAAACATGAGACACTGAAGAACCACTAAATGGTTGCAAACTCGTATTTCGGATAAACAATACTGAAATTACAAATGAACTGTGCTTGAGAATCAGACTTCAGAAAATAGAGTAGTAAAGAACGAAATCGCACGAATACGTGAATTAAAATACAAATATACGCCTCAAAAAATGGTTCAAATGGCTCTGAGCACCACAGGACTTAACATTTGAGGTCATCAGTCACCTAGAACTTAAAACTACTGAAACCTAACTAGCCTAAGAACATCACTCAGAGCCGGCCGAAGTGGCCGAGCGGTTCTAGGCCCTAGAGTCTGGAACCGCGCGACCGCTACGGTCGCAGGTTCGAATCCTGCCTCGGGCTAGTTCTAAGTTCTAGGGGACTGATGACCTCAGAAGTTTAATCCCTTAGTGCTCCGAGCCATTTTTTCAACATCACACACGTCCATGCCCGAGGCAGGATTCGAACCTGCGACCACAGTAGTCGCACGGTTGCGGACTGAAGCGCCTAGAACCTCTCGGCCACAGTGATCGGCCCAATATACGCCTCAAGGGAAATGTTGGTAGCCCTAAGAAGAAGTGGAAAGGTCAGTTGCAGTTTACTTGAAACTGGAAGAAAAAATGATGCCTGAGCCAAAATTGGATATTATGATGATGATGATGATGACAGAAGTTATTGTAGAAGTTACGAATACTACAGGTCTCAAAGACGGCACCAAGTTTCAGTTGTCATGTTTTTCTTGTTGCGGCCTTCAGTGCTGAGACTGGTTTGATGCAGCTCTCCATGCTACTCTATCCTGTGCAAGCCTCTTCATATCTCAGAACCTACTGCAACCTACATCCTTCTGAATCTGTTTAGTGTATTCGTCTCTTGGTATCCCTCTACGATTTTTACCCTACACGCTGCCCTCCAGTACTAAACTGGTGATCCCTTGATGCCTCAGAACATGTCCTACCAACCGATCCGTTCTTCTAGTCAATTTGTGCCACAAACTCCTCCCCAATTCTATTCAATACCTGCTCATTAGTTATGTGATCTACCCGACTAATCTTCAGCATTCTTCTGTAGCACCAAATTTCAAAGGCTTCTGTTGTCTTCTTGTCTAAACTATTTATCGTCCACGTTTCACTTCCATACATGACTACACTCAATACAAATATTTTCAGAAACGACTTCCGGACATTTAAATCTGTACTCGATGTTAATAAATTTCTCTTCTTCAGAAACGCTTTCCTTGCCATTGCCAGTCTACATTTTATATCCTCTCTACTTCGACCATCATAAGTTATTTTGCTCCCCAAACAGCAAAACTCCTTTACTACTTTGAGTGTCTGATTTCCTAATCTAATTCCCCTCAACATCACCCGACTTAATTCGACTACGTTCCATTATCCTCGTTCTGCTTTTGTTGATGTTCATCTTATACCCACCTTTCAAGACACTGTCCATTCCGTTCAGCTGCTCTTCCAAGTCCTTTGCTGTCTCTGACAGAATTACGATGCCATCAGCGAACCTCAAAGCTTTTATTTCTTCTCCATGGATTTTAATACCTACTACTAACTTTTCTTTTGATTCCTTTACTGCCGGTCGGAGTAGCCGAGCGGTTCTAGGCGCTACAGTCTGGAATCGCGCGACCGCTACGGTCGCAGGTTCGAATCCTGCCTCGGGCATGGATGTGTGTATGGCCTTTGGTTAGTTACGTTTAAGTAGCTCTAAGTTCTAGGGGACTGATGACCTCAGAAGTGCCATAGTGCTCAGAGCGATTTGAGCCTGTTTTTCCTTTACTGCTTGCTCATTATACAGATTGAATAACATCGGGGAGAGGCTACAACCCTGTATCACTCCCTTCCCAACCACTGCTTCCCCTTCATATGTCGTCATATGTTCTCCGTAATGTTAACTGCCATCCCAACTTAGGAGACTGGCCACCGCCTAAGGGCGCTCGAGGTTGTACTTGGCTCGAAGAACAAGAGCGAACCTAAGTTGGCGGCGGCACGGACGGCACGGACGGCACCGCAGCACGCGTGACAAAGAGTTAATTTTCTGTTCGGATGCGGCCGCGTCCGTCTCGGTGACCAGTCGGGCGGAAGCGGGCACCGGACGAAAGAACGGCGTCAGGGACGGCGGGTGCGCACTCAACCTAATTTTCTGCCAATTATGGCTCGAAATAGGTTCGTTTCCTTGTGGTGGAGCCGCGTGACCGGGCCGCGCTGGCGTGACTCCAAGCGACAGTGGCCAGTAGACCGCCGCGACACACACACACACACACACACACACACACACAAGACGGAGCACCCACTTACAGGTCTAGATGGATGAATGTAACGTTCCGTTGTCATGAGGTCTTTAGACATACAACAAAGGGGAGCGCACTGGGGGAAGATAGCGTATAGACCAATTGCCGTCAGACTTCTTTGCTCAAGAACCAATATTGATATTGTGGGGCACCACCTCGGGCCGCATGAATACCGGTCTTATTATTCATTGCTAAGCTACATAATGCAGTGTGTTACGATCCCCCAGGAGACTAGCTATCGTCTGGGTCCCGTAACTTTGGCGCGGCACTCCTCAGTACAGATCGTTAAAAGTCGACACCATTCGGAACGCTTCGTGTCGACTGTTGTACTGTTACAGAGCGCTACCACCGTCAGCGATTCCAAGGCTGTGACACTGCAATTGCCAAAGAAGTGTTATTGTGTTGGCTGCGTGAGCGCGTGATTAGTTGAAAATGGCTCTGAGCACCATGGGACTTAACTTCTGAGGTCACCAGTCCCCTAGAACATAGAACTACTTAAATCTAACTAACCTAAGGATATAACACACATCCATGCCCGAGGCAGGATTCGAACCTGCGACCGTAGCGGTCGCGCGGTTCCAGACTGTAGCGCCTAGAACCGCTCGGCCACTTCGGCCGGAGATTAATTGATTATTATTAGTAATTGTATTTACGCATTAATCGATACTGAAGCGATCACGCATTTTTTCTAAATTTTTAATGTCATTTTTCTTCTACTCTTTGCATTGCATTACAACTACTTCACTTTAATTTCATATTCCTGCAAATATGTAAAAAAATTAACACTCCGTTGTTTTAAGGGGTGGTTCCACTTTGGAACATAATTTTAATTTTTCTCAAAAATTAACATTTATTGTCACAGTAGCAAACGAATATAAGAAGAAACTGTCAAAAGTAAAAAATTAATTGTATTCAGGAGGTTTTTTGACTTTCGAGCCACTGGGAAATATAGTTTTCAACTTCGCATCATTTAATGTTATTTAAAGATCTGGTGTATGTACCGCCTCTATCACGTGATACTTCAGAGCTCCGGGAGAGAATACGAGAAGCGACTGCCACAGTCGAAGATGCCATGCTGGGACGGGTATGGTAAGAATTCGATTAACGTATTGACGTCTGCCGGGTCACCCATGGTTCACATATCGAATGTTTATAAAACAAACAAACAAAAAATTCAGACTTTCTCTTTAAAATGCAATAAGTATGGCATCTGTACAATTGAATGTGTTACCGGACTTTGCTGGCCCCAGTGGCCGTGTGGTTCTAGGCGCTACAGTCTGGAGCCGAGCGACCGATGACCTCAGAAGTTAAGTCGCATAGTGCTCAGAGCCATTTGAACCACTTGTTACCGGACTTTATGTACACCCTGTATACATATCTATATAAAGTTATATGTTTGTTAGAAGCCTAGACAGACTTTTGTGCTAATACCCTGGTCATAACTATTCCCGGCACCTTACCACTTCCCTACGTCGTGCCTGTCGCAACCATCTGGCTCAGTGCATTCACGGCAGAGAGTACAAAGTCAATACTGCACGCTGTAGGCGGCGGCTTGCAGCGACGCGTGAAGCCCCCCCCCCCCCCCCCCCCCGAGCCGTCGGCCGTGCGCCAGACGCCCTAATGAGGCGGCATTTAGGCGCTATTACTGGCCAGTAAATCAAACCCGGCGCGTCTCCAGTTGCAGCCGGCAGTCCGGTGTCCACACGCGGCGAGGCTCCGGTTACTGTGCGGGGATCGCCCCCTCGTCCAGCAGGCCATTTGCATGCCGCGCGCGCTTTCTGCGACTGCTGACTGCTGGCACTCACACAACAGTCCTACTGTTGGCCGGATGTGTGGAGCCCCGCACATAACGATACCTCGACATCAGAGTCACAAGCTACCTACTGACTGAAGGGCCAAAGAAACTGCTAAATGTGCGTAATATCGTGTGGGACCCCCGCGAGCGCACAGTAGGTCTGCGGCACGACGTGGCACGTACTCGACTTATGTCTGACATATTGTGCAGAGAACTAACACCATGAATCCTGCAGGGCTGTCCATAAATCCGTATGAGTACCAGGAGACAGAAATCGATTTTCAACAGCACGTTGCAAGGGATCCCAATGTGCTCAATAATGTTATGTCTGTGGAGTCTGGTGACCAGAGGAAGTGTTGAAAGTCAAAAGAGTTCTTGGAGCCACACTGTAGGAATTATGGACGTATGGGGTGTCGCATTGTCCTGCTGGAAACCCCAAGTCCCTGGGAATGCACAATGGACATGAATGGATGCAGGTGATCAGAAAAGATGCTTACGCACGTATCAGGTGTCAGAGTCGTATCTAGACGTATCGGGGGTCCCATATCACTCCAACTGCACACGCCTCACACCATTACAGAGCCTCCTCCAACTTGAACACTCCACTGCTGCCCATGGATTCATGTGATTCTCTCCATACCCGTACACGTCTACCCGCTAGATTCAATTTGAAACGAGACTCGTCGGACCAGGCAACGTATTTCCAGTCATCAACAGTCCAATGTCTGGCCGAGCGGTTCTAGGCGCTACAGGCTGAAACCGCGCGACCGCTACGGTCGCAGGTTCGAATTCTGCCTCGGGCATGGATGTGTGTGATGTCTTTAGGTTAGTTAGGTTTAAGTAGTTCTGAGTTCTAGGGGACTGATGACCTCAGATGTTAAGTCCCATAGTTATCAGAGCCATTTGAACCATTTGATAACCTGCCATTGTAGCAGCAGCGGTCGAATGGATGAAATCGGGAAGATTAATATAAGAAAGAAAAGAAAAGGACCTGGTGTCACACACCGTCACTCAGTGCAGAGATTTCGGATTTAATAATGAACAAGGGTTCATAGCATCGTTCCCCTTAGCACCTCCCGATAGCCAGACAAATACTGGGAAATGAAACACTTTCACCTTGAGGATTCGAACCTAGTACTCAGGACGCGTCAGCGTCATCGAGCTTGGAGGCCCCACAATTGCAGAGAGGAAGAGCCGCCTTTCTAGACCGAATCACATGCCGAACGAAGCCCCGCGAGCGCAGGACGCCCGGGCAACCGGAGCCGTGTGGGAGCCGCACAGTAGTTTCGCCAGCAGCCAGCAGGGCCGCCCGAAAGGCAGCCTTTTTCACTGTGGACGCTGCAGCCGTTTTTATTGCGCACCACGGTGGCGCATGCGCACTGCGGCGGAGCTGCTAAACCAGCACGGCCGCTGAAAAACGACGTGGACAATAATTTTTGTCGCTGTCGCGCGTCATAATGGGTCCGCTGCTCCCTGCGCTCACGTATAAAGTTTCGTCTCTCGCTTTGACGCGGCTAAAGCGTACACGCATTGTCCAAAGCCGGGCTCGCCGCACTCGTGTTTGAAAGGCGTGCGCAAGAAAGACTGAGCAGACAAATCGTTTTTAGGATCTCCCTTTCAAGTTCGAACACGTGACACATAGCTTTGCGTCAAACACAAATTGTTTTATGGGGAACGGGAAACTTTTCGAAATATATCATTTAGGATATTCTTTTAAACTGCTGGTTTGTTTCCATATGCCGCATGAAGTATACAAGCAACAGTCCTATCCACTTTGAAGCAATGAAATACAATAATACATTAAAGCTCACTAAAGTGCCTCTGCCTAATTATTCTTAGGTTTAAAACGGTTTCATTAATTGAACCCACCAATCTTCCAAAGTGTTCGTAATTCATTCTATAAATTCAAACGCCCTTCTCTTGCTGCAATATTATGTTCATTTTCCCTACGCGTTTCGCCTTTTCTGCAACGATATAGTTTTTCCTTTTAGAAATGACAGATTCAAACAGTTCGTACCAAAATTTTCACAGAGATATAATATCACTGATAGGTGCTTTTCTCTCCTTCCAAAATCAGCCTGTCATCTTGCCATACGTTTGACAGTTACAGGATGTTTTCCCTTCACTTAAGAAATTTCGACGTCGACATCCTTTCGTTTTATTATTTTCACATTTTATTTTACGTTATCAGTAATTACATGTGAAATGCTTTATTCTTGGCGACGTACAGCCATTTCATGGAGGTATCAGGGAAGTATTAAAACAACGCTCTGCTCTCGCATTCGGGAGGATGCCACAATTCTGCAGGGTTTTTACCCTCTACAGTTACCTCTAACAGAAATTGTTCTCTGATAAGTTAACTCCTGGTGGCCGAGCGGTTCTAGGCGCTTCAGTCTGGAACCGCGCGACCGCTACGGTCGCAGGTTCGAATCCTGCCTCGGGAATGGATGTGTGTGATGTCCTTAGGTTAGTTAGGTTTAAGTAGTTCTAAGTTCTAGGGGACTGATGACCTGAGATGTTAAGTCCGATAGTGCTCAGAGCCATTTTAACCGTTTGAGTTAACTCGTGTACTATCATCCCGAACCTTTCTCCTGTCAGACCTTCTAGAAGTTCGCCTATAATGTCTCATCTAGATCGCACTCTGTCGCATTACACTGAAGAGCCAAAGAAACTGGTACACCTGCCTAATATCGAGGACGCAGAAGTTCTGCAACACGACGTGGCATGGGCTCGACAAATATATGATGTAGTGTTAGAGGGAACTGACAGCATGAATCCTACAGGGCTGTCCATAAATCCGTAAGAGTACGAAGGGCGGAGATCGCTTCTGAACAGCACGTTGCAGGGCATCCCGGACGTGCTCAATAATGTTCATGTCTGGAGAGTATGGTGGCCAGCGTAAGTTTTTAAACTCAGAAGAGTGTTCCTGTAGCCACTCTGTACCAATTCACGACGAGTAGGGTATCGCATTGTCCTGCTGAAATTGCCCAAGTGCGTGGGGATGTACAATAGACATGAATGGATGCAAGTGATCAGACAGGATGCTTACGTACTCGTCACCTGGTTCAAATGGCTCTGAGCACTATGGGACTCAACTGCTGTGGTCATCAGTCCCCTAGAACTTAGAACTACTTAAACCTAACTAACCTAAGGACATCACACACATCCATGCCCGAGGCAGGATTCGAACCTGCGACCGTAGCAGTCGCACGGTTCTGGACTGCGCGCCTAGAACCGCGAGACCACCGCGGCCGGCCTCACCACCTGTCAGAGTCGTATCTAGACATATCAGGAGTCCCATACCACTCCAACTGCACACTCCCCACACCATTACAGAGCCTCCACCAGCTTCAACAGTTCCCTGCTGACATGCAGGGTCCATGGATTTATGAGGTTGTCTCGTCCGAAAGCCAATATGGATGATGTTTTATTAAGTGGTTCGCACGCTTACAGTTGTTTATGGCCCAGCATTGACTCTGCAGTTATTTGCGTAATTGTTGCATTCCAGCCACGTTGAACGATTCTCTTCAGTCGTCGTTGGTCCCGTCCTTGCAAGATCTTTTTCTGCCCACAGCGATGACGGAGATTTTTATGTTTTATCGGATTCCTGATATTCACGGTACAGTCGTGAAATGGTCGTACGGGAAAATCACCACTTCATCGCTACCTCGGAGATGCTTTGTGTACCCGCATCTCGTGGTCGTGCGGTAGCGTTCTCGCTTCCCACGCCCGGGTTCCCGGGTACGATTCCCGGCGGGGTCAGGGATTTTCTCTGCCTCGTGATGGCTGGGTGTTGTGTGGTGTCCTTAGGTTAGTTTGGTTTAAGTAGTTCTAAGTTATAGGGGACTGATGACCATAGATGTTAAGTCCCATAGTGCTCAGAGTCATTTGATGCTTTGCGTCCCATCGTTCGTGCACCGATTGTAGCACCACGTTCAAACTCACTTAAATCTTGATAACCTGCCATTGTAGCAGCAGTAACCGATCTAACAACTGCACCAGACACTTGTTGTCTTATACAGGCGTTGCCGACCGCAGCGCCGTTTCTGCCTGTTTAAATATATATCTGTATTTGAATACTCATGCCTATACCTATACCAGTTTCTTTGGCGCTTCAGTATCGTTCACAATCCATTGAACCTACAAGTCATTGGGTAGCCATATGCGCATGTGCAGATGGCTGTATTATCGCCCACAGAAGGTATAAAAGGACAGTGCATTGGTGGACCTGCCATTTGTACTTAGGGGATTTACGCGAAAAGGTTTCCGACGTGATAATGGCCGCGAAACGGTAACTAACAGACTTTGAACGCGGAATACTAGACGCATGGGACATTCCATTTAAGAAATCGTTAGGGAATTCAATATTCCGAGCTCCACATTGTCAAGAGCGTGCCGAGAATATCAAGTTTTATGCGTACTCTCTCACCATGGACCGAGAGCAGCCGCGTATGCGTGAACTTGACAGTGCTAACAGACAAACAACGCTGCGTGAAATAAGCGCAGATAGTAGTGTGGGACCTGCGACGAACCTATCCATTAGGACAGTGCTGCGAAATTTGGCGTTAATGCACTATGGAATCAGACGACCGATCGAGTGCCTTTGCAAACAACACGACATCACTTGCAGCGCCTCTCCTGGGCTCGTGACTGACTCTAGACGACTGGGAAAAAATCCTAGGCTGGTAAAATGAGTCACAGTTTCAGTTGGTAGGAGCTGATGGCAGGGTTCGAGTGTTGCATAAACCCCACGAAGCCTTGACCCCAAGCTGTCAACTAGTCATTATGCAAGCTGGTGGTGGCTCCATAATGGTGTGGGCTATGTTTACATGGCAACGGCGTTGCCGCAATGGATATACCGGTTCCTGTCAGATCACCGAAGTTAAGGGCTGTCGGGCGTGGCCGGCACTTGGATGGGTGACCATCCAGACCGCCATGCGCTGTTTCCATTATTCGGGGTGCACTCAACCTCGTGATGCCAATTGAGAAGCTACTAGACCGAATAGTAGCGGCTCTGGTCAAATAAAATCATCGTAACGTCCGGGAGAGCGGTGTGCTGACCACACGCCTCTCCTATCCGCATCCTAATCTGAGGATGACACGGCTGTCGGATGGTCCCGATGAGCCACTTGTGGCATGAAGACGGAGTGCTGTGTTTACGTGGAGTGGACTGGATCCTCTGGTCTAACAGAACTTATGAATGGCATTGGTTACGGTCGGCTACTTGGAGACCATTTGCAGCCATCGTGGACTCCCAGGTTTCCTACAGCGATGGAATTTTCAAGGATGACAACGCGCTGTGTCACTGGCCCACAACTGTTCGCGATTGGTTTGAAGAACATTTCAGACAATTCCAGTGAATGATTATATCACCCAGGTATCCCGACAAGAAACCTGTCAACATTTATGAGACACAATCGAAAGGTCAATTTCGCAAAAATCCTACACCGGCAACACTTTCGGAGTGGTTCAGTATATATATGAAGGGGCCATCCGAAGGCTTGCTGAGTCCGTGCTACGTCTAGGTGCTGCAGTATGCCGGGTAAAAGAGGGTCCAGCGCGACATTAGTGGGCGTCCCATGTTATTGTCACCTCAGTGTATAACATGCTTTGGCTTACGACACATTATTTTGTTATAAAAAACAGCACTTACATGGTAAGAATGTGGCAACATAACGAATTCAGTAAATATTCTTCTGATATACCAGCTACAGTATCCCTGTACACTCATGTAGACGCTGCATTCCATACTACGCCGATAACCTGGGTGCCCACAAAGCGCACATACATACATTCCATTCTAAATGTCATATAGGCGTTGTAGATATAGCGTCCAATGAACTGAATAATATTTTACAACGAACAAAATTAATTTGTATCGAAATTTAATGATGTCTATGCAAAATGTCTGTTGATTTATCACTTTCTTTGTACTGAAAATGTGTTTTAGCGTTACCAGCTACATGACCCCGAGGTAACGATTGAAAGTCAGTCATATTTTTTTCAGGATATAATACACAATTCATGTGGTGTAGGTAAATTTGTCGTCGCTGGTCGAAACATTGTACTGTAAGGCAGCTGCTGTGACTTCAAGCGTAAATAGTGAGTGATGTTGCTAAAGAGGAGTCATTGAACAAGTGGCAGTGCGATGGATCGGATCAGAAGGGATACCAGGTAGTGATTTTAAACAATGACGAGGGTTTTTTGTCTGAATTAATTCAATTTGATTCCGACATTTCGCACGTTCCATTACGCCTGATTCGTGATTTACATCTGATGTTGAAAGAGTGATTGTTGAGACACGTAGCTGTGTCTTAACATTGCTTTAACATATAGAGTCTACTAAACTAAAATAGTTCCGAACAGTTCTCGGGAAGGCCCAGAGCTATCGACCGATCGCCGTGTCGTGCTCAGACGATTGGCGTCACCGGATGCAGCCATGGACGGGCATGGTTCAAATGGCTCTGAACACTATGGGACTTAACATCTATGGTCATCAGTCCGCTAGAACTTAGAACTACTTAAACCTAACTAACCTAAGGACATCACACAACACCCAGCCATCACGAGGCAGAGAAAATCCCTGACCCCGCCGGGAATCGAACCCGGGAACCTGGGCGCGTGAAGCGAGAACGCTACCGCACACAAGCTGCGGACGTGTGGACGGGCATGTGGTTAGCAAACCGCTCTACCGGCCGTTGTCAGTTCTCGTTGGTCGGAGTCACTATTTCTCAGTCAAGTATCTCGTCAAGTGACATCACCGCGGCTAAGTACACCCCGATTACCTACAACGCTCGGCAGACCGGACGTCACCAATAGAAATCGTAGCCAAGCCCTACAATACTTAACTTCGGTGACCTGACGGGCACTGGTGTTACGACTGCGACAAGGCTCTTGCCAAATAGAATCTACTGCTGCCCATTAATATTGCAAAACCTTGAAGACAGCACGCGACAAAACTCAAATTGACATGAAGTACACTACACGTTTGGATATGCAGATAGTTAGCATTCCAGGCCAACCACATAAAATAGGTAAGAGTAACGTCATATATATTCTGTACATATGGGAAGATAGGACAGCAGATTCCTCATAAAGAATTTTATTTGAAGTTTTGGTGTCTGTGGGAAGATGGAGTTATGCCTCATATAAAAAGATAAATCTTCTAACAACACGTGTCGAAATTCGACAGCGACAGCTTTGTGGACTGTCGACATTGCACTCCACCGTCCCACTGTATTATTGCTCGCATTGCTATGTATCCCATGATTGTCATACGAATATGAAATCTATGGTATCAGGATCACAACGGCCCCACGTGACTAGCGCCAGAGAGGACAGATATATTGTTTGCTTGGAGTGCAGAATCACACAGCCAAATCACGAACCTTCACTCAGGAAATAGGTTTACTTGCAGCGAGACAAGTATCGACTCTGACATCTGGACCACTACTGGCAGTCAGTAGGGCAACGTTTGTTGCGGCTCTCGTTGAGCAACAGAGAATGGCGCAACAATAGTGGTGCCTTCAGCGACATCAATGGACACAAGAATGTTACACTGCATATTTTCTGGCGAATCCTTTTCAGCGTAAGGAATCATAACGCACATGACGGTCTACGGAGGCTTCGGAGAGAACGAACGTTGCCGGATTGCATCCGCCGTCGTCATGTGGGCCCGACACCTAACGCCTTGGCGTTATCATCTCTGCTTCGCATTGCCGAAAATATGGATAGCAACCGTTGCGTTTCTGACATACTAAATCCGGTGCTAGTGTCTCATGTTTGAGACGACGTTATCTTCTGACAAGATAACGTGGGACCCCGTGTGCCCATGCTGTCCTGATATGCTTCGATACGGAAGGTGTTGCTCTGGCCAGCCTTTTATCCACATCTCGCACCCAATGAAAATGTCTAGTGATGCTTTGATGAGAGACTGTCGTGGCACCACTCCATTGATAACTGATGCAGCGGGAAATGATTTACCCGAGCGTGTAACTTAAGCTCAGTTCGATTTGATGCCCAGTCGGGTTAAAACGATACTTGGTGTCAGAAGTGACAATTCTATGTAATTAATAACGCATCCTATATTTGGGGGCGCAAATTACCTACAAATTAATCACGTACCCCCTTCCTGATGTACTGTTGACGCACAGTAAGTAAAATTTAGCTATTCGTTATTCTTTTTGGTGTTGCGGTTTTAATATCCGGTTATGAATGCTGTTTAAATGTAGGTGATGTGGTTTACCAATACAAGGATAGCGTACCAATAGGGACAAGAAAGGAGGCATAGAGGGCGCCAAAAACAGAAATAACAATCATTCATTTATTGCACCATTACGCACGCACATCAAGATATATGAGACATTACAATTGGCATACTCAAATGTATTATGACAAACAATATGTATCAGGAAGGGCACACACAATGGAGGTTAAGAAATTACAATGGCACATCAACTCCGCTATGACAAACAGTGTTCATAATGAAGGCCGCACAATTTTACCAAGGTAAGAAATTAAAATAATATTAGCATAAAATTAGCTAAAATGCCTTGAATGAAATATGTATGAGAACAACACGAAGGGGCCGCAAGGGAGGAGGCAATACAATAGTTAAGTCAGGTGCACCAAAACAAACAACGGGCACCAGGCCGCACCAACTGCTCTCTCCGTTGTGGTTCCGCCCGTTCCACATTTTAATACTTAGGCATTTTAATACTTAGAACAGTACATCAGTGATCAGAAAATTAAAAAAAAACAATAAAATGACATAAAAATAGAATAATTTAAGAAAATCACATCATATGACTATGAGCTTAAGGTCTTTCGGTAATTAACAGATTGCGAAACAGATAAAGGGACATGTGCCACTATTAAAGCTTCCGTAATTACACTACTAAATTTCTCAGTGCTAAAGTTGCAACTAACGCAACAAGAATTAAATCATTTAAGTGATAATGTACCTTAAAATAATAATAAAATCATGGTACTCCACGGCTCCGAGCACACAGCCCAATACAAAATGCAACACAACCACACCGACCCGGCGTACTACCAGAACCACCAGGCAGTAAACCAAAACCGTACTCAGCCAAAACAAGGACCGACTTTTAAAATAACGAGGCCTAGCGCGGGCCGGACAACAGACCAAATGCCGGGAAATCCATAAGAAACCTCAGCCAACTTAATACCAAAACAACAATTTATGAACAATTTGCAAAACACAAGACATCTCAGTCCAAAGGCTTCCGTTTAGTCGCGAAGGTGTCTCCGACCCGCCTGCTGAGCTGCCAAGCGCCGTACGGAGTGCCGAATCAAGCTTAACCTTGGTTAACAGAGAGCGGAAGCACCACAAGAAAAAATACACTCCAATCTAACTGCGCAAGCAGACTCTAAGGAGTGCCACTCGAAGACTATGCACTTGAAGATCAAACATAAAGCACCCAGATTAACGTGCCGCTGAAGACGGGGACGGTAAACGAGGTTAGCAATCCCAGCGACGGAGAGACAGGAGAACGAAATGACATCCCGCCGCACATAGAAGGTATTTCAAACTCTGCTTCGACAAACTACAACAGGCGAGATTTTGCTCCCCTTGCGAATCAAGTTAAACGGCACACCACGCCGCTGCCCACACAATTAACCGTAAAATCACGGTCCGGTCTTCCCATCGGGCCCCACTCGGCGTCCAGACGCAAGCAACCCCAGCCGAGCCGAACTGTCTCCACGCCAAGGCAGCCACCTCTTTCCTCCTCAGCTAAGCTGCGGCCAGCGACCACACACGGAAACAACCGCCTAACGCCAAAGCGCCGTCTCAGTGAAAACTCAGCACTAAAATCGATACGGACTTGGAAATAAGCGAGCACCGTAACAGTAACGTTCAAATCAGTTGGTTCAGATGGCTCTAAGCACTTGCCCGCATCTCGTGGTCGTGCGGTAGCGTTCTCGCTTCCCACACTCGGGTTCCCGAGTTTGATTCCCGGCGGGGTCAGGGATTTTCTCTGCCTCGTGATGGCTGGGTGTTGTGTGATGTCCTCAGGTTTGTTAGGTTTAAGTAGTTCTAAGTTCTAGGGGACTGATGACCATAGATGTTAAGTCCCATAGTGCTCAGAGCAAAAAAATGGTTCAAACGGCTCTGAGCACTATGGGACTCAACTTCTGTGGTCATTAGTCCCCTAGTACCTAGAACTACTTAAACCTAACTAACCTAAGGACATCACACACATCCATTCCCGAGGCAGGATTCGAACCTGCGATCATAGCAGTCTCACGGTTCCGGAATGCGTCCCTAGAACCGCGAGACCACCGCGCCAGGCAGTGCTCAGAGCCATTTGAACCATTTGAACTCTAAGCACTATGGGACTTAACGTCTGAGATCATCAGTCCTCTAGACTTAGAAATACTTAAACCTAACTAAACTAAGGACATCACACACATCGATTCCAGAGGCAAGATTCGAACCTGCGATCGTAGCAGTAGCGCGGTTCCGGACTGAAGAGCCTAGAACCGTTCGGACACAGCGGTCAGCTAAATGTAAGGATCAAAAAGTAACGTAAAGCCAGCCATAGAATCACATGTGACTAAGCATTATCGAATTTGCTAGAGAGTCATACTGGCGATTGAATCAGCGTTTCGTTACGTTACTCATGTTCTGGTGGGGAGCATATGAAAGTGTGTGTGTGTGTGTGTGTGTGTGTGTGTGTGTGTGTGTGTGTGTGTGTGTGTGTGTCTGAGTGAGTGAAAGAGTGAGTGAGTGTTGGCGCTCCGGAGACGGCATCAGCGTGCTGTAGTGTGGCGTTGCGTAGCGTTTGCCCTGCGGTCCCGTGTCGCAACGCGTGTTGTTTCCGCAGAGACGTCAGCGGCGTTTCCTTGAAGGTACGGCAGTGGCGCTAGCCGCCGCCTCCAAGCTCCCGCAAGCCGTCAGTCAGCAGTTACGTCGGCCGTGAAAACACCTCGTGCTGTGCGCGTCTCCTCCGCTCCGTAACCCTAGCCGGACCAATGTACTCGTAGTGAGCCTTGCGTGTGATGAATGGCGACCCGAATCATTAGTGCTCGTGTGGTTTTTCTTCATCCTGAGCTACGACGTGGCACCGCCTGAGGAGACTTGCCGGAGCCTTTGGTGAGAACAGTCACTCAACTTCCCTGTGTTTTCTCAGTCCATTCAAAAATATGTCGTGGTGCTCTCCACCAGATGGATTTTATCGGAGGCGCAACAGCGTCCTCATTATACACCACATTTCGTCTCTGCGTCTCGTTTCGCTCTTTTTGCTGCCCTGTTGCTTAAGATACTCGTCCCGAGGTATATGATATCCACAAGACGGAGACCTCCCTAGACGTAGCAGCGTATTACGCTCTCCAGCATCATTATTGCTCCTACAGGTTTTCTGACGTCTAACGTCATCCACCTATCCTCCATTTGGACGTTGTCTCAGTTTTATTTCTTGGATTCCAGCGGATATATTCGTACATTTGTCATACAGTCATCCCGCAACATATCCGGCCCACCTCCATTTGTTTTTCATTACAGCCATAATTGCGTCTTCAACTCTAAGTCTGTTCCCTGATCCAATTTGTTTGTTTTCTTGCCTCTTACAGTAATTCTGAGCATGCTCTTCCTATAACAGCTGGTCTTGGAATCAAAAGAAGTAAATCTCTTAACACATTTTACATTTTTCCAGTGAGCAATTTTATATGAAATAGTTTTCTGGCTAACTCATCATTTAGAAAGAAAGTATTCATTGCATAAAACCGAATAGTATGAATAAGACGTAGCGTTTACTCGGAATTATCTTGTAGGTTCCTCTTAAAAGTGCTAGGAATTTTAAATGCTTATTCACAATTTATAAATTTTCTGATGATATTCTTCATAAGTAATCCGTCACAGTTTGAGAAGAGTAGTCATGTCCATACCTACAACACTGTAAGAAACTAAGGCCTTTGTTGCCTATTCAGTCATAAATTATTTCGACGGGCACCAACAAAAAGTTTTGATCACTTGCCCAACAACATAAAATGTCTGATTGGTTGCGAAGCACATATGGACACTAAGCTGAAATCACATATTCTGGACAACTCCTGCTGTTGTGTAGACGAATTTTTACTTAAGAGGGGTAGGACGTCAAACGGGTGAACTTGGAGCAGGAGAGGCACCACAGGGCATTTCAATTTCCACTGTCTATACTTTTACAAGTAAATTCATAAAACTTTGTCAGCATGACCAGGAAGGATTCAGGATTCACACTCGTAGCAGCGGAAGTTCAAAAACATAACAAAATATTTTTTTACATGTGAAATTTCATCATTTTTTCATTTACTATTGGCTGCATTTGTTGCTATAGGTACACTTTTCTTAATAAGTAAGAGAGACTGTTCGATGAATTTTGCACAGCATACAAACCATACTTACAGGTGTCTGAAATTCTAGAATCTATTTAATTTATGAGAAAATGAATGAGCTGTTACGTTTTAAACTTTATGTTTAGAAAAAAAAAAAATTTTGTCGGTAATTATCTCAATTTTTACCACAGTTTTTAATAGATTTGCAAAATTCTACAGTTTCATACACATGTAAGTATGGTTTGTATGCTGTGCAAAATTCATCAAAGAATCTCTCTTACTTGTGAAGAAAACTGTACCTATAGCAACAAATGCAGCCAACGGTAAGTGAAAAAATGATGAAATTTCATATCTAAAATAAATTTATTTTGTTATGTTTTTGCACTTCCACTGCTATGAGTGTGAATCCTGAATCCTTCCTCTTCATGCTGACAAAGTTTTATGAATTTATTTGTAAAAATATAGACAGTAGAAAATAAAATGTCCTGTGGTGCCTCTCCTGCTCCAAGTCGGCCTGTTTGACGTCCTACCCCCCTTAAAAATTGGTAGCCTGTAAGGAAAGTATAGTTTTAAAGTGTACTTGCATAAGTAGGACCGGAACATGATGTGTTAAAAAAAATTAATAATGTTCACATATCCTGTAAATTGACTCGTTCTACATTACTTCCATAGAAAATGTTCAGACGATCTATGGAACATGTAATTAACCAACCAACTAACTAGCTCTCTTTTAATCTCCCATCAGCCATTAGTTCTTGAATAGTTTTCGCATTAAAATCCGTGTCACGTTAACAACTCAAAATCGGTAATATTCATTGATTGTTTCGTGTAAGATCGGTACCGTAGTTCTGAAAACTCTGTTTACTTTGAAACTGCTTGAACCCATGTTTTCTCTTGTTTTCATCTCTTTTTAATGTTAACCCAGTCGTTGTTTTCCACTGCTCAAAGTATCAAATCTCGGCATATGGTTTAATGGCTTCATCCTTAATTTGTACTATTTGTTTTCGATATGTAGATCATATATTATTTTAGTCTCGTAGTGATTGATTTTCAGGCCTACTTGCAAACTTCCTCTATTAGGTTCTTCCCTTAGTTGTTGAAGTTTATTTGCAGTAAAGTGAAAATTTCATCAGCTGAACGATGGCGTTCGAGATATGTTTCATTATCATGTATTGCACCATTTTATTCCAAGTATAATACCTAATACAAATCTTCCTCAGTGGAGGGATTAGATTGGTTATTATTGTTACTACTTTTATTATCTTCTTTTGTAAATTTTATTTAGTGATCGTTGAGAGTTAAGTGAGATCATTTAGTCATCAGTTTTTTCCAGAGAAATTGTCATATGCTAAAGTGACTCAGATGAAACAAACGAAAAAATCTAAATCTAAAGTTTTATTCTGTTTCGTTGAGCGAAAAAGTTGGTCATAATGGAGAATATTTTCACAAAGAAAATATAAACAATAAAAAACGTGAGCTTGTAAAAGACGTATCGACTAAATTATTTACTATTAATCCATACCTTTTTATGTCTAGAAGTGAGTAACTCCACACCCCAGTACCGACGATAAAGCATATTTGCGAGGAAGCCAAGCAATGTTCCAAGAAAAATGTACTATTCCAGTTCAGTGATCTGAAAACTTTGACTGGAATTACTGAGAAGAGTTATATTCTTAGGGAATTTTACCGGCTGATTCTCTGAACGTAGATGTTGCTGTCCGATGGATGTTATCGAATAATGGAAAGAAAGAAAATTAATGGTTCCATGTTTGTGTCATTAGGGTTGAATCAAAAGTTAACAGTCGTCAGTACAGCAAGCTACAGAGTAGTGATCTGTACCCTGAGAAAAAGAAAATAACGATGCCCGTGCGAACATGTTTCTGCGCCTGTATCGATATCAGTGACGAAATAAGTCTGTTTGCAGAAGGCGAGTGAATGTACCACTTCTTCTGCGAACACAGAATTAAGCCGATAAGCGACAAGTGGCTATTTATTGACTTACTAGGAACTCTTGCCCCGTATTGCAGCACCTACGGAAATGTGGTAAATTCCGCACCAACAGCTCTATAAACCAACACAGAGTTGTTTAGGATCAACACCACAGAGGTCTTACAGCAGAAGTACATACTTTTTTCACGGAAACAGTTTGCATAGCATGAATGGCTGTTGAGAGTTATCGAAAAACGTTGACGATAACATTTCACATACGAGCCTCTTTCTTCAGTTTGCTTCAGTGCACAAGCAGACTGTTTTATTTGAAAACACCAACATACAGTGTTTACTGACATCTTGAGGTGGATTCTTTAAATGATCTAACGTAGGGGATTCCAGGTACTTTATCTTACATTTCAGTCTCCTGACCAAAATTCCCTCGCAATCTATCAGCCACACATGTTCGTGCAGTTACTTTAACACTAACGGAGATTGGGAACAGTTCTTCATTCTAGCCGTAACTGTGCACAGTACCTTAGCGGAGATATTTTTAAACATTTTTAGCTTCCGCGCAGCGCAGATACTTAACGCAAATTATCCCGTTAAAAAGTGAGAGAAGTCGTGGTTTTCTGTTCATTGAACTGAGACCTATGTAGTTCCATAGGGCACCTGCAGGAAGGGTTGCTATATGCGCAGATACTCTTCCTCCCCACATAACATAAGCGTTAGCTGTCGCTGAGTTGATATAATTGGGACGTGGCCAAAATCGTGAATGTTTTCTGTTGAGAAATCATTATAAAAGTAATGTTGACTTTATCTATCATTTCCCCTCCAGTCAACATAATGAATGGATAAAACACATTCGATGACTATAAAATATGATTGCCCTCTCTTGCGCCAACAACTTTCAGCAAAGATTCAGTATTAATATTTTTTCTATCAGTTTCGAATGCTGAGGCATATGAAACACGTGGCTATATGAAGGACATCTGTTTCTCGTGACTGTTTCACTCACATGGTTTCTAGTCGACGGAACAGAGAGATGTCAACCGTTGCCTCTATAGAAGTATGTATTTTCGTGAGAGGGGTCGTCTGTGACATAAAATCCTGAAATCAGACGTACACTATGAGTACAGCGACGCAAGGAAAATCATAAATATTTATCACGAGCGAACGCTAAGCAAATAAGAGTTGTAATATGCGAAGCTGATGTCAGGATAATGAATGGGAAAAAGGAAGTACGCGACATAAATCAGAAGAGCAACAGAAGAACACGTAAGAGCGAGACTCAATGGAGGAGAACGATGGAGATGGCGTAGCAGAAAATCTCACAATAGAAAGTGTGACCTCAGCACGCGAGGTTGTCATTATTTCAATTACATGATACATTACTTCGAGAGCGTACCTAAAAAATGTTGTATTTTTCTTCGTATGAGCGGAAACAGCGACCACTGGAACATTGCATGACCGGGCTCTTGCGGTGCCTTTTTCAGCGATAAGACTAATTACGGCACTGTGTGTTTCCTCTTATTTGAGAACCAGACGCGTAGCTCACGCCTTTGTTCTTGGGATACACAGATAAGAGCTTTAGTCAACAACACAACGTCCACGACAATATTCGCTCCATCTGAATAAACTCCATGTAGTATAATGCCGCCGCGCACTGTAAAATGGTTAAAAGGCATTCTTCCGACTAATTTGCAGAGGTCTGTTTCAACGCCCCCATGAAGGATGTTGGAAGTTGGCCTAAAGAATGGTTCTCATTTCGTTTAATTTTACAGTACCTTGAGATCGGATACCCAAAAGGATTTTTATGTGGATATCATAGACTTACACTACGTTGTAACTGGTATCTACAACGCAATGTACAGGTCGGCTTAATACTATTCTGTAACTGCAACAGGCAATATACCTGGTATTCCAATGCATTTTGCCATTCTTCAGTTCTACAACTCGTGCATCTAACTTATATTTGACATTCCAGCATTTCTTCTTTGTCCAAGACGGCGCATTGCGTAGGTAACATTTCGGCAGGCGTATTGTGTACATAGTTTAAGTATTTGTTTCTATAATATATTGTAACGAGGTCGAAATGTTTAGCTACAGCCGCATGTGCGCAGTTCTTATTCTGTCTCTTCTTCTCTTATGGCTGATCAACAACTTCACTTCTGCATACTGCATTCTGATTTTATCGTCTTCCCTGATTACCTGTTTTTCATTACCATGTGGATAGTGCGTTACGACCATCTATTTTGTAACATTGCATTATTATTTGCCTGGAGTGTAGCGTTATATGGAAGCGGGCGCTAAGGAGTGCAGACAAGGGTAGAATAGGAGCTTTTGAAATGAGTTGTTACAGAAAAATACTGTAGGCTACGTGGATAGATCGAGTGACTAATGAAGTACTGCAGAGAATTGGGGGGGGGGGGATGGGAGGAGGAAAGATTGACGGCCCAACTTGACATAAAGAAGGGGCAGGTTGATAGGACATAACCTGCGGCATTAATGAATAGTTAATTTGGTAATGAAAGGGGGTGTGGGTGGTATCGCATTTTTAAAAAGATGTAGGTTGCAGTAGATATTCAGGGAAGGCGAAATATTTACACGCTGCCTGTTGACGTTGACATTTGCATCAAACTAGTCTTCGAACCGAAGAGTACAAGAGCAGCTGTGACTCTTACGGGTTAGGTTTGTCATGTACGCAACGAGCGAATTGTAAAAGGGTTTTGAACTTGCATGGACTAGGTTTTATCAATAACCATCTTCGAAACGTTCCAACTTTTCTACTGCTTCTAATTCGATGTTATGTAGTGGTCAACATACCAGCAGGAGTGCTCGTGTTATTCACTTGCTGTTGACGAAGGAATCATTAATTGAACCCGGAATAACACATCTCTAATGGCATTCTCAGTGCTACAGACAATTCCAAACAAAAATCTGATAGCACATTAAAATTTGTCTAGAAGTCCAACCTCGACACCACTGTCGCAAGAAAAATACATCGTCTGAACTTCCTGTTATCACATGCGTAAGTAAGTTGTTCCGAAGAAGAAATGACTTTCATTATTGGCGCGATAAAATTTTTCTTTCTCGCTGGTCCCTCGGTACCAGCGCGAGTTCAGCCTGCCTGCGGAGCAGAAAAAAATTAAATTAACCCACCCCCTCCCTCGGCTGTTAACAGACGCCGCTATTTAACTTGAGGGGGAAAAAGTGCCCCAGCGGTTTCTCGTATTTTCCTCTGTCTCTCTCTCAGATCCTCTTTCGTCTTCCTCTGCAATGGCGCCTGTGTATTCCAAAGGAATGCCTAATGTATGTTGATCCAGCAGACTTTACGAATATTGCTCTCTTGAGGGGAAGGGAAAAAAAGCTAGCCTTTTATCGGGAATGGCACACGTTTGTAATACTAACAGGGCTGATCCGTCCAAGTGGATTTTCCCATTTAAAGTGCGGAGACGTATTAAGGCAGTACGTATATCCTTCGCAAAGCCTCAGCCCCGTCTGCAGTATTACACTACCAAAAACCTGTATGGTCCTGAGGAGCAGTTCATAAATATTCAACGACTGTAAAACATATTCTGCTATGTATTACTTTGCTACTGGCATCTCGCATAAAGCACTTTTGATCCACGTAACAGAGCTGATTTTGAATATATTAAAAGAAATTAACTACTAACCTTGCACCTGACGATGAACAGTCGTCCGAAACGCATATGTCATGAATAAAAGATGGCCAACATGACAATGAATGGGAGGAGATTTTATTTAGAAGTTTAAATGAAAATGCAGTTCAACAAAATTAGCTACCGTAGGATCAAGAAAGTATGAAGTCTACGTACGGCAAGAAGACTGCAGAAATGGTCACTGACCAACGAATGTAGGCCAAAATTAAGTGAGAAGTTTCATCATCCTTTTGTTTAGAAATAAGGAGCCAGAGCTACAAGAAGTTTCTGTTGTAGTCTTGCAAAGAACTAAAGTAAAGATGTAAGTGAGACTCGGGGCAGATAAGTTTCCTGAGTGCAATCGTACAAGGTTTAATTGCCATAACTGAAAGTGATTCATAGAAGCAGAGGTACAAGTGAATGTCTTCGAAAAAAACATACAAAATGAAAAACATATGGTCTGTCCCAATTGGTCGTCCATTCAGGCGGGATCGATTTCTGAGCCCTTTATTGTACGACATTCCTCTGTTCTGTTATTTACTTTTTATCTGAAGTTTGATGTTCGCGTCCAGCCGATGTTGGATGATGAAGACCTTATTTTACATTAAAGAAAAGCGAAACATAATTGATCATTGAGCACATTCTTACTATATCATCGAAATGTAATCCGTCTCTTTAACCGAGATCGGAGGCTCACAGTTTCTGATTACCAGTCTGAAGTCCTGGGTTCTTCCTACCTTCCTCAATGCTTCTTTATGTGAAGACATATTATGCCATTGATGTCGAATGCGGCCGTTTGACTATTTAACTGGAAACTTAGTTACTTTGCGTCGTTGCTGCTTTCCGTGCAGAAATGCGTTTTGACGTGCGGTTGGTCCTGGTGGAGGTTAGAGTCCTCCCTCGGGCATGGGTGTGTGTGTGTTTGTCCGTAGGATAATTTAGGTTAAGTAGTGTGTAAGCTTAGGGACTGATGGCCTTAGCAGTTAGGTCCCATAAGATTTCACACACATTTGGACATTTTTCTGACCAAAATACTTGTTCTGAAATGCACTCTTATTCGTGTGTCTATGGAGGCTGTGATGACGATGTCGGTGCCTCGAATCTGATTTCTGCCCAAAAAAATGAACACATGTTGCATGAGACCCTTCTGAGACGTGGCGGTTACGTTCTGCTCTTATAATGAAACTATTTTATTTCTTGTCAAAGGAACAGAACACTGTGATACAAGTATCACATCCAAATTATACCTAGTAAGCTTAAGGCTTATGCTTAGTACGGGTGAGTTAGACACGATTCTTTGTATCAGCAGCGTAATATTCGTTTAACAGTGACGAAATTAAGAAACGCGTAAGGAAGAAATGGAATAAATATTTTGTAGTCAAGAGGAGAGTTTCATTATAAGGGCAAGAACATGAAAATAAACTAAAAGGCGAAAATGGGGCTAGGGGAGGAGAGAGATGGGTAGCGAAATAAAGTATGCTGGGACCCAGACATGAATATATCAAGTGGTTTTATTTAAGAATTTTCACAACGTAAGTGTGCGCTAATATGAAACATCCTGGAAGATTAAAACTGTATGCCGGACTGAGACCGGAACGCTGATCCTTCACCATTCACGGCCAAGAACTGTACCAACTCCTGTAAAGTTTGGGAGATATAAATGAGGTACTGGCGAAAGTAAAGATTTGAGGACGGGTAGCTCAGTTGTAGGGCAGCTGCCCGCAAAAAAGAAAGGTCCTGGGCTCTAGTTACTGTCAGGCACACTGTTTTAATCTTCCAGGACGTTTCATCTCCACAATGCGTTCCGTGTGTGAATGGACTGAAAGAGAATGTTTTGTTATACAAAACATGATCTTACCCAAATGAATTTTAATGCGGTGTATTAATACAAAAGCTGACGGTACAGTTACTTCAGGAATGAAAAAGTGGTACGCAATGACTGCTGGGACTATCAAAGCATGGTTGCTTAAACTGCGTCGGTTCCCGCCAAAGAGTGCCTGACCTGCATGCATTTGCGGGATCGCTTACACGCTGCGCAAAGAGCTTCTGCATTTTGGTGGGTGAGTGTTTTGCGCCCCTTCATGCTACTGACTTAACTGTATCAGTGGCCAGGCAACGAAAGATGCCACATTCACTCTGCGTAGATACGCTACTGGCCACTAAAATTGCTACACCAAGACGAAATGCAGATGATAAGCAAGTATTCATTGGACAAATATATTATACTAGAACTGACATGTGATTACATTTTCACGCAATTAGGGTGCATAGATCCTGAGAATTCACTACCGAGAACAACCACCTCTGGCCATAATAACGGCCTTGGTACACCTGGGCATTAAGTCAAACAGAGCTTGGATGGCGTGTACATGTACAGCTGTCCATGCAACTTCAACACGATACCCCAGTTCGTCAAGAGTAGTGACTGGCGAATTGTGGCGAGCCAGTTGCTCGGCCACCATTGGCCAGACGTTTCCAGGTGGTGAGAGACCTGGAGAATGTGCTGGCCAGGGCAGCAGTCGAACACTTTCTGTAATCAGAAAGGCCCGTACAGGACCTACAACATGCGTTCGTGCATTATCCTGCTGAAATGTAGGGTTTCGCATGGATCGAATGAAGGGTAGAGCCACGGGTCGTAACACATCTGAAATGTAACGTCCACTGTTAAAAGTGCCGTCGGTGCGAACAAGAGGTGACTAAGACGTGTAACCAATGGCACCCCATACTATCACGCTGGGTGATACACCAGTTGGCGATGACAAATACACGCTTCCAATGTGCGTTCACCGCGATGTCACCAAACACGAATGCGACCACCATGATGCTGTAAACGGAACCTGGATTCATCCGAAAAAATGACGTTTTGCCATTCGTGCACCCAGGTTCATCGTTGAGCACACCAGTGCAGGCGCTCCTGTCTGCGAAGCAGCGTCAAGGTTAACTACAGCCATGGTCTCCTAGCTGATAGTCCATGCTGCTGCAAACGTCGTCCAACTGCTCGTGCAGATGGTTGGTGTCTTGCAAACGTCCCCATCTGTTGACTCGGGGATCGAGACGTGGCTGCACGATCCGTTACAGCCATGCGGATAAGATGCCTGTCATCTCGACTGTTAGTGATACGAGGCCGTTGGGATCCAGCACGGCGTTCCGTATTACCCTCCTAAATCCACCGATTTCATATTCTGCTAACAGTCATTGGATCTCGACCAACGCGAGCAGCAATGTCGCGATACGATAAACCGTAATCGCGAGAGGCTACAATCCGACCTTTATCAGAGTCAGAAACTTGATGGTACGCATTTCTCCTCCTTACACGAGGCATTATAACAACGTTTCACCAGGCAAAGCCGGTCAACTGCTGTTTGTGTATGAGAAATCGGTTGGAAACTTTCCTCATGTGAGCACGTTGTAGGTGTCGTCACCGGCTCCAACCTTGTGTGAATGCTCTAAAAAGCTAATCATTTGCATATCACAGCATCTTCTCCCTGTCTGTTAAATTTCGCGTGTGTAGCACGCCATCTTCGTGGTGTAGCAACTTTAATGGCCAGTGGTGTAGAAGTGGCACCAAGCACGCCTTTGAAATTTAATACCCACTTTTATCTAATGAGAAATTCCAACTGAGAAACAAGTTTGTTGTTACGGTATGGTACGGGTGAGATTTGTGGATAAACGGAACTTTTTTCGCGTCCGTACGGGAAGTGTGCAGTAGGCGGCGGTAGTCCAGGAAGCAAGCGAGAGCACGTTCCAGGGGACGAACCTGCGCTATCTCGTCCTGGGAGCAGACAAGAAGAGAAGAGAGATGTCTGCAAGCGCTGGCGAAACTGTCTTGACCTGGCGCCGTTGTCGCTGCTGCAGCAACACCGTTATCTGGTCAACGCCTGCGCACTGTTGCGAGGGTCACCCGGCGAGTATCCTTTTTTATTATTATTATTGTTATTTTTCTCCCTGCACGGCACGACACCCCGCGGTGACCTCAGCGGCGATGACAGCGGCGCTTCCTTGTGCTCTTCCGGCGGCGCACAATTGGCTAGCTCATTGTGCGGGGGAGCGGACAATAGCGAGCAGGCGACACAATGCGCCGGCGCTATTCACGGTGGCAAATGTCACTCGCTAGGACGGACCCACCCGTGGCTCGCCCCCAGATCCAGCGCGTGCTGCAGAAAGCGTAGTGCGTTAAGCACCGCTACGCCACGACCTCATCTGCCGGACGGCCTTCGGCAACCTTGGGTGGTGATTCACGGCATGTGGTCACGCCTCCTTCAGGCGCCCGGTACAGCAGGTGTGAGAGCCGATTCACTCTCCACGCCAACTGGGTGGAACATAAGACGAGGTGCACCATCGGATCGTAGCTTTTTCACATTACCGGACGGGACGTCAATAAAACTTCGCCTCGCTTAGACCAGCAGTGTACTTCGCCTCGCTTAGACCAACAGTGAACGGCGAAAGTAAGATAACGAGATACCATCCGTGATACAAAAGATCGGAATATCTACAATACTACACGCTACAAGCGTACACAGTGCACAATCCCAGTTGCAGGTTGCCTATATAACGGCTTCCAACGGCAACAAAATTTCATTTTCGGTATTTCATATAACTATTGAGCGAAAAATGCTGTCACAATCTACTCATTAACCCGGCAGTGGTTGTAGGGGTGTGGTACAACCCTTATGACGAATTTCTGTAATTAGTTGCTAGATGGCATGTCACACTACTTTGTGGTTCCAGGCAGCCGCTACTAGATGTCGGTAGGGTGGTACAAGTGTGTGAGATGCTGCTGAAACAACACACCACTCTCGTCTCATAAGAAGAAAAGTAAAGGGAGCTATTTCATTGCATTATTGTACGTATTTTGAATGAGATACATATCTGACCGTATAATTAATAGCAAATATTGTTATATGTGGACAGAAGGGGACAAAGTGAGGGCTTTGATTAATCATGTACTTGATCAGGGGCAAATTCATTCTGATGATGGAGACGAAAAGGATACTGTTATTGCCAGTGTTCACGACACACCATCTGAGCAGAAGGGAGATGAAAACGATGAAGCAGAGGTGAGTGATCTGGGAAAAGATGGAACGACTAAATAGAGAAAAGAATTTCCATGATTTAATGTTAGAATAATGTCGCACAATTACCCATCTTCCAGGTGTCATTGGTGATGCCAAACAATATGCTACACCATTAGACCGTTTAATTCTTTTTATATTTTCTGATATTATTGAACAAAAATTATTTTGTTTACAAATGAGCGTACAGAGTGTCAGAAGTAATCGCAACGAAACTTACTAAAACTTACAACGAAGCCCGAAGTGATGGCAGTGGGTTCCTGTATTTAGCAGGAACCTACAGGGCAAGTAGATTGGATTCGAAGGCCCTTGGGCATCTGACGGAATTGGGATAAAGATTTTGTGGTTACTATGTCCCTCTAAAGATTCGGATTACTCTTGCGCTATCCTCGTTTTGATTACCGAGATGCTCGAGTAGCCAGAACGGAAGTAGATACTTTGATTCCAATTAAAAACATATTTGACTATTTTGTGACACTGTAAAAAACATTTATCTGTCACTGAATATTTTACTCTGGATGAGAAATTAGAAGCGTATGACTCACTATTTGTAACTGGTATGTGACTAATAATTAATAAATAATATTCCATTTTATTATTGTCACTGCTTATTAATAATATTAATGCATAGTATTAACTTACAGTTGGTCAAACCACTAATTTCAGTGTTAAATTATTCAAAATATGTAAAATACAAGATGGAGTGTACACACCTCACACACTACGCTTGTTAGAATTCCAGGCCACATAATTGGCGCATTAAGAGATACAATCTTACGTTGAATCTTTAACGCAATAAGACAAATGTTAAAGTTGCAATTTGTGTATACGTAATTAGGCAGACTATTACATGCCCAGTGCTTGAGAATAAGAACACTTACTGACTTCCAACTAATTTTCTCGCCAACACCTCCCAACCGCCGAACCCCACTTCCGTCAAAATAGCAAAAGGAAAAAAGTTTGTCGTTTACTACATTTTCGCTCTTCATGCATAACTGGAGGCCGAACCGCACAATAACCCTGGTTTCGGTGTGGGGTGGCAGAGGGGTGATGTAGACTGCGGTAGTCGTCGTGGGGTTGTGGACCTCTGCGGCTGCGGCGGGGACGGAGCCTCTCCGTCGTTTCTAGGTGCCCGGTTATACAATAAAATACAAAGGATGCTTTTCTGTGTCTAGATATTATAAAATCTTTTCCTTTTCCACCTTCAGTTATCTGGCCTCTTTTACGTAAGAACTCTCACAGGAAAGATATCTAAGTCGTCATAGAAACTTTTCAGTGCCTCGCGAACACAAACCAAGAATAAAATAAAGACTAAAACAGACACAAAGGCAAAATAATACTCTACTATGAAATGATTGAAAGAAGGGATACTAGATTAACGTCAGATCATTATTAAACATGGCTGCACCAGCAGCCGTAAACGAAATTCTAATAAATGATGTATACTGCTAGTCAGTTGCTTAAAGTTTAATGTATAGTCTGAGAAAGTTTTACATTTTGCTAATGAAAGAGAGGGACAGTTCCCTGGCGGAAGCGGACTGGGCTCATATCCCAAGGATCCGTGATCGAAACCAGATTTTTGACAGGATGTTTCGTCGTACTAATACAATCGTGGTCTCAGAATTGTTCAGCTACTAAAAGCAGTACACAATGCTGTTAAACGTGTTCGTACCCTTCCGCATTTAGCGATTTCTCAAGCGCAGTAAGCCGGCCGCGGTGGTCTAGCGGTTCAGGCGCGCAGTCCGGAACCGCGCGACTGATACGGCCGCAGGTTCGAATCCTGCCTCGGGCATGGATGTGTGTGATGTCCTTAGGTTAGTTAGGTTTAAGTAGTTCTAAGTTCTAGGGGACTGATGACCACAGATGTTAAGTCCCATAGTGCTCAGAGCCATTTGAACCACCAAGCGCAGTAAGGGGACCACACCTTAGTCACGAAAAATGCTCCCATATTGTACACACCACCTTCCCCGTAATACGCCGTTGCGACTACACGTGATGGCAGTCAAGGCTGTTCAGACATTCTCCAAACCCAAACACTTCCATCGGATTTCCACAGGGTACAGTGTAATTCATCACTCCGAATCACCGTTTTCCAGTCATCCACTGATCAATGGCGTCGCACTGTTTTACCACGTCAAGCGTCAGTTAGAAATGTGTGGCTTATGAAGAGTCGTTCTACCATTGTAGCCCATTCGATTTAACTCCTTGTGCACAGTTATTGTGTTAGCTGCACTGCTGGTAGCCGTTTGGAACTCACGAATGATTTCTTCCACTGATTTCATGCAATTTCTTACTACACCTTACGCAATACTCGAAGGTCCCTGTATGCCAGTGTATGATACATGCCAGGGCTTCGTTCGGCTGCGGTTGTTCCTTCGCGTTTCCACTTCACCAACAGTCGAGATGGACAGCTTTAGAAAGGTTGAAATGTCCCTGATGGATTTACTGCTCAGGTAGCGTCCAATGACTAGTCCACGATCCAAGTGCCTGAGCTCTCCTGATATTCTGCCGTTACTGCTCCTCTACTGACAACACAGTACTCATCGACGCCTCTTATTCTGACAGGCCCGCCTCTGTTCACATTCCGCATTATGTAGGAGCGTCCGGATACTTTTGATCGGATGGTATATCCCTCCGTCAATATGCTTTTCTCGTTCTTATCATTCCCACTTCTTTCCCCTCCTACTGTCAAAGTAGATCCGTATGTAAACACGACTAATGACTGCTAATTTCAATGTGTAAATGTGTTTGACAAATGACTAAGGCTAACACACTAATTTATTCGACATTCACTAAAATTTTTAATTTCTCTGACTGCATCAAAAACAATTTCTTGCCTGTCACATGTCGCACTAACGAGCGGTCTCTTGCGTGCAGGCGTGTGTGTGTGTGTGTGTGTGTGTGTGTGTGTGTGTATGTGTGTGTGTGTGTGTGTGCGGCTGCCCGTACAGGGAGAAGCAGCACCAACGTGGTACAGTGCGCAGTACCGTAGGCCACATCCGGCTGCGGCGCTCACAGCCAGTGTCGGGTTTCTGGGGCTGCCCACTGGCCGCGTGACGTGCATCCCGCATTCCTCATCCGCACGGCATTACTCGCTTCGCAACTGCTCTGACTTTAAAATGGATCTGTTGCCGTCAGCGACCTGTGGAAACATCTCCATAAATGTTACCCCCATATAAGGTATAAGGTCCGTGGATAAATATACTGACCTCTCGATTATGTCGAAGGGATTGATGTCGCATGTCGGGCCAGTTCGGTGGCCAAATGCTTCGTTCGAACTGTACAGAGCGTGCTTCAAACCAATCGCGAACAATTGTGGCCTGGTGACACGGCGCATTGTCATCCATAAAAATTTCATCGCTGTTTGCGAACATTACGTCAATGAATGGTCTCCAAGTAGCCATTTCCATTCAGCTGGACCAGAGGACACAGTCCATTCCATTGAAAGCCCACACCATTAGGAGTCACCACCAAGTAGCACAGTGCCTTGTTGACAACTTAGGTTCATGGCTTCGTACAGTCTACCCCAAACTCGAACCCTACCACCAATTCGACCCCCACCAACTGACATCGTGACTCATCGACAGACTCTAGGGTCCGAAAGATATTCTCACTAGCTCAGGAGAGGCACTGCAGGCCAAGTCGTGCTGTTAGCAAAGACATTCGCGTCTGTCGTCTGCTGCCATAGCCCATTAACGCCAAATTTTTCCTCGCGGTCCTGGCTGATACGTTCGTCGAACGGCCCACATTGATTTATGCGGCTATTTCACGCAATGCTCACGTTGGTACAATGTCATTCTTGGCGGGCCCAGGTGAAAGTTTTGTGTCGTGGAGTCATCAAGGGTACACGAGTCGGCCCATATCGATGACATTTTGTTGAATGGTTCGCACATTGACACTCGTTGATGGCCCATTGAAATCTGCAGCAGTTTGCGGAAAGATTGCACTTCCGTCACGTTAAACGATTCTCTTCGGTCCTCGTTGGACCTGATCTTTTTCCGGCCGCAGCGATGCCGGAGACTTGATGTTTTACCGGATTCCTGATATCCACGGTACACTCATGTGTACGTGAAAATCCCCGCTTCATCGCTACCTTGGAGACGTCGTGTCCCATCGCTCGTGCGCCGACTATAACACCACGTTCAAACTCACTTAAATCTTGATAACCTGCCATTGTAGCAGCTGTAACCGATCTAACAACTGTGCCAGACTCTTTTTGTCTTATATAGGCGTTGCCGATAGCAGCGCCTTATTCGGCCTGCTCACATTGTAAGTAGGCTGTTTAGGTTTTCTTACTATGTAAGTAGGCTGTTTAGATTTCCTTATTGGTAACGCCACGTAGCCCTCTGTATGAAAATCACTGGCTGTGCTGTGTGCAGTCTGTGGCTAGTTTGCATTGTTGTCTGCCATTGTAGTGTTGGGCTGTTGGCTGTTAACATCGCATAGCGTTGCGCAGTTGGAGGTGAGCCGCCAGCAGTGGTGGATGTGGGGAGAGAAATGGCGGAGCTTTGAAATTTGTAAGACTGGATGTCATGAACTGCTATATATATTATGACTTTTGATGATATTGAGGTAAATACATTGTTTGTTCTCTATTAAAATCTTTCATTTGCTAACTATCCCTTTCAGTAGTTAGTGCCTTCCATAGTTTGAATCTTTTATTTACGTGGCAGTAATGGCGCTCGCTGTATTGCAGTAGTTCGAGTAACCAAGATTTTAGTGAGGTAAGCGATTTGTGAAACGTATAGGTTAATGTTACTCAGGGCCATTTTTTGTAGCGATTACTGAAAGTCAGATTGCGTTGCGCTAAAAATATTGTGTGTCAGTTTAAGCACAGTCTTGCACAATTTTTCTAAGGGGACGTTTCAACGTAACTGTGTATTTGAATACGTATGCCTATACCAATTTCTTTGGCGCTTTAGTGTGTGTTTAGTAAAGATATAACAAAACCAACTGTAGAAATAAAATAAAAGCGAGTATTTAGACTGCTGAAGATATTTTTGTTTGACGTTTTATTCCCTCTAAGATGCTCACGTAAATAGTACACGATCAGCTTTGGCGTTTCCGAAATCCTTGCCCCATGCAAAGGGTCATAACAATGTGCCTTTTATTAAAATTGCTTATTTCAGTGAATTACAACTTCTACAGGTACATGGGTACTCTGCAAGCCACATTCAAGTGCCTGGCAGAGGGTTCATCCAACCACCTTCACAATTCTCTATTATTCCAATCATGTATAGCGCGCGGAAAGAATGAACACCTGTACCTTTCCGTACGAGCTCTGATTTCCCTTATCTTATCGTGGTGATCGTTCCGCCCTATGTAGGTCGGTGTCAACAAAATATTTTCGCATTCTGAGGAGAAAGTTGGTGACTGGAATTTCTTGAGAACATTCTGCCGCAACGAAAATCGCCTTTCTTTTAACGATTTCCAGCCCAAATCCTGTATCATTTCTGTGACAGTCTCTGACATATTTAGCGATAATACAAAACGTGCTGCCTTTCTTTGAACGTGTTTGATGTACTCCGTTAGTCCTATCTGGTAAGGACCCCACACCGCGCTGCAGTATTCTAAAAGACGACGGACAAGCGTAGTGTAGGCAGTCTCCTTAGTAGGTCTGTTACATTTTCTAAGTGCCAATAAAACGCAGTCTTTGTTTAGCCTTCCCCACATTTTCTGTGTGTTCCTTCCAATTTAAGTTGTTCGTAATTGTAATGCCTAGGTATTTAGTTGAATTTACGGCTTTTAGATTAGACTGATTTATCGTGCAACCGAAGTTTAACGAGTTCCTTTTAGCACTCATGTGGATGACCTCACACTTTTCGTTGTTCAGGGTCAACTGCCACTTTTCGCACCATACAGATATTTTTTCTAAATCGTTTTGCAGTTTGTTTTGATCTTCTGATGACTTTATTGGTCGATAAACGACAGCGTCATCTGCAAGCAACCGAAAACGGCTGCTCAGATTGTTTCCCAAATCGTTTATATAGATGAGGAACAGCAAAGAGCCTATAACACTACCTTGGGGAACGCTAGAAATCACTTCTGTTTAAACTCGATGACTTTCCGTCAATTACTACGAACTGTGACCTCTCTGACAACATTTGCTGCCTGTATTGTCGCCAGAATGATTTCTCATTAGTGTCTACCCCAGTTATATATTTTCCTTACACCGTCACGCGACCGCAACGCCAGGGAATTCAATCGCACCAGTGCGTGTTATTTAGTTTTGTATATAAACGTAATAGCTATGTTAAGCGCCAGAAACAGATGTATGAATCTGTGAATTTTGACCTCAGACATTTAGTAAGAGCCCCGTAACGCTGATGGATCTAAAGCACAAAGGAAAAAGTGGAATGAAAACAGAGATATTTATTCACGGTGCAAACCCGCACTTTCATACAAAATGAATTCGTTCTTTTCAGTGGATGAGATGTCCGTGTGCAAAGACATATGGGTAGTAAACCATTGCGTGAGTCACGAAATATATGCCGTCATCTTCTGCTCGGAGACGTAGCAGTGAATACTGAAATATATTCAGAGGCAAATTAGTTTTTTGTAACACTCCGAAATCTCAATGATCGTATTCATATCTCTTTGTGAAATCGAATGTAACTCTCCCATCAGCTACAGTTCTACTGGTCTGCATTTCCAGTGCGATCCATGGACGGTCGCGCCTGGGAGAAAGGCTATTACAGAGATGACTCACCTAAAATGGAGGGTCGCCCTTTTCACGCACTTCGCAGTTGATTGAAAGACCTTTAATTCAGATCTGCCCTCGTCTCATTCTGAGTCACTCCATCACTGGTCCAGTCCCAAGGGTACCCGCCTGGAGGGCCCTTGGCAGTCGCTGAGAAGAGATTGGAGTGGGAAGGGCTGGGAGCGGTGGGCACGAGCAGCGGATGGTAGCGCTGTATCTCGTACGGAGAACGAGGAACAGAATCTCGTATTCATGCTCGTGTATGTCCGCTCCTATAAATGCGACAGGAAATGCATGCTGTAGAGAAGATGAATCAGAACCACGGTTACATTACCATTAATCGCCAAAAGGCGTCATAAAAACAGAAGGGGACCCAATAGGAAACCGTATTCTCAGACTGACTACAGCTGATGCTTCGGACGAAGCAATTTAATTTCTTTAAAATGCTCGTCTATCGCGTTACAGAATATGCGAAAACGCTTTGGAAAATCTCGCTTTGCCTAATAATAACGACGACGAAATAGCATTATTTTACAACATTTGGACGTCAGTTGACTTGCGGATGTAAAAAAAAAAAAAAAAATTCAAATGGCTCTGAGCACTATGGGACTTAACATCTAAGGTCATCAGTCCCTTAGAACTTATAACTACTGAAACCTAACTAACCTAAGGACGTCACACAACACCCAGTCATCACGAGGCAGAGAAAATCCTTGACCCCGCCTGGAATCGAACCCGGGAATTCGGGAGCGGGAAGCGAGAACGCTACCGCACGACCTGCGGGTGTAAAACTTCCCCCTAAGTATCCTCACTAACTTCACATCATTGTGACATCCAACTATTTCAAAATGGTTCAAATGACTGAGAACTATGGTACATAACTTCTGAGGTCGTCAGTCTTCTAGAACTTAGAACTACTTAAACCTAACTAACCTAATGACATCACTCACATCCACTCCCGAGGCAGGATTAGAACCTGCGACCGTAGCAGTCAAAAATGGCTCTGAGCACTATGGGACTTAACATGTATGGTCATCAGTCCCCTAGAACTTAGAACTACTTCAACCTAACTAACCTAAGGACATCACATAACACCCAGCCATCACGAGGCAGAGAAAATCCCTGACCCCGCCGGGAATCGAACCCGGGCGTGGGAAGCGAGAACCGTAGCAGTCGCGCGGTTCCGGACAGAACCGCTCGGCCACCGCTGCCGGCCAACTATTTCTCAATAGAAAACATAAATATGCATACGCAGGAAGCAAATAGGTGTCATTGTGCTTCTACAGACGTAATATTAGCTAAACTTATTTCGAGACCTTCAAAGATAATTATATACAAAATTCATATGTGTTTTAACACAAGCTTTCGAGACTTGGACAGAAAATCAGAAGAGACAAAGCTAAGAAGCTTTGAAAACAGGAGGATGAAGAAAACTGCAAAACTCGCAATTCTCCATTTCGTATGCAGTGGCAGACATCATAAGCAAACTAAAACCAAGAGACTTTGTTGGACTGGACACATATTTTGAGCTCCTGAAGCAAGGAAAATCCAATAAATATGTACGGATTGTTCTGAAGGACGAAAACCCAGACTAAATTATCCTAACGATATCAGGAAAAATATGGAAATGTTACGCATTAGGAAGTGGTACAGTGAGATAATTGTCTACATCCGTATCAGACTGTATATTACGTGTACCACTATCGTCAAATTTTGTATATTTATGCCGTATGGTATGATTCAGTACAAGATGTGACGATATATTCTGTATTATTTCTTTTCCTCTAATCTGATAAGGGCTGCCTATCGCCATGATTAATTTATATTTAAAGGAGACAAATTACGCGCGAAATTGGTGTATGTTCGTTTCACAAATGAATCTTGTGCCTTGACTTCTTTTTGCCTTCTATGAGATACAGAATTGTCAAATTATTTGCCAAGACCCAACTAGCATAAAAAGCACTGCAAAATTATTTTTTAAAGAAACACACCTCCATTTGAGTATTTTATTGTTTTTTAAGTGTAACCCAGATTTCGACCCTTTATGCCATTTTCTAGTATTTGATTTTATGTTTTTAATATATATTGCAGGACACTTAACATGTTGTCAAGTTCGACAACATGTTAAGTATCTTACAACATATGTTAAAGACATGTAATAAAATACTTGAAAATGGCATAAAAGACCGAAACCTGGGTTGTACTTAAATAAACAATAAATCATTGAAATGGCGGTGTATGAGTGTGCTCAGCAACTTCAAAACTGTTGATTATAAAATTAGCTACTAAGACAAAATGGCTATATGGTCTTCTTAACAATTTGTGGCTGGACCACTGTTTTCTCTCATAATCTGAAGACGTTCGGTGTCGTACGAAACGACTAATTTTAGTTTGACATTTTTGAGTCGTGGCACTGCCGATCTTTTTTTCGCCTTTAATCGAGGTTCGACATCTCGCGTTTCATTGCAGCTCGGATATTAGAGAATCTCTGGCACGGCTAGTCTTAAAAGGCCACGACCGGTGGTGCCAGAGAGAGAGAGAGAGAGAGAGAGAGAGAGAGAGAGAGAGAGAGAGAGATCACAAGGTATAAGAGGTGCAGGTGTAACCATACTGCAACTAGGTGCGCTCTCTTATTATTAGATAAAAAAAATTAGTTGATGTTTCACTATTTACGAATTTATGTACCCAAATTAAGTTTACTAAAATGTTCAAATGCGTGTGAAATCTTATGGGACTTAACTGCTAAGGTCATCAGTCCCTAAGCTTACACATTACTTAACCTAAATTATCCTAAGGACAAACACACAGACACACCCATGCCCGAGGGAGGACTCGAGCCTCCGCCGGAACCAGCCTCACAGTCCATGACTACAGCGCCTGAGACTGCTCGGCTAATCCAGCGCGGCATTAAGTTTCCTATAACTTATTTTGTAAATTCCATACAACATCGATATTCCACATTTTGTGAAGCGTTTAACATTTGCTGGGGCTGACGCAAACCGTTGTCGGCGCGAAATTTGCACACTGGTTAACCCGTGGCTCTGCAGCCATCAGTCAGCAGTTTACTGTCGTGTTGCCGTGTGAACACCGGGGCCGCCAGACGCAGGCAGATAGGTAAATGGTACGTCACTGCTTCCCTAAGCTTCCACCGGACGCCAAACTCATCAGACTTCCTGTACCTGCTATTATTGTTCCTATAGTGCTTTTTTATTATAAAAAACATGATTTCTAAGTGAACTGGAAACCGCATATTAATAAATTATTGTTGTGATATATATTTGTTTTCACCCTGACATTAGATAACTGTTACTCCTCTAGACCATGATGTCCACATTTAGTTGTATTTACTTGGAGATCGTGTATGAGAAGGAGGCATCCTGGCATTTCTCTGAACCGATAAATCACAACCACGCAGAACATAGATCGAGATGGTCTACGTAATGTGAGTGCACAGGCTGAGCACTCGCTCACTGACGCCTAGAAACTCGAGGTGTACTGCACTGAATAAATCGACCGCTGCTCCCCGTTCTAAGGAACGCTGCGCCCCAGGGAAATTGCCGCCATGCGCAGGAGTTCTCACTCACAGCTCCTCGCCTTAGCGAAACGTGTGCGGTAAGTGGAGACACAGCTCCTCGCCTTAGCGAAACGTGTGCGGTAAGTGGAGACTTTCAATTTTCACGACTGGCGCAGCCAGCTGCGTTAATTAGCGAGCAGGACGTCCGCTTAATTAACGGCGGCGATGATTCATTCCTTACCAATAACTTCGACGCGTCCTGGGGCCAGCTGTAAACATCCCCAAGCAATTACGCTGGCCGTTCTCTGTCCTCCCTTTCGCTAGGGGAATTCTCACTGCCCACAGATTCACAGCTGTGTACGGTACAAGGAATTTTTAGTGCCCTCCCAGGCGACGGTTTTGCAGTTAAAAATGCGGGACGTACATGATCATGTGCTCCACATTACTGAGGACTCTGTTATACACTTCGATTTAATATTTCTTGTGTTTATTAAATAGCAACTAAATCGCTCATCGACCAGATCTTTGTTTTGAATCTTTCAAAAAAAAAAAAAAAAAATGTTCAAATGTGAGTGAAATCGTAGGGGACTTAACTACTGAGGTCATCAGTCCCTCAAGCTTACACATTACTTAACCTAAATTATCCTAAGGACAAACACACAGACACATCCATGCCCGAGGGAGGACTCGAACCTCCGCCGGGACCAGCCGCACAGTCTATGACTGCAGCGCCTAGACCACTCGGCTAATCTCACGCGGCTATGATCTTTACTTTCTCATATTGGAGATACAATTCCGTCGGCTTCATCTGACGTGTAAACTGCTTTGTCCAGTCAGTCATAGCTGCACATATAGTTTAGTATGGGCTCCAAAACAAGATGAAGTCATATTGTGGTTGAAATTAACTCTTGTGTCCGTATTTGCTTACAAATAAATGTGTTTTTGTATACTTTTCGCTTTGAGTACAGACAATTTTCTCATCTTTTTACCAACGTAAGTTCGTTTGTTTCCAATTTGTGAATATTTTTCTTAAGAACTGAAATACTAAGTGTAGAGACGGTAATAAGTAATTTTCATTCCATAACTAAACTGAAAGTATGGAAAAACTCTGATGGTACTCTAACTACAGCGAAACATTGTAAGTGGGCTGTTTAGGTTTTTATGTCGGTAACGCCACGTAGCGCTCTGTATGAAAATCACTGACTGTGCTGTGTGCAGTCTGTGGCCGGTTGGCATTGTTGGAATATTCGCTATTGTAGTGTTGGGCAGCTGGATGTGAACAGCGCCTAGCGTTGGGCAGTTGCAGATGAGCCGCCAGCAGTGGAGGAGGTGGAGAGAGAGATGTCAGTTTGAGAGGTAGCTGTAAGCGGACGACCTGAACGTGTGTCCGCCAGAAAAAGGAAATTTGTAAAGATGGATGTCATGAATTGATAGATAAATATATATGATGACTATTGAACACTATTAAGGTAAATACATTGTTTGTTCTGTATCAAAATCTTTCATTTGCTAACTATGGCTATCAGTAGTTAGTGCCTTCAGTAGTTCGAATAACGAAGATTTTTGTGAGGTAAGTGGTTCGCGAAAGGTATAGGTTTTTGTTAATCGGGGCCATTCTTTTTTAGGGATTATTGAAAGTCAGATTGCGTCGCGCTAAAAATATTGTGTGTCAGTTTAGTGATGATCAGAATAAGTAAAGAGAAAACTGTTTGAGTACGTTGAGTTTTGCTCAGCTGTTTGAAAATCAAATAACGTATGAGGTTTAAAACAGCACAGTCGTTTATAATTTTTCAAAGGCGACATTTCAACATTTCTAGTTGGAAGAAGTAAATACTGTGTTTGTTCTAGGCACAACTTGTTCTAAAACGAATTTATGGCTAAGCCAATTGCTACTTTGAGGGTTTTAGGGAGTTTTCACAACTCCTTCGTCCTTCATGAACAAACGTATTACTGTACGTTTGTTAACAGCCACATTTACCCTGATTATTTAAGCACTTTATGCTCGTGGAAGTATGTGTCACAAAATGGTTTTCATACGACGCAATGTAACGGAACGAACTGCTCTTAAATAAGCTGTCAACCTAATTTCAATTTTTTTTGGAGATGCTACTGATGTATATTTATATTGTATGTCAAATGAAGCTACCCAGGTGCGCCCTGAATTCAGCACTTGTTGCTCTGGACGACATTCGCGAGTAATGCGCATGTGGCGTGGCCTGCTAACAAGAATTCGATTCATTTTAATTGACAAGAGGGCAGAAGCCGGTTTATTAGTAGAAGCCCCACAAACTGATGGGCCAACCATCATTTTCAGACTCCATACTCCGCGGGTTTTCTGGTCTGATACTGATTAACCAACTTTTTTTTTCTTTTTAGTTGCCTTTTTTCTCTTCTCTCTAAAGAGCTATGGTGTAACAGTTATAAGTGTAGATATTTGTGTTGGTAATTGAAGACGGTGAAATGAAAAACAACAAAAAATGTGTGTGAAATCTTATGGGACTTAACTGCTAAGGTCATCAGTCCCTATGCTTACACACTACTTAACCTAAATTATCCTAAGGACAAACACACACACCCATGCCCGAGGGAGGACTCGAACCTTCGCCGGGACCAGCCGCACAGTCTATAACTGCAACGCCCAAGACCGCTCGGCTAATCCCACGTGACGAAATGAACAACATTACAGCAGTAATTTATGTAAGTCATATGTTTTTAGGTTCGGTAATACCTCCAACTGCATGTGGCAAGAGCAAGCCATTAGTGGTGGTGGTGGTGGCGGTTAGTGTTCAACGTCCCGTCGACAACGAGGTCATTAGAGACGGAGCGCAAGCTCGGGTTACGGAAGGATTGGGAAGGAAATCGGCCGTGCCCTTTCAAAGGAACCATCCCGGCATTTGCCTGAAACGATTTAGGGAAATCACGGAAAACCTAAATCACGATGGCTGGAGACGGGATTGAACCGTCGTCCTCCCGAATGCGAGTCCAGTGTGCTAACCACTGCGCCACCTCGCTCGGTAAGCCATTAGTGCTTTTATCCCCTAGGCATCAGGTCAGATGTGACACGTGGACGCCGGCCGCCGTGGTCGAACGGTTCTAGGCGCTTCAGTCCGGAACCGCACGAGTGCTACGGTCGCAGGTTCGAATCCTGCTTCGGGCATGGATGTATGTCATGTCCTTAGGTTAGTTAGGTTTAAGTAGTTCTAAGTGAAGGGGAATGATGACCTCAGATGTTAAGTCCCATAGTACTCAGAGCCATTTGAACCATTTTTTTGACACGTGGACGCAAAACGGTTAGTCTATACTGACAGGTTGGTTGGTTGGTTTAAAAGAGGGGGAGAAGGATCCAAACATTCTGTAATCCACTTAATGGTGCAGTTACGACCGTGCAGAAAACATTAGGTAGTACATTACGTGATATGTTCGTAGGAAGACTGTTCAATGTAGAGAGAAATGAACCAACACAATTATGTATGAACGTATTAAGTTACCACATATAAAAATATATGCACTTTACACACAGTATTTTAAGCACATTCGTCTAATGCAGTACTTGTAAGGGTGTTGTTAACCATAACACTGTGCGCCATAGGCAGACCTACAAACAAAAATAACGACGAATCGATGCGATTTAAATGAAGTGTGCCACATCACGTATTTACTGACACAAATAAAAAAAACTGAAATACAGTCTAACCTACACGAAGCCACGTCAGGTCCGAAACTCACGGTAATTGTCAGAGCCTTGTCTTTTTCTCCATCGTCTGCGTTACTTCACCCGGTTAGTAACCATTCATAAGCAGAGGTATGTAGACGAGTAAAAAGCAGGGGCGTCAGCGACACGAGTGACTGGCGGTGCGCTTGTGCAGGCCAGAGGCATGCGACAGCCAGTTGGAAGCGGCGGCCGCACTTTTTTGCCAGCCAGTGAGGTATTCTGCCAGCAGGCGGGGGCGGCGGCGGCGGCGGCGGCGGCCTTTGAAACGCGAGAGCAGACGCAGCGCCAGCAGCCACGGCGCTGCCAGCGCCAGAGGGCGCTCTTGCCCAGTTGGCCACTGTTTGGGTGGCGGCGAAGGCCGGCGCTCACCGATGTCAAGCGCAGCTAACGCCCACGCAATATCCAGTTAACAACTTGCGCGAGAACAAGTGCAGATGTGAGGGTATCATCTGGAGTGCCCTACGGAAGCGTGGTACGTCCGCTGTTGTTTTCAGCAACGTGTGGCTGTTTGCTGATGATGCTGTGGTGTACGGGAAGGTGTCGTCGTTGAGTGACTGTAGGAGGATACAAAATGACTTGGACAGGATTTGTGATTGGTGTAAAGAATGGCAGCTAACTCTAAATATAGATAAATTTAAATTAATGCAGATGAATAGGAAAAAGAATCCTGTAATGTCTAAATACTCCATTAGTAGTGTAGCGCTTGACACAGTCACGTCGATTAAATATCTGGGCGTAACATTGCAGAGCGATATGAAGTGGGACAAGCATGTAATGGCAGTTGTGGGGGAGTTGGATAATCGTCTTCGGTTCGTTGGTAGAATTTTGGGAAGATGTGGTTCATCTGTAAAGGAGACCGCTTACAATACACTAATACCACCTATTCTTGAGTACTGCTCGAGCGCTTGGGATCCCTATCAGGTCGGATTGAGGGAGGGCATAGAAGCAATTCTGAGGCGGGCTGCTAGATTTGTTACTGGTAGGTTTGATCATCACGCGAGTGTTACGGAAATGCTCAGGAACTCGGGTGGGAGTCTCTAGAGGAAAGGGGGCGCTCTTTTCGTGAATCGCTACTGAGGAAATTTAGAGAACCAGCATTTGAGGCTGACTGCAGTACACTTTTACTGCGGCCAACTTACATTTCGCGGAAAGACTACAAAGATAAGATAAGAGAGACTAGGGCTCGTACAGAGACATATAGGCAGTCATTTTTCCCTCGTTCTGTTTGGGAGTGGAACAGGGAGAGAAGATGATAGTTGTGGTACTAGGTACCCTCCGCCACGCACTGTATGGGGGATTGCGGTGTATGTGTGTAGATGTAGATGTAGATGTCGCTGGGGAGATGTGGTAAGGCTTTCATTGTGCACCACCGAGTTTGCCAACCAGTTGTTTCTTCCTTAGGGGTTTGCTGCCCATTCATGGAACTTTCATTCCCTTTATTTTCAACCTCTTCACCCGTCCCCTCCCCCCTCTCTCTCTACCTCCTTCTCTCCCTCCCTCCCCCCCCCCCCCTCTCTCTCTCTCTCTCTCTCTCTCTCTCTCTCTCTCTCTCTCTCTCTCTCTCTCTCTCTCTCTCTCTCTCTCCAGGCCGTTTTACTAAGGTACAAAGGAGAGAGCAGAGGGCACTGAAGCATGTAAATAATCCTAACGAGGTCCGGAAACCAATGGTTTCCTCACTAAGACGTACAGTAGGTGTATGGAGACTACGCTGTTGGTCGCAGTACAGTGAACGAACTGTTAATCCGAGACTTAATAGGAGAAGCGGATATGTGCAGAACGAGAAAAGCTAGAGAATAGAGGTTGGAAAAGATTTGCGCCACGTGGATAGCGAGTATGCACCGGCCACAAGAAAACACGGAAGACAGTGTGCAGTAAACTTTGGGTAGACAGCGAGAATTTTGAAGATGACTTCTTTGCAAGAATTGTGGCGGGGGATGAAATATAGTTGCGTCACTTTGAACCGGAAACAAAATGGCAATCGATGGAATGGCATCATGCAGAGTCACCGAAGAAGAAGAAATTCAAAACTGGGCCTTCCACAGGAAAAGTGACGACAACTGCCTTTCTCGATTCAGAAGGACTGTTGCTTGTGGCTATTATGCCGCGCAGAACCAGCAACACCACTTACAGAACTTCATGCTCTACTGTGTCGCGTTAGGCAACGTCGCGAAAAACACGACTTTCTGGTGGTACATAATGACACCAGGGCACATGTCAGTGTGAAAACCACCGAAATCACAAGGCCTGGGTAGACAGCATTGAAACGCCCACCCTACAGCACTGACCTAGTACCGTGTGATTACCACGTCTGTGGTAAACTGAAGAAATCTCTTCGCGTAACGAGATTTGAAGATGATGGCTCTCTAGTGAAGGCTGCAAACAGATGCTCAGACTTGCTGTACCCGACTTCCACCGTATGGATATACAGGCCTCAGTTCCTCGGCAGTTGAAAGGAATGGGAATTTCATGGAAAAACAACGTTTTGTTTTGTACGATGCCCCTTATGAAGAAGGGGTGCGTGTATGGTACATGCATGATGATGTACCACCACATTTTCATGTGGCTATTAGGGAATCTGTAGCACGAATCTTCGACAAGAAGTGTATCGCTCAAAGCTCGCAAGTACCATGGCCTTCCAAGTCTGTTGAACGCGGTGTATTATTTTTTTTTTTTGTGTGTGGGAATATTTGAAAATTTTGCCGTGCTCCAGCGAAACTGATAGTTAATACTGTGTCAGTCATTGATATATTTTGCCACTATGCCTTTAGATGTTTTACTCTGTCATCTTCAGGTGGAGTTAGTGAACAGCACAGAAGCCTTTCTACAGCAGCAGACCAAGGCAGCAAGAGTTATGTTGCGCATTTTCATGATAATAAAAATTGATTTTTACAGAACGCAAAGTTAAAAAATCTGTTTGAGAGCGTAAATCCTACTTACAGGGAACCACAATCGAAAAAAAGTCTGCACACTGCTACTTGCTGCATGTGCTTTTTTTCAACTTTACTTCCGCTGTAGGTACGACTTGTTTTTGTCCTGAGATACATATCTTAGTTTGGATCCTCGGGGACTCTTTTATAAGAAATTCATGTACTCAGTTGGGAAACTATTAGTTTCCAGATCTATATTAGATTTATTTGCTTGTTTCGTTGTTATCTGCTCGCATCCTTTTGTACCTGTAATAACCAAACACACACTCTCTCTCTCTCTCTCTCTCTCTCTCTCTCTCTCTCTCTATCTGTCTCTCTCCCTTCTTTCTCTGTCGTTGTTCTCGTAGCAGGACTTGAAGACATGCGTAACAATCCCTCTGAAATGGACACATCACATTAATCCTCTTCTATCATCCTATGTTGTTCTTTATCAAGCAATTGGTCAAAGTCTCGATTTTGTGTTAATATTGTTTTTAAACCGTTTTAATTAGTATCGTAGGATGATGCGGAGAACGGATGGTGACATTTAGAATAGGTAATGACGGGTAACAAACTTTGATTTCTGTTTTTGCACGTTTATTATACGAGCAGTAACAACGGAATTACACAATGACTTAATGTCATGTGTGTACCAGAACTTCCTGTAAACCTTTTCACAAGAAAACTCCAAATTGTCCAAATTTCTTGGCGCTACTAATTAATCTAGTACTGAATATCACACATGAAACGGTGATTAACGGCGTAATGTGGCATGAGACACATTTCGGTGCGCACGCTTTTAATTGTCTTGTCTGCAAAAATTGCATGCAGCGTAGGGCTGCCGACTTTCTATTGACTCAGTCGCACTCCACGAACAGCTATAAACTCAAACCACTGTCGCACGCTAAGGCAATCTTGTGCGACTGGGTTAACTATGCTGCATAGCCTCCACTACATCACGATACATGCGGCAAGAGAAAAGGACTCAAAAACAGAGCCCAAAGGAAAATTAAAATACTTACATGATGTCTGAGGATATGGGATCCTCACATATGTCTCAAGGAAATGACTTATTGAGTCAGAATGTTAACTTCACTCCAGAAGATGGAACCCGATTATGATAGAGTGCGAAGATTGATCAATTGTGTCAGTTCATTTTACAGTTTACTGTCTAATGTATTTTTACTACTGATGGCTATGACAACGGAGGAGTTTTATTTTATTTGGCGTCACATTAAATGTTGGGATTCAGGCTTTTAATAATTTTGTAATACATGAAGGAGATGAGATGACCGATACCGGTAGTTGATAAAGATTTATTTTATCAGCAGCTCTTGCTGACAGAGTATACGCCCTGGTGACATACCCCGTATGTCAGATCAGGACTCGAACCCAGATCTTTGCCTTTCACGGGCGTTGCTCTCACCCCATGAATTACTCAAAAACAGGTTTAATTTTACAAGTAACTCTCTCGTGAACTAATTTTTCGTTTACAATCTTTCTGGGCTAAGCTGATGAGAATTCGGATGGTGGAAAAATTTCGCTTTCGGTATTCGGCCGGCAAGAGGCGTCAGGTCGTGTAGTTTGGAACGTGGCTGTCTCTCCAGAGCGTCTCCATTCGACCAATCGCTAATTGTGTCTTGATTTCCTCCAAGCGACCTCCTTTTTGCAGTTCATTGTTCTTGCGCTGGAGTGATCCTTTCCACGATGCACAGCTACTAGTTCCCCTTAATTTCCTCCGTCACAGCTCTGATTCTGTGTAAAGTAAGTTGTTGTGCATAGTTTTATGTTGAGGTGTTGACGTCTGTGTGATAGTCTGTAGGGCAGCGGAATCAACGTTGTTCAGTACGGGCGCAGAATTTGATATTCGTCGTAGCTCCGTCGCTCGCTTTAACACCTTTCAGAACTAGCATGAACGAGGGAAAGGAGCCTAGTGTAAACAGCGATTTGCCGTCCCATTAGCTGCCGAGGCGAGAGCTGCAAACTGAGCGCGACCGCGACGTAACCGGATCGCGCCTGGGACCTGTATTGCGGCAGTGCGACGCGGCCGGCCGCTGTGAGTCACACACTCAGCTGGTAGCCGCTTTCCGCTACCACATCCTCATCGCCAGAAACTATGACGCCATGTACAGATTTTCCTTCTTTCTCTGGGCGCGCATGGCAGTGAACCTTGGTCTCGGCCTGTACTAACCCAGACAATCGGAGCCCGGGCTTTTTTGGACAGGATCAGTAACACCTAAGTTCTTCTCTGCGTATGGCCCAGCATGACGCAAAGTCACCGTTACTGTTGTCTGGTGACTTGCGGTGCTGGCTGGCAGTCGATGTGGTGGCGTCCGGTTTTGGTAACGTCTTGATCTGGGCCCGAGCAGACTTGAGAGGCGGACTGAGGCCCTGTATGCAATGAAATGTTTGCCCCAGCTGCAAACTACAGCCGCGCGGGATTAGCCGAGCAGTCTCGGGCGCTGCAGTCATGGACAGTGCGGCTGGTCCCGGCGGAGGTTCGAGTCCTCCCTCCGGCATGGGTGTGTCTGTGTTTGTCCTTAGGACAATTTAGGTTAAGCAGTGTGACTGATGACCTTAGCAGTTAAGTCCCATAAGATTTCACACACATTTGAACATTTTTTTGCAAAGTACATACGTTACAGGACTATTCATGGGTATCTCCAGGGCTTCAGGAAATGACTGCACGAAAACTACCACATACAGAAAGTACACATCAGTAGACAGAGCATCTCACCAAGTTTTTAACTCGCATTACCAGTTGCTCAATGTGGATAATGTTTCTGACGCAGAAAGCGTCAAGAGAAAATATTGAAGTGGCTGACACGAATTGTTTGGGAGGGTGGTGCAGCAGCCCACTTCGGAAATCTGTTCATTACGTCACCCGTCTACAGGTGCTAAATAATTAGGTCCGACAATATGGGGTGGATGATTTGTCTATATGCCCCTACTGCAAAAATACCATAGCGCGTATTAAGAATCGAAACATAGATCTACTGTTAACGCCATTTTTTCCCCTATGTGTTGTAGATTTCAAGCAGTCCTTTCCGAACCCTAGAGATACTTTCGAATAACCCTCTATTTACGATGTAAAATATATTTGAACATTTGTGTCGCTGCTCCAGGCAGCCACCATAATGGTAGTGGTACAATGAAGACTTCCATGATACTAAAGGGAAGTGTAGAGGGCAAGAACTGTAGAGGAAGAAAGAGATTGGAACACATGCAGCAAATAATTGAGGACGTAGGTTTCAAGTGCTACTCTGAGATAAAGAGGTTGGCACAGGAGAGGAATTTGTGGCGGGCCGCATCAAACCAGTCAGAAGACTGATGGCCAAAACAAAAAAATCTTAGTGATAAAGTACTACAATTACAACAATACCTGTACATTTCTTAGCAAATACTCTGTCATTCCTTAGACGCTCGTTTGATGAACGTGTTTCCTTGACATAAATGCTGTTTTAGCGAAAACGGTTCATCTAATATCTGCAGAGTACCCTTTGTCACCTGTAATGATACAAGGCAGTTATATAGAGATAAATGATTGTAATCTCCATCGGACTCAACTTATTTGAGCTCCTCACCAGTCTCCTTTTCTAACGGCTCTTTTTTCTTAATTCCTGTAGCCGTCGCGTAGTACCTATCATTAAACAAGCTTTATATCTGATGGCAACCGACGATTCCTATAAAGCGACAATTCAGACTTGCAAGAAACGAGTTCTCGCTTCTCCGCATTAACGTGTATCCAGGCACAATGTTACGCAAAAAGCTGCAGTAAAAGAAATAGGGTGAAATGCGGCGAGTGCTTCAGACAAAGAGGACACAGCGACAGAACATCACTCAGCGGACAGTCGAGTGTTGTGGGAGGGGATGAGTGTGCAGTGTGGACTTTCCCGCGGAATCAGGACAAGAAACCAGCACGGAGGACGCGTGGGCGCCGGCAGCTGCGATCTCAAGTGCGGAGGACGTTCGTCGAAGAGCGCTGCGCTGCTAATAGCGTTCTGCATCAGCTAGAGTGCAGAGGCTTAAGCTTATTGGTATTTACTATCCTGTTAAAAGGGTAGATTCAGAGCCCTGGCACCTTATACAGCCTGTAAGATTGACGAAAAAAGTGATTGTGTAACTCTGGCAATTACCACATATTACGGCGAAAGAATAGAAAATCATGATGGATTAATCTTACACTCACTCTTTCTTCTCTGGTGCTGCTCGCCCGTTGCTGATTTAAAGTCTGGTTCCTTTTCTTAGAAGCCTTTCCTGTCCCTATAAGTCATAGTAGTAGTATTAATATGTTGGCTACTGAAAAGCCAAAGAAGAGCGAAGTGTTTCGAGAAGGAAGAGAATATTTTCTCAGAAGAGACAGGCAACATATTCCAAGAATGAAGTTTTCACTCTGCAGCAGAGTGTGTGATATGAAACTTCCTGCAGATTAAGATTCGAACTGAAGACATTTACCATTCTGCACGCAACTGCTCTACCAAGTGAGCTACCAAACGAAAGAGAACGTCCGTGAAGTGTTGAAGTTTGTAAGGTAGGAGATGAGGACAGTTCGCGAATACATATATATATATAATTGACTTTCATTTATAGGAGCATTTGAAAGCTCTTGTCTACGCAACCCCGGTACCAAATGTAGAGACTCTTCGTGCTCGTATTGTGGACGGCTGTGATACAATACCCCATTCTCCAGAGCTGCATCAGCGCATCAGCGATTCCATGCGACGGAGGGTGGATGAATGTATCCTCGCTAACGGAGAACATTTTGAACATTTCCTATAACAAAGTGTTTGAAGTCACGCTGGTACGTTCTGTTGCTGTGTGTTTCCACTCCATGATTAATGTGATTTGAAGAGAAGTAATAAAATGAGCTCTAACATGGAAAGTAAGCGTTTCCGGACACATGTCCACATAACATATTTTCTTTCTTTGTGTGTGAGGAATGTTTCCTGAAAGTTTGGCCGTACCTTTGTGTAACACCCTGTATATATACGTTGTTGTAACGGACATTAGTGTAGAAGTTTCTGTGATGACTAAGGACGGGTTACTGAACAACATTACATCGGTATTTACACATTTTGTAGAATAACATACACTCCTGGAAATTGAAATAAGAACACCGTGAATTCATTGTCCCAGGAAGGGTAAACATTATTGACACATTCCTGGGGTCAGATACATCACATGATAACACGGACAGAACCACAGGCACATAGACACAGGCAACAGAGCATACAGTATGTCGGCACTAGTACAGTGAATATCCACCTTTCGCAGCAATGCAAGCTGCTATTCTCCCATGGAGACGATCGTAGAGATGCTGGATGTAGTCCTGTGGAACGGCTTGCCATGCCATTTCCACCTGGCGCCTCAGTTGGACCAGCGTTCGTGCTGGACGTGCAGACCGAGTGAGACGACGCTTCATCCAGTCCAGAACATGCTCAATGGGGGACAGATCCGGAGATCTTGCTGGCCAGGGTAGTTGACTTACACCTTCTAGAGCACGTTGGGTGACACGGGATACATGCGGACGTGCATTGTCCTGTTGGAACAGCAAGTTCCCTTGCCGGTCTAGGAATGGTAGAACGATGGGTTCGATGACGGTTTGGATGTACCGTGCACTATTCAGTGTCCCCTCGACGATCACCAGAGGTGTACGGCCAGTGTAGGAGATCGCTCCCCACACCATGATGCCGGGTGTTGGCCCTGTGTGCCTCGGTCGTATGCAGCCCTGATTGTGGCGCTCACCTGCACGGCGCCAAACACGCATACGATCATCATTGGCACCAAGGCAGAAGCGACTCTCATCGCTGAAGACGACACGTCTCCATTCGTCCCTCCATTCACGCCTGTCGCGACACCACTGGAGGCGGGCTGCACGATGTTGGGGCGTGAGCGGAAGACGGCCTAACGGTGTGCGGGACCGTAGCCCAGCTTCATGGAGACGGTTGCGAATGGTTCTCGCCGATACCCCAGGAGCAACAGTGTCCCTAATTTGCTGGGAAGTGGCGGTGCGGTCCCCTACGGCACTGCGTAGGATCCTACGGTCTTGGCGTGCATCCGTGCGTCGCTGCGGTACGGTCCCAGGTCGATGGGCACGTGCACCTTCCGCCGACCACTGGCGACAACATCGATGTACTGTGGAGACCTCACGCCCCACGTGTTGAGCAATTCGGCGGTACGTCCACCCGGCCTCCCGCATGCCCACTATACACCCTCGCTCAAAGTCCGTCAACTGCACATACGGTTCACGTCCACGCTGTCGCGGCATGCTACCAGTGTTAAAGACTGAGATGGAGCTCCGTATGCCACGGCAAACTGGCTGACACTGACGGCGGCGGTGCACAAATGCTGCGCAGCTAGCGCCATTCGACGGCCAACACCGCGGTTCCTGGTGTGTCCGCTGTGCCGTGCGTGTGATCATTGCTTGTACAGCCCTCTCGCAGTGTCCGGAGCAAGTATGGTGGGTCTGACACACCGGTGTCAATGTGTTCTTTTTTCCATTTCCAGGAGTGTAGTTATTAGCAAGCTTATATTTTGGGTTGGATAGTACCTTCATGTACATTTGCCAAAAGCAAGCCACTAACGCTTATTTTCCTTGGGCAGCAGATCGGGTGTTGAAGTGTGGACACGTGGACGCAAAACGGATAGTCTATAGTGACAGGTGTAGTCCACTTACTGGCGCAGTACGACCGTGTACAAAACACCAGGTCGTACAAGTTTGTGACGTGTTTGTGGGAAGACTGTTCGACACAGAGAAAAAACAACCAACACATTGATGCGTGCTTATATTAAAGCAGCACATATAAAAATATCTGTTCCTATACCTGTTACACTCTGTACCTATTAGTTCATAATGGATCCATAGCCCTAAGTTCAAGTTTGAAATCCAGTCACAAGCTTCAGCAGATAGCTTGTGAAGTTCTTCCACTGACTATGAAAGTTCAGACGTAACATTCAAATATTTCATGATGGACAGTTTTCTGCTCTTCGCCTCAGTCACACTGAGTTGAGAACTTCCATCGCCATTCCATAGTTTGGGATTGTGTGCATGTGGATCTAGACGATGAGAGAAAAATGATGATGATGTTTGGTTTGTGGGGCGCTCAACTGCGCGGTTATTAGCGCCCGTACAAATTCCCAACCTTTACTCAGTCCAATCTCGCCACTTTCAAGAATGAAGATGGAATGCAGAGGGCAACACAAACACCCAGTCATCTCGAGGCAGGTGAAAATCCCTGACCCCGTCGGGAATCGAACCCGGGACCCCGTCCTCGGGATGAGAGAAAAAGTAGACTACATCATCTGTTTGTGACCCTTGAGGCTATTGTTGTGTTTGTTTTTGCATTTAGCTGTTTGTTACTTGTTACCTTTCTGAGGCCAAGGTAGTTACCCGCAATTTTACGTGAAGTAAGTACGGAAAAAAACCATCATCAAGCTGTGAGGGGACGTGGGAGAGTGTGGGGGGGGGGGGGGGGGGGTGGTTGTACGATACCAAATGGTGAGAGTAATTGCCGTCAGTCCAAGCGGATACTGCTTATCACGCAAAGCCCAATGTCGACGGAAAGTAGGAGACGGAAGGTAGGAGACGAGGTACTGGCAGAAGTAAAGCTGTGAGGACGGGGCGTGAGTCGTGCTTGGGTAGCTCAGATGGTAGAGCACTTGCCCGCGAAAGGCAAAGGTCCAGAGTTCGAATCTCGGTCCGGCACACAGTTTTAATCTGCTAGGAAGTTTCAAGTTTCGGTTTGTTTGTGATTAAAAACATAAAGATTTTTAAGAGCGGTATTTTAGTGCCCGTTCCATAGAGCGGCCTTAAGTTAGTCTGGTGCGATATTTGTTATATGCGTATGTATTAACGGGGCAGTAAAACATGGATAATATCCAGTCCTCCACCATCGACAGCATCGTCTTCGTCGGCGCTGACTGCTACTGCACTGCTTGTACTGGTTATTCTTCAGGTTTTAGTGCATTTAGATAAAACAAATATCGCACTAGACTCATTTGGGACTACTCTGTAGAATGGACACGTAAGTTCCGCTTTAAATACATTTTGTTTGTAACAGTAAAGAAATCGATATTGGGCGTCGCATGAAAGAAGTAACGAGCAGTATTTACTTGGTCTGACGCCAGCTATACTTTGCAAAAACGAAATTGAAAATACCTGCCGAAACACCAGAAAAATGCTCCTGATCACTCAGGAGGGCCAGAAGACGTCACTTCCCCCACTTTGTAGGTTGGAGGTTCATTGTTTAACTGCGAAATGCTGTAAACGCTGCATAATACGAAGGCATTCGCCGTGGCTCAGGTGCGTATGGCTATCTTTCCAGCGCCTCTGCAGTAACTTTACGAGGGCAGCTAGCTGGCTGGAGCGTGCCCACGACGGGCGTGGCTGCCTCAAGACTCTAGCCTGTGCACACCTCCCTAGTGTGCGCTTGTGCTCTGTCCTGTCGCCGCAAACTGCGTGTCTAGAGCGCAGCGATACAACGAATTGCGCGTAGACCGGCCGCTAAATCTCTAGATTCTTTCGTAGACGGGACACATGAAATAAAATCTCAACTCGCCCCACGCTAAGTAACATCAATTCTGACGTCCCTGCTGGATGAAAAACCAAACAAACAAAAAACAATAGACAGCCAGAAGTCGGTATTTATGGCCACCAGTATAACAGGAGCAGCCTGTCACCCTTTTTGACTGTAAGACATTGACCATGCATTATGTATTTCCACTTAAATAACAATGATAACATATTTTAACGAATTATCTATGCTGCTATGGTCTAAACTAGTAAATAATTTGACATGTCCTAAAAAGAGATCTACGGATGAATAAAGCTACTACTACTTCTACTACTAGTAGTAGTAGATCTACAGATGAATAAAGCCACTACTACTTCTACTACTACTAGCAGTAGATCTATGGATGAATAAAGCTACTACTACCAGTAGTAGTAGTAGTAGTAGTAGTAGTAGTCGTAGTATTAGTAGTAGTAGCTTTATTCATCTGTAGATCTATTACTAGTAGTAGTAGAAGTAATAGTAGCTTTATTCATCTGTAGATCTACTACCAGTAGTAGTAGAAATAGTAGTAGCTTTATTCATCCGTAGATCTACTACTAGTAGCAGTAGACGTAGTAGTAGCTTTATTCATCCGTAGATCTACTATTAGTAGCATTAGAAGTAGTAGTAGCTTTATTCATCTGTAGATCTACTACCAGTAGTAGTAGAAATAGTAGTAGCTTTATTCATCTGTAGATCTACTACTAGTAGCAGTAGATGTAGTAGTAGCTTTATTCATATGTAGATCTACTACTAGTAGCAGTAGAAGTAGTAGTAGCTTTATTCATCCGTAGATCTACTACTAGTAGCAGTAGAAGTAGTAGTAGCTTTATTCATCTGTAGATCTACTACTAGTAGCAGTAGAAGTAGCTTTATTAATCCGTAGATCTACTACTAGTAGTAGTAGAAGTAGTAGTAGCTTTATTCATCCGTAGATCTCTTTTTATAAGGATATAGGACATGTCAAATTATTCACTAGTTTAGACCAACTTAAAATAAGACAATTCGTATACACATACATTTACATACTTCTAGTTAGATACAATCATTAGATTTACTTCTGATATACCATACCATACCTTTTTTTTTTACAAATCACGTATTAAATAGTGTAATGCTTCACCGTCACTTCGATTCTCTTCTGTTACGGTTTCCCCACAGTTCATGTTCCACCATCGTATATCGCTGTGCTTTAAAACTCACATTCTCAGAAATTTACTTCTCAAATTAAAGTTTATGTCTGATGCTAGCATAATTGTCTTCACCAGGCATGCCCTTTTTTCATGCTAACCTACTTGTGTCCTCTTTACTCTATCGATCATGGGTTATTTTGCTGCTTGCGTGGCAGAATTCCTTAACTTCATCAACCTTGTCATCACCAATTTTAGTTATGTTTTTTGCTATTTTCATTTCTGCTACTTCTCATTACTTTCGTCTTCTTTCGATTTATTCTAACTTCAATTCTGTGACTGTTCATTCCATTCTATAGATGTTGTAATTTTCCTTACATTCACTGAAAGCTTTAAGACTGGAATCCGGCAGCATTATTATTCATAGATTTGTCTCAGGGCTAGCTCTGTACGAAAGTTAAACGTGAAAAATAAACAGAAAATGGAAGAGACCCAGACCTTTTGAAATATGATGCTGGAGAAGAATGTTGGTGATTAGATGACCCGAAATAGGCGATTTTTTTATTTAAATTTTTTTGCGGAACTTGACCAAAAAACAGATATCGGTTGATAGGACATGTTCGTAGGCATCAACGAACCATCAATTTGGTAATGAAGGGAAGTACAGCGAATAAAAAGGCTAAAATATAGTAAGCAAACTGAAAGTGCCCTATTAGGATGCAGTAGCTATGCATAAGCTATGCTTTGTTCAGATGGATATGCATGGAGACAGGCATCAAACCAGTCTATTTACTGCAGACCATAGGGATAAAAACAGCAGTCTAAACTCCTTCGAAAACAAGGGAGAAAGCGTCATTCATACGTTTTATGCTTGCCCGCTGGTAGGTGGACAGCTTGGTGGCCTGTGTTAATTCACCCGTTAAGAATGGCATAATATCAGAAATTGGCTAACACTGGAAAATAAACAACAATTACAGTCGGAGGCGAAAATATTGTCAAGTCAGAAATTTTGAACAGATGTGACAACTGCACAAAGAGTAGTAGTAGAAGGTAATAATGGCAATACCAGAGATCATCGGATAGCGCGACGTAAGGAATGACGTATGGACCTTACCGTCGTGAGGAGGTCAGAGACGGGACGAAAGCTTAAGAAAGACGAGAAGGGAAATCGGCTTTGTCATTTGCGAAGGAACTATCCCTCATTTGCTTTAAACAATTTAGCGAAACCACGTGAAACCTCAATGTGGATGGCCGGACGTGAATTAAGACCGCAGTCGTCCCGTAAAAATGTGTTAACCACTGCCACATCGCTTGGTATACCTAGACGTAACGTGAATAGTTTCGAAATCATATAGATAGAAGAGGAAGTGATTAGACATAAGGAAACCATGCTCAGAAATGAATATTCACTTTTTATCAAACCACAATTCAGAGTAACAACGTAAGCTTGTGGCTGTTGTTCAACGTGACGACCGATCATCTCATTGATTGCATTACAAAAGTGTATGTCATCATTTAGCAAGTATCTAATTTCTCCCTGTGTGGCTACTGTACTTCTTGGATCTGATGATGGCTGCAGAGGCGAAACTGGTGATGCATTTTAATAAATCAGTATGTGACTGAAACGTTGATTTTACAATTTAAGTAGTGTGTAATCTTAGGGACTGATGATATTTCACACGCATTTTAACATTTTTTGTAATTTAATCTGTTACAAAGGTCGCCGGACTCCTCCGCTAACCCAAGCTGCCCCATTTGGCACACATTGTCAAAGTACAGCAAGCTTGCAGCCATGGGTGTTAGCATTTATTCACGGGGAAGAGGGGGAGGGGGGCGGGGCCTAGCTGTCAATCACGATAACATTTGGCTTAATCACATAATTATGTTGCCTACCTGACGAAACTCTACCATCTGGTGAGCAAGATGTATGAGACAGGCGAAATAACCTCAGACTTCAAGAAGAATATAATAATTCCAATCCCAAAGAAAGCAGGTGTTGACAGATGTGAAAATTACCGAACTATCAGTCTAATAAGACACAGCTGCAAAATACTAACGAGAATTCTTTACAGACTAATGGAAAAACTGGTAGAAGCTGACCTTGGGGAAGATCAGTTTGGATTCCGTAGAAATGTTGTAACACGTGAGACAATAATGACCTTATGACTTATCTTAGAAGAAAGATTAAGGAAAGGCAAACCCACGTTTCTAACATTTGTAGACTTAAAGAAAGCTTTTGACAATGTTGTCTGGAATACTCTCTTTCAAATTCTGAAGGTGGCAGGGGTAAAATACAGGGAGCGAAAGGCTATCTACAATTTGTACAGAAAGCAGATGGCAGTTACAAGAATCGAGGGATATGAAAGGGAAACAGTGGTTGGGAAGGGAGTAAGACAGGGTTGTAGCCTCTGCCCGATGTTATTCAATTTGTATATTGAGCAAGCAATAAAGGAAACGAAAGAAAAGTTCGGAGTAGGTATTAAAATCCATGGAGAAGAAATAAAAACTCTGAGGTTCGCCGATGTCATTGTAATTCTGTCAGAGACAGCAAAGGACTTGGAAGAGCAGTTGAACGGAATGGATAGTGTCTTGAAAGGAGGGTATAAGATGAACATCAACAAAAGCAAAACGAGGATAATGGAATGTAGTCGAATTAAGTCGGGTGATGCTGAGGGAATTAGATTAGGAAATAAGACTCTTAAAGCAGTAAAGGAGTTTAGCTATTTAGGGAGCAAAATAACTGATGATGGTCGAAGTACAGAGGATATAGAATGTAGACTGGCAATGGCAAGGAAAGCGTTTCTGAAGAAGACAAATTTGTTAACATCGAATACAGATTTAAGGGTCAGGAAGTCGTTTGTGAATGGAGTGTAGCCATGTATGGAAGTGAAACGTGGACGACAAATAGTTTAGACAAGAAGAGAATAGAAGGTTTCGAAATGTGGTGATACAGAAGAATGCTGAAGATTAGATGGGTAGATCACATAACTAATGAGGAGGTATTGAATAGAATTGGGGAGAAGAGGAGCTTGTGGCACAACTTGACTAGAAGAAAGGACCGGTTGGTAGGACATGTTCTGAGACATCGAGGGATCACCAATTTAGTATTGGAGGGCAGCGTGGAGGGTAAAAATCGTAGAGGGAGACCAAGAGATGAATACAGTAAGCAGATTAAGAAGGATGTCGGCTGCAGTAGGTACTGGGAGATGAAGAAGCATGCACAGGATAGAGTAGCATGGAGAGCTGCATCAAACCAGTCTCTGGACTGAACACCACAACAACATGTTACCTACACAAATGCATTACCCGAAATTTCTTATCCTGCATTAATTATTTCTTGATGATGGAATATTTTTTTCCAGTGTAAATACTTATGGTCAAGATGAGAGTTTTGTTATATCATTCACCTTGTATTAGAAGTTAAGAAAAAAAAAGGGGGTTCAAATGGCTCTGAGCTCTATGGGACCTAACTTCTGAGATCATCAGTCCCCTAGAACTTAAACCTGACTAACCTAGGGGCATCACACACATCCGTAGCGGTCGCGTGGTTCCAGACTGTAGCGCCAAGAACCGCTCGGCCACCTCGGCCGGCCTTAGGAGTAAACTGTAATACTGCTGAATGAGATTTTCACTCTGCAGCGGAGTGTGCGCTGATATGAAACTTCCTGGCAGATTAAAACTGTGTGCCGACCGAGACTCGAACTCGGGACCTTTGCCTTTCGCGGGCAAGTGCTCTACCATCTGAGCTACCGAAGCACGACTCACGCCCGCTCCTCACGGCGTTACTTCTGCCAATATCTCGTCCCCTACCCTACAAACTTTACAGAAGCTCTCCTGCGAATCTTGCAGAACTAGCAGTCCTGAAAGAATGGATACTTAGGAGACGGCTTAGCCACAGCCTGGGGGATGTTTCCAGAATGAGATTTTCACTCTGCAGCGGAGCTTCTGTAAAGTTTGGAAGGTAGGAGACGAGGTACTGGCAGAAATAAAGCCGTGAGGACGGGGCGTGAGTCGTGCTTCGGTAGCTCAGATGGCAGAGCACTTACCCGCGAAAGGCAAAGTTCCCGAATTCGAGTCTCGGTCGGGCACACAGTTTTAATCTGCCAGGAAGTTTGTATTACTGCTGTTTAACCCGTGCACTGAGAGGGTGGCCATGCCGTGTGAAAATTTTCCTCCGTAACAGGCGACCACTTGTTGGTGGAGCAAGTGAAAGCAGGGACAACAGAGGCCGGCGTCCCTCCTTCCCTGGGACCAGCGGCGCGCCGCTATCCGTCAGGCGGGCGTGGCGCACGCACACACACACAGCCGCGGCTCTTCGTATTTTGCAGGCAGGCGTCGACTCGTCGACAGCCCGTCCCGTCGCGCCAGGAACAACGGCCCCTGACGTACTACTGCGAGTCGTTCCGTATGCAGGCGCGCGTTACTCACCGGGCACGCCGACCGGCTGCTGCTCGCTATTTACGGGCCCCGCTGTACTCGTATTGTGCTCAAGTCTGCGCTCGCCAACGCGACTAAATATTTACAAACTGTGATCTGTACGAGATGAACATTCACAAAATACGCAAACTGCACGGGCGGAAATGGAGGAAATAAGGTTCTATGAGCATCTGTCCGGAAATGTTTTGTTGACAGGGTAGATGGCGCTGACGATTTGACAGTTCCTCTGGCCACGTGCCGCATGTTCGTTGCAGGCTGTGTGACTGAGGCGTATTGTAAGCAGCAGAACGCTCCTGGTATTCACGTCGGGAACAAGCCTAGATGGGCCGGAAAGGGTGGGCGAGCGGTTCTAGGCGCTTCAGTCTGGAACCGCGCGACCGCTACGGTCGCAGGTACGAACCCTGCCTCGGGCATGGATGTGTGTGATGTCCTTAGGTTAGTTAGGTTCAACGAGTTCTAAGTTCTAGGGGACTGATGACCTCAGAAGTTAAGTCCCATAGTGCTCAGAGCCATTTTTAGCCGAATGGTTCAAATGGCTCTAAGCACTATGCGACTTAACTTCTGAGGTCATCAGTCCCCTAGAACTTAGAACTATTTAACCTAACTAACCTAAGGACATCACACACATCCATGGCCGACGCAGGATTCGAACCTGCGACCGCAGCGGTCGCTCGGCTCCAGACTGTAGCGCTTAGAACCGCGCGGCCACTCCGGCCGGCCATTTTTAGCCAAGCCGAGATGGTGTTTGCGTACGACCAAGCAGATGGGAACGGTCGAGAGGCTTCACGGTTCTACCAAAACAATTCCCTTGTAGACAACAACCACTCCGCCACAGGCCGTGCATTATGAACAGGCGCTCGATCATTCAAAAAAAATGGTTCCAAGCACTATGGGACTTAACATCTGAGGTCATCAATCCCCTAGACTTCGAACTAATTTAACTAACCTAAGGACATCACACACATCCATGCCCGAGGCAGGATTCGAACCTGCGACCGTAGCAGCAGCGCAGTTAGAAAAGTCAGAAAAGTGTATGTAGAAGTAATAGCTGGTGCGTAAAGAACGAGATAATGAGAATCTCCCGCATGGTTTATGAAGGCAAACTGTTGCTATTGAAGGTTGCATAAAACGACAGCGGCAGGGGCAGCTGAATAACTGAATGCATATACTTTACCAATACTGAACTGAATTACGAAGAATGGTATACGTATGCTAACGTACACATATATCGGCAGAGGATATATGTAATAACATAATTATGGAAGATTTTGCTGTAGATAAACTAAGTTATTCCGCGTGTCAGTCTGCGTGTCAAGGTGAAGTAAGTCACGAAACACAGGGGTTTTTTATTGCTTTTTTTCGTGCGATAGATTCGGTATTAGCAAATGTTCAAATGTGTGTGAAATCTTATAGGACTTAACTGCTAAGGTCATCAGTCCCTAAGCTTACACACTACCTAACCTAAATTATCCTAAGGGCAAACACACACACACACACACCCTTGCCCGAGTGAGCGGCATTAACACCTGCGTGCTTATCAGGCGTGATTAACTAATGATATCCACTCAAGGATAAATAAACTGGTTGAATTAATTCCTAGATAGCTGATGTATGTACTCTATGTCGTTTCCAGCAGATAAAAACCGCAAGACTAGGATTATATGTGGTACACAGAACTTGTCAAATCTCCACCGACTTGCCACAATATATCAACTATAAATGTGCTGACATATGTCGTATGTTTACTCACGGTCGCTGATTGTGAGTTTACTAAAGAGAGGCAAGAGCTAACCCGCCGTAATTTAGAGTCTTGGAGTGTAGGTACCGGCAAGTCGTGTGACATCACAAGCAGGCACCGGACGCGGCTGTCTTCCGCTCAGCACTTAATTTGCGAGAGCCCCCGCTGGGCAGCGCTGCAGTCGTTGCGTGACCGGTACGTGCAAGGAACTTTGCGTAGGTCAATGTCTCATGGCCTGCAAAACCAGCATTATGCGCTCTTCCTGTAAACCGCTCATGCCTCACTTCGTCATGTTCCGGAAACCTCGTTTAAGAAAAGAATTTGTTTAGTGAAATAATAGTGACACGGTTCTCGCGATGATCAATGAAGCTGATTTGCTGGTCGAATGTCAATCGTTGCATTCACTTATAGGACGTTAGAACCGTCTGCCAGCCTGCAACGAGATAATCGTTACTTCATTCCACTTTCGTAAACACTATGACAGCTCTCAGCTATTATAAAACGGAGACTTTCGTAGTGAACCAACTAGTATGTAAGGTAATGGTGCCCTAGAATTTTTGGTAGCTCGTAAATATAAAAACCGATATATGAAATGCCGGTCGGTGTGGCAGAGCGGTTCTATGCGTTTCAGTCTGGAACCACGCGACCGCTATAGTCGCAGGTTCGAATCCTGCCTCGAACATGGATGTGTGTGATATCCTTAGGTTAGTTAGGTTTAAGTAGTTCTAAGTTCTAGTGGACTGATGACCTCAGATGTTAAGTCCCATAGTTCTCAGAGGCATTTGAGCCATTTTTATGAAATATCTCGATGCTATAGAATCCGTTCTTCGACTTTCTTTCTGTATTATTTATTTATAGTAAACCCATCTCTTTCAGATCAAGTATCACTTACATCCAGAAGTCAAATCGCTACTCTACTCATGAACACTGATTACTGCTTTTGCTGCCCCCCCCCCCCCAATCTCTCCCTCTCCCTCCCCCCCCCCCCCTCTCTCTCTCTCTCTCTCTCTCTCTCTCTCTCTCTCTCTCTCTCTCTCTCTCATTTTCTCTGTATATCTGTCTTCTTATCTATCCATCTCTTCAGGCGAAGATGGCAAGTAAGAAACTTGCTGAAACGTTGCCGGAGAAAAACGTATTGACTCGGCTGTCAACCAGAGAATATTTTATCATCGAGATGCGCTGAGGAAGCCTACAGTCTCGTATGGAGGTTATGATTAAAGTTTTGCTACTCGAGATGGCCCCGTAGAAAAACGAGTGATCATAGGACAATGAAACATTGTGGAAATGTTTGTATGGACATGTGGAAGAGAAATAACGAATAAACCCCTGAAAGAAATACATTTTAATTTCCGCATGCGTACCATGTTTACGTTCCAGGTGACAAATGTTGCTTCATGTGATGAAATGGTTCAAATGGCACCAAGCACTATGGGACTTGACATCTGTCATCAGTCCCTTAGACTTAGAAATACTTAAACCAATGTAACCTAAGGATTTCACACTCATCCATGCCCGAGGCAGGATTCGAACATGAGACCGTAGCAGCAGCACGGCCCCGGACTGAAGCGCCTAGAACCGCTCGGCCACAGCGGCCGGCTTGCTTAATGTGACGACCATCTGCGTCCGCGACAGTCTGGAACCACACAGTTGTTCGCAGCAGTTCTCGAACATTGGTCAATGGAACGTTCAGTTGACGTAACACAGCTCGCTAACTGCTTGAAGATAGCACGTTTCGTCCAACATCCTCATCCACGGCAACGGTAACTTCGTCAACAATTTTTGGCGCAATTGGCCTTCGGAGTCTCCAAGGAGCAATTCCCAAATCCCCAGTTAATGCCAACTTCCGAATTATGTTCTTCAATCTAGGTGCGAAAAGAGAAGCACACTGTATTCCTGAAATGCGTCTATGCTTACGAAGAACAACAGCATTATTGGTGTTGTTTTGGTAAAACAGTTTTACGTGTAAAGCTCTGCTCACCCTGTCGCGACCCATGTTAATTTTATGCGACTGAAATGGACACTGATGCTTGTGTTTGAATCCTAAATCGCTGTACCAGTACCGGTGCCTAACGGTAAGCCATAATATTAAATCTATTAAAAACTTCAGTACCCTGCGCACAGTCTGACCATCATTGCTATGTAGTTGAGTACCCAAACGGTAAATAGTTTCCCGTCTACACTATAGTGAACATCTAATAATAACCACCCTGTATACGTATTGAGGCTGATACTCTTGAGTGGTTATCTATTCTGCAGCAGACAAGATATTGATCCACTTCTCTTAATACAAAGTAAGCGTTCTGTGGCTTACCGACTTATTAACGAAAGGCGTGACGTTGTTTTCCCACCACCCGCATGATTAATGCCGTCACGTGTGACATCCCGTGCCCGCAACACTATTTCCTAGTTAGCGTAGAACTCGATTAATCGAACGTGTTCGAGAGAAATTGCACAAACTACGTGAACAGTTTCCGGCTTAATTTATCGCGAGTGCTTTTCGGATAATTGCTCGTTAGTCGCTGTCGATCGTAACGAACCGTGTTTATCACCAGATTGCCGATTAAGCCGGCACAAAGCTATTTTTCAGCACGAATAATTCCATATCGCGTTTCATTAGGGAGCTGTAGCATATTGCAACGACGGCGACCATTTAGCTGATTAGTTTGTCCGACACGTCTGACTAATCGTCAGCGTTTTGTCGCCGCAGGTTCTCGTGTAGACCCGAAGAACACTGGCGACACGTTCTTCTGAGAGCACAAAGTGGGCGCACATATGTCGCCAGGTACTATTTACACTACAATGATTCGTCCTTTGTCAAATGTTAAGTTCACTTCTCCGTCTCAGTTTCTTAGAGAATGCTCACTTAACACCCCGATCTCCGATGATGCTTAAAAATCGAAAGACGATCCGTCTGTTGCAGTCCTTCCTTTCTGTGGGACTCATCTGGCATAATCGGTTGGGTCCTGGACAGCGCAGGCACAATGTCTGTCTTCAGAGCGACCGAGATAAGAACAGTAACAATCTTTCCTTCAAGGTCCCTACAGCAGTCCCTATAGGAATGAGCAGCTATATTGGTCAATGAATCCATGTAGTTTCGGAACGTTTGGCAGAACACTGACAGAAACATTAAAATTTATGTTGGAAGTCATAGGACTCCCATAAGTAGCGACCATTGGATAGGCGAGTGGAAGTATTCTATCAAGCGTGCTCCTTCTTTTCCCAATATGTTCATACGAATGACTAAGTATTAAAACTTGAAAGATATATGTGTGTAAGTACAAGTTTTGTGTTACCACATTGGGTGACGTCTGTGCTTACGATGGTTATTTTGATGTAGCAGGACGTGTAGTTTGAAGGACGTTTGCGTGCAAAGCAGTCTCCTTTTCTCACGAAAAGCAGATTTGATCTTATTTACTTACAACAGTGGTCCCTTAGGTATGAAAAGCTACGAAAACTTGGGCTCAAAGCTATCCGCAATACGGCCAAGTAACTAACAGAGTCGTATTTTAAACCTTAAAGCACAATAACTTCCTCCAAATTGTAATACGTCACCAACTGGTGCAGAAGAAAATTCAGGTACCCGTTACGACTTAAAAGTAAAAATCTCAATCAAAAATCAATCTCTCTCTCTCCAAACACATATATTAACATTCATATTATTAAAAAAAAGTCATTTTATAATTTCGCGTAATTGCATTCTATATTTACGTAAATTAAACTTAGAAAGCGGGTCTCTTGTATGTAAGCAACTACGTAGCCTGTAGAAAATTACAATTGTAAAGATACGTTACAAAGCAACCGTGAAACAGATTTTCAGTGTAGTTAATTTGACATACGTTGACAGTTGTAAATTATTAGGAGATGCTGGGTTAAATTAGTTATGAGTAATATGAGGAAAGACAGGAAAAGAAAAAATGTTACCTTAACATTGAACAGTAAAAAACAGTCCAGAGGCCCGCCCATCCCCACCACGGACAGGAATTAAAATGATACCAAAATAAAAATAAACGAATAGTGTTGCATGGAAGCGGACTCCAGAGATGTTCTTCCAGTTGTTTACGTTTCAGCGGAAGTGCTGGGGCCAACAGCATCGCAGATTTCGACGCCATCTCGGACTGCATGGCAGTCGTTCCTAACGAATTAGATGGATATGTCAGCGAAGACTCCTGTTTTTATTCCAATCTGACGCAGCAGGTGTATCTTATACAATAATTTCGTCGTCAGAAACTGCTACAGATCTGACAATGTATAATCAAATATGGAAGCGGACTGCTCGACTTGTAAAAACCTGCAGATGTGAGACATATTTACGCTTTAATTTTAGTGCTTTTTGCACTGTAAATAGATGACTGTGCCGGCATTTTAACGTTGATTATAACAATCACGATCTCGTACATATGAAGTACGATGATATCAGAAAAGTCTATTAGATGACAATCAGTTTGGCGTTAAGCAAGGGAAAGGGACGAGAGATGTAGTTCTGACTTTGCGCTTGATAACGGAAGAATGACTTCAGGAAAATCAAGGATTTATCGATCTATAAAATGTGTTCAAGCAAACAATATAAAATGGCGCAACATTTCCGAAAATTTCAGACAAATCGGCGTAAACTACAGCGACCGACCAGTAATAGCTACACAGCATGTACGTGAACGAAGAAGGAGCAATGTGAATGAAAGACCAAGAACGAAGTGCTCCCATTAAAAAGGAAGTCTTTCGCTCCTACTGTTCAGTCTATATATAGAAGAAGCAAGACGTAAATAAACCAAAGTTTCAAGAGTTGGATTACAAGTTAGAAAAATTAGAGCGGAGGGGTGTCAGTAAGATTCGCTGAAGACATTGCTATCCTCAGTGAAAGCGAAGAAGAATTACAGGACCTACTGAGTGGAGTGAACAGTTTAAAGAGCAAAAACTACGGACAGCGAGTAACTCAAAGAAAGGCAAAAGTAATGAAGAATATTAGAAATGAGATTAGTGATAAACACACAAAAAATGATGTTGGCGAAACAAAATAATACATGGTGGACAAAACAAGGAGAACGTAAAAACCCACTAACACAGGCAATGGATAAAAGAAAAACTATTCTATGAAATTGATACCCTCACTAGAAAAAGAAATTTCTGAGAATGTGCATCCGGAGCATAGCATTGTATGGAATTTCATAATGTGCTGTGACAAAAACACGAAAAAAGGATGTCGAAGAGTTTGACATGTGGTGCTACAGAATCATTTTGCAAATTAGGTGGACTGATAAGATAAGAAATGTGCAGGGTCTCTACAGAATCGGCGAGGAATCGGGCATGTGAAAAATACAGCCGAGAATGGGGGAGATCGTGACAGGACATGTGTTAAGGCATCAGAGAATAAGGTCGTTGTACTAAAGGGAGCTGCAGGAGATAAAAAATACTGTAGAGAAAGCAAGAGATTGGAATATGTCCGACAAATAATTGAAGACGCTGGTTACCCTGAAATGAAGAAGTTAGTGCAGGAGATTACGTGACAGGTCGTATCAAATACCCACATGTCCCTCCCTCCCTCCCCCCCCCCCCCCCCCCATAAGAAAAGAAAAAGAAAAACTAGACGATAATTTCATTGTCAACAGGATTAAATCTGTCAAACCTTGAACTCAAATGCTCGTTCTCTGTGGGTAGAATGTGAGGAGACATTTCCGCATGGTTCCCGCGGTTGTGGACGTATACCGCTGGCTGCGTGGCGGTTCCTTGACCCCAGCGGCTGATGGTCCGCCATGAATATGTAAAATTGCGGCCACGGCCCACGAGCCAATCAGCCGGCTCGGTAATTACGGCCAGCAGTTCGCACTGCGTCCCCAGTCGCAGAGTAATAGCGCAGCCATTCCACCCATAATTAGCACCGTCTCTATTAGGTTTCGCCGGACACCACCGAGAGGGACGCGCGTGTGGGACCTTTGGGTAATCCACCTTGGTTCCTCATAATTGAGGCTACTGATGCCAGTGAACAATAGTCAGTGGGTTTTCGTAACTGGAGTCAATTTGTAGACCGCGCCATGATGTAAAATGTACCATTTGCACCGTTCTGAGGACCTTCATCAGAGTGTGCATGATATCACTACCTCAGTTGCACACTTTTTGTGTAAGTCACATTGCATTATTACCAAAGAACAACCTTGTAAGCCATTCGCGCTTCCTGTGGATCTCTTTAGGAGCCTATATAAGAAGCTTTCATCAGCTAAATGTAGTAAGATAATTGCTATACCGATTTCTCCACGCGAATTGTCTCACATCAGCTTTTCTTTTACTTGTTTTCTAAGCTATAAAACTCTCGATTTGTTGCACGTCTCCACCATACCTTCACCTTGTAATAATCATTTCTTCCGCATGTAACTACTAGACCCAACATCCCGCTATCATTTCCAAAAGTCCTAACTTGGAAACTTTTTCTGTTATGCCAGAATTTCATCGCTAGTAGAACATCGATATGATATTCGAATTTTGCCCATGTACTGTTCAGCACTGAAGCACCAACAGTTCTGATTGTTTAACTGATTCATCCATAAAGGGTGGCAATACCATTCAGTGATGCCGCGTCCACGCGGTCCTTGATATAACCGCACAAATAGAAAAATGGTGTGACATTGGGTGAACGCGTCCGCAGCTCTTGGTCTCGCGGTCGCGTTCTCGCTTCCCGAGCTCGGGATCCCGGGTTCGATTCCCGGCGGGGTCAGGGATTTTCAGCTGCCTCGAGATAACTCAGTGTTTGTGTTGTCCTCATCATTTCATCATCATGCATGAAAGTGGCGAGATTGGGTTGAGCAAAGGTTGGATAACCGCGCAGTTGAGCGCCCCACAAACCAATCATCATCGTCATCGTCATAGGGTGAGCGCGGGGGCCATGCGATGGCACCACCTCGACTCATTCACCTTCGTTTATCACATCCCGAGCTTTCAAACTCCAATATGGTGGTGTACCGACATGTTGGAACATGAAGTTCGGCGCATCTCTTCGATTTTTGTTAACAGGAACAGTTCGAGCGTGTCCAGCTAAACATTTCCCATTATCGTTTTCTATACGAAAAAACGAGCGTATTTCCCTATCACGCATTACAACACCAGTCATTAAGTTTCAGATTATCCCGGGTGTGTTCGAGTACCTTGTATGGGTTTTCAGAGCCCCAAAACGTGTTACTGTGGCGATTAACATGTCCAGATATGTGTAACCCGAATGGATACCGCAGATGATGATCGCTTGGCTGCAGTGCCTGTAACATTTACACTTTGTATGCAAAAAGATGCACCCACTTATATTATACTTTATTGACGCTCGATCTCAGTTCCCACAATTCGCTTTGAAATCCCACTTTCACTCTGTCAACACATGCTTGAGAAACAGGGGAGCGTCCACTTCGAGGAAGGTTTTCCACACCGCCCTGTACCTGAGGTTTTGAAGCACCTCTTTACGCTTGTTTCTGCCAGCGATGCCTCACTACACAGACGTCGACAGTTTCGCTGTACCTTTGTCGCAGATTTAGAGTGTACATATCAGATGTCACACTGCGCCCTTTACTGGTCTGCCACCATTCTGTTACACTACGAGTCAAATCTGCAACAAAGGACAAAGAAAAAAAAACTTCCAGATTGCTAAACATTTTACAACAAATACAATTTTCCATGTCTAATACTACACAAGTCGTTATTTTTTTTTAAATAATAGCGGGACTTCATGGATTCCCTGTATGTTTTGCATATCGATAATCTTTGTCTACCACTATACCCTTTTCCCTCAGCTCTTCTTTTCATTACATAGCACTCTGTCTCGCTAACCTCTCCCTGTTTCCAGTAACAGTTTTCTATAGCCTTTTTCTCGCCTATCCCTTTCAGTTCTTCATTTCACACTTCATGTGTCTACTTAAATTTTCATATCGATCTGTAGCACTAGATTTAAAATACGTCCAGTTATTTTCTCTTCTTCCTTTTCTCAATTCCCAACTACCTTCGGGGGTTTGTCACGTAGTTTGTGGCTAGATTTATTTCATATGTACAAGGGTTGGAACTTTAATAGTGGCAACTATTTATTTACAGCTCGTACAAAGTAGATACGTGTTTCAAAGTTTTATTGACCTTCAAAGTGGTCACCAGCATTATGTATAATCCGTTGCAAGCGTTGTGAAAGTCGTAGGATACTCTCAGCAGTGTCAGTTGTGTTGACAGTTCGAGCGGCGCGGTCTATTGCCGACGAATTTGTAGCAGTTCGAAGCGAATGCCGTGAAGTGTTTCCTTCAGTTTGTAAATGTAGTTGAACTCACAAGGGCTTAAGTCTGGAGAGTGCAGTTGGTGGTATAGCACTTAGCAGCCACATTAATCAAAAAATCAGTAACAGTTTGCACTGTACGTGTCTGAGCGTTGTCCTACAAAATGATGGTCAGGTCCTGCAGAAAGTGTCATCACTTCTGTGTCTAAGCTGATCGTAGGTTGTGTTCCAAAAATGAACAGCATAGAGACAGAAGTGATGAGACTTTCTGCAGGACCTGACCATCGTGTTGCAGGACGATGTTCATGCACGTACAGTGCAAGCCGTTACTGATTTGTTTGACTGATGGGGCTGCTAAGTGCTATACCACACACTGCACTCCCTTGACTTAAGCCCGCGTGAGTTCAACTCGATTTCTAAATTGAAGGAAATACTTCAAAGCATTCGCTTCAGAACTGCTATAAATTCGTCGGGCATTAGACCGCGCCGCTCGAACTTTCAACACAACTTACACTGCTAAGAGTATCCTACGACTTCCACATCTCTGGCAACGGGTTATAAACATTGCTGGTGACTACTTTGAAGGTCAGTAAAACTTTACATCAGGTCATTACGCAGAATCAGCGGCGACGAGTGAAAATTTATACCAGTGCGGGATTCGAACCCGGTATCTCCTGCTTACCAGGCGGAAGTGTTACCCACTGCGCCATCTGGGACACAGCGTTATCGCAATTGCGCGGATTATCTCAGCAGGCCTCACGAACAGCCAGAAAGAACAGATACCATGCATTCATATAACAGATTTATTTCAATGTAAAATTCTTGGAAATCCCTCTGAGGAGAATAGCTTGCTCCGAAAAGGTGTCTTACAAATCTTAATTGATAATAAATTTAGTGACTGAAGCAAAATTCTTATATGCAGTCATAAATGTCGAGTTCTGCGTCCTAGGAATCTTACTTGATAATAAAGGGAATTTCTGAAGCAGAGTAAAATTCTTGTGTACAATCGGACACCTGAGGTTCTGCATCGTAGCACTTTACTTGATCAAGGAAGTGATTCAGGCAAAGTAAAATTTTTATTTCCAGTCGTGAATCTAAATTTCCGGTTGGAATGGTTACAAAATTAAAACAACTTCGTTGATAGTACCGGACGGTTTCCATGTTCGTCGTAATTACGTAGACAAGTGCGACGGCAGAGTTGGCTGCAGAAATTACTTGTGTCATTTCATAGTTTTTTGTTCAGTTTGTGTGTGTGACTATTACACTACGACAAGTGTTAGTCTTGAATACGAAGCCAAGCAGTTCTCGTTTAAATAAACAGAAGTTTAACAGGTCACTTAACATTTAGGTTTCGCATTTAGCTATTTTTTGACGCGAGTTTCAGTAACAGTTGCATTATTCCTTGTTTCTGTTCCTAATGACTGTGATGCGCACATAATAATAATAATAATAATAATAATCTGTGCACTGTTTTTTTCTTACCTTACACTCTATCTCTTCCCGAGTAATCTTTATAGAGTTATTAAGGGCTTTACTAGACTGGAAGGAAAGCACCGTCGTTCTGCCCACAGATGGCCAAACAGGCCCGACCGGCCGCCGTATCATCCCAAGCCAAAGGCTTGAGATGCGATGTAGGAGGACGGAAAGGAGGAATGCTAGGGTTTAATGTCCCGTCTACGTCGAGCTCGTTAGAGACGGAGTACAAGCTCGAATTGTTCAAGCATGGGGAAGGAAATCGACAGTGTACCCTTCCAAAGGAATCATATCGGCATCTGCATTAAGTAATTTAGGGAAATCACAGAGAACCTCAACCAGGATGGTTGGAAGCGGATTTGAACCGTCTTCCTATCGAATGATAGTCGACCGTACCAACCCCTGCACCGTGCGGTAAAGGAAGGACGTCTGATCAGCACACTGCGCTGCCGCCGCCGTCGGGTTAACAGATCCCGTCCCCCCTGCTGCTCGGTCAAGTAGCTCCTTAAATGGCCCACGAGGCTGAGTCCACACAGTCCCAGTTGTCTCACCCAGTAAAAATCTACGGTATAAGTGGGAATCGTAGCCGGGACTTCCACACGGCAGTTCCCCACATTTGATGCTCGTAATATATGAAACATCGACCGAGATGCTTCAGTTGCTTCCAGATGAGCATGGGGATACACGTATCCACCAAGAGTCTGTTCGTTTCTGAACATTAAAAATATTTCTGCTGATGGTGTACCTACAGTATCAAAGAGTTAAAGGAGGACAAGGCAGCATCTCCTTGTTTTGCAAGATAAATGTAGTTTTAGAAGGCAGAAATCAAAATTATTGCCTGGGTGAAGCTTCATATCTGCGCTTGTGAGCAGTTCCGGTGGGCAAGCTTTGTAGTATAAAACACTGCACGACTCATGCTCCGTCCTCACCGTTTTACTTCTGCCAGTACCTCGTGTCTTGCCTTCCAAACTTCGTGCTTGGGTAGCTCAGTTGGTAGAGCACTTGCCCGTGACAGGCGAAGTTCCCGAGTTCGAATCTCGGTCCGGCACACAGTTTTAATCTGCCAGGAAGTTTCACTATGGGACTTAACAGCTGAGGTCATCAGTCCCCTAGAACTTAGAGGGACTTAAACCTAGCTAACGTAAGGACATCACACACATCCATGCCCGAGGCAGGATTCGAACCTGCGACCGTAGCGATCGCGTGGTTCCAGACTGAAGCGCCTAGAACCTCTCGGTCACGGCGGCCGGCTGCCTGCTGCCATTCATGGGCCATGTTTCACCAGCTGAGCAATCCAAATGCGACTCTGTACCGACCAGAATGTACATTCTGCTACCAAGCCCTCTGTGCCCCAATATGGCGTCCCTACTACTCCGCCACCCAAGTCAAACAAGAGTGACAACACTCTGCAAGGAAATAGAGGAATCGAAGTATACAACACCACTAAAGTACAGCGAAGACAGTTTCAGACCCTTTTTGAAGACATTCCTTTGTGTTGCTTATTATGTTACAAGTATACAGTCCGCAACATCTTGGGAAGATATCGCAAAGCTGTAGAGTATCAGGTTTATTCATGGTGAAACTTTCAGACTACTAGATTTTGTTTCCTAATTTATACCAAACAAATACTTCTCTCTCTCTCTCTCTCTCTCTCTCTGTGCGTGTGTGTGTGTGTGTGTGTGTGTGTGTGTGTGTGTGTGTGTGTGCGTGTGTGCACTCACGCACGCATGCTAGCGCGCGTATATTTCACGCTCATGGTCGATTTCTACTGACCAAGGCAAATCCGACTTAATTAGGACATTACTGACTAAAGAACGTTTCAACCACAATAATGACGCGCTATTAGTTTTCACGTACTTCTTGTAGTGAACTCTTACGGAATGACCACTTTGTACCTCCACAAAAAGCTGACATACTTCAAATGTATCAGCAGCGGTAGGTGGGGGCAGCAGGGAAAACCCTTGCGCAGTGGCCGACCGTCCGAGAACCAGCGTGGGTCGACGATTGTCATCGATAATGACGCAGTGACTGGGCTTTCGTGCGGCACGAATAAAAACACGTTCGCGCCATTTGTCGCCTGATTGCGCTAATTATTACCTCACAGCCACCTCCAGCGGCGGTCATTGAACTTTCAGAGACGAAACTCTGCTGCAGACACAGGTTCTGATCCTTGTTTTCGTCTCTACATTGCATACTGGAGTACTTACATATAAAAAGCTATTTATCCAGTAGATAGCCGGCCGGAGTGGCCGTGCGGTTCTAGGCGCTACAGTCTGGAACCGGGCGACCGCTACGGTCGCAGGTTCGAATCCTGCCTCGGGCATGGATGTGTGTAATGTCCTTAGGTTAGTTAGCGTTAATTAGTTCTAAGTTCTAGGCGACTGATGACCTCAGAAATTAAGTCGCATAGCGCTCAGAGCCATTTGAACCATTTGAATCCAGTAGATATATTTGTGGATCATCATGCTATACATACATCAATGCGTCTCCACAATGCTCTTGTCATTAGCGAACCTTCTCGGCAGTTCCACTTCCAAAGGCGTCCTCAATACTTTTGTGAAACTGTCCATTAGTCTTGTTCCCACGCTGAGCCCGTCAGATTTGATTGTTTGGTATGGCAATGTCCAAGATACGTGATGGCCATTTCAGCACGGGTGGAAATGTTGCTGCATCATGTCCAATCCCGTTATCCTGAAATTCGTCATCAATTAACTCAACTCACCCTTCTGAATGGCAAAAGTGTGCTGGTGCTGATGTAACCGTACAAGATCTATGACTCCCTTGTGTTCAGTCTATAAGCCATATTTGTCACAAGTCTAAATAAGAATTTTCATTCACGCAGCCTTCAAAAAACAAAAACAAGATCTGAATATGTATTTTGATGACATATCAGGCCGAATCATTACATGAGACGACTCCCTTCCAACTCTTCAGGGTATTTCTTCGACCAGAAAATCGCGTTATTCCAGTCTTGACTCTGATACGTCGCATATTCATCAGAAAACCGCACTCTTGAAAACAAAAGGCATTTGAAAAGCAAGACGGGCTGCATCTCGCTGCTCCATGTCGTTGTCACAGGAGTCATTTACAAACGTTGCTCAAAATCCTTTTGTTTCCAGATCTTTTCGTCAATTTCAAAAGAGGTATACCAATAAAACAACTCTTTATTTTACCAATAGCGGGCCGCGTGGGGTAGCCGTGCGGTCTAAGGCGTCTTGTCACGGTTCGCGCTGCTGCCCCGTCGGAGATTCGAGCCCTCCCTCGAGAATGTGTGTGTGTGTGTGTGTGTGTGTGTGTGTGTGTGTGTGTGTGTGTGGGTGTGGGTGTGGGTGTGTGTGTGGGTGTGTGTTGTCCTTAGCAAAAGTTAGTTTAAGTTAGATTAAGTAGTGCGTAACTCTAGGTACCGATGACCTCAGCAGTTTGGTCCCATAGTCCTTACCACAAATTTCCAAAAATTTACGAATAGCGTACAAAGACAAGAAGCGTATGCGGACTTCTCCGACACCCTGTACGTCCAATCTTCCATGTAGTGCAGCAAATACCCTTTCACGACTTTGACACGACACACTGATGAATTCCATCTCTAACTCGACAGGCGACCTACTCGGTATAACAGCTCAGCGAACGAATGTCGTCGCTGCGACAGATGTAATCTGGCGGGTCGCGCCGATAAATTGAAATTCAAATACTGTCCGCTTTATATTCCCCACCGTCGATTCGCCGAACTGCAAAGTCGTTGAGGGGACAAGCCGACAAGCCCATCCTTTTTTTCCCCTTTGCCGTCCCTTGAGATTAACTCGATCTCGTTCCGGGGGCTACAATGTATTAAAATTCATTTGCCTGCTACTCAATTTGCAGATTCCGCGTAAAATTTCGAAAAACCTGCTTTCTGAAATAACTTCGTGCTAATCTCCGGCGCTTACTGATTTGCAACGTACGCAGTAATTCGTCAGTTGCGAAAGTTGTGTTTACTTCACGTACAGGCGCCCGTAAGTGAATACGCTTAAGCACACTTGTGTGGTGACGCTCTACCCGCAAATAGCCAGTTCAAATCCCAATGATGGAGAGAAATTACCACCACTGGTATTCGCCCCTCAAATGGAGAGGAGCGATGGTGTACGCTTCCCAGCCACTTGACAGATTTTCTCTTTGTCCCGTGCAGCTAGAGGATGTGACATTGTTAATGTTGATCACTCTTTCAGCAAGGGACGTTAACATTGACAGGTCTCTTGCCGCTACATCAGAGAAGTACAAAATGTCCCAGCACCAGAGCATACGGTTTTCCACAATTTCTGTCATGCTACAGCGATATATATATATATATATATATATATATATACAAAACCAGGCTGTCCAATACAACAATAGTACACATTACAGTCATCTACTCAAAACAGGTGTTTTTTATCATCATAAATTGAGTTTTTGTTCTGCTATCTTGGTATCTGTGGTTTTTTTATTTATTTACTCGTCATGTTCCATAGGACCAAATTGAGGAGCAAATCTCCAAGGTCATGCAACGTGCCAGTACATGATATTACAACTTAAAAGTAACAACAGATAAAAATAAAATGCTTATGAGCACAAAACTGTCAAGCTGTAAGGTTAAGTAAACGCAATCAGCAATACAACAAGAGCTTAATTTTTCAAGGACCATCTAGACTAAATAGAACAAGTGACCCATGGGGAAACTCTTCAGTATCGACTTGAAAAGGCGTGGATTCCTGCCAAGATTTTTGAATTTCTGTGGTAACTTGTTGAAAATGGATGCAGTGGTATACTGGACACCTTCCTGCACAAGGGTTAAGGAAGTCCGATCCAAATGCAGGTTTGATTTCTATCGAGTATTAACTGAATGAAAGCTGCTTATTCTTGCGAATAAGCTGATATTGTTAACAAGAAATGACAGTAAAGACTACACATATATTGAGAGGCCAATGTCAAAATACCCAGACTCGTGAACAGAGGTCGACAAGAGGTTCGTGAACTTACACTACTTACTTCCCGAACCGCCCGTTTCTGAGCCAAAAGAATCATTTTATAATGGTTACCCCAAAATATAACACCATACGACATAAGCGAATGAAAGTAAGCAAAGTAGACTAATTTTCGTGACGAACGATCACTCACTTCAGATACCGTTCGAACAGTGAAAATGGCAGTATTAAATCTTTGACCAAGATCGTGAATGTGGGCTTTCCACGACAGTTTACGATCTATCTGAACACGAAGAAATTTGAACTGTTCAGTTTCACTACTCATATGCCCATTCTGTGAAATTAAAACGTCGGGTTTTGTTGAATTGTGTGTTAGAAACTGTAAAATCTGAGCCTTACTGTGATTTAGCGTTAGTTTATTTTCTACAAGCCATGAACTTAGGTCACGAACTGCACTACTTGAAACCGAGCCAATGTTGCACACAACATCCTTTACTACCAAGCTAGTGTCATCAGCAAACAGAAATATTTTAGAGTTACCCATAATACTAGGCGACATATCATTTAAATAAATAAGTAACAGGAGTGGCCCCAACACTGACTCCTGGGGCACCCTACCACTTGACAGTACCTCACTCAGACCCCACATCACAGCCATTCTCAACACTGTGAATAATGACCTTTTAATCACTGTTGCTAAAGTAAGAGGTGAACCAATTGTGAGCTACTCCCCGTATTCAGTAATGTCCAACTTCTGGAGCAATATTTTGTGATGAACGCCATCAAACGCCTTAGTTAAATCAAAAAAACTTTTACTTAACCCAGCCAGTACCTCACAGAGAAAAGAGAATATAGCATTTTCATTTGTTAAACGACTTCTAAAGCCGAACTGCACGTTTGATAGCAAATTGTGTGATATAAAATGATCATCCTTTTTAATAACTTTAGCAAACACTATTGGCATGCCCCCATCTCGTGGTCGTGCGGTAGCGTTCTCGCTTCCCACTCCCGGGTTCCCGGGTTCGATTCCCGGCGGGGTCAGGGATTTTCTCTGCCTCGTGATGGCTGGGTGTTGTGTGATATCCTTAGGTTAGTTAGGTTTAAGTAGTTCTAAGTTCTAGGGGACTGATGACCATAGATGTTATGTCCCATAGTGCTCAGAGCCATATGAACCATTTTTGAACTAATGGCATAGAAATAGGTCTAAAATTGTCTACATTATCCCATTCTTCCTTTTTATAAAGCGGTTTTACTACTGAGTAATCGTTCAGGAAACTGACCATCCCTAAGGAAAAACTACATATATGGCTAAATACAGGGCTAACATGTGCAGCACTATACTTTAATCCTATGCTAGGTACTCACGATCGTTTGCTTCCATTATCATTTATCGGTATCTGCAACATTTTTCAGCTGATCAAAGAGTCGATTCCTTCTTCTGCTTTTTGCCTTCCTCTAAACCGTTCTAGGACTGATTGTAGTCCGCAGCTCGTGGTAGTGCGATGGCGTTCTCGTTTCCCGCGCCCGGGTTCCCAGGTTCGATTCCCGGCGGGGTCAGAGATTTTCTCTGCTTCGTGATGACTGGGTGTTGTATGATATCCATAGGTTAGTTAGGTTTAAGTAGTTCTAGGGGACTGATGACCATAGATGTTAAGTCCCATAGTGCTCAGAGCCATTTGAACCATTTGAACGGATTGTATCCCCCCATTTCTCCTTCAGATTTGTCAAGTGCTGTTCCTCTTCCTTATTTTTTCACTTACTTTTCTTAAAACTTCAATTCACTATCGGCCAATTTTATCTATTCCATCACTGCCATGCTCACATTTCGAATGCCTCCAGCTCCTTCGTGTTGACCTTCCTAAAGATTCACATATCTGCAAGGTACAACAGAATGCACCAGATAGAGTTCAATATTTTAAAATTAGATAGCACGCATGCACTCCGTCTTCAGGCCATCTCCGGGGCCATCTGACCGCCGCGTCACCCTCAGAGGAGGATGAGGATAGGAGGGTTGTCGGGTCAGCACACCGCTCTCCCGGTCGTTATGATGGTATTCTTGACCGAAGCCGCTAGTATTCGGTCGAGTAGCTCCGCAATTGACATCACGAGGCTGAGTGCACCCCGAAAAATGGCAACAGCACATGGCGGCTGGATGGCCACCCATCCAAGTGCCGGACACGCCCAACAGCGCTTAACTTCGGTGATCACACGGGAACCGGTGTATCCACTGCGGCAAGGCCGTTGCCAAAATTAGTGTGACTGTAATAATTCGAGGAATAATGACACAAACCATCTTCCTTTCTTGAACTTGCTTACCGCCAAATCTGTTTACATCTCGAAAAAAATGAGGTCATCTCACTTTTCTACAGTCACTGCCGTTACGTAAGACGTCTACTCTGCTTGACAACAAAACAAACAAGAAAACGAATCAGAAGCACTGCTACACGAGCAGAAAGATCTAGGGCGTCGACAGCAGTGTGGTAAAAGTTTTTTTTTTTTTTACGGAGAAACCACTTAGCCAGGAGTTGCGGTACGGCGAATAGTTCTGTTTGCCGTCGTAGCTTCGAGACGGAGGCGCAGATCTGTCGCCTCGCTGGGATGTTTATGTTGCCGCCGCCGCCAGAGTTCGGCAAGTCGGCCACAGCACTGTGTCTCACTGTACCGCCCCACCCCCATCTCCCTCCCCCCTCTGCTTTACTTCCCCACCCACCCGAGATGAGGGCCGCCGTCAACAAGCGCAGGGAGTGTTTGCCTGCGCCGTGGGCGGATATTGTCTGCCGGAGGTGGAGCACGCCCGCCGCCTGCAGCCTGCAGACTTCTTCGCGAGCAGCGCCACAGCCGGTATATTGAACTGGTGGGCGCGACTGCAGGCTGGCGCCGGAATCCAATACGGGAGCACCCGGGTTCCGGCAAAACAGACACACGCTCTGGCCTTCGACGGCAGGGTATGTCGTTCCATCAGCACGAGGCTAGGTCGCTCCACCCAATTCTAACAGTACGGCCATCTTTGATTCCCTTGGCGTAGACGACGATTACAATACCGAAAGTTGCAGCAGTGTCGGCTTGGTCGTCCTTTGTAGAAAATTAACGTGCGAAGGTTACGAATATAGAAGGAAGATCAGCTCTGGTCGTAGATTTTAATCTGTTTATTGCAGATCTATTTCAGCTACTGTGTAGCTGTCTTCAGTGCATTGTATACAAGCCGTGATGACTAGTCGTGAATACAGAGAGCACAGAACTGCGTCTTCAGGCCACAAGTGGCCCATCGGGTCCATCCGACCGCCGTGTCATCCTCATGGAGGATGCGGATAGGAGGGGCATGTGGTCAGCACACCGCTCTCCCAGTCGTTGTGATGGTTTTCTTTGACCAAAGTCGCTACTATTCGATCGAGTAGCTCCTCAATAGGCATCACGAGGTTGAGTGCACCCCGAAAAATGGCAACAGCTCATGGCGGCCTGGATGGTGACCCATCCAAGTGCCAGCCACTCTCGATAGCGCTTAACTTCGGTGATCTCACGGGACACGGTGTATCAACTGCGGCAAGACCGTTGCCTGTAAATACAGAGAGTACATTAATAAAACCGAGAAACTGCAGAGACGGACCCCTGACGAGAAATGGAGGGTAAAAGGTCCTATGAACATTTGTCCAGAAATGGACGATGTGCATGCAACAACAGACCATGCCGACAAACATGCCGTAAAACAGTACAGAGATGTATCGCATCCACGTCACAACAGATGTTCGAAGTGGCCTCCATTGGGTGCAGTGCACGCGTTCACACATCGCATCATGAATTGCCGCACTCTTTCGCACGTTCCGGCTTCTCTCCGAATGGCGTCACAGGCGACATGAGCACGCTGTTGAAGGTTCTGCACATAAGGAACTGGTTAAGCATACACTAGACTAGAAATTCCCCCAGACGTACATCTACATTTATACTCCGCAAGCCATCCAACGGTTTGTGGCGGAGGGCACTTAACGTGCCACTGTCATTACCTCCCTTTCCTCTTTCAGTCGCGTATGGTTCGCGGGAAGAACGACTGCCGGAAAGCCTCCGTGTGCGCTCGAATCTCTCTAATTTTACATTCGTGATCTCCTCGGGAGGTATAAGTAGGGGGAAGCAATATATTCGATACCTCACGCAGAAACGCATCTTCTCGATACCTGGACAGCAAGCTACAACGCGATGGAGAGCGTCTCTCTTGCAGAGTCTGCCACTTGAATTTTATAAATATCTCCGTAACGCTATCACGCTTACCAAATAACCCTGTAACGAAACGAGCCGCTCTTCTTTGGATATTCTCTATCTCCTCTGTCAACCCGACCTGGTACGGATCCCACACTGATAAGCAATACTCAAGTATAAGTCGAATAACCACCTCCTTTGTTGATAGACTGCATTTTTCAAGGACCCTCCCAATGAATCTTAACGTGGCACTCGCCTTACCATCAATTAATTTTATATGATCATTCCACTTCAGATCGTTCCGCACGCATACTCTCAGATATTTTACGGAAGTAACTGCAACTAGTGTTTGTTCCGCTATCATATAATCGTACAATAAAGGATCTTTCTTTGTATGTATTCGGAGTACATTACATTCCTCCATCTTAAGGGTCATTCGCCACTCCGTGCATCAAGTGCCTATCCACTGCAGATCTTCCTGCATTTCGTTGCAATTTTCTAATCCAGGGGGTTTAAGTCAGGTGATACGACAGCCCTTGCTCAAGGGCTTCCGCTTCTTATCAGACGTATGAAGAAGACGACGGCGAAATGCAATGCGGAAGTGCGCTGGTGCTCTGTCGTGCAGAAAACACAAAACTTTTAGTATTGAAAACGAGCATTCTCAATCAGCCCAGGGAGAGTAGTCTGCAGGAAGTCTAGGTACGTTCCTCCGTCGACATGTTGTTCAATAATGACCATCCCATGAATAGCTGCCTGAACTAATGCTGTGTGGTTGTTATTCATAGGATGGTGTATTGCTGTTCTCCCACGGTTCAAATGGTTCAGATGGCTCTAAGCACTATGGGACTTAAAATCTGATGTCATCAGTCCCCTAGGCTTAGTACTTGAACCTAACTAACGTAAGGACATCACACACGTCCATGGCCGAGGCAGGATTCGAACCTGCGACCGTAGCAGCAGCGCGGTTCCGCACTTGTCCCACTGTAACCTGCACTGTCAATCCAGGGACCACAACACACACACCAAAAGACACCCTTAGTGGCTGGCTGTAGAATACGGCGTTAGTAACCTAGGAATCGACCGCATTATAATAACTTGCCGGATGAGGGAAATCCATTATTACTCCCTCTTCCTCTCCGTTTCGCTATCCGTTCTGTCTCTGTCCACCCCTTCTGGCACTTTGCAAGTCTCTCTCCATGGCACAAGTGGTGCCTTTGTGTAAGTCTCTCTCCATGCCACTGCTGCAGGTATTCTTCAGATCGTCTCCATCGCTGGCTTTCTAGAAATGTTACTCCATGTCACTACTGTAGGCATTCTGCAGAAGCCTCCTTTTCTGGAAATGTCTCCCCATGTTACTGCTGCTAGCCTTTTGGAAGTGTCTCTGCATCAGATACATCTCTATGGCACTACTGTTGGTTTTCTAGAAATGTTCGACCATGGCACTGCTGCTGGTCTTCTGCAGATGCCTCTCCATTGCACTGCTTGAGGCATTCTCCAAGTGTCTACATCTACATCTACACCCGCACTCCGCAAGCCACCTGACGGTGTGTGCCGGAGGGTACCTTGAGTACCTCTATCAGTTCTCCCTTCTATCCCAGTCTCGTATTGTTCGTGGAAAGAAAGATTTCGGTATGCCTCTGTGTGGGCTCTAATCTCTCTGATTTTATCCTCGCGGTCTCTTCGCGAGATATACGTAGGAGGGAGCAATATATTGCTTGACTCCTCGGTGAAGGTATTTTATCGAAACATAAGCCCGTACTGAGCTTCTGAGCGTCTGTCTTGCAGTATTCCACTGGAGTTTATCTATCATCTCCGCAACACTTTCGCGATTACTAAATGATCCTGTAACGAAGCGCGCTGTTCTCCGTTGGATCTTCTCTATCTCTTCTATCAACCCTATCTAGTACGGATCCCACACCGGTGAGCAGTATTCAAGCAGTGGGCGAACAAGTGTACTGTAGCCTACTTCCTTTGTTTTCGGATTGCATTTCCTTAGGATTCTTCCAATGAATCTCAGTCTGGCATCTGGTTTACCGACGATTAACTTTGTATGGTCATTCCATTTCAGATCACTCCTAATGCCTACTCCCAGATAATTTATGGAATTAACTGCTTCCAGTTGCTGACCTGCTATATTGCAGCTAAATGATAAAGGACCTTTCTTTCTACGTATTCAGAGCACATTACACTTGTCCACATTGAGATTCAATTGCCATTCCCTGCACCATGCGTCAGTTCGTTGAAGATCCTCCTGTATTTCAGTACAATTTTCCATTGTTACAACCTGTCGATATACTACAGCATCATCCGCAAATAGCCTCAGTGAACTTCCGATTTTATCCACAAGGTCATTCATACACGGTGGTCAGAAAATGTGTGAAGTGCCTGTAGGGATGTTACAGGGCAGGTTGTACTGAGACATAAATGTTAAGAAAGAAATTCGTTACGTTGCTCCGTTTCCGAGTTATTTAGCATAGAATTTAGCCAATCGGGACGACGCGCGCTTGCATTCAAGCGGCCTGCCAGGGGCGGTGTTGCCCAACGACTGCTTTGTCTCTTTAGCTGAAACTTGAATTTACTTGCGCGACGATCTGATTGGCTAACTTCAATGCTAAATAACTCGAAAACGGCGCAACGTACCGATTCTTTTTCTTTTTTTTAACATTCATATCTCAGTACAACCTGCCCTGCAACATCCCTACAAGCGTTTCAGATATTTTCTGACCACAGTGTTAATATTGTGAGTAGCAACGGTCCTACGACACTCCCCTGCGGCACATCTGAAATCACTCTTACTTCGGAAGACCTCTCCATTGAGAACGATATGCTGCGCTCTGTTATCTAGGCACAATGGCACTGCTGCACCCATTCTGTAGGTGCCTCTTCATGACACTGCAGCTGGTTTTCTAAAACTAACTTTCCGTTACGATACTGTAAGCTTGTTTCAAGTGTCTCTCCATCGCACTGTTTCTGCCAATTTGCAAATGTGTCTCCGTGATACCTCTTCTGGCTATTCTGTTGTCTCTCCATGACACTAGATTTCTCTCCATGACACCGCTACTGGCTTTCCTATACTGCGTTTCGACGGCCCCGACAACAACGGAAGGATTATATGATACGAGAGTAGTGTCTTTCAGTCGACGGAAGCGCCCTTGCCGCGCTCTGTGCAAACAAAGCCTGCCGTGGGCGATGCCGCCAAGAGCTCGTGCAGGTCTGTCCGGCGGTGACTAAGCAACCTTTGCCCCGGCCTCTCCTTTCCTAGACAGGGCTGCCCCTCCCTGACTCACGCACCTGTTTGCGCAACGCAGCACATATTCCACGCACGTCCTCACGTCCGCAACACAATAGCGGAGGAAATGGGAAACTGCCCCGGTGGCGGTGGCGGCTCTGGGGCCGTGCGGCAATCAGCGGGCGCTCCGGTTGTCTCGTGTCGATCGCGGCCGCTGTTCCAGACTCAGCGCTGTCCTTACAGGGCCGCCGGCGTGCCTCTGGTAATCGCCAATGACCCGCCGAGCACGCGAATCTCCTGCGCAGACACGCCATTTATGGGGGGGGGGTGCCTCTCGTCGATAGACAATCCGTCCAAGTTAGCCGACATTGTAAACGCGGTACAGCTAAAAGCTGCAGATACACCACCATAAGAAATGTGGGAAGCTGTGAGCTGTTCTGTCGGTTTACTGCACGAATACACATTCGTGCTACGCAGATGCACAGAATGAACTTTGCTTAAGGGTCCATTCTTCTCAGTCAGCCTATAAAATAAGCGGTATACAATTTTTTTTAACTAGTGAAACAATGAGCGTAAATGTTTTTGCAAATTGAAACTTCCTGGCTGATTAAAACTGTGTGCCGGACCGAGACTCGAACTCGGGACTTTGCCTTTCGCGGGCAAGTGCTCTACCATCTGAGCTACCCAAGCACGACTCACGCTCCCTCCTCATTCTGGAAACATCCTCCAGGCTGTGGCTAAGCCATGTCTCCGCAGTATCCTTTCATTCAGGACTGCTAGTTCTGCAAGGTTCGCAGGACAGCTTCTGTAAAGTTTGGAAGGTAGAAGACGAGGTACTGGCAGAAGTAAAGCTGTGAGGATGGGGCGTGAGTCGTGCTTGGGTAGCTCAGATGGTAGAGCACTTGCCCGCGAAAGGCAGAGGTCTCGAGTTCGAGTCTCGCTCCGGCACATAGTTTTAATCTGCTAGGAAGTTTCATATCAGCGCACACTGCGCTGCCGAGTGAAAATCTCGTTCTTTTTGCAAATTATTTATTGACTTTGGTACAACATTTTCTATTTTTTTTCTATATTCAGTCATCGTAAGCCCTCCAACAGAAGAGTTAAAGTTGCTCTGTCTGTAGTTGAGTCCCATAGTGCTCAGAGCCATTTGAACCATTTTAACCCAATTAATGACATCGGGCCACTTCTCAGACCTTTCAGTCGGCGATAATCAATACAGCACTGTAATTGTTGCCGTTCGTATAAAAGAGTTTCACGTTCTTTCTTCTCGATAGCCACACTGTTGACTGACGTTACTGCGTGTCAAATGACGGAGTGGATGTATACTGTCATACAAACCGATCACAAAAAATGGTTCAAGTGGCTCTGAGCGCTATGGGACTTTTAGCTCACCAGTCCCCTAGAACTTAGAACTACTTAAACCTAACTAACCTAAGGACATCACACACGTCCATGCCCGAGGCAGGATTCGAACTTGCGACCGTAGTGGTCGCGCGGTTGCAGACTATAGCGCCTAGATCCGCTCGGCCACCCCAGCCGGCAACAGATTACAAAGCCGTAGTTGCACCTGTTGGCCACAATCGGAACTAATTTACTTTCCAGCGTAAATGGGCTCTGCATTAACACATTAGTATATCTAACAAGTTTCGCTGGCATACGATAATTATAGTCCACACTGAACCTCCGTGAGTAGATGCACTTTAATTATAAGCAGCCGGGGTACAACTAACACTGCAGGAGACACAAAAATGAGACAGTATGCAAGTTTGAGGAGAAGAGTAATGTGGATACTCTTTATTGTCAACAGAATGGACGAAGTTTCTTTCCAAACACAGGGCTGTTTTACTCACACTCGGTTGAAGTCTCCGGATTTCGCAGTGATATGACACAAAGAAATTTATAAATAAGGCCTTTGTCGAAGGCAGCAGTAAGACCAACAAATGCTACGAATGTTTTCAGCTTCATTTGGTATCGTATCTCTATGAAGGATGTAAGAGAGTACTTGATCGCAGCAGCTATATCCTGGCCTGAAGCCTGGCTGATCAACTGGAATATGCTCTACGATAGCGCTCCTTATTCTGTTATATATCAACCTTTCCAAAAGGTTATATATATCAGCAGCAAAGAAGGGCGACAGGGCGATAGCTTTCTACCGCGTTGTTGCGTTTGCCACGTTTCAAAACAAGGATTATCTTCGCCTTCTTCAGCTCCAGTAGAAGTTGAGCGGTCAATAGGATGTTACTGAAGAATTCTGCCATCCATTTATTTAGCATATCCTCCCATACGAATCAGGAATTCTGGACGGATGCCATCGAATCCATTACGATGTCGTAAAGCGTCAAGTGTGCCCACGTGTCACGACAGTGTGTTGCGAAGCGTTCAGTAGGGCGCGGTCCCCGGCCACAGAGCGCCGTTGTCGTGCTGCTGCCGCGACAATAGCAGAGCAGCTGTTCGGCCGCTCGGCCCGCAGGAGAAACGCAGCGAATTATCTCGCCATGGCGGGGCTTCGGTCGCGGGGAGAAAGTTGCCACTGCGCAGACGCAGGGACGCGGGCCGGCCTGCCGTGTAACTGCCGATTGCGTGGCCATTGACAAGCGAAATAAACTAGGGGCCGTCCAGCACTGGCGAAATCGGTCGTACCTCCAGTTATACTGACCCCCTCTCCCCCGCCGACTCCAGTACAACAATGGACTACGGAATTACGTGCCCTGTAAGGTGACCGCATTTCGATAACGAAACAGCAGACGCAAAACAGGACTGGATTCGGTGCGCCGGAGCCAGATGATATTCTTGTGTTTGTTTTTTATCGAACTGCTATTGCAAACCATTCATTTTGCGACCTGGAAGTGTGAGAAGTGAATGCAAAGTACACCGCCGGCCATTAACCCTGCAACACCATGAAGGCGACGTGCAACAAACGTCAACTTGGCATGAAGAGTACTCAGTCATGGACACGCAAGTGATTAGGGTTTCAGCGCGACCGTACAAAGCCGGTAGCAGTAACGTCGTCTACATCCATACATCTTATAAAAGTGTAAGTGCTTACTAATGTATATATGTTCACATCTCCTCCTAAACCACTGGACCGATTTCAACCAACTGTCTGGAGAGATTCGTTGTTGGGCTAAGAACCATCTGTCCGTCAAAGGGTTGCGGAAGGGGGTGAATAAGAAGTGTAGCCAACAACGAGAGAATACACAGACATTGTTCACCCAGTATTCGAGAGTGATAGCACTTAGTGACTTGCACAAACTTTACTCGGAATTTCAAATATTTCCGAAAATTTTTCTCGCTGACAGCCTCCAGGAAATGATGGATGAAATGAAAAAAGGTTTTTGGCTTAATACGTTTTCGCTACTTATGCACTAATACTGACGCAAGAGGCATGATGTTTTAATTCTTCTTTATTACTAACTGTATTCACGACACATTTTATAGACAGTACTCAGAGATCGAATGTACTGCTAGCCTCCACAGTCTGCTTATGCCACATCGGACTATTACCAATACGACGGAAGTACGCACAGGATTTTTTTATGTTTTACTTCATCAATTTTATGAAGCTAGTCTCTACTGGATCTTACATCCTACGAGCTGTTATCCGGCCTGGGTCATTCAGCAGTCACGTCTTTTACTGTTTAACAAGTACCTTTCGGGTGTACTCAATTTTATCATCACAACCGACCATTATGGTTTGACTCTTAACGTGACTTCACGAAAGCTGGGACTCCGTAACTGTCTCTGTTATGGAAATATACCTATTGTAAACCTGAAGATGCGTCTATACTAACGTGAAACTGGAAGCTGCGAATAAAGCAACTTCATTTAAGCTGTGCAGCGTTTGCAAACACCTCGTCATTCTTGACTTTTTAATTGTTATAATTTTATGATAATTTGAATGGTTATTGAGTATTGAGTGTTATTGCTGTTATTCATAATGTCTCTGAGTTGTGGTTGCCGTCCCCAGAAAGTTGTTTTTATTCGCAAATATCAGTGAATATACTTGCAAATGTATACAATTTTGCGACACGTAGTTCAAGAGATATAACGTCATGAACACTGAGGTGCGTGGTTCAAATGGTTCTGAGCACATGGGACTTAACATATATGGTCATCAGTCCCCTAGAACTTAGAACTACTTAAACCTAACTAACCTAAGGACATCACACAACACCCAGTCATCACGAGGCAGAGAAAATCCCTTTCCCCGCCGGGAACCGAACCCGGGAACCCGGGCGTGGGAAGTGAGAACGCACTGAGGTGCGTGAGAAGCTTCCGTATCATTCAAGAGATTTAAGCGTATTACTTCTCCTACTAATTATTCATAACAAATGCTGCTGAATGTTCCTACAAAATTATATAATTGTACGACACTTACTTCAGGAGATATGACGTCACAACGATTGAGCGGCGTGAAATTCGCTACAGATACAAGTGAAGTAAGTGTGAAATACGTTAAATATTTGTGGAACAGATGCGTGCTCTGACAGAGCCGCTTGTAAAAAAGCTCCTCCTTAACCCCCGGATCGATTGCAACCAAACTTGGTACACACATTACTTACTGTCTGGAAATAAATCTTGGACAATGCTGCAATTATTACACCCGTCAGCTTCCTCTTAGTACTTTACAAGATATCCCTGGAATTATCTCCAGCCTCACAGGAAAAAGGGTTTTAGACAGGAAAGCGGAACAAGCTGGCTCTGAATGTGGATTTAATATAATTAACGGTTTGCATATGTGTTGTTGTTGTTGTTGTTGTCTTCAGTCCAGAGATTGGATTGATGCAGCTCTCCATGCTACTCTATCCTGTGCAAGCTTCTTCATCTCCCAGTACCTACTGCAACCTACATCCTTCTGAATCTGCTTGGTGTATTCATCTCTTGGTCTCCCTCTACGATTTTTACCCTCCACACTGCCCTCCAATACTAAATTGGTGATTCCCTGATGCCTCAGAATATGCCGTATCAACCGGGGCACCTCGAAATAAAACTATAAAAATTTACAACAAAATCGTAGAAACAGCACTTTACGCATTATAAAATCTCTGGCCGTTCAGTTATGATGAGTGCACAATGTATATGACATCAATGACGGATCTTCCTACACATTGCAAAGCGAATGATTTGCGAGTTACATGTTAACAATCAAAAGCAGACCCATTCTGTTGGCAGAAAAACCTCATTATATTCTGAAAAACATCACTTATACAATTAATATTGAAGTCACCACATATAACTAACTTTTTGTATTTCCTATAAAGTGAACCAAGAACCTCCTCTAGCTTTAGCAAAAATGTTGTGAAATCGGAGTCTGGGGATCTACAAATAACAACAGTTTGAGGTTTGGCTCCATTAAATTTAACCACGCCTGCACAACATCCAAGCACCTTTTCAGTGCAGTACTTTGAAACATCAATTGACTCAAATGGGATGCCGTTTTTCATATACATGGCTACTCCCCCACACCGCAAAGAGCTCCTCGAAAAACTGCCAGCCAACCTGTATCCTGGTAAAGGAAGCCTTTGAATTATCTCCTTATTTAAGAAGTGCTCAGATATACAATAATTTCAGAGTCAACACCTATAAGCAGTTGACTAACTTTATCTCTAATACCTTGTATATTTTGATGAAATATACTAATTCCCTCATTACTCGGATACCTAAGCTTTGTCAAAAGTGGTTCCTTTGTTAGAGAGATTTCCCTTATGCAGGAATACCTATCAGCTGACTTCAGTCTAAAAAAGGTTAGTTTCAAAAAATAGTTTTACGACAAACTTGAAATAATTAGGAAGAAATAAAGCAAAACTGCAGCAACGTTCGCTTGGCAGTGGCATGTTTTGGGATTAATCTCATTCCAAGTACAGATATTTCAGGCGAATATTAACATCGTGGTCCGTCCCCAGAAGCAACATTCCAGCTCTGTTTTCCCGACCTGATGTTCCAGCACTGCGTGTACTAAAGCTTAAAATTAAAAATCAGATCTCTGTTGTGTGCATAAGACTTGTTCCTAGCGCAGGTAACACACATAGACAGTAACTTTTCATTCCGGGATAAACGCAGCTACGAAATTAATGCGATAATTCCATCTTCCAACGATCGAAGAGAGGCAGTAACAGCCTTGGAACAATTAAATTTGCATATCAATTGAACTGATGTCCGGAACGTTCGTGAGGTTCGGCGAACCGTGACGTCGGGCTAATTCCTGATTATGCATTCAGTAGTGCAAGTCGTGAGTTACTGCGTGCTGATTCTATTTCCCTGTCGTCACATTTCACGGCGACGTTTACGGGCAGTAACCAGCATTCGCTGCGTCCGCCGACGTTGCCTTATCGCCAGATTCATCGCGGTGTATGTAAACCACTGGACCTCTGTGTTTGTCGTATTACATAAGTCGTCATATTCTCCGTTCACCGGAGCGTGCAGCGGCGGAGAGAGAGACAGAGATTTATGAAAGTTTGCCGACTTCTCTTGCAAAGTCGGAGGAATGATTTGTGAATGCTGATACAATCTTCGGGCAGGCTCTTTCTACCGCAACAAATTCCCCGAAGTGTCTCATCAGTGTTTATGTTTTTGGGATTAACATGTCAGTCTCATTAGCTCATCAGACTTGTTCGTTGATTCCCCTGAAGACTAAGCGACGTTTAATATGACCAGCTGTATCGTTGGTGACTTCAAGTGCCCGTGTTACACAGTAAAAGGTTGAGTGAACAGTAGTCTAGTTTAGACCTTGAGTGTCACGACGCTCTACTTTCATGAAGACTGATAGACCCATTCGTAGTGAGTGAACAGTTTACTGCCTATAGTGATGATCCAGAATGTTATGACCCGTGCCCACAGTGAAGCTGAATGCCTCCTGGTACCGATGTCAAAGCGCGACGTGGTAACGATAGTACTAGGGGCGTTCAGCAAGTAATATAACACAGTTTTCTTTCTGCAAGCAGTGCATCAAATTATCCCCCACTCTTTCGACTACGAAACCCTATTTTTCAACATAATTCCATTCAATGCGACAGCCTCACGCACCTTACCCGGACGGTCCGTGTTGCCCACTTGGTACCACTCCACTGGTCGACGTCATAGCCAACGTATTGGTGCATCGGTAACCTCTCCATCATGCACGTACTGCTTCCCACGGAATGCTTCAGTGGGCCAAACAGTTGCGAAGTCTGAATGTGTGAGATCCGGGGTGGATGAGGAAAAACAGTCCAGTGAAGTTTTGTGAGCCCCTCTAGGATGTGCAGACACATGTGAGGCCTTGCGTTATCAAGGAGAAGGAGAAATTTGTTTGCAGTTTTGTGGCGACAAACATGCTTAAGAAGTGTAGGACAGTAGGGGGGCAAATGGGATGCTGGCGAATTTTGTTAGTGTGGGTTGCCTACATCAGGGGCAGGTTTACCCCGAGTACATACCTGCCCCTGATGTAGGCAACACACACTAACAAAATTCGCCAGAACCTCTCTTGCCCCCCTACTAAACGGAATAGCCCGTCACAGTCCCAGAAGACCGCCGCCACGACTTTACCCTCTGAGGGTGGGGTTTGAGGCTTTTTCTTTGGAGGAGAAGCGGTGCTGCACCACTCCATACTTTGCGTTTTGTTTGCGGCTCGAAGCGATGAACCCATGTTTCATCGCCTATGACGATGTTTGACACAGAATTATCACAATCAGCCTCGAAGCGCGCAAGCAACTCTGCACAGATGTTCCTTCGTTGCTCTTTATGGTCTTCTGTTACGAGGTGAGCAACACAGCAGTTATACACACCTTTAAATACCGCTATTTGTGGACTGGTGTGTCAGCACTACCAAAAAGAAACGTCCAGCTGCGCAGCGGGGTTTTGATTGTGATCCGTCAGTCACCTCAAATGAGACTGTCTGCACGTTCCAGATTTCCAGGACACAGACGTGTGAGGCCCGCTTGCATGCCGGAGATCGGGCATGTTTGCGCGACCTTGTTTGCGATGATGAAAGACGCCTCGCCCAACTACCACCATGGCATTGTTCCCCGCCAGGTCTCTGCACACATTCAGCAAGCACCTATAAATATCTGCGATGCTCTGATTCTCCGCCGAATGAAACTCAGTGACAGTTCCATGCTTGGAATGCACCTCCATTACAGATGCCATTTTCAAAGCTACATATAGCTCCGCCACCTATCGGTATTTCATGAAACTACAAGGTCTGAAATGCAACTGTTCCACAATGTTCTCACTGTTTCAACAGAAACTGATTGAGAAAAAAATACATTGCCCCTTGTACTACTGGCAGCGGTGTTTTTGGCTCGTGCCACTGTTTAGTTGGACACATCCTGAAAAAAGCTGCCATTAGTTAGAATTTGAAACTGGAGGTGAAGCTGCCATTTCTCGGCTTATCGTAGAACTGTCAATTAACATGTCTAAAGGAAATCACATATCATGTTTTTCAATGGGTCTCCGCCTCTCCTACCTTTTACAAGTCCCTTCAAACCCTGGAACACCATGCGCTCCGTCTCACCTATCGCATCTGCCTCCCTACCCCCATGCGGATCCTCTATGACTTAATTCTTTTCCCACACCTGCTCCTCTTGCTTGAATGGATACAGATCCTCTACACCTCCCGTAAACTTGATCCCCCTCACCCACATTTCTCTCCCATCCTTTCCTACCCCTGTCTGCTGCCGCGCCTGTACACCTGCATCCCACCCGCCAAAGGTGGCTTCCGCCAACTCCCCTTCCCTGATGATGCCCTCGTCCCCTCCACCTATCCCTCCTACGAGCTTTGAACCTCCCCTTCCTCCTCATGAGTTTTTTCCTCCAGGGCTCCCTCTTTCCCTTCTCTCGTTCCTCACTTCCTCCCCCATCCTCCCACCCTCCCCTCCGCCCCTCCCCAGGCTTCCACATACCCCTCTACCGTCACCCCTCCCCCTCTCTTCTTCTCTCCCACTGGCATCTTACCCCCCCCATCCCTCCTAACCTCCCCTTCCCCTCTGGCAGGCCCCCGGCTTTTTCGTGTGCACAGATGTTTATAGCGCGCCGGAGATCGTTACCATTGTGCTAGTATTTGTCTTCCCGTCAGGTACTCAGTGTCTCTTCTTCAGTGCTCTTCCATTCACGTGTGAAACTCTGTGTCTCCGTTATGTACAGTGCTGAACGTTTTTATACAAACAGTGCGTCCTTGGACGCCTTCATTTATTTTATTTTAATATGTATGTCTCCTGTTTTTATGCTCCATGTATTTTTCTTTATATGTCTTCTTGTTTTATGTATGTTTTTATGTGGCCAAGTGCGGCATAGATAGGCCGCTGCCGGCCTACCTTTCTGTAAAGGTTTTAAAATTACAATAAAGAAAACAAATGTTATTCCTGCAATAACTCTTTTTCTCTTCGATTGTCCCTTACTATTGTTGTTTAGAGCCGAAGGCTCCAGTTAAAAAAAAACAGCACATACACACTTTAACAAGGGTTCAGACCCAAATGACACGCTTTCTTGGTGGAAAATGCTTTGTGCATCAGAAATATGGATGACAGCGTCTTCGTCTCGCTCTAGACAATTTTGCCACTCAGGACCTCTTACACGGGAAATACCCAACAGTTCTTTCTATAGTCCCTGTCCTCTGCCTGGACAGTGGTGAACAGTCAATTTAACATACGTAATATAGTCTCTCCCTGCACATAGGATTTTATTTTTGATCGTTGGACTCCTGTCTTCTTTTCCTCTGGTAGCACTGCAATATGCCCTATGACACGTAGGGGAAGAGCGAAGAACTTGTGTGGAGTGTGTCCCAGTGACAGTAGTGCAACTGGCCAGCGTCACTCGCTAAGCACAAGCCTCGGGCGGAAGCAGCAGGGCACTCTAAAAAGCACGGTGCACCTCGCGGCGCGCGCCGCCAGATAAACAGCAGACTGACTGAAGTGTTGGTGTGTGTGGGTGTGTTGCAGGCGGCAGCAGATGGAGGGCCAGCTGTACTGCCAGAGCCACGTGCCCAGTCCACCCAGCGACCCGCCAGACACCGGCCAGCAGGACAAGATCAAGGTGAGTTCTATCTCCGCTCCGTCCACTGTGTCTGCCTACCAAATCCTCCGACCTCAGTAAACGCGTCACGTTACCCTTTCCAAGAAAGATGTGCTCTGACGATGTTGGATGCCATATGTGTCTCTGTGGTACAGCTAGCTGAACGGTTAGTGCTAGATATTAACAGAGGCGCCAGACATGTGCTCCCTGAAGATGTAAATCAGAATTTACGATAGTTGCAGGAGTAACAGTCTGCAAAAGTAGCCAACACGGAATCGCCGAAGAGAGGGTTAATTGAACCGCGCTGTCCTCAATAACCTCCTCTATACATGCCACTGTCAGCACGAACCTTGGACGCCGCGGGGTGGCCTCAGCGATGTGGACAGCCAAACCGTAAAGCCAGACTATATTGTTCCCGAATTGTTACCACGCCAGCCAAACCCAAAATAACATCATTTAGTTGCAGGTGACAAGGTAAGGCGTACAATAAACTGAAGAGGGCCGTACAGACTTCAACAATGTAACAAATAAGGTAATAACCAGAACAGAAATAAACCGCTTTATGCGAAATTTAGTTAGAATAATTAGTACTTACAACATTTTTGCATTTCACACAACTGAATAAAAGAAACTGCTGATAATGACACAAAAGTCGTGAAACACATTTGGATATTTATAGAGAACAATTCTTTGCATAATAGGCTGACCTGAGTTGACTCTGCAAACATACCTACGTCAGAGCTCCAAACCAAATCCAAACGATGATGAAATTATTGCTGTTAACACGTCGATAATAGCAATGTTGAATTTTCGTCTCGTCCTTTTAATGTGGTACATTTGTTCCTCTTAGTCATCATCTCCAAGTATAGCTCCCCTCCCTCTCTCTCTCTCTCTCTCTCTCTCTCTCTCTCTCTCTCTCTCTCTCTCTCTCTCTCTCTTCCTTCCTTTTTTTTCGGTGCCGGTACCCATAGCTTCCATCGTCTTTCTTGACTTCTTCTCCCAAGTAAGTAAAATCTTCTAATCTGGAGAGATAATCTTTCTGCGCTCATTCTTTCGAGGTCTTCGTGCCAATTTCTCCTATGTTGCTGTATTTCACTGAGGATATCAAATACATTCAGTTTTCCCTGACTCCTGATTTTCAAAACCTGTCCGCCCTTGTGCGTCCCTTTCCTGCTGACAGACGTCTGTGCACATGTTACGTGCACTGTTACATAATTTAACATCCAAGAAGTATCAGCGGTATGTAATGTGTTTCGACATTCCTGGTTACACAAGACGCTTTTTAACATTGTTCTTTTCATTTTTGACAAGTCTGTTTTTACCTTCAGCGAACCTATGTGGAATGTACTACATACCATCCACCGTACTGTCAGCATGGAATGTGTGATACAGTCACATGGAACAGGACGAATAACTACAACATTTTTGAAGATCAGGAAATGATAGTCTTAACTGTTGAAACGGGTCATAAGGAATAAATAGTACTGAATGCGATCTTGGCTATTAAAAGTTCCATAAAGGAAGTACAGATCGCTCCTTCCAATCTCTAATTATGACAAATTTTAAGCAGAATTTCAATCTTGTTTCTTTCCTTATTTTTTTAAATATATTTATTGTTCCGGCTATAATAGCGAAGTTCACTAGAAATTCTTCCAATCCATATGTGGCATACAGCAAACCAATGATTAACAGTTATTGGTTAAAAACAGTTTTGGTTGCAATTTAAGCTTTTTTTTCCAACAACGCTTGATCCCTTTCACGGGAACGCGTTATGCAGTTCTTAGCGCCTCTCGTGTCCATCTAGAAAAGATAACCTGAAGGTGCCTAAATGAGGCAAAATGCGTCATTGAAAAATAAAAAACTTAAATTACAACCAAGACTGTTTTTAAGCAATAACCGAAGTTCACTGATTTCTTCTCTCTGTCTTCGTCATACTCACATGTGGCACCGAAACCTAAGTAGAAAATGTTTAACCTGTTCCCTTAGTCTGTTATTAATGACAACATATGTCTTTTCCTTTTTTCTGTGCCTTTGTCACGGCACATGTCGGCATGTTTAGTAAGGGATCTGGCATGGTTAATTAAAAGGGTCGCCCTTACTGATTCCACCCCCCCCACCACCCCCCGAACTCGACGCCTCCCCCGGAATATGAGTACCCAAACTGCCTATGTGTTGTGTTATCCGTGTGGAAGTGAGCGAAAGTTTTCTCAATGTGAGACCTTAACTTTCCCCGGCGAATTGAATGTTCAAATAATTTACGGGTTTGTTGCCGGGTGACATTGTCGACCAGTGCCGATATTTCGGCAGGAGCAGACTCTACCATTCTCAAGGCACAACAGCAAGGACGAAGCAATGTGCAAGGGAATTTAATGCCTCGATTCACAGAGGAGAAACAAGGAAGATACCACACACAGAACAAGTAACCGCAAAGTCAACACACAACCAAAGATAACCAACATTAGAAATATCGAAAGTGACTATTAATCAAATGGTGAGGTAGCACTAATTCTGTCCCTCTGTTTTTTTATGAGAGACAGAGCCGGATTCCAAGCAGCATTTGGACAAAATCCGCCATCTCTGTTCATAAGGTTGCTTGATAGTTTGATTTCAACAGCTTCCTTAGTGACACTGTCCCAATAGCTGGACGTGCAAGCCAGAATCTCCGTGTTGTTGTATTTCATAGGATGACCGGTGTCGAGGCAATGTTCTGCAATAGCGGATTTGCTCGGCCGTTTTAAGCGTGTATGACGCTTATGTTCAGTACACCAGTCTTCCACAGTCCTGATTGTCTGACCAATATATGACATGCCACAACTGCAAGGAATCCGATAGACACCAGCCTTACGCAAACCAAGATCATCTTTTACGGACGCCAACAGGGCCTTAATCTTAAAAGGTGGTCGAAAAACACATTTCACATCATATTTCCGCAAAATACGGCCAATCCTGTTAGAAATGCTTCCTGCGTAAGGCAGAAAGGCCGTAGACTTCGGTGCTACTTCGTTGCTATCGTCACTCACCCGTTGCACAGAAGGCCGATAGCGCAACGCACGTTTGACCTGCCTCTCACTATAACCATTCCGACGAAAGGTGACTTCGAGATGTGATAGATCAGCTGCCAAACTTTCGGGGTCTGAGACAACGTGGGCCCTGTGAACCATGGTATGTAGTACTCCTCCACTCTGAGCTGGATGGTAACAACCATTAGCTGGCAGATACAAGTCAGGCTTCTCACACTGACTTGTATCTGCGAGCTGATAGTTGTCACAATCCATCTTCATTTTCTATCAGTAATGTGTCCACCGTCCGATGCCCTGGTCCACGTTCTTTGGCTGCTGGGAAGAAGAAGTAGTATTAGCGACTGTGGCTGTCTGCGGACAGTGCCTGCCGTTGAAGAAGCTGCGCCTCGGCTGCGCTCAGCGGCTGGCAGTTGTAATGGTCGGCCAGTCAAGACGTAATGGGAGCGGACAACGTGGCCAGACGGACGAGCCGTAACAGAGGCGCTCAATTGGCCGGCTCAACCGTGGGACGGGACGGGGCGTCTCCAGAACACTCCGGCCGTGGCTGCCGGCGGACAGGCGTGTTCAACCAACTGTACGTCTTCATCATCATCATTAAGCTTCGCGCAGTTCGTTCTGTTCAAAGAGGAATTCCACTGTGACCGTTCCGTATCTCTCTCCGGCGTCGCTTTGCAGAGCTAAATTGTTTTCACAGGCCTTTTCCATTCGTAAGAGATGAGGGGTAAAAGGTGTTCTTTGTCTCTCTGATCTCTACTTTCTTTTTTATTTGACCGTTTCACCTACTTATGGGCAACGACTACATAATCACCTTCACTTCTTAATTTTGTTTCCCTTTCGCCAGTGTTGTTTCATTCTCTTACTCTTTCTTGCTCTTCTCCCGAGAACAAACTTTCTGTTCTCCTGGCTTTCTTGTCGGACAGGGCCACCATTCTCGTTACTTTTACTTAAAACTCTCTCTGTTTCCTAATCTTTTATATTTTCATTTATTCTGAATTTCCTTTATTTCTGTCACATGATCTCGTTTCTTGTTTCATCTCTGACAATAGTTCGTCCCCGTTAGCTGAGTGGTGCCGGCACGGTAGCTCAGTGTGTTCGGTCAGAGAGCTGGTTGGCCTCTGTAATAAAAAAAAAAAAAAAAACTGAGTGGAAGATTCAACAAACGAACTTGAACGGATGTCATGTGACGTCCGCAGCGACCAAACACAAAATGAAAAAAAAAGAGGTCAGCGCGACAGGATGTCAATCCTAAGGGCCCGGGTTCGACTCCCGGCTGGATCGGAGTTTTTCTCCGCTTAGGGACTGGGTGTCGTGTTGTCCTAACCATCATCATTCCATCCCCATCGACGAGCAAATAGCCGAAGTAGCGTCAGATTGAAAGACTTGCACCCTGCGAACAGTCTACCCGATTGGGGGCCCTAGTCACACGGCATTTACATTTTATCTGACAATATAGCCAGTCGTAATTCATAGGAATTTAGTTCGTGGTGTTTCGAAATTCTCTTGTTTCCGTTCAGAGCCCAATTCACACAAAAAGAACAACAGTAAAGGAAAAGGTACCACTTTTTTTTAAAAAAAAAGTGAATATTCTATTTTTTCTTTGTTAGCGTTTTTCTTGCAGTGCCACATGGCAGTAGGAATTTATCTGTTTCTCAGACGTTCAGCTTGATCGTAGGATATCAAAAATTCTAAATAGTTAAACTTACTTACTTATTCTATTACAAAATGGTTCAAATAGCTCTGAGCACTATGGGACTTAACTTCTGAGGTATTCCATTATATCATTGTCAATTACGAGCTTTGAACGGAATGGATATTTCCCCTTGAGAGCTACTTTCGTTTAAAAATTCAGTGGGTCTTGATCGCAAGAAATGTTTATTATGGTTAGCAATCAGTTTCGGTCTATAATTTAGACCATGTTCAGATCACCATCATGATGGCGGCTGGTGGCAGTGGATGAAGGAAGATTCGTAAGAACAAGAGCGACAACTGCTGTTTACTTCAGCGTTGTTTATAGTTTGGAACTAAGTTGAAGAGTTGATGTGTTGTTAACTGCAGGTCAGTATTCTTACATGCGACTTTGCTTCGCAGTAAATACAGAGAAGTCTGGAACCATATAAGGAATTAAAGCAGCAACCACATTTCTGCCTCGTATGTTTTACGCCGAAGAGCTACACGGCAGGTACCTGGTGCAAAACGCTCACTTTTATCTTTCGTAGCAAAACATCCTGTAAATGATTAAATGTTTTGAGGAACTAACGCACTCGATGAAGGCAGCTTCACTCCCAAAAAGTATTGCTTGATTGTTTGGAATGAAATGTAGAGCTTGTATCAGGGCTTTAAAGCGTTCCTAAACAACAACAAGAACAGCAAAGACGCCATGATTCCAATGAGTTCCGACACTTTTTAACTTTGTTTCTCACTTGTATGGTTACGTTTCTACTAATTTGTTTAGCACCGCACTGCATTTGTCTTTTCAGTTTTTATAGGCATCGAAAGGAGGGATACTGCGTATTGGTATACGAAGTTCTCGTGGGAAGGAAGACCTGTGAATGTTGTCACAAAATAAGAAAATCACCAATGGGGGTAACTGTATCTCTATGTTTTAGAGTATTAATAGGACGTTCGCATTCGGTAAAAGGGCGATATATTCTGTAAGTACTCCTAAAAAGCACTAAAATGAATACACTATCATTTCAGTTGCTATTTACGTGATTACCATTTTGGAAGAAACTCGGATTATAATTTTTCAGTACTAGGAATCTAATATACGCTTACATTGTCGCACATTTGCAAGGGTGAGTAAATCATATTAACGATTTTAATCCAGATGCCGGATAAAATAAATAGATTACTGCCGTTCCCCGAGGCATGTGTATTTATTTTGAATCGCGTGTAGAAATTTGTAAATTGTATTCAGGGTCTTACAAAAAGGTACGGCCAATCTTTCAGGAAACATTGCTCACACACAAATAAAGAAAAGATGTTATGTGGACATGTGTCCGGAAACTCTTAATTTCCATGTTAGAGCTCATTTTAATTTCGTTAGTATGTACTGTACGTCCTCGATTCTGATGATCAAATTGTAAATTTTCACAATCAACATGTGTGGGCTGACGAGAATCCGCACGAAATTGTGCAATCACGTCATCAACACAGATTTTCTGTGAACGTTTGGGCAGGCATTGTTGCTGATGTCTTGATTGGGCCACATATTCTTCCACCTACGCTCAATGGAGCACGTTATCATGATTTCGTACGGGATACTCTACCTGTGCTGCTAGAACATGTGCCTTTCCAAGTACGACACAACATGTGGTACATGCACGATGGAGCTCCTGCACATTTCAGTCGAAGTGTTCGTACGCTTCTCAACAACAGATTCGGTGACCGATGGATTGGTAGAGGCGGACCAATTCCATGGCCTCCACGCTCGCCTAACCTCAACCCTCTTGACTTTTTTTATGGGGGCATTTGAAAGCTCTTGTCTACGCAACCCCGGTACCAAATGTAGAGACTCTTCGTGCTCGTATTGTGGACGGCTGTGATACAATACGCCACTCTACATGGCTGCATCAGCGCATCAGGGATTCCATGCGACGGAGGGTGGAGGCATGTATCCTCGCTAACGGAGGACATTTTGAACATTTCCTGTAACAAAGTGTTTGAAGTCACGCTGGTACGTTCTGTTGCTGTGTGTTTCCATTCCATGATTAATGTGATTTGAAGAGAAGTAATAAAATGAGCTCTAACATGGAAAGTAAGCGTTTCCGGACACATGTCCACACAACATATTTTCTTTCTTTGTGTGTGAGGAATGTTTCCTGAAAGTTTGGCCGTACCTTTTTGTAACACCCTGTATAAAATGCTGTACAATCAGTCAACTTTTAAAACGTGCACACAGAAGCATATTTGATTGTTCAGTTGCCACGAAGTACAAAGTTTTCCTTTTTAACAGCCTACCCGTATATGCGTTGGCTTTTGACGCTGAAAGAAAGACGGAGGGAGGTGAGGGCTTCACGTCCCCCGTCGAGAGTCAGTCTGTAGAGCATAAGCTCGGATTGAACGAGCTCAAGGACGGAAACACGCCACGGTCTTTTCAAAGGAAGCAATTCAGAACTTGCGTTAATCGATTTAGGAAAAGTCACGGAAAACACAAATTTGGATGAGTGGATGTGGATTTGAACTGTCGTCCTCCTGAATATGAATGTAGTATATCACTTCCGTGACACCTCTATCGATTGTAGAGTCTGAGAGAAAGTCGGCTTTGTGTATGTATAACAACACTGGGCTGCTTCTGCTGCACGTAAAATTTACCAGGAAGTCTCTGTGAGAACAGGCAGCGCGGCGCCTACTCGACGTTCGTTTCAGTGCGAACTCCTACGGGAATTAACAGTTTGCGGTTAGGTGGTTACTGGAAGAGGGACGCTCCATTGCAGCATTTGATAAGTTGAGAATTTGGGTTGGACAGAAAACGTGTCCTAATGGTTCAGGCACTTAAGGTAACTGTTCTAGAGAAGCAAAGCAACTGGGTTCGAGTCCCGGTCCAGCACAAATTTTCAACCTTCGCCACTGCATTACCACAGTGCCCTACGTAGCTGGAAATCAAGAGTTTCCAAAAAAAAAAAATGGTTCAAATGGCTCTGAGCATTATGGGACTTAACATCTGAGGTCATCAGCCCTCTAGAACTTAAATCTACTTACACCTAACTAACCTAAGGACATTACACACATCCATGCCCGAGGCAAGGTTCGAACCTGCGACCGTAGCGGTCGCACGGTTTCAGACTAAAGGGCCTAGAACCACTCGGCCACAGCGGCCGGCCAAGAGTTTCCCACCCATCCTTTCCCTTTCCTTGCCCATTCTCTATTTCATTTAAAAATCTCGCAAAATCCAATTGCTGGTCATGGTGTCAGAAGCCACGTCTCCTCAGTGTAGGGGCCACACGTGGTATACATCCTTAGCTGGCAGCTTCTCGAAGCGAAGAACGGCAGTGTCGTTGTAGCGGCGCCCCCAGAGTGAGATCCAGATAATGGAAATACTTCCTCATTCGGCTCCTGTCCCAAGAAATGCTCTCCGAGGAAAATGGTCGAGTGTAATCTGGTCTTCGCTCTAAATACTGCCTGGGCGCCAGGATAATGCTGGTATTATTTTGGGTTGCCGCCTGGTGACCAGACAAAAGACGGCCACCCCTCGTCTGTCATTTGAAGAGCTGTCCCCTGTAAGGACTGTGCGAGCATAGCTCGTCTTTGTTGTTGGGTGCTAACTGAGTAGGCGCGCTGCATTGTGGTAGCACATCCCAACAAAGCAGGATCAGTGGTTTACAACCCCAGACAACACCATTTTAGGAGTGGTGTCATCCAGATTTAGAGTACCCTTGAAGGAGAATATTTGGATGGCTCCTGAAATACGATGTGGCTTCTTTCCTTCATATCCTACTCCAGATACAATAGTGCCCCATTTCTCCATCTGTATGTAGGTGGGAGCTTGAGCCCTCTTTATTTCCTATAGGTTGTGGATCTGAGACGCAGAAGATAAACAGCTGCCACCAAATACTAAACTGATCTCCATAGCCAAGGCTCTTATTCAGAGATAGCCGGCCAGAGTGGCCGAGTGGTTCTAGGCGCTACAGTCTGGAACCGCGCGACCGCTACGGTCGCAGGTTCGAATCCTGCCTCGAGCATTGACCTGTGTGGTGCCCTTAGGTTTGTTAGGTTCTAGGGGACTGACGACCTCAGAAGTTAAGTCCCATAGTGCTCAGAGCTATTTGAAACATTTTATCAGAGATACGATCCCTCCAAACTGCGATATTAGTGTTTTACAAAGTTTCGAAATAATCAGGTGACATAAACGAATAAATAAGGTGACACAAACGAATAAATATTGGCCAAGGGATGATGGAGAGAAAAAAAAAATTACAGTCAAATAAAGGCAGCTGGAGGGTATAAGATAGGGAACATCAGACGTTTTCATGAATAGAGGAAGTCATTTGTTCTTTTGGTGATCAGTTTTAAGAACAGACACAGATTCAGAGGGTAGTGAGACACTGCGGCAGAAAAATTTATTAAAAGCATTTGTTTAATACATATAGAGTCGAGGGGCATGAAAGGGAAGCAGTGGTTGGGAAGGGAGTGAGACAGGGTTGTAGCCTATCCCCGATGTTAATCAGTCTGTATATTGAGCAAGCAGCAAAGGAAACAAAAGAAAAATTCGGAGTAGGAATTAAAATCCATAGAGAAGAAATAAAAACTTTGAGGATCGCCAATGCCATTGTAATTCTGTCAGAGACAGCAAAGGACCTGGAAGAGCAGCTGAACGGAATGGACAGTGTCTTGAAAGGAGGATATTAGATGAACATCAACAAAAGCAAAACGAGGATAATGGAATGTAGTCAAATTAAATCGGGTGATGCTGCGGGAATTAGATTAGGAAATGGGACGCTTTAAGTAGTAAATTATTTTTGTTATTTGTGGAGCAAAATAACTGATGATGGTCGAAGTAGAGAGGATATAAAATGTAGACTGACAATGGCAACGAAAGCGTTTCTGAAGAAGTCAAATTTGTTAACATCGAGTATAGATTGTCAGGAAGTCGTTTCTGAAAGTATTTGTATGGAGTGTAGCCATGTATGGAAGTGAAACGTGGACGATAAATAGTTTAGACTAGAAGAGAATAGAAGCTTTCGAAATGTGATGCTTCAGAATTATGCTGAAGATTAGATGGGTAGATCACAAAAACTAATGAGGAAGTATTGAAGAGAATTGGAGAGAAGAGAAACCTGTGACACAAATTCACTAGAAGAAGGGATCGGCTGGTAGGGCATATTCTGATGCATCAAGGGATCACCAATTTAGTATTGGATTGCAGCGTGGAGGGTAAAAATCGTAGAGGAAGACCAAGAGATGAATACACTAAACAGATTCAGAAGGATATAGGTTGCAAAAGGTACTGGGAGATGAAGAAGCTTGCACAGGATAGAGTAGCACGGAGAGCTGCATCAAACCAGTCTCTGGACTGAAAACCACACACACAATATATATTAATGTCCAGATTTCTCAGATACCTTTAGGAGAATATAGTAACATGAAAATTGTAATAAATTCCAAATAACTACTAGAATACTAGTCCATTCCAAACTGATGAATATTAAGATACTACGGTTAGAGTAAAATATTCGCGAATGCTTTAAGTACCTATGGGTTTGGGGACACCACAAGTGTCATTGTTCTTGTCTCAGGCAGATCTGCACCTGCAAAGCGTACATAATAATTCACTGCACCATCACAGTCACTCACGGAGCTGGGGAAGTTAACTAGCTTATAATGAGTGTTCCTAAGCCTCCACTCCGGTTGCTGTGGAGGGAGCACCGAAACTGCTGCGTCCGCTTCCGGAGAAGAGCAGGAGCTTCCGAGATGGCGAAAGGGGAGCTGCCGCAAGGAAATTTACAAGAGGGCGAGCAAATAATGGGGACTGCAAGTTTCCGGGACGGATCTGTGTCCCCCCTCTCCGACATCACATCACACCACGCCGCGGCTCGAGTAGCACGTCTCCGCAGCCTGCCTTTGTGTCGTCTTGAAACTTGGCGGCAAGTATTTTCTGGCAGGTCCTATGCATTCAGAGGAGGCGGCGGGCGGCAGGGCGTGAAGGCGGCGAGAGGCGAGAGGCGACTCGCCGCCGGATTCTGCATTCATGGGCCGCTCCGCTGCGTTTGACGGCTAGCTCCCTAGCTGCGCCACGGATTAAAGATTAAAGGTCGCGCGCGCGACGTACAGCGACTCCCGCCACCTCACATTACATTACTGGAAGTACCAAGAGGATAACCGCAAGTAAAGGAATGAGAGATGGGTGGAGCTTCTCATCTGCTCTTTTTAACATTTGTTTAGGTCATGCAATCCGGGAATGGCAGGAGATTTTTAATAGCGGAATTACGATTAACAGAAACTCCTGCCTACATATCTGAAGACGATGTCAGATTATTGGCAGACATTGTAGTACCTAAAGTCTACAGACGCTCCACTCTGTGACGTGAGGGTTGTTGTTGTGATCTTCAGTCCAGAGACTGAAGGCATAGGTAAGAAAGTGCAGTAAGTTTAGATGCAGATCTGCAGAAGAAGGAAGGAAGACTGGGTTTAACGTCCCTTCGACATGGAGATCATTAGAAACAGAGCATAAGCTCGGGTTATGTCAGGGATGGTGAATTAAATCGGCCTTGTCCTGTCAAAGGAACCATCTCGGCATTTGCCTGAGGCGATTTAGGGAAACCACGGAAAACCTAAATCTGGATGGCCGGACATTGGTTTGGACAGTCCATTGTGATAACCATTGTGCCATCTGCAGGAGTAAGTCAGCTCAAGGGACTGAGTAAGTGCTTGTGTAACATTCATTATAGTAATAGCAAGCGAGACACACTATTTATCATATCCCTGTCACTTTGTAGACTTCTTGTTCAGTTATTGGCAATCGGAGTAAACTTAGAGAAGGTTCAGCGCCTGATATACTGCCGTAGTCGTATCAGGAAATTATAGAAAGATCCCCTATAATCTTGAAATAAGTAAAATCACTTCAGAAAATAATTATTTAAATACAAATAAGTTTAATATAACATGTTTTTAAATTGGACTAAATACTATCAAATAATTTCTCCTAAAACCATATAGAATCATAACCCCATACAGATAGTCCTGAAAATTAGTGCTTGTGAAATTTTAATAGTACTTGAAAGATTTATAACGAAAAACGTGGCATGTGTGTCACACATAATCGATCCATGAAGAATTAATCTCTTGACTGCTATTATCTATAGCATGCACCCCACTTTTTTCGTTATGTATCTTACAGATACTGTCAGAGCTATTAAAAATTCTCAAGCACACATTTCCAGGAGTATAGCCGGCCGGTGTGGCCGCGCGGTTCTAGGCGCTTCAGTCTGGAACCGCATGACCGCTACGGTCGCAGGTTAGAATCCTGCCTCCGGCATAGATGTGTGTGATGTCCTTAGGTTAGTTAGGTTTAAGTAGTTCTACGTTCTAGGGGACTGATGACCACAGAGGTTGAGTCCCATAGTGCTCAGAGCCATTTGAACCATGACTATATGTGTATGTAAGCCCGTATAGGACTACGAGAAATTATTTTATAGATTTTAGTATGATGTAAAAACGTGTTATATTAAAAATTTATTTTTACTTAAATAATTATTTTCTGCATTTTAATTGTATATGTGAAATTTCTCAATGGGTTTTAAACATCTTGATGAGATAAAAAAATTTTATTTACATGATTATATACATATATTAATTTTTCCTCTGGCTTCACATATGTATGTGTGAGCACGTATATTGCGCACATCTCCTCCTCTCCCCCTCCTCTTCCCCTTCTCTCTACTCAGCTATAGCCACTCGCTCGTGTACGTCTGTAACGCATTGTGATACTACCTGTGCAACATGCGCTTCTGCAGGCATCTGAACTGTCAGTCACTCCCTAACCACACCCCTACCGAACAGACCGATAAGAAAGCGAGCTAGTATTGCATTCTCATCCAGTTCTGAGCTCCGTTTAAAATTTCATGTCTCTAGATCATCAGGAAGTTAGCTTCAGATCAGTTGCAAAATTTGCAGACAGACAAGAGAGCTACCTAGTAAAAACGTGTTAATAAGGAATAACAAAAATACTAACGAACAACTTCAAAGCAAGGACTAGTGTAATCACATTCCATTGTTTTACGCAATGCTTCATTTAGCAGCACAGTTGAAACTCTTTGTGCTGAAAGCTTTAATTAACAAACTTGTAGTCAACCACACACATTTCTATCAGTACACATGTACTCGATTCAGACACATCAGAGGTGAAATCACAGGAAGAATGATAATAACGAAATCGACAACGACTAAGATATCGTGGCTGGGTTTAAACGAATATCGTCAGAGAGAGCGACAGATATCTTTATGAAAGGATTCAGTTGCATAAGCTACATTCAGAGCATTGTCTAAAAAACTGGCTGTGACTACAGTGATGTATGCTTTGAATTTACACACTTTTGTTCGTTTTATGACGTGATTGTATTGTAACTTATGGAAGTTTTGGAGCGAAATCATTCTCTGATCCAAATGTAGTTCGAACTGAATTAAGGATCTACACAGTGGCAAAGCTAATGTGACAGCGTCTCTCAATATTACAGTACAATGCGATACAGAAACGTTAGTAACTAACACGTACCCAGTTGGACCAAATTTGTTGTGATTGCTTTTAGGAAATGGAGCCAGGAACCTTCATTTGGCGGACGCATTCCGTAACCCACAATGTAGGAAACATCGGCCCCTTACATGCTTGATGCCCCGACGTAACTCTATTGAACATCTTTTAGGGGCAGCAGAAAACCAGCTGATTGATAGTTCGCCTAAAATCCGAGTAAGAGTTAAGAATGGTCCCAAATTGCGCCTGCAGTGCATCAGAACTAAACGGAAAATGTTATCGCAGTAATACTTGCCAAAGGACAGCCCACAAGCCGTTAGTTACAGAGTGGCGTTTTCACAACGCACAGAAACTTGGATCCCGAGAAAGTGTTATTGCTGCACAATCTGGCTTGACAGCCTCCATACCAAGCCAGATAATGTGAAGGATTTGTGACACGATTAAGAGCACTCCCACCCTCTACCTACCAGTCCTAGATCACTACTGCTGCGAAGACAACAAGCATTTCGTACATTACTTACAAAGATCCAAAACAATCGACAACTTCCTTTTCATCAGTTCTGTAAACATTTTAAGAAACTGTATGCTTAGGAAATAACAGCTTTGATATTGCCCAACACCGGAAGAACGCCGATCTCAAGAAATTACGTCTCGGAAAAACCGACTGACTTTTATCTCTTACGAAGATCCTGAGTAATTCTAAACCGAATTAGAGCCAACCGTCGCAAATGTGCTGACTCGTTATATAAATGGAAACTAAATAAATCTCCAAAATGTGGCTGTGGAGCAGAAAGGCAGACAGTATAGCGTTTAGTGCAGACATGTTCGCTATGTGCCTACAAGGGACAATCTAAAGACTTCCTAAGTTCGATTAACTATAATTATATTTGTAACCTAGCTGTTTCTTTATGAATGTTATCCTTTCACTAATTTTCTTGGTAGGTCGAAAGATTGTCTACACTTGTAACTTGGCCAAAACTTTCCCAGTACGGTCCGTGATGTTATAAATAAATGGAAGAAAAACTTTTCCAGCCGACGGTTGTTGTTGTCGTGTATTTTCGGACACTTTTCTTCTAGGGTGGAGTGCTCGACCTATCTCGTTGTCAGTTACCCAAATAGTGAAAGTTTAAGATCGATGAAAGACGCACGACACCCCTTAGCTACCCCAGGTGTCTATAAAATTCCGTGTAGCTGTGGCATGTTTTATATTGGAACAACTAAAAGGAGTGTTAATACTCGCCTAACGGAACACAAAAGGAAATGTAGATTGGGACAGATTGACAAAACAGCTGTAGTGGAACACGTATTCAAAGACGGTGACCACGAAATAAAATTTAGTGAGACAAACGTGATAGCTAGAACCTCACATAATTATACTCGCATGGATAGAGAAGCTATAGAGATCTACAAGCACGGAAAGAATTTTAATAGAAAAGAAGAAGGATTAAAACTAGACAAGATATGGCGGCCGACTTTGTACCAACGAAGTGACAATCGATTACCTGTAATCGAGAGAGATGGCACTAGCCAGAGATAGTTTTAAAGTCGAAAGCACGTGACGAGTGGTGACGTCATCCAAGCGCTCTATATAAGCGGGACCACCAGCGCCTAACAGCCAGTCGCCGACTTACCTCAGAAGATGTTGCCCGCAGTAGGCAACGAAACGTCAGGAAGGAGAAGAAGTTTTATATATGGACCACGGGAATTCAACCCGGAAGTTTTAATTAATAACCTAAGGACAGCACACACAACCATGCCCAAGGCAGGATTCGAACCTGCGACCGTAACGGTCGTTCGGGTCCAGACTGTAGCGCCTAGAACCGTTCGACCACCCCGGCCGTCAGATTCCCTATCATTCATCTTAGTTCTTTCCGACATGTTTCGAAGTATTTACACGTGAGGTTACTATTACGAATAATCGTGCCTCCACACTGTCCCGTTTGCATTGGACTGTCCCTTGTAAATAAACTGCTCAGTGTTGTTTCAAAGTACGCAGGTCTTTAGCGATACAACCAAACAGAAAAAAAATTAAGAGATAGAGCAGGCGTGGTGCAGCCAAACAGCGCGGGCGGAGCTTCCGTGATGGAGGGCCCTCTACGAGTTGCCCTTTGGCTCGGGCTGCGGCCGGCGTGCTGGTGGCAGGTGGCTGAGAGCTTTCGACACAAAGAACGGCCGGGCCTCCGGGGATCCAGCGGCCGTCACGCCCACCTCCAGGCCTCTTATCGTTCCAGCCGGCCGTCTCTCCCGGAAGAGCAGCTCCGGGCCAGGGGCTCCCGCCAGATTACCTGCGGCTCCTCGCTGTCCCGCCACCCGCCGAAGAATGTCGGACGTATTTTCTGCGGACCAGCCTTTTGCTGAAGGAACGCGCAAAGTTTTCCATAAAACTCCCGCTGAATGCTCCACCGCAGGATTTATTTTCACTGCAGAACCTACACTACTGGCTATTAAAATTGCTATAGGCGCGAAATTTAACCGACACGAAGAAGATGCTGTGATATGCAAATGATTAGCTTTTCGGAGCATTCACATAAGGGTAGCGCCGGTGGCGACACCTACAACGTCCTAACATGAGGAAAGTTTCCAACCGATTTCTCATACACAAACAGCAGTTGACCGGCGTTGCCTGGTGAAACATTGTTGTGATGCCTCGTGTAAGGAGGGGAAATGCGTACCATCACGTTTCCGACTTTGATAAAGGTCGGATTGTAGCCTATCTCGGTTGCGATTTATCGTATCGCGACATTGCTAGTCGCGTTGGTCGAGATCCAGTGACTGTTAGCAGAATATGGTTCAGGAGGGTAATAGGGAACGCCGTGCTGGATCCCAACGGCCTCGTATCACAAGCAGTCGAGATCAGCTCGAAGACCATGGCTGCGGTTACTACTTGACAGGAGCCCCTACGATGGTGGACTAAACGACGAACCTGGGTGCACGAATGGCAAAACGTCATTTTTTCGGATGAAGCCAGGTTCTGTTTACAGCATCATGATGGTCGCTTCCGTGTTTGGCGACATCGCGGTGAACACACATTAGAAGCGTGTATTCGTCATCACCATACTGGCGTATCACCTGGCGTGATGGTATGGGGTGCCATTTGTTACACATCTCGATCACCTCTTGTTCGCATTGACGGCACTTTGAACAGTGGACGTTACATTTCAGATGTGTTACGACCCGTGGCTCTACCCTTCCTTCGATCCCTGCGAAACCCTACATTTCAGCAGGATAATGCACGATCGCATGTTGCAGGTCCTGTACGGGCGTTTCTGGATACACAAAATGTTAGACTGCTGCCCTGGCCAGCACATTCTCCAGATCTCTCACCAATTGAAAACGTCTGGTCAATGGTGGCCGAGCAACTGGCTCGTCACGATACGTCAGTCACTACTCTTGATCTCTTGATGAACTGTCGTATCGTGTTGAAGTTGCATGGGCAGCTGTACCTGTACACGCCATCCAAGCTCTGTTTGACTCAGTGCCCAAGCGTATGAAGGCCGTTGTTAAGGCCAGAGGTGGTGGTTGTGCGTACTGATTTATCAGGATCTATGCACCCGAATTGGGTGAAAATGTAATCACATGTCAGTTCCAGTATAATATATTTGTCCAATGAATACCCGTTTATCATCTTCATTTCTCCTTGGTGTAGCAATTTTAATGGCCAGTAGTGTAAGAATTATGTTCGCTTAAATTTTCTATAATAAAACATGCTTTCTGGTGGACTAAATAAAAAAGCAACATTATTATGGACAAGATAAAAATATTCGAAAAACCTATAGTTGTTTTGCCATTTACTTAACACTTTACCTACCAATTTTTTTCGGAGTGAAAGGCATCTTTACATGGTTGTTTTAATTAATATCGCAGAAGTAACAATACGAAAAAATATCTACCGCCGTTTCATTTTCCAATGCAGGAAGGATTATTCATAAATTTTGTACATTGCTGCACGTTCAGAAACCGTGTATAGTTACAACTGAAAGAAAACAGCCATCGGTCACTATTTTTTACGAATTAACCGGGTTTCAACACTGCTAGGAGTGTCTTCCTCAAAATTTAAATCAAAGAATGGTCTATATCATGATCACAGAATTAAGACTAAAACATATGATACAGAATATAAGTACAAAATTATCGTGAAAGGCTGGCAGTAATTGTATGTCATTTATAAAATAATAAATATGCCAAATGGGCATTAGTCACAAAGATATTCAAGATAAAAAATTGTGATGGAAAGCCACTAAGGGCTGCTCGTTACTTACGCGGTTACAGGTTGCAAACGGATTTTTTATCTTAAATATCTTTGTGACTAATGCCCTTTTGGCATATTTATTATTTTATAAATGACATGTAAGTACTGCCAGTCTTTCACGATGATTCTGCACTTACGTTCTTAGTCATAATTCTGTGACCATGTTATACACCATTCTTTGATTTAAATTCTGAGGAAGACACTCCTAGCAGTGTTGAACCCGATCAGTTCGTTAGAAATAATGACCGAGGGCTGTTTTCTTTCAATTGGGATTATTTATAAAAACCTCCGGGGATCCGGAAGAAGACTGCGCGAAAAACTTCAAAAGCTAGAAAAAACAGACACACATCAGTTGACAGCGCATCACTCCAAACTTGCAACTCACATGAGGCTCACAGGTGCTTGGTATGGGCTCCGCTTGTGACGCGCCAAACGTCAATACGTGCATACAGTTCACTGACACAAATTGTCGGGGAAGGCACGACCGCAGCCTGCTTTACAGATCTGTTCATTAGGTTGCCTGTGTACAGGGGCGAACTAATTCGATGTGACAGAACAACCTACTGGTGCGATCTTTATTCATAAGTTCGTGCGAACCGTTATCGGGTTTCTGTTTGCCAGTCGGACATTGATACGTAACTATAACATGCAGCTAATTCCCATTCCCACTCTGATAATCTTTCGTGGGATACATACTTCCCAGTTATAGCGATAAACTTTTTTTTTCGTCGAATAGTGCATTCAAAGAAATTTCGGTCTTGCAGCCGGTCGGCGTCAGTTACACTCCACAATATTTCGACTGGGAACCTGTCAATCATCTTCAAGTGAGCCATCGAACACTAATGAAGGACTGTGCGGCTGGTCCCGTCGGAGGTTCGAGTCCTCCCTCGGGTATGGGTGTGTGTGTTTCTCCTTCGGATGATTTATGTTAAGTATTGTGTAAGCTTAGGGACGATGACCTTAGCAGTTAAGTCCCATAAGATTTCACATACTTTTTTTTTAACCAATGACGGCGCCCCTCGTCCCACAATGTACAGCATCGTCAAAAACAAACTTAAAAGCTTGTAAGCGGATTGCAGTGTAAGATGTCCTTTGGAATAATTGTCAAGAAAAAAATTCATAAATCTGAGTTCTTAATTTGAAACCCTGTTACTACATTTCGCGAGCGGAACGCTACCCATTACACCATCAGTGCACACTTAATGAAGCTAGGGGCTCCTTCTCTTTTGCTCCCAGACACTATGGAGTGTTCAGCCTGTGATGCTGTGAGAGCATCACCTTAGAGAGAAACGGCAGAGCGGTTGATTCTGACTTATCCACATTACCATAGTTTTTGCAGAGAAGTACTGTGTCTAGCATTGGAAATTAAGAAGCTCTATCACAGAAAATATCCTTGCAGCCATACATTCAGCCTTGGAGTAGTTGTAACGCACAGGGAGACAAATGTAAGACGGGTCGCTTAAAAGCTTGCCACATTTCCGCAAATCGATTGCATCAGATTAAGTGGCGTGTTCTTCTGCAGCTGAGGTAACACCCTCGTGCCGCCCGCGTGATGGATTCGTTGCAGCGCGGCGACAAGAACAGCCCGGCAGAGCCATCCGTCTTCGCCAACAGGGTCGCCGTCCCCAGGGCCTCGGCCCACTTCTTGCGAGCGCAGCAGGCTCCGCCAAGTTGGCGCACAGCTAAGCTGCAGCACCTGCGTCCGCCACATCCCTGAACGGCGCTGCGTTGTATGTCAGCCACGCCGACCATGGTAGAATACTACAGTCCTGGCTTGCTGGCCACCTATTACAACTGCGTCTCTTGTAGTTGTTTGTAAATGATTGGTAAATTATTCGTTTTTATACACACTTAAGTGCCAAGGGAACTGCTGTAGACATGTGTACTCAAATATAGAGTGATGTAAACAGGCAGAACACGGCGCTTCGGTCAGCAACGCCTATATAAGACAAGTGTCAGGCGCAGTTGTTAGATCGGTTACTGCTGCTACAATGGCAGATTATCAAGACTTAAGTGAGTTTGAACATGGTAATATAGTTGGCGCACGAGTGCTGGGACACAGAATATCCGAGGTAGCGGCGATGTGGAGATTTTCCCGTAGGATTATTTCACGAGTGTGCCGTGAATATCAGGAATCCGATAAGACATCAAATCTCCGTCATCACCGCGGCCGGAAAAATATCCGGCAAGAACGGGACCAACGACAACTGAAGAGAATGGTTCTACGTGACAGAGATGCAACCCGTCAGCAAATTTCTGCAGATTTCAATGCTGTGCCATCAACAATTGTCATCGTGCGAACCATTCAACGAACCGTCATCGATATGGACTTTCCACCAGTGCACCCTTGATGACTGCACGACACAAAGCTATACGCCTCGCCTGTGCCCGTCAACACCGACATTGGACTGTGGAAACACGTTGCCTGATCGGAAAAAGTCTCGTTTCAGATTGTATCGAGCGGATGTACGTGTACGAGTATGGAGACAACCTCATGAATCCATGGACGCTGCATGTCAGCAGGGGATTGTTGAAGCTTGTACAGGTGTGGGGCATGTGCAGTTGGAGTTATATGGGACCCCCGATACTTCTAGATACGATTCTGACAGTTGACTCGTACGTAAGCGTTCTCTCTGATGCCCTACTCCCATTCATGTCCATTGTGAATTCCGACTTGGCCAGTTCCAGCAGGGCAGTGCCACACCCCACACGTCCAGAATGGCTACCGAGTGGTTGACTCTTCTGTGTTTAAACACTTCCTCTGGCCACTACACTCTCCAGGCATGAACATTATTGAGCATATATGCGATGCCTTGCTACGTAGTGTTTAGAAGAGGTCTTCACCGCCTCGCACTCTTACGGATTTAAGGACAGCCCTGCAGGATTCATGATGTCAGTTCCCTGCAGCACTATTTCAGACATTAGTCGAGTCCATGCCAAGTTATGTTGTGGTACTTCTGCAAGTTCGCGGGGGTTCTTCACGATATTAGGCAGGTGTCCCAGTTTCTTTGCCTGTCAGTGTATAGAATGTGTACACGAGCAGTGATTTGATTTGATTCATGTTAAAGCTGTTAACAATGGAAAAACTGAAGACCGAACTTAAGGATGTGATGATGACATGCATATATGTCAGACAATTTATTTATTCGAGTCAGGAGCAAGTACAATGTTTGTTAAACTTCCTGGAAAATTAAAACTCTATGCCGGACCGAGACTCGAACTCGGGACCTTTGCCTTTCGCGGGCAAGTGCTCTACCAACTGAGTTATCCAAGTACGACTCACGCTCCTTACTTACAGCTTCACTTCTGGCAGTACCTCTCCTCCTACTTTCCAGAATGAGATTTTTATCCTGCAGCGGAGAGTGCGCTGAAATGAAACTCCCTGGCAGATTAAAACTGTGTGTCGGACAGAGACTCGAACTCGGTACCTTTGCCTTTCGCGGGCAATGTTGGCAGGAGAGCGTCTGTGAAGTTTGGAAGGTAGGAGACGAGGTACTGGCATAAGTAAAGCTGTGAGGACGGGGCGCGAGTCGTGCTTGGATTGCTGAGATGGTAGGGCACTTCCCCGCAAAAGGCAAAGGTCCCGAGTTCGAGTCTCGGTCCGGCACACACATTTTTAATCTGCCAGGAAGTTTGATATCAGCGCACACTCCGCTGCAGGGTGAAACTCTCATTCTGGAAACATCCCCCGGGCTGTGGCTAAGCCATGTCTCCGCAAATGAAACCTGATTTTGTTTTCTTTTGTTGCATCGCGACAAAGGGCAAGCAAAGCGTCCTTGTGTTGTTAGTGGGAACCAACTACCCACTCGGTCGGAATTATTTCGGAGAGGGAGCGGATACGTAGAACCTGGTGCCACCTTACATACAGAAGTATGTTCCCAAGCATAATCTTCTCATACGATGGCCAGGTGTCAAAGAGCAGCGATTGATCTAGCCATACTATGAAATACTTATAGATTTACAGTTAACTTTATAAGAATTAACTGTAGACTTTGACGCACATGAACGTTACGCCTCCATCTCTCATTGCACTGAAATTCAAATTCTAGGGTTTTATAGTGATCTCTTCTTCCCATCAACAATATCTGAACCGAAAGCTTTGGTGACTAAGGTTACAGGGGCTTCACGTAGTGTCTATTACTAAAGGCATTCTCTAAACTTGTGAATTCGAGATTGTTTAATGGGCAACGTAGCTTTAAGAATCACGCGGTGGAAACCAGAAAAGAAAGAAATATCATCCGCCGACTGCCTACCGTATGAAGATAGATAAACAGAAAGTTCACTGCTCGCCAGAGCAGTCTGACGTAACTGGTCTTTTATTGTACGAGGGGAGTCCACTAAGAAATGCAACACTTTTTTTCTGAAAGCAGGTTCGTTTTATTTGAGATTCCAATACACCATATTATTCCCCCTCTTTTGCCTTTTCAACGTTATCTCCGTCAATGCGACAATCTTACGTCACCTTACTGGGAGCGCCTGTATGCCTGCACGGAACTGGATGACGTCAGCGCCATCGTCTTGTTGCATCAACAAACTCATCGTCCACGTACTCCTTCCGGCGGGTTGCATCCTTCATTTGGGCAAACAGAAGCTCTTTAGGTCTTCTGCTAGGCGGCGAGGAACCGAACTGGTGGACGAGTGTGTCAAAAATCAAATGGCTCTGAGCACTATGGGACTTAACTTTTGAGATCATCAGTCCCCTAGAACTTAGAACTACTTAAACCTAACCAACCTAAGGCGACCGTAGCGGTCGCGCGGTTCCAGACTGTAGGGCCTAGAACCGCTCGGCCACCCCGGCCGGCGTCGAGTGTGTCAGCACTACCAACAGAAACATCCAGTTGAGCAACGAGGTGTTTCATTACGATCCGTCGATAACCTCGACTGAGGGTGTCCGCACATTCCAAGTAGCCACAGCTGTGTACGACCAGCTGGAACGCGGTAGGTAGGACAGATTTAAGCGACCCTGTTGCCAAGACGACAGACGCCTCGCCCAACGAGTCACCGTGCTTCTGTTCATTGCCAGGTCTCCATATGGCAGCTCTCTGCCTGGAACGCTATTCCGTTACAGACGCCATTTTGAATGTTACGTATTGCTACCCACTGGAACTTCACGAAAGTATAGGGGCTTAATCGGGAACAGTCCACGACAATTTTTTTCAATCGAAATTGACCGACAAAAAAAGATCGTGTTGCATTACTTATAGAACGCCACTCTGAACAGCGGAAAGTGAATCGGAAACAGAGAAATAAGTTATATATGTGGTTCTCGGGCGAGACGTCGGATGTCATAGTGAAAACTCAGAGCTCTCTTGGGCTCATCTAAGGACAACCTTCGCCTAAGAAGACCCGGTGTTTACGAGATTCCTTGTAGCTGCGGCATGTCGTACATCGGACAAACTTGTAGCACTTTAGAAGAGAGATGTACTGAACACCGACGCTACACTCGTCTGGAGCAACCACAGAAGTCTGCAATGGCCGAGCATTGTCTCAGTACAGGCCATTCTATGAATTATCAACACACCAAAATTCTCGCATCGACGAGTTCGTACTGGGACAGTGTTATTAAGGAAGCAATGGAAATACCTAGCTCGACGAATATTGTAAACAGAGACACGGGCTTTCAGCTCAGTACAGCTTGGGATCCAGCAGTGGCCATATTGAAGTCGCATCGAGCAGAGAGGAGTACTATTGGTCATACGACGGATGACGATTCGCCAGCAACATAAATATTCTGTTGCCAACGGAAGGGTAGTCACGCACCTACGCGGACGCACATTTTTGCTTGCGGCTTCCGACAGAGGTCGCAGGGACGGGCGATGGCAGCGGAGAGCAGCAGCAGCCTCCGCGCCTGCGCCGAAGTCTTTGGTTCTTCATCCTGTAGGTGGCGTTGCTGTCCTTCCAGCTATCGGTTGATATCGTCGCTATTGGCCATCGGATTTGGCGCCTCCACGCATGCGCACTTCCTGCCTAAGACTGGCATAAATAGGGGGCTCTGGTCCTGCCTTAGTAGTGTGTTCCTCGCACCTGAAGATGTAGTCCAGTTGCGGTGATGAAATGTTGTGGAGTTTTCACTATAACATCCGACGTCTCGCCCGAGAACCATATATACAACATGTCCGTCGGGAAAGCCTTAAGCAACACAGAGAAAAAAGTATTCGTGTATATTGCTACGGAAAAGTCGGAGCTTCTTACTAAGGCTAGACCGTACTGTTGCTTAAACCTTGCCATATTATTGACGATCCGTCGCGAAGTGATAACAGAAATGTAACCGAAACTGGGGAAGTGATTCTACGTTTCTGTTAGGGGGCCATGGCGAGGCCAAGTAGGAGGAGCTAACAGGTGGTGGGAGCTGATTTGCAGGGACACTTTGGCGAGCGGAGAGGAGGGGAGAGACGGGGGAGCGCTGAGGGGAGGCAGTGAGCGATGCTTCCGGGCTGCGGGCGGCCAGATAGCCATCGCGGGGCCGCGCCCCGCCCACGCCACGCGGCGAGAGCTCAGCTGACTGCCAGGGTCGTCGCCCGCGCACGCCACAGCCGGCGGCTTACACCACCCCCAGCCGCCCTAACCCGCTCTGTGTTGACGGTCTCTCCCTCTCGCACAAGGCGATACAAAAATTTGTGACGTTGTGTTCGTTCTTTTCCCGAATACATGGCGGTATTTGTACGTGGATGGTTTCTCAGAATTGCTACCACCTCGAGGCTGGTCCTCCTGGATCCAGTAAGCGTCAGGGTAGGGAACTCTTTATTCAGCTTTTAATGACGACTCTGGGCTCTAGATCCTTCAACCCTTCTAGGGGTGATTGCTGGTGGTCACACACATCGTTGAGAAGTTGTTCAAACAATGGTTCAAATGACTCTGACCACTATGGGACTTAACATTTGAGGTCATCAGTCCCTTAGACTTAAGAGATAATTAAGCTTTTACGGGTACCAGTGTCATATAGACGGGAAAAAATGGCTCTGAGCACTATGGGACTTAACTTCTCAGGTCATCAGTCCCCAAGAACTTAGAACTACTTTAACCTAACTAACCTAAGGACATCACACACGTCCATACCCGAGGCTGGATTTGAACCTACGTCCGTAGTATCAGCATGGTTCCATACTGAAGCGCCTAAAACCCCTCGGCCACAACGGCCGGCTCAGAAGTTGTTCATCGGGGTTCCTCGACAATAGCTGTAGGTGTCCGGATGCTACGCCATCATTCGGGAGCAACAGCTCCCACATGGTCCAGGTGTCTGGTTGTATTGCGGAGAGTTTCTATTTTGTCCAACAGTTTCTGGTTGGTCCCTCGAATGGCTTCCTTGATGCTCGATACGTACAGTTTCTCATGGAATTCGCGTAATTCGCGCCTACCTCGGGAGACCGAGAATCGAAAGGAAGCAGCTGTTCTGCAAAGCCCCGAGACGTTGAAGATTGCTATGACTAGTAGTGCCCCAGGATGAGCAACCATGAAAAACTGAAGACAGGATTGTCACTCGGTAGGGGCACAGCTTGGTACAAACGTTGACTGCTAGGTAGATGGATATAAATGGTATTTATTTATTCATTCGTATGGGTCACATTCAGTGTAAAAGTACAGATATACAATGAAGAGACAAAAAAACTGCTATTGTTGTTGTTGTGATTTTCAGTCCAGAGACTAGTTTGATGCAGCTCTCCATGCTACTCTGTTCATTCTTCATCTCCAAGTAACTACTGCAACCTACATCCTTCTGAATCTGCTTATTGTATTAATCTCTTGGTCTCCCTCTACGATTTTTATCCTCCACGCTGCGCTCCAATACTAAACTGGTGATCACTTGATGTTTTGGAACATGTCCTCCCAACCGATCCCTTCTTTTACTCAACTTGTGCCACAAATTCTTCTTCTCCTCAATTCAGTTCAGTACCTCCTCATTAGTTACGTCGTCTACACATCTAATCTTCAACAGTATTCTGTTACACCACATTTCGAAAGCTTCTGCTCTCTTCTTGTCTACAATATTTATCGTCCACGTTTCATTTCCATGCATGGCTGCACTCCATACAAATACTTTCAGCAAAGACTTCCTGACACTTAAATCTCTACTCAATGTTAACAAATTTCTCTTCTTCAGAAACGCTTTCCTTGCCATTGCCAGTCTACATTTTATATCCTCTATACTTCGACCATCATTGGTTATTTTGCTCCCCAAACAGCAAAACTCCTTTACTACTTTAAATGTCTAATTTCCTAATCTAATTTCCACAGCATCAACTCATTTAATTTGACTACATTCCACCATCATCGTTTGTCTTTTGTTGATGTTCATCTTATATCCTCCTTTCAAGGCACTGTCCATTCCGTTCAACTGCTCTTAAAGTTCCTTTGCTGTCTCCGACAGAATTATGTCATCGGCAAACCTCAGAGTTTTTATTTCTTCTCCATGGATTTTAATACCTACTCCGAACTTTTCTTTCGTTTCCTTTATTGCTTGCTCAATATACAAATTGAATAACATCGGGGAGAGGCTACAACCCTGTCTTACTCCCTTCCCAACCACTGTTTCCCTTTCATATCCCTCGATTCTTGTAACTGCCATCTGCTTTCTGTACAAATTGTAAATAGCCTTTCGTTCCCTGTATTTTACCCCTGCCACCTTCAGGATTTGAAAGAGAGTATTCCAGTCAACATTGTCAAAAGCTTTCTCTAAATCTACAAGTGCTAGAAACGTAGGTTTGCCTTTACTTAACCTAAGATAATTCGTAGGGTCGTAGTGCCTCATGTGTTCCAACATTTCTACGGAATCCAAACTGATCTTTCCCGAGGTCGGCTTCTGCCAGTTTACATTCGTCTAAAGAATTCGTGTTAGTGTTTTGCAACCATGATTTATTAAGCTGATACTTCAGTAATTTTCACACCTGTCAACACCTGCTTTCTTTGAGACTGAAATTATTATATCCTTCTTGAATTTTGAGAGTATTTCACCTGTCTCATACATCTTGCTCAACAGATGGTAGAGTTTTGTCATAGCTGGCTCTCCCAATATTGTCAGTGGAATGTTGTCGACTCCCTTGTTTCGATTAGTAACGTAAAATGGTACACCTGCCTAATATCGTGCAGGGCGCCCGTGAGCGTGCAGAAGTACGGCAACACGACGTGGCATGGACTCTATTATGTCTGAAGCAGTGCTGGAGGGAATCGACACCATGAATCCTGCAGGGATGAATATTGCAGGGCTGTCCATAAATTCGTAACAATACGAGATGGTGGAGAACTAATCTGAACAACTTGTTGCAAGCCATCCCAGATCTGCTCATAATGTTCAAGTCAGGGTAGTCTGGTGGCCAGATGCAGTATTTAAACTCATAAGAGTGTTCTTGGAGCCTCTCTGTAGCAATTCTGGACGTGTAAGGTGTCACATTGTCCTGCTGGAATTGCTCAAGTCCGTCGGAATGTACAGTGGACATGAACGGAGGCAAGTAATCGGTCAGGAAGCTTACGTGCGTGTCACCTGTCCGAATTGTATCTAGACGTATAAGGAATCCCCTGTCACTGCAGCTGCATACGCCCCACACCATTGCAGAGCTTCCGCGAGCTTGAACAGTCCCCTGCTGACATGCAGCGTGCATGGATTCATGAGGTTGTCCCCATACCTGTAAAGGGCCATCCGCTCGATACGATTTGAAACGAGACTTGTCCGACCAGGCAACATGTTTCCAGTCACCAACAGTCCAGTGTCTGTGTGCACGGGTCCAGGCGAGGCGTAAAGCTATCCTGGCGTGCAGTTATCAAGGGTACACGATGGGGCCTTCGGCTCCGAAAGCCCATATCGATGATGTTTCGTTCAATGGTTCGCACACTGACACTTCTTGATGGCCCAGCATTGAAATCTCCAGCAATTTGCGGAAGGGTTGCACTTCTCTCACGTTAAACTTTTATCTTCAGTCGTCGTTGGTCTCGTTCTTGCAGGATCCTTTTCCGGCCGCAGCGATGTCGGGAATTTGATGTTTTATCAGATTCCTGATATTGACGGTACACTCGTGAAATGGTAGTACGGGAAAATCCCCACTACATCGCTACCTCGGAGATGCTGTGTCCCATAGCTCGTACGCCGACTATAATACCGTGTTCAGCCTCACTTAAGTCTCGATATCCAGGCATTGTATCAGTAGTAACCTATTTAACAATTGCACCAGACACTTGTTGTCTTATACAGGCACTGCTAATCGCAGTGCAGTATTCTGCCTGTTTACATATCTCTATATTTGAATACGTATGCCTACACCAATTTCTTTGGCGCTTCGGTGTGTATACTACTGATTTCTAGTTCATTCTTTTCCTTTAGGATTACCATGTCTGTCTTTATGCCAACTGGTAGTAGAGAGTCATTTGTAACATAATAGCCGAAAATGCAACTTCTCTACGATTTGAGGTATTTTTTGCTGCTCGTTAGCACTTTACCGGCAATGCTGAACGGTAAATCGCCGAACACGTACTGACATTGATTGCAAATAATCCATTGACGAGTGTGCCTTCTGATAGGCCGCTCTTTGCTGGCGGGCAGCTTACTGCCTTCATACGCCACAAACAGCTGTTAGATCATAATACCGGTCACAATAGTAATGTAATACGATATTTCATAAGTGTTTGGAGACAAGGATGAAAATAAATCTGGAATAACACCTCTCAACAACGTGGTTACAATGGCACAGCGCTGGAAATGCGCGTATCGCTTCATTGCTTAATTTTTTTTGTCTACCTGTAAGATGTTTCTTTGATGAGAATCGTAGAAGGAAAAACGAAGCGCTCAGGCAATGAAAAGACCGTAAACGTAATTGCACCAGTGGCTGCGTGTAATCATGAAATAGTGACACTCTCAGAGGGTTTAATTATTACGACGTCTCAGTGCCTCGGCCGCCGTAAATCGACCAATCCAGCACGAAGACTGTCTTCTGTTTGTGTCGCTGAAGCGTGAGAAAGAATCTCCGAGCGAGTGCTGCCGGCGCTCGGGGAATGTTCACTTCTGTCAGCGGTTTCGGCAGCGTAGTCGGAATGGGCAACAGTAAGTTGTGTGTGACATCGGTCCAGTATATACGAGCCAACCACAATGTGGAGACGTTGGTAGCAAACGGCACAGCGTTGTAACAGCTGGAAGTCGCTCTGTTACGTAACGTGTCTGTCGCTCTGAGACGGGGTAGCTGCTGACAGAGCTTTGGCGTAATCTTCCTGTCTAATCTACACGAATGAGTCACAGTCCGCCTAATTCTCCTTCCTGCTGCGTTCTTAAGTGCATACGTTGTTGCTCAGTGGAACACAGACAACGAGAGGTATTGGTTATCGTCGCATCGGGATCACTTGGCCGTGAATCTGATTCTGGTTCGCATAGAAGGTTGGAAAACCTGTTCTGTGAATGAGAAAGACGCCCCATGTCACAGTGTTCTTATCATTTATTTTTTACCATTTAGATTTTAGACCTCAGTTAATTATCGAGTGGAATATTGAAAAACCAGAAGTACCAATGAAACAGATTTCCTCCTAGATTCTGGAAATTTAAGAGATGTTCAAAAACTGTGCGTTTCAAGACTGTTGCAACGAGTATGCAACCCAACGCGACTCAGATGCGATGTAAGCATGGCCTTCCAAAGAAAACTTTTTGATCGCCCGTTGTACATCGTGAGGGAGTACGCCCGTAATCCAGAGTAAGTCTAGATCATGTTAATATTTTCTGACATAGCGAAAAATAAATTATAATAGTGAAGGTGATTATGTTGTCAGACATAAAAAATAGAATAAAAAATTCATTGTTTAAGCGTAAAATATCTTCTACGCGGCTAAGTCCCAAGCGTCTTATAATTTTTCTCAAAGTATTGCTCCGATGTGGATAGGCATAATGTTTATGAACTGAAGTACTTTCATTAATTCCGTAATAAACGCAGGTTCAAGTTATCTTTACTGAACCGTGTCTGTGCACGTATCCTAGATACGATGTTGGCTTCCTAAGCTGCAAGAAATAAACTATTTTATTAACTTTCTGTTCTATATTTGGGGACATAGGACGCTCAGTGACTAATATATTAGGACCGTTTTTATTTCGTGTTCTTTTTCAATCAATGTCCTTTTTTTTTTTGCTAGAGCTAGAGAGAAATGTAATTAGTAAAATTGTGACTGCCGTTGTTCTGGGGGAATGCTGCACAGAAAGAGGCTGGCGAACACCAAGTCTGTAGGCTCAAAGGAGTTTCACCTGCTTCGCCAAGGAAACATCGCGCAATAATAGGGAGCCACTGATGGTTTTTATGTTTACATTTTCTTCCTCTTTTTGCTTAAATTTTCACCGTAAAAAGCAACAAGTTGTTCTTTTCAAGAGGGCTCGAAGCCCCATTAAATTGAAACACCATAAAAATGTCGCTTCAGTATCCTTGCATAGACCAAACAACAGTGCCCTCTTTGCCTACTGGTAGTATCTATCGCAGATAGTGGTGCACTGGTAAAACGCTGGGCTTGCATTCGAGAGGATGACGCTTCGAATCTCCGTTCAGCACTCAACGTTTGCACTTTGCGTGGTTTCTCTATATCGCTTAAGGTTAATGCAAGGATGATTCCTTTGAGATCATGGTCAAATTCCTTTCGTCATTCTTGCCCAGTTCGAGCTGGTGCATCACTCTTGAGTGTATTTCCAACTACAGCGTCATATATTTTCTTTTCAGTGTTCTCTCTGAGATCGAGGACGCTTTCCATAATGGTCTCCTGCATGTAGTATTGTCACGCGTAGCCGAATGTAAATCGAATCTTTATGTGGCCCATTGGCCCTGTTTCGGACTCTGGCCTGTATTTGTCGAACGAGACTTCTGTCGCACTGGCCGTTCTTTGGTTCTGGACGTCCTGCATAAAAGCAGAACAGCGCACTTCAACGAAAAATTGACTAAGCCCAGGTTTTCCAACCATGAGGACTTTCACACAGCGGTTCTCGAAGGGTTCTGTGACCAAAGAGCGCATTTCCGATGTCGAGGAACTGAAGGATTGGTAGAAAGAGGTGACCGTTGTCTACGGTTCTCGAAGGGCTCTTGAGCAAAGGACTGATCTCTGACGTCAATGAACTAAACGATTAGTGGAAAGATATGACCGTTGCCTACAGATGTTTTGTGATTATGTTGACAAACAGTGATGCTGATCTGCGTCGCTTCGACGTAATGCAGCACTCAATAAAAGTTCGTTGGCCTGCCATAATAATTGTAAGTAGCACTTTGATCCCCACTTGTAGCTGATTTCCATTCGGTCCAATTGAGGAACGCGTGTGAAATTATTTAGCCGTTTTTATTTTATTCTCATTTTCTTCTTGTCTCTTCATTCGTTAATTGTTTCCTGTCTTCTGTCTACCCTGAATTTAGGTGGGTTAGGTTTCTCAGCAAATATGTTTACGTGAATTGTGATTCTAAATTCCATTCTATCGATGATGATTTCTTCACGAATTCCAGTCTGTTTTAGCTCTTTATTAACTTCTGTTACGCAGTATTCAGGGTATTTCATCGATAAGGCTATGTTTAGAATTTTACCGTAAAACGCTAATCGCCTTCTCCTCATGGCAGCTATGACTTTTTTTATATGACTTGTCAGATGTCGTTAGACCTACGCTCCATCCATATTCCATGTTTTGGGTTTTGGTCCTCAGATTTTTCTGAGAATTTTCCTCTTTACTCTTTCAGCTTGAATGTTTGTGCATATCTAGCATGCCGGATTAATAACGAGGCTGCAACTTGTGTTAACCAGTCTGATGTAGAAAACAGCCAAAGTTGCAACTGTGGCTGTTTTTTTACATCAAAATATCGTAAGTCTAAAAATCTTTGACCATTGCGTAATGCCGAAATTATAACAAAAAGGGCTCTGAGCACTATGGGACCTAACTTCTTTGGTCATCAGTCCCGTAGAACTTAGAACTACTTAAGCCTAACCAACCTATGAACATCACACACATCCATGCCCGAGGCAGGATTCGAACCTGCGCCGTAGCGGTCGCGCGATTCCATACTGAAGCGCCTAGAACCGCTACTCCGGCCTTCTATAACAGAAGAATAAAAACATCTACTGGCATATGCGGAATATGACGTCCTTTATCTACTGAAATCGTTGACGACGGGACATAAAAATTATCACAAGCTGTGACATGGTCGCGAATTGAACAGTGGCCTGAGTATAGAATAAATTTCCTTTACTTCAAAGTATGGTCACAAACTTTTTGTCTTATGACTACCGGTTGCGATCTTTAATGACAATTTTTATATATTTTATAAAACAGATCTGAAGATGGTCATTATAGACCGAAACCAGTAGTCTGCTGACAAAATATTTGTGACCAAACACGTAAAGTAAAGGAAATTCATCAAAATCATTTCGCTTTCCCTGTTTCAGTGTCTTCAAAGGTTGGGGTTCGAGGCTGGTATCTCGGGCCACTCGCCGAGTAGATGCAAGTTTGTTGCCGGTCCGGCAAGCGGCTTGCGGCGAAACAATGCGAGCGGCACAGAGGTGCTACTGCGGCGCGGTGCGCGGCTATAAATCGGTTTCGCAGCTTTGCAGAGTGCGGAGTGTAGAGTGTGGAGTGCCACACCTCGCAGTGTCGCGTCTAGTGGACAGTAGACGTGTCGCCTCCTCCCACGGCGCCATAAACCGTGTCCAGGGGACAACCGGCCAACACGACGGGCCGTCCTGTAGCACCACGGCGCGAATAGTACACCCCCCCACTCCACGCGTCCTCGAGCGATGGACTCTGCCAGCGGTGGAATCGCAGCCGTCGCCTCATACACTTCGTTTTTTTATTCGCGCTAGCGAGGAAAGGCGTGTTCCCTGTCGTCGTGTCTTAAAAACACCACAACATTTCCTTAGCGTCGATGTTAGACACGGGAACACCAACAGCTGTAACTACGAGAGCTACTTTTTGTTCCTGAGATCCGATCGGGCTCGAAATGTGAAAATCAAAAATGTTTTATTTGCAACATTTAGCTACACCTTCCAACGACTTCTCTACAAATGGCTGACCCATTTGTCTTAGCGTGATACCAACTTTCCAGTACCCTCTTCACAGCAGGAGCCTTCTCTGCTTTCCGCCAATTCCCTACACTGGTCTGCGTATCACTGACTCTGCCAAAGTGCTGTCCTCATATCCAGCGTTCCATGTGAGCGAAGAGATGAAAATCAGAGGGAGCCAATTTCGGGCTTTATGGTGGGTGTTAAAACACCAGGAGCGTCCTTGTTGCAGCTGAGTGTGAGGCGTAGCACTCCCTCGAGGCAGTTCTTATTCAATGTTACTTATAACCCGTCTTGATTGCAAAAATGTTTCACCAACTGCAACATAATCACGTATACAAACGGTGATCCAATACTGTCAAATGCTTTTTTATTCCAGTCTCTGATCAGAATATCAAGTCTTTAGATGATGACCGGTTTCAGCCCGTAATGACCATCCTCAGATCTTTTTTACACCATGTCCTGAAGTGATACGGCCATAATGGCGTCGTCAAAACATATAATCAGCTGATTATATTTATATGTTTTGACGATGCCATTATGGCCGTATCACTTCAGGACATGGTGTAAAAAAGATCTCAGGATGGTCATTACGGACTGAAACCGGTCATCGTCTAAACAATTGATATTGTGTTCAGAGACTGGTATAAAAAAGCATTTGCAAAAATGTTTATTCACATGACCGGTTTCGGTTCCTCTAGAGCCATCTTCAGATCTGCAATTTCAATTACAGGAGTAACCCGTCCACACACAGCTACCTTCACATATTGCGACACATTCAATGTGCAGATCTGAAGATGGTTCTAGACAAACCGAAATCGGTCACGAGATTAAACATATTTTTAATCAAGACAGATTATAAGTAACATTGTATAACCAGTGATTGCGGTATCCTATTGTATAACCAGTGATTGCGGTACCCTATCAGACATTATGTCTGTTTTTGCATTGCTCATGAGGAAGGACAATGCCGGATGACAACATTCCTATTCCCTAGCTCCGAATTGCCCTTCATAGACGATTTCCTCTAATCGCCTGGTACACTCGCTAAACTAGATCATCGATACACACTTGCATTCTTCCCTGACTGCTTGCATCATGACCGTTTATACGTCCCACATCAAAGATCCTGCACTACTGCTGCACTTTGCTGTCATACATGAGTCACACGATGTGGGTCACATGAAAACAGGTAGAAACCCCTCAGCATGAAGACATCGAATGGTCGAAGAGTCTATTGTTCGTGACATCTTTACGTGCTGTAAAGTGCAACGTGGCGCGAATGACGGCCATACTACAGGAACTGCAAAACACACTGTGGCAGTAGTTTTCATTTTGCGACCGATCGGACCTTAGAAAAGCACTATTATGCGCAGTTTCACGTGTTGACATTTCAGAATCCTGGGACGGCTTGTGCAATCGAATCGAGGCTGACAGGACATGGCACTAGTGAATGCTCGTTTTCTTTTCTTCAGCTGCTACCAAATAATGTGGAATGAACGGATTCTCGCCGTATCTGACTGCAACTTCCGCTCGGGAGTCCATTTCGGATTTAGATTTATAGTTAATAATGGGCTGCTGAGCGGCTTCCGAGACGAATAGGTGCACAGATCAGTGAAGATGGTGAAATACTGTGTTAACTTTGAATGTGCAACACACACTTACGAAGGTAGCACTGGCTGAAAATGACATTTCTCCATGGCATAATACTTCGAAGATTGGTCTAATGGATTTCGTCAGTTATTGCTGTCAGATTTCGAGAGGTTGGAAATGGAGGATACTTAACCAAATGGCTCTGAGCACTATGGGACTTAACTTCAGAGGTCATCAGTCCCCTAGAACTTAGAACTACTTAAACCTAACTAACCTAAGGACATCACACACATCCATGCCCGAGGCAGGATTCGAACCTGCGACCGTAGCGGTCACGCGATTGCAGACTGTAGCGCCTAGAACCTGTCGGCCACTCCGGCCGGCGATACTTAACCCTTTCACTAGCATCGGGGCCTATGTGTTCCACAATAGCAATGCAATTGTCATACAGCTCACCGGTGAAGGGAAGCTTGCAGATGATTTGAAGAATTATTATAACTACAACTTGCACCTGCGTGTTGCACTGCCTTCTTATTTCGTTGTTAATCATTTGCTCCGCTCCGTATTAGTGCGCGCCTGCATATATGCAACCCAATGAACAGACATGCAAAGCGGGGTGCTGTCGGGCAATCCCGGAGAATTCGTTTAACGGATCGGCGGACGCACTGACGTTTCCGTGTCACAAACGGAGCCCAGATCGAGCACCTGTAATGTGCGTTGCAAACTTGCAGAGATGCTCTGTCCGCTGTTTTCTGTATAGTTTTCACGTAGTCGTCTAGTGAATGCCCTACGTCATCCGGCGGAAAACCCGTGAACAACATTCACACTCTATCACTTGTTCTCGGATGGCAGGCGCCGATGTGAAGAGGTTTCACTTTGCCTCAGGAGCAATACTAGTGACGGTCAGAGGTGATCGACTAGAAGCTCGACGACGAGTATGCTTCCCCACACATTCCCATGCAGTGCTACATCGGGCCAAACTGAGGCTCCATTCATACAATGAGGTGTTGATAACGCTCTCTCACACGAGTACTCAGCCTCTCCGTCTCCTCCACAGTGATCACTCAGCATCTGACACTCATCACGTCCCTTGTACCGGGTGGTCAGAAACAGCCTGAAAAGTTTGTAATGGTGTTGGAAGTTAGTTTGTTCTGAAAAACAACTGTTAGAAAAAAAATTTGATATTTGACAACGTGTCAAAGTTAACTTGCATTAAAGCTGACCAATCAGGCCATTGCGTTCCCAAAATTCAAACGGCCCGCCAGATAAAATTAATGTCAGTTGTTCTCATATCACAGATGACAGCGCACGAAACTGGACAGCTTTTCGCTCGGGTTCGGTTCTTACTACCGTCCCATGCCTGGTTTTTATATCGATCTCTTGTTCAGTGTTAGAAAACCAAACGAAGAACACGTTTGACGACAACGTCTTTGGTGTGACGCTTGAATTTCTGCACGCAACTTTTCAGTGCTGCGTAAAGAATTTTTTTTTCTTAGCGGTTCTTTCTTAGCACAACCTATCTTGGTTTTCTGACCACGCTATACATTCAAGCCGGCAGCAACATTAAATAGGAATACTACTAGTGCACTTTTGTAGCCGTTCTATTTGGCACGGAGAATCGCAACGCTCGTCATTTACATACCCACCGATTGCGTGTACGTTGAAACGTCCCCTTAGAAAAATTTATGAATCACTGTGCTGATATACCTCTTACGTTATTTGGCTTTCGAACAACTGAGCAAAACTGAGCGTACTCGATTTCTCTCTTTACTTATTCTGATCAACACTAAACTGACATACTAACTTTTTAAGCGCAACGCAATCTGACTTTCAATAATCCCTACAAAAGAATGGCCCTGACTAACATTAACCTATACCTTTCACGAATCACTTACCTCACAATAATCTTCTTTACTCGAACTACTGCAATACAGCGAGCGCCAATATTGCCAGCTAAATAAAAGAAGGCACTAACTACTGATACGCATAGTTAGCAAATGAAAGATTTTGATAGAGAACAAACAATGTATTTACCTTAATAGTGTTCAAAAGTCATAATATATGCGTATGTCAATTCATGACATCCAGTCTTAAAAAATTTACTGTCTCTGATGGACACACTTCCAGATCATCCGCTCTCAAAACTCCGCCATCTCTCTCCCCACATCCACCACTGCTGGCGGCTCACCTCCAACTGCGCAACGCTACCCACTGTTCACATCCAACTGCCCAACACTACAATAGCGAATATTCTAACAATGGAAACCAGCCACAGACTGCACACAGCACAGCCAGTGATTTTCATACAGGGCACTACGTGGCGTTACCAACATAAAAACCTAAACAGCCTACTTACAACGTGAACGTCTTTTGAGTGCATCACATCTTTTGTAGGAAGTGTACTTAGTCTACGTGCCCTGTCCAATTAACATCGTAACATATGTAACGAATAAGCACAAATATTAAATTAGCTTAGGCGAGGCAAACCAGTTTTTCCTCTAAAACGAAGAAATTTACCTTTTTAGGAGTCCGCTTTATCCTCGACCGAATGCACATGTTGTGTTCATAATGAAGGAGAAAGACGTGAAACAGGCGTAATGAAAGTCCTCGAGGTTATACCTCGCAGCCGTGAAACGAAGCCTCGGACAAAGCTCACACCGCACGGTTGCTCTCCTGTGTGTACGCGTGTTTAGCGATGAGCGGCATCAGGCCAGCGGCCGGAAGTCTGCACAGCGTAGCACGCACTGCCGACATCGCGCAAGGACGCCCAGCTTCCGGCCGCGCACCGGACACGCGCGGGAGGGGCAAGAAACGCACGCACACAGGCAAGAAACGCACGCACACAGACAAGAAACGCACGCACTGACACGCGCACCCAGCACGCGCCACTAGACGCGGGCAACCACCCCAATTCAGCGGCCGCGTCTGTCTGATGTAGGTTTTACTGTTACCTGGCAACACTTGAAACATGCGACAGTGGTTGTAGCGTGATTTACTTTCAAAGAATATTCGTAAGAACTTATTTTATTTACTAGCGACTCATCAAGAACATTAATACATTTAATCACAATATGTGAGCGTGGAAGTAGTTTCCAGGGAGTAAGCAAATTCCTTTTCAACTAATGGTAATTTATTCACTTTAATGGTGCCTAAAGCATTTTTGAAAGAAATGTTTAAAATTATAATCAGAAAGCACCCTCTAAATATCAAGTTACAATTTATTCAGAGGCAGAAAAAAACAAATTTTTGACTGTATGAGCTTTCCGGGTGAGAACCTTGCCGCTCCCTTTTGACACAGCCGTAGTTACGACCTCTCACAACAACCTCTAAAAGACTACACTGGTGCAAACCTGCAACACACCAGATTACTTTGAACTAAAAGTTTTAACCATTCACACAAGCTATGCATCCCGTGGGAGGGATGGAAATGGTACAAAACACTAGCATTAAAAAATCTGACTTGCCACCGAAGGTGCAACTTGATTTTTTTTAAAAAAAACTCTTACGGTGGAAGGGTGGCAACTTTATATACTAAAATGAGCATTTAAATAAAAGCCCATGAAATGCAATCTTATATAAAATTATACAAGGTTTGTCAAACGAGTTAACACGCTCTACAGTACACATATACCGCCTCTCAAGATGATAGGTAATATAAAAACGTATTTAAGGAATTAGGCCGTTACACTCCAAGCAATAAATTCGTTAACACACCGAATCCGACAAACGGAGGCAGCTCCGAACGACAGACAGACTGCCTAACAAATGCGGACGAGAGACAGACGAGCATACTGGGGACTAGAGACTGACCAAGAAAACAAGTAGAATTTACCAAATCACACAACATATCACCAATCACGAAACTTTTAATAAAAAGCGATTTCTCGAGAAGACCTGGCACAACACCCTCAAATCGCTCTCCAGAACCGTCCGCTGCCAGCCTCTTCAACGGACGCAGGAAGGCGCGCCGATCTCCCGTCTTTCCGGCTCCTCACCAACAGACCGACTGCCCGCTAATCCGTCCGCGACTGCTGCTCCGTCGTAACTGCACTGCTAGCGCGTCTCCCACTCACTTCCAGACCCACGACGGCGGAAATACTGGCTCGGACCCAATCATGCAGAGGAAACACGCCCACTGGCAAAACGACATCCCTGCACCAGGAAAGGACCGAGCCAAGCTCCACAAGTTGGTAACTGAAGGAGAACCAGTTACACCACGACGTCACAGCTCGCACCGGCCAGACCGACGTCGTGGGTTGTTGACTCCTGTTGCTCTCGTGTCGTCCGCGAAGCCACTACCCCTCTTTCTCTGCCTCGTGATGACTGGGTGTTGTGTGATGTCCTTAGATTAGTTAGGTTTAAGTAGTTCTAAGTTCTAGGGGACTCATGACCATAGATGTTAAGTCCCATAGCGCTCAGAGCCATTTGAATCATTTGAACGGCGCGGCCCACTTGACTCACGTGGTGACCTCACATGCGCCGACGCTCAAGACGGACAAGTCATCTTGTGTCTCAGTGCGCGAACGACCAACCGATCGACCCAACCGCCAATGACCATTGCCTGTGCAAACTCGAGCAGACTGACGGCCTAACGCGCAGACTCAGAAGCAGGAACTAAGCCCCGACCGGGCGACCACTCGCTGAGTTCTCTTACTGGCGGAGTGGAAAGACTCTCATTTTGCCAGCTTTAAAGGTTGATCCGAACGAAAGACATACTAGCACTCCGGACGACAGACAGACTAGCAGGCTGTGGACGAGAGCCTGACCCCAGACTAACCCAGACTGATCGACTGGCGAGCTCATAGCGTCCCTTAAATGCACGTGAACAGGCAACCTTTCCCCTTTCCCATCAGAGGGGGACAGCAAAGTTGCAATTGCCACAGCGGCGCCACCGCTAGAAACGGAGGGCGACTGCTTCACACTACGCGTTCGTCAAAACAGCAATTTTTACCACTGCTCAGTGGTAACTAAACTTGCAAACAGCTTTCCTCTCAAGCTAATTATAAATGTTTTCCCTCTGTAAAGAAGTTAATGAAGATAGTTGTGGTATCACTAACCTCTGTGTAATGTCTCCGCTCAAATTTAGAAGCTGTCTTGTCTGTATCTTCAGTTTTTGACTAGTTTGATGCGGTCCGACCTCTCTCGTGCAAACCTTTTCTCCTTAGAGTAGCGCTGATTCCTGAAGTCTTCAGTTCACTCTTTGAACGTATCCCGTTAGTCCAAAAAATTTCGAGAGTGAATTAATAAAAAAAATAGAGAAACAGATGTGAATTAATAAAAAAAATAGAGAAACAGATGTTGTACAAAGTCTCCTCCCACTTGAGTACAACGCACACAACTTGCATACAACCAGACAAGACGTTTGGCACGTCGTTACACTCACCAGTCACTTTGGTTAAAGCCGTTGACCCTTCCTGTGAATTTCTGCACTTCGTAGTTTTGTGGTAGATCGTTACTCGTAAGTCCCGTCACCCGTGATTATTGTTTCCCAGGAAATAATTGTCCTCGTGCGGCATTTTAGCTGAATCGCGCCAAGCGTCTGGACGTCAATCACTTTCTTAGTGAGTCAAGATATGCTGAACATACTTTTGCACACATTTTTCATCAACACATTTTGGTGATTAGTTCCGTATTTGACTGATTCAAACCATCTCACCAATTAACGCGATGGCGTCTGAGGAGAATTAACTAACATTTTCATCTGTATGTGAATTGCATGTGTTTTTGTTTTCTTTTAGCAGATAACCGACTGCGAGAAAATAAGTATACGAACAAAATTGCCTCCTGTTCAAGGAGATGGTGATTGACCTTTATAAATGTTTGTTTATTTTAGACACAGTCACTCCGCAGAAAATAAGACTATATTACAAACAAATTGAGAAAGGAATCTATTAACTTGAGACACAACTTAACTTGTCATTTTTCACTCATTTCAGAAAAAAATTACACAAGGCAGGCGATGTTGTTTCACCTCTTGCTTGTGCTGTTCCACCTCCTACCTTTCCTTCTTTAGTAACAGGTGTTACAGCTTCAACATTACGTTTAATACACTACCAATTTCATTCGCTGAAAACGTGTACAGCAGGATTCGGAACATACTATCGGGGTACATAATGACTCGAATGAGGAAAATCTATGCATCGCCGTTCTACGAGGGCGTGCTGAAAAGGAATGCCTCCAAATGTTTTATTCTATTCTCAATTTCGGCTAGATATCATGCATATTACTCTCTCGACTTTCCTGCTTTTTTGTCGGTTGCAACCTTCTGCCGCTAAAGAGCTCCGAATTTTAGCGTGTAACTTGGCGGTTAACCACGTCGGTGCGTGAGAAACAGAGTGCTGTAATCGATGGTCGAATTGAAGAGTTTGTCCACAGTCGGAGCACCCTCTCTTTGAGCATGACAGTACCAGGCCACACACAAGCGCTGCAATAACCCGTCGTCCATCTCCCTCCGTAAAGTACTGACTTGACCCCATCCGAATGCCATCTGTGACCAAAACTTAAAGAACACCTTCAAGGACTTCCCACTGATAGTGATGAAACGGTCCAAGCGGAGGTGAGGCTGTAGCTCTGTCAATAGAATGAAACATACTAAAATTAAACTTCGCCCGAACAGGCTATGAAGGCCCAACGGTGCCGACCGGCCGCCATGTCATCCTCCGTCCACAGGCGTCACTGGATGCGGATATGGAGGGGCATGGGGTCAGCACACCGCTCTCCCGACCGCATGTCTGTTTCCGAGACCGGAGCCGCTGCTTCTCAATCAAGTAGCTCCTCAGTTTGCCTCACAAGGACTAAGTGCACCCCGCTTGCCAATAGCGCTCGGCAGACCGGATGGTCACTCATTCACGTGCTAGTCTAGCCGGGCAGCGCTTAACTTCAGTGATCTGACGGAAACAGTGTTACCACTTACGATTGTGACAAGGCCATCGGCGAATGAAACATACTACAGATACGAATTCGATGAACCGGTCTCTCGTTTGGCGGGGGGGAATGCGTTCGTCGCCTGGGTGACTGTATTGAGAAATATGTAGACATGAAGAATAAAACCACATAATATTAATAACATTTGTTTTGTTTAAAGAGCTTTAAGAGTTTTCACGTAAAAATGTCGGATGCATTACGTTTCAGCACGCCCAAGTCAAAGAACTTCAGTTTACTGACGCTTAAAGAATCTGCGTACAAAAATTATGGAGCAATGCGAAGCGTAAGAAATTTACAAAGCGAAATGCAGTGTACCTCAGCTCACAATGATGCTTCCTTAGGCCTTTCCCAGTTCGTTTGACCCCAAAAACAATTCGTATCTCACAGCGATTTAACAAGAGTCTGAAGCGATAACGAGAAACAAAGACAGTTCCTCGGCGTAATAGTTACTTCAGTCATACTGAGGGGCTACCATATGGTCAGCTTTTATGGCTTCTTCAAGGTTTTCTTTTATACCGGTGTCTCAAGAGAGTGGCCGTCCAGCAATGCAGCGTTTTCCTCTCACACGGCGTTGCGGCTCAGTATGGGCGGACTTCCGCGTCGGGCGATGGGCGTTGGTTGCTACGCAGCCGGAAGGCGCAACTGCGGTACTCCCATTCTTCTCACGTCTGAAGAAACCACATTCGCACCCGGAAGCGCTGTCTAGCGACATTGATTCCCATACATTTCGTCCAGCGTCGCGATGCACTACACGAGTTAAGGCAACCGTATTCCTTAATGGAGTCCTGATCGTATGCTTTCTTTACCCTTCTGCTATCTCACGGAAATAAGGTTCATTATGAATTACAACAAGCAGAGCGGTACGTTCTGTGATATAAGAATTCAATTGCTTGCTGCGGAAGTTTCAAGCACTTAATAGCTTTACTGAAAGTGGTCTTTGTGATATTTTGAAAGTAAAATGTGGTCACTCGAAAATAGTTATAAATGAAAACAAGGCCGTCACTAGAATGAATAAAGATCACAATGTGTCCTTGGCTGTTTCCAGACATTTTATATAAAATTCCCATGCAAGTTTTCTTTTACAAGGCGAATAAAACAGAAAATATACTTAGTAACGTAATTATTCGAGCGATTAAGAGCTAGTTGAGGAGAAAAATTATAATTTTCTCGATGTTGTGCAACGTAATTGATCAAAGCCGTGTACAGACAAAATCTGATTCCCAGTGCACCAGCTAAGTTATATCAGTATATTTGATCCGCTTACTCTATCGGGGTAATTCTTTGCTCACCCGAGGCTTCCACTGGAGCTACGGTCACGCATCGAAGGGGTTCCTTAGAACAGGAAGAGGAGGAGATTAGTGTTTAACGTGCCGTCGGCAATTAGATCATTACAGACGGAGCACAAGCTCGGATTAAAGGAAGGTTCTCTCCCGGTATTTGCCTAAATCGATTTAGGGGAATCACGGGAAAGCTAAACAAGAATGGCCGGACGCGGGTTGGAATCATGGTTAGAACAGAGATGACGTTGCGCTCGTGATACGGCTAAACTGCTAGCAGCTGGAAGTGTTCATTTGCGACTGTGTCGTCAGTGACACTGATTTTCGGTATTATACTCAACTGGCAACACTACATGACATGAGTGTACAATCTTGCGCGGCAGTGTGAATATATCCACTGCCCTCCATAAGTTTGGAAACACCAAGCTGTGTATTACAACGGAGCAAGATGGAAGTGATCTATGTGAGTTATTGGTTAGAATACGGAATAGCAAGCTCAAATAACGGTTAATAATGACACTTACAGTATTGTACACTTCATTATTGTACATATACATACATACTGGAACGTACTAGTATTACTCTGTTTTATGTAAACCGACGTTATCTGCCCAAGCAGTTCTACTAAACACGTCAGGTAGCGCGAGTAGACCGCATGGCTATGTAGAGGTACGATGTTTACATTTCTGTTCACTTGTAGTTGCGTTTGCATAAAGGTATAACACGCCAGAAAGTAACTGAAAATGTCCCCAACGTGCCAGAGTCCTTATGAATCACGGGTAATGATAATCACTTTGCAGCAAGAAGGCAATAGTGTCGGACAAATAGCAAAGAAACTGATGATTTCCATCAGCGGAGTTGTCAAAACCATACACCGGCATCGAGAAACAGACTCCTATGGAGATAGTCCTCGCTCAGGAACATCCAGGAAAACGATTTGGTAGTGACGAGTAAACGTAACAGAATTGACTGCTGAACTAAACGCAACGAGGGATACACCGGTGAGTCAACAGTGAGACGACGCCTGGCAGACAAGAACCTCCGAAGTTATGTACCAACAAGGAAACCACTGTTGCGCCCTGTTAACAAGAAGAAAAGCTTTCAGTGGGCTAAGACACACCAGCATTGGACAGGGGAGGACTGGGAAAGAGTCTCATTCACTGATGAATCCAAGTCCAAAATATTTGGAAGTAAACGCCGTCAATTTGTACGCCGTTTACTCCATGAGCGCTTGAATCCTAGGTGCGTAATTTCAACTGTAAAGCGTGGAGGGAATAAAGTCGGAGATTTGGTGAAAACAGATGGATAAATGAACGAAAAGGATTATCATGCAATTCTTCAGCGACATGCTAAGACATCTGGTTTGCGTCTGATTGGGAAAGTGTTTGTCTTACGGCAAGACAACAACCCGAAATATACGTCTCACTTATGTCAGACCTATGTGAAGTCTCTAGAGGTTCGTAAAATATTGAAAAAAATGGAATGGCCGCCCTAATCCCCTGATTGTAACCCAATCGAGCTGTTATGGGATGAATTGGATAGTAGGTTCCGAAAACGCGAAATCATGAGTTGGTCACAATTGTGGGAGGTTCTGCAGCAAGAATGGATATTAATTCCAACTGAAACCTTCGCAAAACTGACGCAGCGCATGCCGAGAGTGTTCAAAGCAGTGGTGAAATTAAAGGGTGGCTATTTTGAGGAATCGAAAAGTTAATTGTTGCATCTTCCTGTGTATTGTTTGAGCGTAATAACCATTTGGAAAACAACAAAATGCATTTTTATAATGTATTTCCTTTCCATTGTCTATAATTACCTAGGTGTTTCCAAACTTATGGAGGGTAGTGTATTCTTATGGGAAAAAAGCACCGCGAAGGAGCTATTCAAATTTGTCACAAATTTGTATTCATCAGGTATCGACGGAAAATGCAAAACTTCCGATCGATGAATGTTTGACGCTGCAGTGCAGTTTCAGAGCGCATCTGGCAAGGATACCGAACAGGGGACATGTCGATACCAGGCCATAAGGCCTTTGCGAATTTCTTTCCGTGTACTCAGCTGGACAGTAACAATATACACAGCATTTGAGGGAGGACGTGAAGTTGATCTCAGAGAAAGTGATTGCAGTAATCGGCGGATCACTCGACATATGAGTAGCAGCGATGGCATTCGACGATGCTGCTAGGAGTGGGTGAGCCATGGCCGAACACAGTGCCAAAGTCGACCTAGCGAGATGACAGAACGTAAGGACCGGGAATAGCCAGAGAGGCACTCAGCGTCATGGGTTTATCATCAGCGATCCGACGTGCAGCTGGTGTTTAAGTGAGCACAAGGACCATAAATAGGCGCTTGCAGTGGTGTCGGGCACATTCGTCCAGGCATCTCATTGACTGGAGTAGAATTGTATTCAGTGACAGGTCCTGCTTCGAACTGAGCTTTCATGACCAGCGAAGATGTGTCTGGAGATGATGTCCCAGACAGAGGTCTGGTAGCAACCTCAATGTCACCCGCCACATGGCTCGACGGCTTGACATGATTGTTTGGGGTCTCACTTCATTTCATAGCAACATCCATTAATTGTCATCAGTGGCACCCTTACAGCAAAGCAGAACGTCAACGGTGTCCTACGCCTCGTGTTGTTGTCCTCCACTGCAAGACATCCTGGGCTTACATTTTACGAGGGTCGCACCAAAAGAAATGCGCACTATTTTGTTTTAATCCGTCTTTTATTCTACTGCTTGAAAGTTTTACAGTGTGTAGATACATCCTTTAGGAACAATATTTTCATTTCTCCACGTAATTTCCCTCCTTCTCAACTGCCTTACGCCATCTTGGAACCAGCACGTGTATACCCGCCACGGTAAAATTCTGGACCAACCTATTGGAGCCACTGTTTGGCAGCGTGCTCAAGGGAGTCATCATCTTCAAACTCTGTTCCATAAAGAGAGTCTTTCAGTTTCCCAAATAGATGATAGTCACTTGAAGCCAGATCAGGACCGTAAGGCGGGTGTTTCAGTGCTGTCCATCCGAGTTTTGTCGTCGCTTCCATGGTTTTTTGACTGACATGAGGCCGTCCATTGTCGTGCAACAACAAAACATCCTGCTTTTGCCGATGTGGTGGAACACGACTCAGTCGAGCTTGAAGTGTCTTCAGTGTCGTCACATATGCATCAGAATTTATGGTGGTTCCACTTGGCATGATGTCCATAAGCAACAGTCCTTCGGAATCGAAAAACACCGCAGCCATAACTTTTCCAGCATAAGATGTGGTTTAGAATTTTTTTCTTGGGTGATTTTGCATGATGCCCCTCCATTTATTGCCTCTTCGTCCCTGGTGAAAAATTATGGAGCCATGTTTCATCACCTGCCACAATTCTTCCAAGAAATTCATCTCCACCATTCTCGTACTGTTCCAAAACTTCGCTGCATACCGTTTTCCTTGTTTCTTTGTGAGCAATTGTCAACATCCTGAGAACCCACCTGGCACAAATTATTTTTAATGCCAACACTTTCAGTATTCTGCAAACACTTCCTTCTCCTATCCCAACGTTGTTGTTGTTGTGGTCTTCAGCCCTGAGACTGGTTTGATGCAGCTCTCCATGCTACTCAATCCTGTGCAAGTTGCTTCATCTCCCAGTACCTACTGCAACCTACATCCTTCTGAATCTGCTTAGTGTATTCATCTCTTGGTCTCCCTCTACGATTTTTCCCCCAACGCTGCCCTCCAATGCTAAATTTGTGATCCCTTGATGGCTCAGAACATATCCTACCAACCGCTCCCTTCTTCTTGTCAAGTTGTGCCACAAACTTCTCTTTTCCCCAATCCTATTCAATACTTCCTCATTAGTTATGTGATCTACCCATCTAATCTTCAGCATTCTTCTGTAGCACCACATTTCAAAAGCCTCTATTCTCTTCTTGTCCAAACTACACTCCTGGAAATGGAAAAAAGAACACATTGACACCGGTGTGTCAGACCCACCATACGTGCTCCGGACACTGCGAGAGGGCTGTACAAGCAATGATCATACGCACGGCACAGCGGACACACCAGGAACCGCGGTGTTGGCCGTCGAATGGCGCTAGCTGCGCAGCATTTGTGCACCGCCGCCGTCAGTGTCAGTCAGTTTACCGTGGCATACGGAGCTCCATCGCAGTCTTTAACACTGGTAGCATGCCGCGACAGCGTGGACGTGAACCGTATGTGCAGTTGACGGACTTTGAGCGAGGTCGTATAGTGGGCATGCGGGAGGCCGGGTGGACGTACCGCCGAATTGTTCAACACGTGGGGCGTGAGGTCTCCACAGTACATCGATGTTGTCGCCAGTGGTCGACGGAAGGTGCACGTGCCCGTCGACCTGGGACCGGACCGCAGCAACGCACGGATGCACGCCAAGACCGTAGGATCCTACGCAGTGCCATAGGGGACCGCACCGCCACTTCCCAGCAAATTAGGGACACTTTTGCTCCTGGGGTATCGGCGAGGACCATTCGCAACCGTCTCCATGAAGCTGGGCTACGGTCCCGCACACCGTTAGGCCGTCTTCCGCTCACGCCCCAACATCGTGCAGCCCGCCTCCAGTGGTGTCGCGACAGGCGTGAATGGAGGGACGAATGGAGACGTGTCGTCTTCAGCGATGAGAGTCGCTTCTGCCTTGGTGCCAATGATGGTCATATGCGTGATTGGCGCCGTGCAGGTGAGCGCCACAATCAGGACTGCATACGACCGAGGCACACAGGGCCAACACCCGGCATCATGGTGTGGGGAGCGATCTCCTACACTGGCCGTACACCTCTGGTGATCGTCGAGGGGACACTGAATAGTGCACGGTACATCCAAACCGTCATCGAACCCATCGTTCTACCATTCCTAGACCGGCAAGGGAACTTGCTGTTCCAACAGGACAATGCACGTCCGCATGTAACCCGTGCCACCCAACGTGCTCTAGAAGGTGTAAGTCAACTACGCTGGCCAGCAAGATCTCCGGATCTGTCCCCCATTGAGCATGTTTGGGACTGGATGAAGCGTCGTCTCACGCGGTCTGCACGTCCAGCACGAACGCTGGTCCAACTGAGGCGCCTGGTGGAAACGGCATGGCAAGCCGTTCCACAGGACTACATCCAGCATCTCTACGATCGTCTCCATGGGAGAATAGCAGCCTGCATTGCTGCGAAAGGTGGATATACACTGTACTAGTGCCGACATTGTGCATGCTCTGTTGCCTGTGTCTATGTGCCTGTGGTTTTGTCAGTGTGATCATGTGATGTATCTGACCCCAGGAATGTGTCAATAAAGTTTCCCCTTCCTGGGACATCACGGTGTTCTTATTTCAATTTCCAGGAGTGTATTTATCGTCCATGTTTCACTTCCATACATGGATACACTAGATACAAATACTTTCAGAAAAGACTTCCTGACACTTAAATCTATATTCGATGTTAACAAATTTCTCTTCTTCAGAAACGCTTTCCTTGCCATTGCCGGCCGACCGCGGTGGTCTCGCGGTTAAGGCGCTCAGTCCGGAACCGAGTGACTGCTACGGTTGCAGGTTCGAATCGTGCCTCGGGCATGGATGTTTGTGATGTCCTTAGGTTAGTTAGGTTTAAGTAGTTCTAAGTTCTAGGGGACTGATGCCCACAGATGTTAAGTCCCATAGTGCTCAGAGCCATTGCCATTGCCAGTCTACATTTTATATCCTCTCTACTTCGACCATCATCAGTTATTTTGCTCCCCAAATAGCAAAACTCCTTTACTACTTTAAGTGTCTCATTTCCTAATATAATTCTCTCAGCATCACCCGATTTAATTCGACTACATTCCAGTATCCTCGTTTTGCTTTTGTTGATGTTCATCTTATATACTCGTCTCAAGACATTGTCCATTCCATTCAACTGCTCTTCCAAGTCCCTTGCTGTCTCTGACAGAATGACAATGTCATCACCGAACCTCAAAGTTTTTATTTCTCCTCCATGGATTTTAATGCCTACTCCGAAATTTTCTTTTCTTTCCTTTATTGCTTGCTCAATATACAAATTGAATAACATCGGGGAGAGGCTACAACCCTGTCTTACTCCCTTCCCAACCACTGCTTCCCTTTCATGCCCGTCGACTCTTATAACTGCCATCTGGTTTCTGTACAAATTGTAAATAGCCTTTCGCTCCCTTTATTTTACCCCTGCCACCTTTAGAATTTGAAAGAGAGTATTCCAGTCAACATTGTCAAAAGCTTTCTCTAAGTCTACAAATGCTAGAAACGTAGGTTTGCCTTTCCTTAATCTTTCTTCTAAGATAAGTCGTAAGGTCAGTATTGCCTCACGTGTTCCAGTATTTCTACGGAATCCAAACTGATCTTCCCCGAGGTCGGCTTCTACTAGTTTTTCCATTCGTCTGTAAGGAATTCGTGTTAGTAGTTTGCAGCTATGGCTTATTAAACTTATTGTTCGGTAATTTTCACATCTGTCAACACCTGCTTTCTTTGGGATTGGAATTATTATATTCTTCTTGAAGTCTGAGGGTATTTCGCCTGTTTCATACATCTTGCTCACCAGATGGTAGAGTTTTGTCAGGACTGGCTCTCCCAAGGCCGTCAGTAGTTCCAATGGAATGTTGTCTACACCGAGGGCCTTGATTCGACTCAGGTCTTTCAGTGCTCTGCCAAACTCCTCACGCAGTATCGTATCTCCCATTTCATCTTCATCTACATCCTCTTCCATTTCCATAATATTGTCCTCAAGTACATCGCCCTTGCATAGACCCTCTATATACTCCTCCACCTTTCTGCTTTCCCTTCTTTGCTTAGAACTGGATTTCCATCTGAGCTCTTGATGTTCATACAATTGGTTCTCTTATCTCCAAAGGTCTCTTTAATTTTCCTGTAGGCAGTATCTATCTTACCCCTAGTGAGATAAGCCTCTACATCCTTACATTTGTCCTCTAGCCATCCCTGCTTAGCCATTTTGCACTTCCTGTTGATCTCATTTTTGAGACGTTTGTATTCCTTTTTGCCTGCTTCATTTATTGCATTTTTATATTTGCTCCATTCATCAATTAAATTCAGTATTTCTTCTGTTACCCAAGGATTTCTACTAGCCCTCGTCCTTTCTGGAGTGTGTGCAGTACGCGGCCTGCCGCTGCGAGGACAATCCTCAATATTGCCGTGCCCGATTTCATCACGTAACCTGCTTGCCCACCGACTAACTGTACTACGATCGACAGCAGCATCTCCGTACACCTCTTTCAACCTCTTGTGGATGTTTCCCACTGTTTCGTTTACACAGCACAGGAATTCTGTAATAGCACGTTGCTTCTGACGAACGTAAAGTGTAGCAGACATCTTGAAGACATGCTGTGACGGCGCCACTCACGCGAACAGGTTGAACTAAGTTTGAAAACAAGCGGGAAGGGTGTATCTACACACCGTAAAAATTTCACACTTGCAGAATGAAAACAGTATTTTTACAAAAATAGTGTGCATTTCTTTTGGAGTGACCCTGGTAGCAAGATAATGCCCGCCTGCACATGGTGAGAATTTGTGCTGTTTGTCTTCGTGTTCCCAAACGCTACCTTGGCCATCAAGATCTCCGGATTTCTCCCCAATCTAGAACGTTTGGAGCATTATGGGCAGGGCCTTCAAATCAGCTTGAGATTTTGACGTGCCGGATGGACAAATTTAGTCAGTATACCTCTATGGAGGGCATCCAGCTCGATCAGTGTCAAGCTGAATAACTGCCTGCGTAAGGGACGGAGATGGATCAACGCGTTATCGACTTGCTCAGTTCGTGAAGCACTTTCTCTTGATTAAATCATCCAATTTTTCTGAAACTGTCATTAGTTTGTAAGCGCCATGTACATCAAACCTACGGATTTCCGTCCCATTCCGATAATCCCTTCGTGTTGCGTCGTTATTATTGTCTTAGAGTGTATTTAAAACAGCTTACAAGGCTATAGAAAAAGGCGTCAAATAATACAAAATCCGAAATTTGTCATTGTTGTCAAATACAATTGTTTGACATCAGTGACCTATCACGGATTTTACAGTATTAAGGGGCTCTAAGAGTTTCGTGAGCAGCTCTTGGCAATGGTGAGTCATGACATTTATCGAATAACTAATAGTACCTTATAATGTTCTCATTTAAATTCACGGCCTGGTGGAAAACGCGTCTTTCTTTAAATTCATCGAGGTTTTGTCGTACTCACATGGGAAGTCAATCGAATAATTTGGCACATCGACCATGGCCTCTCAGCCCAATAGGTTCAACAGAAGTAAACGCCGGTCGCGAATGGGTTTCATACAATGCTATACTGGTTACACTGGCGTGAAACTTCGGCGGCTTTGGACTTGCCGTTGTGAAAGGTACGGCACGTGCCGAAACTGTTCCGACTTTCCGGGCCAGACTTTGCTATTTCCCCGGCGGCTGCCGGCTGCCGGCTGCACTCGCTACGCTGGACCGGCGCTCACTGGTGCTGTTCCAATCCTCCGGGCCGGACTGGACGGTAATAGCTTATTGATCACAACCGCTGCATTCGGTCCGTACCCGCCAGACGCCCTCGAAATTCGTTGCCGGCTCACGCGGCCGCTCGGGGAATTGCCTTAGCGCCCCAATTCTGAGTGGCGCGTTCCATTTCGCCTCGGAAAAATATTAAACTTTCCGCATCCTTTCGCGGTATTCCTCAGCTCCGTGGACTTTCCCAAAAGGCACCTTCCTCCTCTCTCTCTCTCTCTCTCTCTCTCTCTCTCTCTCTCTCCCTCCCTCCCTCCCTCCCTCCCTCCCTCTTCCACCCCTTCCTCTTCTTTACACGCTGGCTCACAGAAGTGCATTTTCGTATACCTGTTCGTTGCGAGAATCCTCGTTTTCCACGGTCATATTGCATATCCACTGCAGATGGAACTTTTTATTATTGAGGGTAAAATCTTCTAGGTAAGCTACGTCAAGTACCTCTTCATAATTCTTCTTACACAGTCGACGTTTCGGTGTCTCTTTTGGTGTGCCGAGTTAGCTAGCCAGAAGGTCCTTAAAAAGATACCAGCGCGTGCGACGAAACGCCGGTTTTTTTATTGTATTTCACTGGACAGCAACTAAAACAACAATGATTTTTGCAAACACACAAACAAACAAAATGAACCTCATGTTCATAAATTAACTCGTAACTGCAGCCTTGAATTAAAAGATTAATTTCGCTTCGTATTACTTGGAGAACATTTCCGAGAAGCATTAACTGCACAAAACGCATCCAGTGACTACGGCACAAGCGTGGCGAGGTACAAGATGTTTAGTTCCAGTCGGAGAATAAACTGATTTCGTCACGGATTAATTTTAGCACCTGTTACGAGTCTAATGAAAAACTCATTTAAGCATTGCACTGATGATACACCATTTAAATTTTTCGCAGTTTCCTTTTTCATAACGTTTTATGTCAAAATGTTGTAATAACTTTGTAATTAGACATGACTGTCTTAAGGAGAACCACTATATGTAAGTTTCTTCAAATTTATTTGACTTCAGTACAGTAGTCAAACCATTATCGCAGTAAAATACAGAAAGGTGGCGTAATAAGACCAGTCAGCGAAGACGAGAAGAGGTGAAATGTGGCAAATAATTCGTGCAGTCGCACATTTTTGTACAGCGGTACGAAGGAGTGCCTTGAACAACGCAGTAGTAACCCTGACTGATGGGGCTTGCGTGTGGGTGTGGGGGTGCGTTTGAAAGTAATTTTTGTACGGTTTTCTTGAATAAACTACGGAGATTAGCGAAAATGTGTCCTCGTATAAAATTTAACTACATTAAATTTCTTACGTGAAAGGTCCAGATCATTTTTCTGTAGGACTAACAGTTTGCGCTTAGAGAGCGAGCGAATATAAAAATCTCGCGCATGAATCTTAAAGTCCAGATACACTGAAGAGCTAAAGAAACTGGCACACCTGGCTAATATCGTTTAGGGCCCCCACGAGCACGCAAAAATGCCGCAACACGACGTGGCATGGACTCGTGTAGTGTCTAAAGTATTACTGGAGAGAATTACCACCATGAATCCAGCAGGGCTGTCGATAGATTCGTAAGATTACGAGGTCGTGGAGATCTCTTCTGAACAGCACATTGCAAGGCATCCCAGATATGCTCAATAATCGACATAAAAGCTTTCTGGGTAATGTACCGCGTCATAATGTATACTGCTGCTGGAGAAAAACCAAGGTTTCGGCCACGATTGCAGCAGTAGTTTTATACATTATGACGCGGTACATGAACCAGAAAAGCTTTTATGCCGACTGACTGTGGCCGCGGAAGCCTCTGGAATTATATGCTCAATAATGTTCATACCTGGGGAGTTTGGTGGGCAGTAGAAATGTTTAAACTGAGCTGAGTGTTCCTGGAGCCTCTCTGTAGCAATTCTGAAATTGTAGGGTATCGCATTGTCCTGCTGGAATTTCCCAAGTCCGTCGTAATGCACAATGGACATGAATGTATGTCTCCTGTCAGTCAACTTAGACGTGTCAGGAGTCCCATATCATTCCAACTGCACACTCCCCACACCACTACAGAGCGTCCACCAGCTTGAACAGTCCCCTGCTGACATGCAAAATCAATTCAGTCATGTAGTAGTCTCCATACCCGTACACGTCCATCCGCTCGATACAATTTGAAACGAGACACGTCCGGACAGACAACATGTTTCCAGTCATCAACAGTCCATTGTCGGTGTTGACGGCCTCAGGCGATGCGTAAAGTTTTGTGTCGTGCAGTCATCATGGGTATACGAGTGAGCCTTCGGCTCCGAAAGCAGATATCGATGATGTTTCGTTGAATGGTTGACACGCTGACACGTGTTGATGGCCCAGTATCGTAGAGGATGGCAGTCAGTCAAGGAATATTTTAGGGAAATGGTTCAAGAAATTTATTTCAAAGCCCCAGTAGAATCATTACAAGTTTTCTCCCAGAGTAATTCACGCCGTGTCTACGTGACACAAGTCGCTTGTCTTTCAAAACCGAGGCTGTTCTGTCCAGTTAAAACTGCTGACAATAGACGCCCTGAGCCCTCTACTGAAACTGCTAGCGAATTCAAGCCACTGATTTAAGCCAATAGCGTGTGCGCGATACCGATCACGCGTGTGGCCGGCGGAGCGTTCTGCAGTACACAGTTGCTCCTCTCTCTTGGAATCCAGACTTCGAGAAGCACAGACGTCTTCTTGGAAGACAGAGCCTCTGGCTCTGCTTTTCACGCCCGGCCATCAGCGTAAGTCAACATGAACCGCTTCCCCTTCCGTTCCCCATTTCATTTAATTGCTCGATCTCATAGACTGGCCTAAACCTGCTAACTTCCGACCTCAGGCGCTCCTTTTGTACTCCGTATATTGAAATATATCCTCTTTATTGTACTTAATTCCCTGTTTTGTCATCTAACGGCAGCCCTGGATGCCCACTCTCTAATCCTGACCGCCCGACCTCCAGCACACTGTCGTCACGAAGCATATGTAACAAAACAGCCCCCCCCCCCTCTTTCCCAAACACTGTATGTCAGAAGTGCCCTTATACTTTACAATTTGTGTCAAAAGTGGGATAAACTTTACAGCACTGAAATCTGCAGCAATTTGCGGAAGGGTTGCTCTCCTGTCACGCTGAACGTATCTCTTCAGTCGTCGTTGGACCCGTTCTTGCAGGATCTTCTTCCGGCCTCACCGATGTCGGAGATTTGATGTTTCACCGGATTCCTGATACTCACGGTACTCTCGTGGAATGGTCGTACGGGGAAATCGCCACTACATCGCTACCTCGGAGACAATGTGTCCCATCGCTCGTGCGCCGCCTATGACACCACTTTCAAACTCACTTGAGTCTTGATAACCTGCCATTGTAGCAGCAGTAACCGACCTAACAACTGCACCAAAGACTTGTTGTCTAATATAGGCGTTGCCGACCGTAGCGACGTATTCTGCCTGTTTACATATCTCTGTATTTGAATACGCATGACTATACTCGGGTATCCCTACCATCTCTTATCCTAAATGGAACAAACATTAACTTATCTACCTCAGCAAAGAGTTTGGGAGTAGTAATAGATGAAAATCTAAATTGGACAGAGCACGTAACTGCTGTGTGCAGAAAAGCATCAGCATCCCTTCATGTCCTACAAAAATATAAAAAACTCTTCCTTTTCGATCTGAAAAAGAAATTAGTACAAACGCTTATACTTCCAGTCATTGACTACAGCGATATTATCCTACAAGGCCTCTCTCAGGAAAATTCGCGACATCTAGAACTGGTCATGAATGCGTGCGTCCGATATATCTGTGACGTTCGACTTTTTGATCACATTTCACCAGCATATGCAAAATTGTCCTGGCTACGGGCAGACAAACGCAGAGATTTCCATTCACTCTGTCTCATCTACTGCCTTATAAATGTACGCTGTCCCTCATATCTCTCCTCATCCCTAACGCTCATGTCGGAACAACATGACAGAAACACACGTTCCCATTATAATAAAATCCTCTCTGTTCCGCTGCATCGCTCAGTCACCTTCTCCAAGTCCTTTACAGTAGCGGGAACCCGACTCTGGAATAACCTCCGTCGTTATGTTAGAGAACTTTAAAACATCTCCAGCTTCACAAACAGTTAATGACGTATCTAATTAAGCAACAGTAATGCCTTCCTCTGTACCTGAATGCACTTCGCCTCATTACTTCCCTCTTTCCCCCTCCTTAAATCTCCCTTCCCCAAAGCTCGCTATACTAGTAAACATCTATTTTACACACCAAGATATTAATGTGCATCTGCACAAATCTTCATTACTATTGCCAATTTTTCTCATGTTTCTCATTATTATTTGATTTTTTTCTGTTATTATTATTGCTTTTATCATAATCTGTATGTATAGCACCTGCTGTAAAAATACTGCCAGAATTTACTGAAGTAGGTCTTATTCACTGCTCTTTATTCATATTGTCACTAGAGTGATCTAATTTTCTCATTGAAACTATTGTCATGATGTAACTCTGATGTGTGAAATGGTGCATGTGTGGAACACTGGTCCGATGTAAGAGAGGGCCTGATGGCCCTAATCTGATCAGGTTAAATAAATAAATAAATAAAAATATGCCAGTTTCTTCGGCGCTTCAATGTGTAACTTTGCGGGTTGCATAAAATGACATTAGTAGCGGCGGCTGAATCGCCCGAAGCAGCTCGATAAGTCATCCGTCAGCAGGAGATGGTCCAGCTGATGGTACCACCGCTACGGCGTACGCAGCGGAGAGCGTGCAACTTGCAAAGACGCAGTGTCGGCGGGCGGCCTCGCTGGTTGCGCAAAGCGCCTTGGGAATGTGTGCCGCGCCGCCAGACCACCTGGGCCGGAGCGCATTTACGGCGTGGACGCGCAATTACCAATTACGCTCGAGCACCTCGGACGGCCCCATTAGCGGTTCTTCGGAGCGCACACTCTCGCCGTATGGCTACTCACGGTAGTACGGAGTTTCTCCTCCTAATGGGTTTATATCCCTCTCGAACAGCACTTACTCAGTAAAGAGCCGCAGTTACTACGTACTCCTGTCATTGCAGTCGCATTACGGGCCAGTGGACCTAAAGACGGGCGAATTGGAAAGTAACGTCTGTTCTCCGACGACTATTGTGCGGAATTGGCACGCACATGGGGTGGGTGGCAGCATCTCATTGGTACGCTGTGTCCTGTGACGGCCGGCAGGGGTGGCCGAGCGGTTGTAGGCGCTTCAGTCAGAAACCGCGCGACCGCTACGGTCGCAGGTTCGAATCCTGCCTCGGGCATGGGTGTGTGTGATGTCCTTAGGTTAGTTAGTTTGAGGTAGTTCTAAGCTCTAGGGGACTGATGACCTCAGAAGTTAAGTCCCATAGTGCTCAGAGCCATTTGAACCATTTGTCCCGTGACGTTGCTACCCTAGACTGGTGATCTTTCTTTTCATTATAGAAACTGAAATAAGGTACCTACCCTTTCTTTGTCTCCCGTTATGGTTTTTTTTATATCAGACTACACATTGGTCTTACCAAAAACGCAGAAGCGGTTCTTCTTTGTGTTGTAACTCTCATGGGCACCGTGGTATGTTCGCTGTGTGAGGCACCTCTGGGCACCTCTGTGTGTCTCGCTGGCGCTTCGGACTTCGTCGCTGCTGAACCGCGGCTGCGGCCATTCGTGTTACTCATTTACATTCAGAGGATTCTTTCGCGAAAAAGATCGTTATTCACGTCCGTGTACACCTCAACAATAAACACATCTGCGATTCGACCTTGAGCAAAACGGTTTTGTTTGTTGTGTTATATTTGCCAGAAATGTATGGACTATAACCGGCGTGGCTGGTGGTCTAACGCTCAAGCGCTTGCGAGGAAACGCCATTGCCAGCCGTTGTGGCCGAGCGGTTCTAGGCTCTTCAGTCCGGAACCGCGCGACCGCTACGGTCGCAGGTTCGAATCCTGCTTCGGGCATGGATGTGTGTGATGTCCTGACGTTAGTTAGGTTTAAGTAGTTCTAAATCTAGGGGACTGATCACCTCAGATGGTAAGTCTCATACCGCTCAGAGCCAGTTGAACATTTGAGAGGCCGTGGGATCCAATCTACATCTACATCCATACTCCACAAGCCACCTGACGGTGTGTGGCGGAGGGTACCCTGAGTACTTTTATCGGTTCTCCCTTCTATTCCAGTCTCATATTCTTCGTTGAAAGAAGGATTGTCCTATGCCTCTGTGTGGACTTTAATCTCTTTGATTTTATCCTCATGGTCTCTTCGTGAGATATGCGTAGGAGGGAGCAATATATAGCTTGGCTCTTCGGTGAAGGTATGTTCTCGAAACTTCAACAGAAGCCCGTACCGAGCTACTAAGCGTCTCTCCTGCGGGGTCTTCCACTGGAGTTTATCTATCATCTCCGTAACGCTTTCGTGATTATTAAATGATCCTGTAACGAAGCGCGCTGCACTCCGTTGGATCTTCTCTATCTCATCTATCAACCCTATATGGTACGGATCCCACATTGCTGAGCAGTATTCAAGCAGTGGGCGAACAAGCGTACTGTAACCTACTTCCTTAGGATTCTTCCAATGAATCTCTGTCTGGCATCTGCTTTACCGACGATCAACTTCATATGATAATTCCATTTTAAATCACTCCTAATGCGTACTCCCAGATAATTTATGGAATTAACTGCTTCCAGTTGCTGACCTGCTATTTTCTAGCTAAATGGTAAGGGATCTATATTTCTATGTATTCGCAGCACATTACACTTGTCTACATTGAGATTGAATTGCCAATCCCTGCACCATGCGTCAATTCGCTGCAGATCCTCCTACATTTCAATACAATTTTCCAGTGATACAACCTCTCGATACACCACAGCACCATCTGCAAAAAGCCTCAGTGAACTTCCGATGTCATCCACAAGGTCATTTATGTATATTGTGAATAGCAACGGTCCTATGACACTCCCCTGCGGCACACCTGAAATAACTCTTACTTCGGAAGACTTCTCTCCATTGAGAATGACATGCTGCGTTCTATTATCTAGGAACTCTTCAATCCAATCACACAATTGATCTGATAGTCCATATGCTCTTACTTTGTTCATTAAACGACTGTGAGGAACTGTATCGAACGCCTTGCGGAAGTCAAGAAACACGGCATCTACCTGGGAACCCGTGTCTATGGCCTTCTGAGTCTCGTGGACGAATAGCGCGAGCTGGGTTTCACACGATCGTCTTTTTCGAAACTCATGCTGATTCCTACAGAGTAGACTTCTAGTCTCCAGAAAAGTCATTATATTCGAACATAACAAGTGTTCCAAAATTCTACAACTGATCGACTTTAGAGATATAGGTCTATAGCTCTGCACATCTGTTCGACGTCCCTTCTTGAAAACGGGGATGACCTGTGCGCTTTTCCAATCCTTTGGAACGCTACGCTCTTCTAGAGACCTACGGTACACCGCTGCAAGAAGGGGGGCAAGTTCCTTCGTGTACTCTGTGTAAAATGGAACTGGTATCCCATCAGGTCCAGCGGCCTTTCCTCTTTTGATTGATTTCAATTGTATCTCTATCCCTCTGTCGTCTATTTCTATATCTACCATTTTGTCATCTGTACGACAATCTAGAGAAGGAACTACAGTGCAGTCTTCCTCTGTGAAACAGCTTTGGAAAAAGATATTTAGCATTTCGGCCTTTAGTCTGTCATCCTCTGTTTCAATACCACTTTGGTCACAAAGTGTCTGGACATTTTGTTTTGTTCCACCTACCGCTTTGACATAAGACCAAAATTTCTTAGGATTTTCTGGCAAGTCAGTACATAGAACTTTACTTTCGAATTCATTGAAATGCCGTACGACACCATGTAAATGGTCTGTCTGTCGCCTCTCAATGATGTGGGGAAGTCTCCACGAACGACACGTGGTTTGGATTCCACGTTAAGCGGTAGGTCGGGTCCCCTTTCCCCGGTTGCGTACGAGTAACGGGGCAGATTAAGGACATACAAGTCACTGAAGTGGTGCCCAATTGGATGACTTGTACCAGGCCACAGAGACGCACGCAATTATTGTTATCTATCATGAGTAGGTTTCTCGTTATTATATTTGTTTATGGTGCTTTGTGCGTTATAGAACGTTTAGAGTAAACATTAACCTATTCAGACCCTCAGGCAACAATTGTGCCTTAGCTGCAACAGAAATGTTTTTCCCCGGCGGAAACCCGAGCTACACATTTGTGAATGTTCAACCCTTTCATCATGAGCAAGTGGTGCCAACTGTTGGTCATCACTACGAAAATATCAGCAAGCAATTTAGTAGTGCGCAGTTCGTGGTCAACAGAATGCCCGGTTGTCGTTGGTTTGCTATATTCCACTGTATAATTGAATAGTATTATTGTTTTTTGCAAGGTAATTATTGAATGTTCGTTTTATTTACTACAACAGAAAATATTCCACAGTTATATAGGTCCATAAAATGAAGCCAAGTGCACAAAGTATACAGGGTATACAGAATTATCTAGTGATGGTACTTCCAATGCCGTATCGGTTTATTGGTGATTACTTTTAACATGTTCACGACAAAATGTTCAAATGTGTGTGAGATCTTATGGGATTTAACTGCTAAGGTCATCAGTCCCTAAGCTTACACACTACTTAACCTAAATTATCCTAAGGACAAACACACACACACACACACACACACATGCCCGAGGGAGGACTCGAACCTCCGCCGGGACCAGCCGCACAGTGCATGATTGCAGCACCCAAGACCGCTCGGCTAATCCCGCCCAACGATATCACGACACACTTCCCATTTTTCAGCTGTGGCGTGAAACACGTTCTGAAGCATTACTGGTGTTATGGCAGCAGCAGCTTGTGTGATGTGGTTCCTGAGCTCCTGCAGTGTGTCGAGTGAACACACGTCGTTTGAGGAGCCCCACACAAAAAAGTCCATCGGCGTGAGGTAAGGGGAAGGTGCTGTCCACGGCAAGGGGCCTGCGCGCCCAACCCATCTCCCAGGGAACTGTGAACTCAGGAAAGTACGAGCATCTAAGGCGTTATGACATCTTGACATACAATCCTGGAAATGGAAAAAAGAAAACATTGACACCGGTGTGTCAGACCCACCACGTATAGTGGGCATGCGGGAGGCCGGGTGGACGTACCGCCGAATTGCTCAACGTCTCCACAGTACATCGATGTTGTCGCCAGTGGTCGGCGGAAGGTGCACGTGCCCGTCGACCTGGGACCGGACCGCAGCGACGCACGGATGCACGCCAAGACCGTAGGATCCTACGCAGTGCCGTAGGGGACCGCACCGCCACTTCCCAGCAAATTAGGGACACTGTTGCTCCTGGGGTATCGGCGAGGACCATTCGCAACCGTCTCCATGAAGCTGGGCTACGGTCCCGCACACCGTTAGGCCGTCTTCCACTCACGCCCCAACATCGTGCAGCCCGCCTCCAGTGGTGTCGCGACAGGCGTGAATGGAGGGACGAATGGAGACGTGTCGTCTTCAGCGATGAGAGTCGCTTCTGCCTTGGTGCCAATGATGGTCGTATGCGTGTTTGGCGCCGTGCAGGTGAGCGCCACTATCAGGACTGCATACGTCCGAGGCACACAGGGCCAACACCCGGCATCATGGTGTGGGGAGCGATCTCCTACACTGGCCGTACACCTCTGGTGATCGTCGAGGGGACACTGAATAGTGCACGGTACATCCAAACCGTCATCGAACCCATCGTTCTACCATTCCTAAACCGGCAAGGGAACTTGCTGTTCCAACAGGACAAAGCACGTCCGCATGTATCCCGTGCCACCCAACGTGCTCTAGAAGGTGTAAGTCAACTATCCTGGCCAGCAAGATCTCCGAATCTGTCCCCCATTGAGCATGTTTGGGACTGGATGAAGCGTCGTCTCACGCGGTCTGCACGTCCAGCACGAACGCTGGTCCAACTGAGGCGCCAGGTGGAAATGGCATGGCAAGCCGTTCCACAGGACTACATCCAGCATCTCTACGATCGTCTCCATGGGAGAATAGCAGCCTTCATTGCTGCGAAAGGTGGATATACACTGTACTAGTGCCGACATTGTGCATGCTCTGTTGCCTGTGTCTATGTGCCTGTGGTTCTGTCAGTGTGATCATGTGATGTATCTGACCCCAGGAATGTGTCAATAAAGTTTCCCCTTCCTGGGACAATGAATTCACGGTGTTCTTATTTCAATTTCCAGGAGTGTATTTTGCTGCAAGTAAACAGTATCCCAACGCCAGTGCTGAATAAGCTGTGGTAACAGCATGTCCACCGAGCGAGGTGGCGCAGTGGCTAGCACACTGGACTCGCATTCGGGAGGACGACGGTTCAATCCCGCGTCCGGCCATCCTGATTTAGGTTTTCCGTGATTTCCCTAAATCGCTCCAGGCAAAGGCTGGGATGGTTCCTTTGCAAGGGCACGGTCGACTTCCATTCCCGTCCATCCTTAATCAGATGAGACCAATGACCTCGCTGTCTGGTCTACTCCCCTAAAAAATCCAATCCAATAACAGCATGTCTAGGTACACTGCTTTTATGGTTTCTTCGGCAAAGAAAAAAGTTTCGTATACGATGTCACACGTGGTGCCCATCCAGACATTAACCTTGGGAGAGTCTCGCAAGAATTCGCATGTTCCACTGGTGGTGTGTTATCCCAGATAATGCAGTTATGCCTGTTAGCCTTATCACAAATGAGGAAGGTCGCTTCATCGCTGAAAAATATGTGGTTCAGGAAGTTGCGCTCTTCATGTGCAACGAGCAGGCCGATCCACATGGCTACACGTTCTGCAAAATCTTCTTCATGCAGATGATGGAGAACCTGCAAGGTCGGATGGCTTCTTCTTTAGCGTAGACCGCAACACTTCAGTGTATATTACACTACTGGCCATTAAAATTCCTACACCAAGAAGAAATGCAGATGATAAACGGGTACTCATTGGACAAATATATTAAAGTAGAACTGACATGTGATTACATTTTCACGCAGTTAGGTTGCATAGACCCTAAGAAATCAGTACTCAGAACAATCACCTCTGGCCGTAATAACGGCCTTGATACGCCTGGGCATTGAGTGAAACAGAGCTTCGATGGCGTGTATAGGTACAGCTTCAACACGATACCACAATTCATCAAGAATAGTGACTGGCGTATTGTGACGAACCAGTTGCTCGGCCACCATTGAAAAGACGTTTTCAGTTGGAGAATGTGCTGGCCAGGGCAGCAGTGGAATATTTTCTGTATCCAGAAAGACCCGTACAGAACCTGCAACATACGGTCGTGCATTATCCTGCTTAAATGTAGGGTTTCGCAGGGATCGAATAAGGGTAGAGCCACGGGTCGTAACACACCTGAAATGTAACGTCTACTGTTCAAAGTGCCGTCAAGGCGAACAAGAGGTAACCGAGACGTGTAACCAATGGCACCCCATACCATCACTCCGGGTGATACGCCAGTATGGCGATGACGAAAACACGCTTCCAGTGTGCGTTCACCGCGATGTCGCCAAAAACGGTTGCGGCCATCACGACGCTATAAACAAAACCTGGATTCATCCGAAAAATTGACGTTATGCCATTCGTGCACCCAGGATAGTCGTTGAGTACATCATCGCAGGCGCTCCCGCCTGTGATGCACCGTCAAGGCTAACCGCAGCCATGGCCTCCGAGCTGATAGTCCAAGCTGCTGCAAACGACGTCGAACTGTTCGTGCAGGTGGTTGTTATCTTGCAAACGTCCCCATCTGTTGACTCAGGGATCGAGACGTGGCTGCACGATCCGTTACAGCCATGCGCATAAGATGCCTGTCATCTCGACTGCTAGTGCTACGAGGGCGTTGAGACCCAACACGGCGTTCCGTATTACCCTCCTGAACCCACCGATTCTATATTCTGCTCACAGTCATTGTATCTCGACCAGCGCGAGCAGCATTGTCGCGATACGATAAACCGCAATCGCCTTAGGCTACAGTCCGACCTTTATCAAAGTCGGAAACGTGATGGTACGCATTTCTCCTCCTTACACGAGGCATCGCAACAACGTTTCACCAGGCAACGCCGGTCAAATGCCGTTTGTGTATGAGAAATCGGCTGGAAAGTTCCGTCATGTCAGCACGTTGCAGGTGTCGCCACCGGCGCCAACCTTGTTTGAATGCTTTTTAAAAAGCTAATCATTTGCTTGTCATAGCATCTTCTTCCTGTCGGTTAAATTTCGCGTCTGTAGCACGTCATCTTCGTGATGTAGCAATTTTAATGGGGAATCGTCCCAAGATATTACTTTTTATATCATTATACGTTTAACCAGGACACTCTGTATACAAAAAAGAGATGCTGTTGTCTCTTCGGAAACGTATTGCAACATATCTCGGCCGGAGTAAAGGTCGCTCGCGCAGAAGGTCCTGGGTTGTGCTCCCCGCGCAGCGCGTACGGTGACGCTGGGAGCGGCCGCGCCGGGCCGCCCTTGGGCAGCGGAGCGGAAAGCGGCCGGGCGCTACGTCTGCTCGCGAATAACAAATAGCCGACTGGGCGGCCCCCGCGGCCACTGGAGCGCGTCGCCACCGCGCAGCCGCCGTCCCCAGCCCCGCGATCCCATCTAGGCCGCGACCACGCACTATTATCTGGCCCCAGCCAGGTCGGCCGTCTGCGATAGTTACGGCGGGCCGCGCTGCTTTCACTGCCGTCTTGTGCAAACAAATTGCTCTGTATCGTTCACTATAATACGTGTAATACTCCATCCACGCTGAGATCACCGAGTCCGATGATTTATCTTACGATTGCAAGACGCGAGGCAGGGGACTGGCGCTGCATTTCTGTAACGGTACTTATCAAATGCACTGACATTGCTAAATTCGATCAATAAATTCACCCGTTGCGAAATATCCTTGCTGGCCGTGCTCTTGGGGTCGTCCTTAACCAACGTGGACGCCAGGGACATTCTCCAGTAAAAGGGTGAAGGTAGCCAGAAACATTTGCGCAATTTGACAGATTTTTACAAAAACGCTTGAGAAGTTCGACGCACTGCAGCAACATTCGGTACATCTAAGTATATACTACCACCACTGCTGAAGACGAGCAAACTCGGTGACCAGTTGCGTGTACGAATATGCTTCCCTTGTCAGAGCGCCAAGGTCCCAGATTTGGGTGCCGGTTGTGAAGTTTCATTATGCACGAAGAACTTGTCCCACATCACACAGGGGCTACATACTGCTTTCCTGCCTCCGCCCCCTCCTCTGATACACCCCTTCGTTTTCAGACCCACGTGCACACCTACCATTATAATTACTGTCTGTGGTACATGAGCGTACGCCAGAGAGGCAGTTTCGCGCAGGCGCTTTCAGAAACAAACCCGGTGCACGCGGAAGCACAGTCTCCCACCTTCCCACCTCCACCCCCCCTGGAGCAGGTCGTTCGCGAGATTTCAGAGCGATAGTTCCCGCCAGCAGCCGTTACCCCCCCCCCCCCCCCCACCACGCGCGTTATAATTGGCGAGCAGCCGGTCGTAACCGCCAATCGCAGCGGTAAGTGTTCCGCCGCTTGAGCGAAACTTCCAAGGGCGATTCTACTATCAAAGTTGGTTACGAGGCAAGCGTGAAGGCATTTAGCGAGCCTTGAGGTGAGATTATAGTTTGTAGCGAAGTAGACACTAAACCGACTGTAGGACATTACGCCACCGCGCTGTAGAATCCACATTAAAGCTTCATTATCTGATCAAAAGTATCCGGACTCCCCTATGTAATGTAGAATTGACTACTAGCTTTCAAGGGAGGCGGACCCGTCATTACAAAAGGACAAAAGGAGGCTGGGGGTATTGTGTTGTCACTAAAAAAAATAGTGACTGAAGAATGGATCGGTCAGATGAACCCAGTGACTTTGAACATGGACTAGTCACCGGATGTCAACTTAGTAATTAAACCAGCAGAAGGATTTCAACCCTTCTAGAGCCGTCCAAGTCGATTGTTTGTGATGTGGTTGTGAAGTGGAAACGCGAGGAAACGATCACATGTAAACTAAGACCTGGCAGGCCTCACATACTGAGGGACGGAACCGTCAATAATGCAGAGGGTGGTAGTGAAATGTCGCATCAAACTAGTGAAAAGAATTACTCGTGAATGCCAAAGTCATACATGCAGTCCGGCTACAGCAAAGACTGTGCAAAGGGAGTCTAGGGAATGTGGTATAACGATGGAGTTAGTCCTCAAAAGTCAAACATACCTGTAGGTAACGATCATCGACGCTTGAGATGGTGTAAGAAGGGACGCCACTGGACAGTGGATAATTGGAATCGAGTGATTTTGAGATATTAACTATATGTCCTGGCAAACCGATGGAAGGGTTAGGTTTAGTCGAATTTCTGGAGAACGTTACCTGCCATCATGTGTGTTGCCAATAGTGAAGAACCGAGGAGGTGGTGTTACAACATGTGGGTATTTTTGTTGGTTATCATGTGTTCCCCTTGTTGTGCTTAGGAGAGCGTCAAATGCGAAAGGATAGGGACACATTTTATAGCACTGAGTGCAGTACAGCTCGGCGACGATGACTGCATCAGCTTGACAGGTGCATCTTTGAGATGATGGTTTGCCAATGGTAACATTCCTGAAACAAACTGCTCGGAAATCCGAGATAAACCCAGTGGAACACATTTGGCTTGTCCAACATCATTATCTTCTATGGTTGGGACTGTTAAGATAGAATGGGTTACCATTCCTCCAGAGACATTCACACACATCGTTAAAATTGTCGCCAACAGAGTTCAAAACGTTATAAATGCGAAGGAGTGACACACACCGTACTTGTGTCCAATAGTAGGAGTCCAGTATTTCGGTATATCATTTTTCCATTACATTCAGCAGACCCATTCCCGAGGTGCAAATCGATCAACTCATCAGCAAACCTATTCATACTTCTGTGTATCACTGTTGGCATACAACTAATATTGCGGAAAAAAACAAACCCTGAGACGGATTCGATTGGTACTGAATTTCAGGGTGAAGAGCAAGATTGTCATTACCGTTGTGAGCAGCAATATCTTCAGTAAATGGAAAAATGCTGTTTCCGAACAAGACATACAGCACATACTGTCAAAATTTGCACTATTGTTCAGAGATTTTGCTGTGTTTTAAAGATACCCAGATAAATGGGGGTTTAAGAAATCAAAAGAAATATTATTACCTTGTAACTATCCACTGGAAACCATACCAAAACGCTCAAAAAGCATCCCTGAACAAAATACGATTTGTTTTCGGTACAGTTCACCTTCCATACTTTGGAGGGAAGAAAATTAGCACTAGGATTGTGGTTCTGAATTTACCTGTTAGAGTTTCAAGAGGACCTCCTTCGTCTTTCTTCAAAAGATTACCATTTAAATTCCGTAAACTCTCTGTTACGCTTTATCATGGGCTATACCGACCTCTTACGAGTCTAGCAGTTCGACTCTGAATTAGTTCAAAGCCGGTTGTCATTTCTTCTTGATGTCTCCAAACACTGGAAGAGGATTCTAGAATTGATCGCACCAGCACCTCATATACGATTACCTTCACAGATAGACCATATTTTCCCAGAACCCATTCAACAAATTTAAGTCTTTCGTTCGCACATCCTAATACTGATTTTATCGTCCCAATTCGTATATAATACCTTTTAGCCACACATATTTAAACGGTGTGATTGCTTCTATAACTTTACCACTGATCTTGTCGTCCGATATTATTGTGATCGTTTTCTTCGTTACAAACTCTATCTTACATTTACCCACATTTAAAGAGAGCTGTCATTCATTACGTCGGGTACAAATTGTGTCCAGGACGTTTTGAATTTCCTTAACCCATCATCCAGCAGAAATATCATCGTCAGTAAACAATCTGATAGTACTGCTGACTGTGTCTGATAAAAAGTTACGGTGAGAGTCGTTCCGTCGCTCTTTCTAGGGCAAAACGTAATGGTTACAATGGTTACTCAGTTTCCGTTGTACGTTTGTTGTCCAGTATAATGCGGCGGAAGGAACTCCAACGTTGCCAACAGCATAGCTGGGAATACAACCTGTCTGACGTATCCTGGTTATTATTCGATCATATGCTAGTTATGTCTCTTGGAACCCTAGAGAAGCGAAACTACTGTTGTGTAGGGCATCTTCCAATTCCTCGCAGTTATTATTGGCTTTAAAGTTTTAGGCCTTGTCGTTTTATCGCGAGATTCTGTGCCTAAAGCAGGCATTCTTACTTATACTCAGTTCAACGATTTACCACTTCGTAAGCAATAATTCAAGAACAGTCTTAATCGCATTTATTATTGTTATAATGCCGCCAACCGGTTTCAACCGACATAGGGGTCATATTCTGGGCGTTTACACCACTGGTCGACTGCTGGTGGTATCACTCCTGTCTTCATAACGGCATAGTTTCCTAGCAGTTTAGGAAACTATTCCGCCCTTGCTCCAAAAGCCAATGACCCAACCCTTTTGGACGTCAGATAAATCGCTCCGTTTCCGAATTACGACAGCGACTGCATAGTTATGTAGACAGGAGTGACACCACCAGCAGTCGACCAATGGTGTAAACGAAAGATGACCCCTACGTCGGGTTGAAACCGGTTGGCGGTATTATGACAATAATAAATGCGATTAAGACTGTTCTTGAATTATTGATTAATCATACTAATCGCTGCTTCTCTCCACAACCATGTTGTCCAAAAAACTACGTAAGCAGTCTAATTTCCATTTATCCAACCCCGCTTAGTTCTCAACGCCATATACAGTGCAAGATCAGGTGTCAAGCGTTTTATGGAAATGTTCGTCCGTTGACTACTGTGATGCACAAGTCTTATACTGAAATCTCGTTACTTTCCACAAAAATTGTAAATTTGTGGCAAGGTCTTGAGGGACCAAACTGCTTACGTCATCGGTCCGTAAGCTTACACAGTACTTAATCTAACTTAAACTAACCTACGCTATGGACAACACACACGCACACCTAATCCTGAGGCATGACTCGAACCTCCGACGGGGGGAGCCGCGCGTACCGCGACAAGACGCCTCAGACCGCGCAGTTGCTTTCTATATTTTGAGAGGTTATAGTATGGACGAAAACAGGGAAATAGTACGCTTGGGCTGTACAACGAATGCCTTAGGAACTATGAGTACTTGTTTGTCTTCGCTAATTGAAAGACACCTCTTGCATCCTCAAGTGCCCGCGGCATGTATGCATTTTAGAGGCCATATTTACTAGACAACTTTTTCTTGTGCAAGTCTGCAGTTTTTCGTGGCTGTTGTCACAGAAGTTAAAATCTTCTGGGTTGTTAGGCGCGTCATGTTTCCATCTGAAATAATTCACGTGTCTACGCCTCTGCTGGGATCGTCTTCAAGATGTTTCGGTGTGGCCTAATAAGCCAGAAGATTTCAACTTTCGTTAACTTTTTCTTGTTTTGATCCATACTACCTCCTCCCAAAAATATGCAATAGTAAACAGCTTTCAGTAGGAGAGATGTGTTCCACATTATCGAAGATGAATTGCTCATAGCTCTTACGTAATGCATTTTAAAATCCATATTTAGACGTTTTTATTTTTTTGGTCCATACTACCATCTCCGAAAGCTCTGATTCATCCACTATATCATGTACATACATTTTCTTTTTCGTCCTCCATTCATTGCCCCTGTTTACTGTTCGTTTATCTCATTCCTGTTTCTTTTTCTCTCTATATTTCTCTCTTCCATTTTCTCCTTTTAGTTTTCTGACCCAACGTAACCAGTGCGTTTCACGTGGCATTCCTGAGTAGTGGTTTTCAGGACATTTTCGAATCGCGCAACGTAACTCCAACTTTAGGGCGTCATAAAGTCTAGCTTTGTGGTTGTCGGTGAGAGCATAGCAACGAGAGGCGGCGACCAGCAGGAAGCGGACGGAGGTCGCTGCGGTCACGCCGCGTTTCCGCTCTGCCCAACAAGGCGACACAACACACATGTTGCGCCCAGGCCTGTCGGTCGCCCGCCGCTGACTTCATAACACTAGCATCGCATCCGCTGTGGTCACTTCGCTTCTCAGAACATGTCTGAAATGCCGGGCCTCAAGTAGTAATCGATTAAACGGGGCATAGCGACACAACTAACGAACGCCTTTGTCCTACCCATCTGGTTTCTAATACACTTGCACAAATGTGAGAAAACTAGCGTAAAGGGTATGCCGCTACGAATTGCTTGAAAGACCGCAAAGGAGGTTTCATTTTAAATCTCTTCTGGTCGGGTACTGAAATTATTAACATCCCTCCCGGCCATCTCATCCCCCACAGCTGGAAAACTCAGAGAATGTGCGTTCCGTGGAATACCAGTGTTTTGTGTATCAAAGGGCGTAGCGGGTGCGATAGCTGCGATGATTCACGCATGACACAACTTGTGGCACCGGCAGAAGACGAATGGGTCAGTCGTCGAAATACTGTATAGAAAATTGAATCAACAACTGAACACACGAAAGCACGCGGTTAATCCATCAGACTGAAAAATCCTGAGAGATGACAATGCTAAACTATAATTCACCTGTAGGTATTTGTCTGACCGTAGTGTAGTTTCCTCCCAAAACGATCATCGTCCATCGAAACACTGCACAAATACTCGTCATAGGCAATGAGTTATCATTAACAATGGACTAAACCTCTTATGGAATCAGATCCCAATATGCGACTTTGATTCGTTATGTCATTCATATCTAGTGTGGAATGAAACATTCATTCAAGGAGTAAATAATAAGTGGATAAAATTATCTCCCGTGAAGTCATCAGACTTTTGGTTGTTATTAATTCTTTTCTATAAGTAAAGCACACTTTTTACTTTTCAACACTACTGCTGTAATTGTTATTTTGCCTCAACATCAAACTTCTGACTTATAATTAGAAAAATAAATATTGTCAGTATATCTCCATCTTGGCAGTAGAATAAGTCCAAGATTTACCTCACAGTATTTCGCAGAATACTTACACTCCAAATTAGTGTATTTGTGTTTTGCTGTTACTTTTTCTTCGCTTCGTAAATGGTTATGTTTACTGTACAGGCAGAGTGTTTCTCACGTTGAAACGCCAACGGCATCCCCATGCAATTCCAAATTATTATATCTGGATTTTGCAGTTACATTTTCTTCGCTTCGTAAATGGTTACATTAACTGTATAAGCAGAATGTTCCCCACGTTGAAAGGCTAACGGTGTCCCCCTGCAACACTCACCATGTGGCTGCCAAGCCAGCATAAGTTGTTTGCGGGACAGTATAAGACACAGGCGCTCTCACAAACGCCAGAAGCTTCTTGTGCGATAGGAGGAGTGACGAATACACAAAAGTTCCGTAAAACATCAGCAATCTAAAAAATAATAAATAGTCATCATATTGTACAGGGTGGCAGCCAGTCAATATTTTAGGGAAATGGTTTAAAAAATTGTATTTCAAAGGTCCCAGTCAATTTTTTTACAAGTTTCCTGCCATAGCAACTTCCGCAGTGCCTACGTAACACAAGTTGACTGCCTTTCAGAGCCGAGACATTCTGTTCAGTTAAAGCTGATGACAAGCGACGCCTTGAGGCCAGCGCTGAAACTGCTAGCGAATTCACGCCATTGGTTTCAGCCAATATCGTGAGTGGAATACAGGTCACGTGTGTGAATGACAGAGGATTCTGCAATGCTGAACATAGTTGCTTCTTTCTCTTGTGATCCAGACCTCGAGCATAGCAGACCTCTTTATGGGAGGCAGAGCCTCTGGCTTTGCGTTTCATGACAGGCCATCGACATCAATTCACATAAACCGCCTCCCCTTCGGTTGCCTATTTCAATTAGTTGTTTGTCCTCCTAGACTGGACTAAACCTGGTAACTTCCGACCCTAGGCACGCCTCTTGTATACCATACACTGAACTATATTCTCTATATTTTACCTACTTTCCTGTTCTGTCATTTAGCGGCAGCCCTGCATGCCCACTGACAAGTGCTGACCTCTCGACACCTTGTACATTGTCGACGCAAGCAGAATACAACAACCTTCTTCCCTATCCGTGCGCCTGTACAGAAGGAAGATATTTACGGCTTACAACAGGCTAGAATGCCATATTTGGTCGGGCCCGTTTCTATATCTACAGCGACACGTTTTCAGGTTCAACATTTCTTGACGTTGTGCACTTTTTCTAGAACATAAAAAATTCATAAAATGCAATCTTATACAAGTGTAGCTGACATTAACGTAAAAGAGGCCACAAATTTGAACCTCGCGTAATAAGCAAAATGTTCTGTCACTTTAGTAGCTAATTATTACATTTCGAAAACAGTCACACTGTCGTGATTATTTGTATGGAGACGAATAATCCTTTATATTTCAAGATCAGCAGCGTTCTTCATCAAAAGAACTGACGCTACCTCCTGACTTTTTTTTAGAGAATATACCTTTAATATCGAAAGTGAAAAAAATTAAAGTATGGTGCAGTTGTTCTAGAAAAGGATGATTCAAACCAGCACGTCCGCCACCATGATTCGTAAAGCTTCCATCTTTTGCGCAAACACAGCGCAAGCAAGACGACCTAAAAATATTCATAATAACTCCGAGCGTTTTACGACTTACCGAAATGCAGCTTAAAATTAAACGAACAATTTAAATCCATTCAAGCTCATTGTGTTGTCGATCGTCACTGAAGATTCAACAACACCCACGCATGGATGATGCATGGCGTAGATAGGCTTGCTAAATTATAACAGGTGCTATTTGTGTTTTCCTGCACATTTGAAGAAAAGTTACAAGTAGTTTTTCTCTTTTTCTTACAGGGAGGACATAGCAGTTTCAATGTTTCATGTTTCCGATGCGTTTATATGTTAGTCTTGATGTGATGGTTTAAAGAACCTATCCCCCCCCCCCCCCCCAACACACACACACAAATGCTCATTCACCACCCGTTGATAAGAACACTCACGTGAACGACTTTGTATACACAAAACCGGACATTAATTTGGGTTTGTTTACCGATTCGTAATAGCGTCGTCCTTCATCTTGTCGATATTTTCTCAGTGACAACTATTGAATTGCTAACGTTGGGAGTGGCCGTAGACGTTACTCTAAATGTTACCGGTCGTCATAGATTATAATTGCCGAACCTCTTAAGGCACCCCAGTTGCCTTTTAATTTATCTTTTCCTCCCAGTAATGGTTGCCTAAAGGCAACAAGACAAAAGAAAAGTATGCAAAGCCCTTTCAACTAACGTTCTCCGATGTACTACCTGACATAAAAGTCGGCGCAGTCCGGCTTCCACTCAACAGAAAAATAATTTCATTCAGGCTGCAGTGTGCAAAACGCCGGTGGCGTGCGCTCCGCAATAAGCCCCTGTCTTTACTGCCCGACGGCCGACAGCTGGCCAAGACAGAGCTCGTAAACAGCCGCCGTAACGTTAATTGCGTACAGAAGCTGTAGGCCGCCTGCTCCGATACACTTTACATTGCCCACTCAACTGCGAAATTCTCTCTCTAGTAACGAGGCGTTACTCTCGTACCGTGGTGCTTTTTACTTTTACGTAAATGGAAACAGCTATCGCAGCAACGATTTACTCGGGTGAACAATCATAAAACTGGGAACTTCTGTCGATATGTGACACACTGGACCGACAGGCTGTCCGGCGTTCTCCTCAATGGACGATACTGTCCTTGTCTCTGAGGAGATAGCTCTCCTTGCACCGTTTCATTTATACGGCGCTTGCGAACTACGTGCAACGCTTGTTAATGGGCGGCTGGAATACTGTATCGCGCGAGCTGTCAAAGTGCTTTGGCACCTGCTTATGCAACCCGAGACGTACTGCACTCAGCGGAGTGAAATAACGAGAGCCGAAAGGAAAATAGTCACAAGACGATGCGTGAAAATATATTTCTCCCAGTACCACACACACACACACACACACACACACACACACACACACACACACACACACACACACACGGTTTGTTGTATTTCAGGCTTTCGCTTATAAGATTCTAGCCACTCCAGTAATAGAAGTATCATATAATATTCCATTTGGAAACAATAGCATTCACTTTACGTGGACTCCTCTCGTTTTCTTAAATTATAAGTGTTACTAGCCAACTTTATGTGACTCTTTTTTTTGTTTTTTTGAAATTATAGAAGTTCCTCGCCAAAAGTATTTAACAAATGCGAAAAACTTTTCATTGTAAAACGTGGTCATATACCTATGAATAAATATTCTGGTCAGATCTAAAATGCTGCAATAGGTAAAGTCTTATCTGTGCTGTATGTGTTACAATGTTACTTTTCTATACACCAATAATCAGTAATTAAAATCGAATTAAGAAGTATTATAAAACAACAGTAACAAATTAAAAACGTTTTGGAACCTAAGCTATTGACAACTAACAGACGTTTCCATTTTCAAGTCAGGGAACATTTTTAATAAATTAAAAGACAACGGTCAAGTAATATACCTTACATACCGTGTTTTGCAACATTACAGTTGTAAAAGACGGTATTTCACCTATACTAGGGGCGTTTGAAAAGTCCGTGCAGAAATAAAAAACTACTTACGAGTTTCCGGTAAACCTTTTTATTTTTCGACATAGTTTCCTTTTAGACTTATGCATTTCGTCCAACGCTGTTCTAATTTGTTGATCCATTCCGAATAACAGGAACTGTCAAAGTCTGCAAAATAGCTATTAGTTACTGCAATCACCTCCTCGTTTGAAGAAAATCCGTGTCCCGCCAGTCATTTCTTCAAATTGGGGAACAAACAAGTAGTCCGAGGGAGTCAAGTCTGGAGAATAGGGGGGATGTGAAACGAGTTGGAATCCTATTTCCATGAATTTTGCAACCACAACTGTTGAAGTGTGTGCTGGTGCATTGTCGTGACGGAAAAGGACATTTGTGCGGTCCAATCGCCGGCGTTTTTCTTGCGGCTCGGTTTTCAAAATGTCCAATACAGATGAATAATATTCACCTGTAATAGTTGTACCCTTTTCCAGATAGTCGATGAGGATTATCCCTTGCGAATCCCAAAAGACAGTCGCTAAACCATTGCGGCCGAAGGAATTGTCTTCGCCTTTCTTGGAGTAGATTTTCTCGTGGTAACGCGTTGTTTAGATTGCTGTTTGGTCTCAGGAGTATAGTAATGTATCCATGTGTCATCCACAGTGACGAAACGACGCTCTGCGGATTCTTCCTGAACAGTTGCAAACCACCCTTGCAACATTTCACGCGATTCCGTTTTTGGTCAAGCGTGAGCAACCGCGGGACCCATCTTGCAGATGGCTTTCTCATGTCCAAATGATTATGCACAATATTATGTACCCGTTCATTTCAGCTGGCCACAGCACTAGCAATCTCACGCACCTTAACTCTTCTGTCATCCATGACCATATCATGGGTTTTATCAATGATTTCTGGAGTCGTAGCCTCCACAGGGCGTCCAGAATGTTCAGCATCACTTGCGTCTATATGGCCACTCCGAAAATTTTGAAACTACTTATAAACTGTTCTAATAGAAGGTGGAGAGTCACCGTATAGTTCATCAAGATCCTCTTTCACCTCCTGAGGCGTTTTGCCTTTCATAAAGTAACGTTTAATCATCACACGAAATTCTTTTTCGTCCATTTTATGACCGTCACTCGACATCCTTGATTCACACGAACGCCAAACACAAAGAAATAGACCAATATGGCTGAAACTAGGCGTGCGTTCTTTCCAAAGATGCTACTAACTAAACATGACCCACATACGCGCCGGTGGTGCCATCTCTCGGACTTTGCACGCACTTTTCAAACGCCCTTCGCATAACTTGTATATCTGCGACTGCGGAAAAAAGGCCGGAAAAAAACCAAAGAAAACTGTTCATTTGCAAATATAACGTGTTCCATGGACGACGACCTTTTTCCGTTTCAAGGTAGGCTAGAGAGTTCCGAATACCATCGTGTAACATGTCGGTGTGTAATATAACAATGTCGTGCGTGAGAAACAAAAGAGCTATAATAGTGGTTCGAATTCGAAGAGTTCGTCCACCCACGCAAGTAGCGCCCTCGGCAAGACAATGCCAGAGAACACATATGAGCGCCGCGACATCTGAACAATACGACGCCTGGCGTTTATTGGCATCAGTCATCCTTCATACAGTCCCGACAGGACTTCACCAGATTTTCGTCTGTTTTCAAAACTGAAAAGAACAGTTTTGAGGACTTTACCGTGACAGTGATGAAGTGGTACAGGCAGAGGTGAGGTTGTGGCTCCGTCACCAAAGTCAAACAATAATTCGCCTCTAGTTGGGGAAAATGTATTCGTCGCCAAGGTGATCATGTCGAGGAAAAAATCTGTAGACATGAAGAATTAAGACATAGCTTAGTAACGATTGTTTTCCTCAAAAATCTTTAACAGTTTTCACATTTAAAAAATCGGAGGCATTACTTTTCAGCACTCCCTCGTATGTTTACAGTGTGCTGGAAGTCGCTAAGTGCCCTCATCACGAAACATAGGGTGAGCTAGTTTTTCACACCTGTGATGGAACACATGTTTGTTTCGTGAAAAGGGCAACGACAGAGCAGACAGAGTACAATTTCTTACAAAATAGAAGTCAAAACTGTTGAAAAACTGTGTTACTGAATCACCAAATGTAGGCTACCAATGTCGTCACCTTACCTTCTGCCTACTACCTACAACATACTGAGTATAATTTTCAAGAAATACTTGCTTGATATGTTGCTGTCGAGCAGGTGACGCTCAGATACATGCGAATATTTACTAGATTCACATCTTAGTAGTTTATAAAATAGTCGAACACAGAACCATGTCGTATTTTCATTTGCAAAAAAAGCAGCAGGAAGCGCCGAGATAATTGTGAGATTCATGACAAACGGCTCTGTATGCGCTGGTCAACGGTCAATAACAATTACTTGCTAATGATACGATTACGATACTAAAATGACAGTTCTGTCAGCGCGGGGTGCGGGTTCGGTTAGCGGATTTATTTTTTCTCTAGGGGTGGAGGGAAGGGGGCGGGGCTTAGGATGGAGGGGCAGTCGGAAGCTTGCTTCTTCCCCCCCCCCCCCCCCCCCCCATCGCCCGTCCCTCACTTGATACGCTCTCGCACAGACACCACCTGGGCGTACACATAGTGGTCTTCAGTCTTCTGACTGGTTTGATGGGGCCCACCACGTCGTCCTATCTTGTGCCTACCTACTTACCTCAGGTAACATACCAAACGTTCGCAGTTATTTGATGCTTATATTCCATATGTCTTCCACCGCAGTTTTTACCGTCTACACCTACCTCTAGTAGTATCGAAGTTACTTCTGATGTCCTCTCGTCCTGACCCTTCCTCTAGTCCATATTTTCGACGAATTGCTTTCCTCGTCGATTTTCCTGAGAACGTCCTCATTTCTTAGTAACGCAACTAATTTTCAACATCCTTCTATAACATCACACCTCAAACGTTCGATTTTCTTCTTTCCCGGTTGTACTGTAGTTTCGAAATCTTTCACAGATTAAGGTCTAAGCTTAATACGTATTTCTTTTAGAGATAATTGTCTCTTGGCCTGTGCTGGTCTGCTACTTACATTCTCCTCGCATCGCCCATCAAGTCTAATTTTTCTTCCAAAGTTGTAGATTTCTTTCAGTTTCAATTGTCGACCCCAATTTTGATGTTACGTTTTTCGCTAACATCATTCCTGCTACTCTTCAGTACTTTCGGTTTTCTTTGGTTTACTCGTAGTCCATATTATCTGCTCATTAGACGGCCCTGTAAAACTACAGCAGTACCCTTCAGTGAATCTTGTCACTGGCATTGCTCGATGACGATGATTTTACGACGGTTGTTAGTTGTGTCTCTAGGTGATCCACCTATTGAATTGCTTCGCAGATCCATCAGTTTGTTTTGCCCTCTGTAACGCTACGGATTTAGTAAAAGCAAATTCCTGAACTGAATCTTACTAACTGCCATCATTTCTAAAGGACCGTGTAATGGTACTTGAATTACGTAACCATCGCGGCATCTCACCTCAACCTCTCGATACCAGCAATATTCTACTGTTTTTCTGTAAAGTAGTTAACATATTTCTGAGACAACATTCAGATTTGATTTCATTAATGTAGAGGTCCTTTGATACATCGATATATTTATATTTCAATTATATTATTCTTATGTTTATTCTTTCTTTTGTCACTATGATCTTTGACGTACTTGTAACTCTGATTTTTGGCCGCGTAAGTGGTTATTAGATAGTCAAGTCTTGGTCGTCACGTTGAAAAGACGCAAATTGTAGTCAGTTTATAAAATGTGAACTTTAACAGTGAGGAAGATATTTTCAAGTATGTTTTATATTGTGAAGTGACGTTTTGTGAATTACGTGATATTGCAACAAAAGTAATAAAAAAAGAAGTGTAACTTAAATTCGGAGTGTTGATTACTTTTTTTTACATCACCATTGTGCTAACTTGCGTAAGTTTAATCTTCAAGAATGGTTTATGAAACACATCTATAAAACTTTTGAATATCGCAGAGTAACACCTAGGCGGCCTCTTTGCATCCGAGCTTGGAATCATCAGCATCTAGATTTTCGACCATTGAACCATGAGTTCACAACGATACCAGCGTGGGAAATACGAAAAGATGAGTGCCTAGTTTATCCATTATTTCATGAAATGACTTTATTAACTGTGCTCTAATGACACCTGCCACATAATATAACGTTGTTGTTGCCCGAAAATGCAACATTTAGTAGCGAGAGCAACACTACACCTTTGTAGTGGTAGGCTTGTTAGAACCGCTCTCAGTAAACGACAAAGGGACGACTGTAAACTGTGGGTTCATTCCGTCGGCCTGAAGGGGACCGACTTGCGTGACTCACCCAGATAGCGCACCGGTATAAATCAATCTTAATTAGCCTAAGTATACGTTAGTGCAGTCGTAGTTTGTGCAGTCGATATAGGCAGAAACCTAGAAATCAATTTTGCAGCCGTCTTAACTGACTTCTTAGCAACCACGTACTATACCAGAGCAGTGCAAAAGGTGACGTCTCGCTTTCTTGACCGGTTGTCCAAGAAGTCAGCAAGCTTAGGACGCCATGAACGTCACCTCACTTTTGCACACATCAAGTTGTTCTGGCCGAACCTAGTTCTGTAGTAGTGGTCGTTTAAACTTCGGAAATAGTGGACGCTGATTCGCGCGCTTGAATCGTTCGAGCGCAGAGCAGGGCTGATGTTCCGTTACGCCGCCATCTTGCTTACCCGTGCACTGTGCGGAAGGGGTTGCTTTGTGCGCCAAACGCGGTTGGACGCTTCCGGCCAGCCCGTGAAGACCAGGCCGCCTTTCCCACGGCTATGCATCCTTCTCATCACTTTATAAATCATTTGTATTAATAAATTAGTTTCTGTATATAGTTTCTGTGTAGGTTCCCGCCTTCACCAACGACAATTTTTCTTATTTTTATCTCCGAACATGTTTTGCTGAAGTTGCAGTGTCTTCACAATGTTTTTATTTGCTTCGTATCACATTACAGAAAAAACTACTTTCTACTGTCTGGACATATAGAATTCGCCGGTTGAAACGTGTTGTTTGTGCATCTTTCTGTACTTTTAAGTATAGCTGTTATTCTTTCGCCGGCCAGAGTGGCCGTGCGGTTCTAGGCGCTACAGTCTGGAGCCGGGCGACCGCTACGGTCGCAAGTTCGAATCCTGCCTCGGGCATGGATGTGTGTGATGTCCTTAGGTTAGTTAGGTTTAATTAGTTCTAATTTCTAGGCCACTGATGACCTCAGAAGTTAAGTCGCATAGTGCTCAGAGCCATTCGAACCATGTTTTGTTATTCTTTCACCAAATATCATCTGCAACAATAGAGGACTTCATTAAGAAGATTACACCTAGATAAATAAATGAAGTAATTGATAGCATAACGCAACAGTAATTATGTAATGACTACTACTCTGCTGTAGGGCCCACACAGTCTCATTATTGTTGTTGTTATTATATTATTATTATTATTACTAGTGGCAGTGGTCGGACGCAAAACAATGGCAGCCGCAAGTTTTAGAATTTCTAGCAGTTACGAAGTAAAAGAGTTCAGCGACCAAGTGATTTCCAAACGAAGTACAGTGCACACTTTTTAGTTTTGTCAATTTTAAATGGGTGTGTAGCGAGTGGATGTGGCAAGTAACGCTAGGGAGAGGAATGTCCCCCCTCAGTGCAGACAGCTGGATTCCTCCTCTGACGAGCATTGGCGATGCACTGAGAATTTCTATCATTATTCCTTAAAACAAAGTTGTTAGAACAAGCAGCATCAGTTGTCTTACTGACTCTTTAGTTCGTGGTGTCATGAAACCCTTATAAAAATAAACATCATTATCTTTCGTCATTTTAAAAATGAAACAGTTCAAAGAACTGAAGTTTAACTAGATGGGCTGAAGGGAGGATACAATCTAATATATGATGGCACTCAGGGTGGTGTCCTCAGATAGGTTGTGAACCACTAGTGAATGCTATGTGTTTACACTTACTTTTACAGGTTTCCACACTGCCTTCTCTCCGAAACTGCAATTGCTACTTGCACTGTCTCACTGTTTACAAGATACGAAAACAAATGGTGAAGAGGTTACTCTCCCTCTGTCTGCCTCTGTGTGTGTGTGTGTGTGTGTGTGTGTGTGTGTGTGTGTGTGTGTGTGTGTGTGTGTGTTCAAAATGTTCAAATGTGTGTGAAATCTTATGGGACTTAACTGCTGAGGTCATCAGTCCCTAGGCTTACACACTACTTAACCTAAATTATCCTAAGGACAAACACACACACCCATGCCCGAGGGAGAACTCGAACCTCCGTCGCGACCAGCCTCACAGTCCATGACTGCAGCGCCATAGACCGCTCAGCTAATCCCGCGCGGCCGCGCGCGCGTGTATGTGTGTGTGTGTGTGTGTGTGTGTGTGTGTGTGTGTGTGTGTGTGTGTGTGTGCGTGTGTTTGTTAGTGTACTTTCGTAACACACTCGACTTCAGGAAAAGTTTGGCTCATTTCCCGACTCATCTGCGCCACATAATCTCGTCGTCTGCTCACGCTAAAGTTCAGTTGCGCCAATTAATCTGAGCAATAGGCGTTCCCTTTCAGTGTCCTCTCACCGTGAATTTTAATCACGCGCTTCAGTCTTTGTTTCGTTGTCAAATATTAATGTGATCTGGCGACCCTTCAGGAGTACTACATGAACAACCCCATATTTCGCTTTTCCCTATTCTGCATAGCTGTGATGTGCAGGGGCCGCGGAACCATGCGACCGCTACGCTCGCAGGTTCGAATCCTGCCTCGTGCATGGATATGTGTGATGTCCTTAGGTTAGTTAGATTTAAGTAGTTCTAAGTTCTAGGGGACTGATGACCTCAGATCTTAGGTCCCATAGTGCTCTGAGCCATTTTTTGAGGGGCCGCGGTCGGTCATATAATGCACCATTTCACGTACTGGCCGGCAACATTTTAATTTTAGACAATCCCGCCAGCAGATCCATCTGAATATAATTCCCGTGTATCAACCTCTGTGGCCACGTGCTAACAACATACATCGCCGACATGCGATACTTACGTGGACGAGAAGCATAACCCTACTAATGGTGTCGGTTGTTTCCTGTTTCAGAATGCGACGCAGGACCTGTTCGAGTTGCTGGAGCGCGTCCAGAGCAGCCGGCTGGACGACCAGCGCTGCGTGCTGCCCGCCTACTTCACACAGGTCAGTGAGTGAGTGAGTGCATTTCTGCCGCTAGTTTAAAACCATCCGACGCACTGCATCAGGTGGCATCCGATACACGTCCATGCACTTGCTGTACTATAACGACGTAACTCGTCCATTTCAATTAAATTGGACATTGTGAAAGTGCAGCAGGCGAGCAGTTCGGAAAAATTTATTTTTATTCACAGTTGTCTTGATCGGCATTTGTGGACGAAAGTAATACCTCAGGTAGTCGTGGTCTGTTGATCAGTTGACTACAGGTGGCTACGATGGGCGCCAAACGACTGTTTGACGTTACAAGATATTGGTTCTGTTGAGGGCCCATGAGAGTCGAAACTAGTAAGCTGTCATAAGCCCACAAATGCGATCAATACAGTCAAATACACAAAAATTAATATGTGTCTTGTTGCAACTCTTGTTCACAGTACGAACAGTCCTTAGCGGCTCGCCATCTCACAACTATTCATGACGTCGCCTTTCCGGCTTAGATCTTTTTTAATATGTGACTTGTATGTACTGCATCTTTCTCCAGTCAGTACAAACTTTAATTTTATTAATGTATTACATATCTAATATGTTTTAGAATAGTTAGTCTAATTCTGAAGACGACGCTCATAGTAGCGTCGAAATCTGGTCAATTTTGACTTAATATTTGTGACCGAGGGCTTATTTGTTCTAATATAACTCTGACACGGTCACTTAACCTTAGCAGCTATGTTCAAAGAATATCTGTTTGTTTGTTCGTCTTCTGTGCGTTGTTATAGCATTCATCCGATAGCGATGAAACGTTATTGGGTTGTTGTGTACACCTATATGGTTTCTGGGGGGGGGGGGGGGGGGGGGAAGGAATGAACTAGCCACCAGTCTTAGAGGTTGGGGTGAAAAGGGGGCTTATCTCAAGAATTTCTAGAGCAATTTCAATCACATTTTGTCTATGCACGATTCATTATTTAAATGAAAAGACTGTGCGGGTTAGTACATCGCAACCACCCCTAGGACTGGGTAGGCGGTAGTGGGAGGGGATGGGAAGACGTAAAAATATTCCTGACGACTGATATTAGTATCAAATCGATCATTTTAAAGGTAGCTAGGCTCATTGGTGACTGACTCGATAGTGTTTCACCACTGGAATTGGGGGTGGGGTGGGAGTGACAGGCAGTGACGTATCAGCATATCTCTGTAACGCCTGAAGGATACTCTCCCAGAATTAGCACACACATCTCTTGCTATCTCGAAAAATTTACGGCAGCATTATGACATCTCTAGCCCTTTCTGAGAGTGTGTGGTCAAAAGGCGTGACATGGGATGTCAGGAGTAATTGCAGCTAAATCTGGTATATACGGGGCTCATTATTTATATAAAAATATTGCGGCGGTCCAACACTAATTTTAATTTGCCAGGAAGTTTCAAATCAGCGTACAATCCACTGCAGAGTGAAAATACAATTTGGAGTCAATACATTATTTTGCATTCGTGCAGCTTTCCCCTGAGCTGCCAATATTTAAACACAACCAAAGAGTCCTTACTTTTTGCAACGTCTCGTCACGTCCGTGTGTGTTTTGCTGTCAGATATTAGTGAGAACGTTGGGCTTCTTCCACCGGGAGCGAGGAATAAATGGTATCTGCAGGGCCCGCCTGTCGCTGAATGCTACCACTGGACTAATTAGGCGGTCAGAAGAGGCGCATAAATTGTCCTCTAAAGCCGACCAGAGTTAGTGGCCACTAGACCGTGAATCACCCTCTCCCATATAACATCCGCAGGACCTGCCCCCCCCCCCCCCCCCCCCATGTCTACGCCCACCGGCCAAAAGGAAGGAGCACAAAAAAAAAGAGCTCAAACTGACGTAGCCACACTCCTATTCTCAACTGGCAAAGCTCTTTGCTTTTGAAACCTGGTACAGGAATAATATATGCGTTAACACACACTCCAGAGATTAGGGCCAACTCGTCTCTTACCCCTAACAATACAACGCATTTTCCATAAGGTGCAATACCAAGGGGAGGGAGGTGGGCGGGCTAAAGCTAAAAAAGGAACCAAATTTCATTAAATATATTTAACTTTTAATAACAACATAATTTTTAAATACGCCGCAGAACATGAAAATATATTTTAGCCCAGTCCTAGCAACACCAAGACATTTTCAGTAACGTTTACACTGGATGGACGATCACTTTATGACCACCACAAAAGACTTCAAAAAAATAAATATTTTGGTGATGGTCGTTGAATTTCATCCACAACACATTTTTTAAAGTTAGTTGTGTAAGAAGGGCAATGAATCTGAAAACAGGAATATGACATCTGTTGCGAAAAGTTACTTTCGTTACTAAAACTTAAATTTTACTCAACAATTTAAAACAGTTACGGAATTTCATATAAGAAATCATTAAAAACAATCATTTTCTTTAAATTTTAATGTATAAAATACCAGACTAGGTTATAATATACACTCCTGGAAATTGAAATAAGAACACCGTGAATTCATTGTCCCAGCAAGGGGAAACTTTATTGACACATTCCTGGGGTCAGATACATCACATGATCACACTGACAGAACCACAGGCACATAGACACAGGCAACAGAGCATGCACAATGTCGGCACTAGTACAGTGTATATCCACCTTTCGCAGCAATGCTGGCTGCTATTCTCCCATGGAGACGATCGTATAGATGCTGGATGTAGTCCTGTGGAACGGCTTGCCATGCCATTTCCACCTGGCGCCTAAATTGGACCAGCATTCGTGCTGGACGTGCACACCGCGTGAGACGACGCTTCATCCAGTCCCAAACATGCTCAATGGGGGACAGATCCGGAGATCTTGCTGGCCAGCGTAGTTGACTTACACCTTCTAGAGCACGTTGGGTGGCACGGGATACATGCGGACGTGCATTGTCCTGTTGGAACAGCAAGTTCCCTTGCCGGTCTAGGAATGGTAGAACGATGGGTTCGATGACGGTTTGGATGTGCCGTGCACTATTCAGTGTCCCCTCGACGATCATCAGAGGTGTACGGCAAGTGTAGGAGATCGCTCCCCACACCATGATGCCGGGTGTTGGCCCTGTGTGCCTCGGTCGTATGCAGTCCTGATAGTGGCGCTCACCTGCACGGCGCCAAACACGCATACGGCCATCATTGGCACCAAGGCAGAAGCGACTCTCATCGCTGAAGACGACACGTCTCCATTCGTCCCTCCATTCACGCCTGTCGCGACACCACTGGAGGCGGGCTGCACGATGTTGGGGCGTGAGCGGAAGACGGCCTAACGGTGTGCGGGACCGTAGCCCAGCTTCATGGAGAAGGTTGCGAATAGTCCTCGCCGATACCCCAGGAGCAACAGTGTCCCTAATTTGCTGGGAAGTGGCGGTGCGGTCCCCTACGGCACTGCGTAGGATCCTACGGTCTTGGCGTGCATCCGTACGTCGCTGCGGTCCGGTCCCAGGTTGACGGGCACGTGCACCTTCCGCCGACCACTGGCGACAACATCGATGTACTGTGGAGACCTCACGCCCCACGTGTTGAGCAATTCGGCGGTACGTCCACCCGGCCTCCCGCATGCCCACTATACGCCCTCGCTCAAAGTCCGTCAACTGCACATACGGTTCACGTCCACGCTGTCGCGGCATGCTACCAGTGTTAAACACTGCGATGGAGCTCCGTACGCCACGGCAAACTGGCTGACACTGACGGCGGCGGTGCACAAATGCTGCGCAGCTAGCGCCATTCGACGGCCAACACCGCGGTTCCTGGTGTGTCCGCTGTGCCGTGCGTGTGATCATTGCTTGTACAGCCCTCTCGCAGTGTCCGGAGCAAGTATGGTGGGTCTGACACAGTGGTGTCAATGTGTTCTTTTTTCCATTTCCAGGAGTGTATATGAAACGTGGACACGATGTACCCTCCCCTTTTCTCCCCCGTCCCCTTGGTATTGCGAGGGTCTGGTTGAAGGCATATGCGAGCCTCATTGATGAGGAGAACATGATGCCAGTCCTGAGCGATCCGTTCGGCATGTTGGGCCCATCTGTACCGCGCTGCATGGTGTAGTGGTTGCAAAGATGGCCTCGCCAGGGACATCGGGAGTAAAGTTACGCATCACGTAGCCTACTGCGCACAATTTGTGTCGTAACACGATTTCCTGTGACTGCACGAAAGGCATTATTCAACATTTCACCATGGTGGCGTTGCTATCACGATTCCTCCGACCCATAATCCGTAGGTAGCTATCATCCACTGCAGTAGTAGCCCTTGGGCGGCCTGAGCGAGGCATGTCATCAACAGTTACTGTCTCTCTGTGTCTCTTCCGTGTCCGAACAACATCGCTTTGGTTCACTCCGAGACCCCTGGACACTTCCCTTGTTGAGAGCCCTTCCTGGCACAAAGTAACAATGCGGACGTGATCGAACGGCGGTATTGACCGTCTAGGCATGGTTGAATGACAGACAACACGAGACGTGTACCTCCTTCCTAATGAAATGACTAGAACTTATCTGCTGTAGGACCCCCTCCGTCTAATAGACGCTGCTCATGCATGATTGTTTGCACCTTTGGGCGGGTTTAGTGATATCTCTGAATAGTCAAAGGGACTATGTTGTGATACAGTATCCACAGTCAATGTCTATCTTCAGTTCTGGGAACCGGGATGATGCAAAACTTTTCCGTGATTTCCCTAAATCGCTCCAGGCAAATGCCGGGATGGTTCCTCTGAAAGGGCACGGCCTACTTCCTTCCCTGCCCTTCCCTGATCCGACGAGACCGATGACCTCGCAGTTGGTCTCCTCCCACAAACAACCCAACCCTTCATTCATGGTTTACAATAGCCGCGCGGGGTTAGCCGGGCGGTCTGAGGCGCTGCAGTCATGGACTGCGCGGCTGGTCCCAGCGGGGGTTCGAGTCCTCCCTCGTGCATGGTTGTGTGTTTGTCCTTAGGATAATTTAGGTTAATTAGTGTGTAAGCTCTGGACTGATGACCTTAGCAGTTAAGTGCCATAAGATATCACATACGTTGGAACATTTTGTTTTTGTTTACAATAAAAATATAAAGCGGCTGATCTTCTTGCTGTTTCTTCCTAACATGCCTTTATCTGCTTGTAGCCCTTGAATACGGACAAATTAACACGAAAAATAGTTCATCAGCCTCAGTTTCCACCTTTTAGCACTGGCTACTCGTATTGTCCAAATAGTGGTAGGATCCCCGATTACAACACGATTTTTGAACAAAGTTTCACTAAATTAAGAGTCTGTACGACAGTGCTGGTGATTTTTTTTTTTTTTTGTAGAGGTCGACCACTTATCACTTTTCGAGAAAAACAGTGAACATCGGTGAATCGACCGTTTTCTGTTATTTGCTTATTTAATTTAATATTTTGATTCTGTGTATCTTGAAACCGAGGGAATCAGGTCTTACTTTGATTTCAGTGTTCGTTGCAGGAAATAATACGGATAAAGAAACCGAAATCGGTTATTTTACAAACAGGTTATTTTGAGAGTTTTAACAAACTGGTTAACTGATGTCGGAAAAAAAACGATATAACCGAAAACCAGCTGTTTAAGCGATACCGCCGTAGCGTGTGTGGGCGATTAGCCAGACGACTCTGGCGGTACGGCACGGCCTCGCATCGGCCACCTGGTGGGCGCATCTTTATTAATTAGCCGCGCGCCTCCCTGCGGCAGCCGGCTACCGGCTGTCGACCGCACCTGGCGGGTGCGTGGACCGCCGCAGTATCTGCCCATCAGCTCTGACGGACGCAGCCAAAATATGCACTCACGGAACGTAATCCGTAACTGGAAAGGGAGCCACTAACGGAACTCTGTACCACATGCTACAAACGACCAGGTCCGCAATACACTACTGGCCATTAAAATTGCTACACAAAGAAGAAATGCAGATGATAAACGGGTATTCATTGGACAAATATATTATACTAGAACTGACATGTGATTACACTTTGACGCAATTTGGGTGCATAGATCCTGAGAAATCAGTACCCAGAACACTCACCTCTGGCCGTAATAACGGCCTTGATACGCCTGGGCATTGAGTCAAACAGAGCTTCGATGGCGTGCACAGGTACAGCTGCCCATGCAGCTTCAACACGATACCACAGTTCATCGATTGTAGTGCCTGTCGTATTGTGACGAGCCAGTTGCTCGGCCACCATTGACCAGACGTTTTCAGTTATTGAGAGATCTGGAGAATGTGCTGGCCAGGGCAGCAGTGGAACATTTTCTGAATCCAGAAAGGCCCGTACAGGACCTGCAACATGCGGTCGTGCATTATCCTGCTGAAATGTTGGGTTTCGCAGGGATCGAATGAAGGGTAGAGCCACGGGTCGTAACACATCTGAAATGTAACGTCCACTGCTCAAAGCACTGTCAATGCTAACAAGAGGTGACCGAGACGTGTAACCAATGGCACCCCATACCATCACGCCGGGTGAAACGCCAGTACGGCACGACGAATACACGCTTCCAATTTGCGTTCACCGCGATGTCGCCAAACTTGGATGCGACCATCACGATGCTGTAAACAGATCCTGGATTCAACGGAAAAATGACGTTTTGCCATTCGTGCACCCAGGTTCGTCGTTGAGTACACCATCGCAGGCGCTTCTGTCTGTGATGCAGCGTCAAGGGTAACCGCAGCCATGGTTGCCGAGCTGATAGTCCATGCTGCTGCAAACGTCGTCAAACTGTTCGTGCAGATGGTTGTTGTCTTGCTAAAGTCCCCATCTGTTGACTCAGGGATCGAGACGTGGCTGCACGATCCGTTGCAGCCATTCGTGTAAGATGCCTGTCATCTCCGACTGCTAAGGATACGAGGCCGTTGGGATCCAGCACGGCGTTCCGTATTACCCTCCTGAACCCACCGATTCCATATTCTGCTAACAGTCATTTGATCTCGACCAACGCGAGCAGCAATGTCGCGATACGATAAACTTACACGAGGCATCACAACAACGTCTCACTAGACAACGCCTGTCAACTGCTGTTTGTGTATGAGAAATCTGTTGGAAACTTCCCTCATGTCAGCACGTTGTAGGTGTCGACACCGGCGCCAACCTTGTGTGAATGCTCTGAAAAGCTAATCATTTTCATATCACAGCGCCTTCTTCCTGTCGGCTAAATTTCGCGTCTGTAGCACGTCATCTTCGTGGCGTAGCAATTTTAATGGCCAGTAGTGTAACTACTGGACGGACTCACGCACTGGCAGAGACACGGGACTCTCTTCCGAGAGGAACGGAGTTCACATCCACACGTATTCATTTAGAATTACATTTTCCGTACTTTTTCCTTAACCGATTGGCGAAACTATCAAAAGGACACGACCACTGTGTTTCCCCACCCCTGTCTTATCTAAGCTAGTGACCCCTCGCTGATGGCCAGAACTGTTGCATATCGTTTGTTTTTCTTTTTCTGATTAATCAGGTGCCCAACTAGGGCCAACTCAGTAATTTTGGTATTCCTCCAGTTAGTTGTCTACAGCACATTAGGACTAAGATAGACAAAGATCATTGTCATGGTTTCCACCTCGGGTATTGATTTATCAACAAGTACACTGTGGACGCAAAAGTCATGGTACAGCGATATGTACATACATAGTTGGCTGTGGTATCGCGTACACAAGGTATAAAATTGCAGTCCGTTGCCAGAGTTGTCATTTATGAGGTTCAAGAGGTAATTGTCCGCGCGACCGGAATTAACAAACCATGAACACGGAATGGTATTAGAGCTCCATAAATACCCCAGCAGTTTAGCGCCTAAGTAAGTCGGTCAGACGGGTCAACGGCGTGCACGACGTTCGCATTCGATGCCCTCATTGCAGCGAAGTGACGTCTGGCACAAGTCTCTTGTAGATTCCCTGCACGCTACGGACAACAGCCGCTACCGGGAAAGACGGCTACTTCGCCATAAACACCAATCGCAAAAGTTCAACACTACAATCTGCCTCTGTCGCAGATGGGTGAATCTGGAGGTCTTGCCTAGCCACCAGGATCAGAGCAACAGCGTTCCGAAGGGTTTAGTTGAGCCTTCCTGGACGGCAAGCCAGTATTGTCGAACTTCACGGCTACTCGGTACGCGGAATGACGAAGAACGGTGGTGAGCGGGAGGGGATACAGCACCTACCGAGTCGGTATATATAAGTTCAGTAGACGCGCCGCTGTCACTGACTGTCATCGCGCCGCGGTACAGCTCCTGTCGGGGTCACCGCAAACGGCGAACAGCCAGCTGGAACGAAGTGTGCGGTGTCATCTGCCTCGAGCGAGCTGAAGGTCGCTTACGACGCGATTCCTCAACGGGCATTGACAGAAGGTGGTAAATACAACTGAAGACGTTACCTATAGTTTTATCGAAATAAATTATTATTTCTGAATCTCCTTTCGCTGCACCTGCCGGGCATCATGGATCACTACCATCCTTACGAGGAAAACTGGCAAGCAGCAAAATGGGAGAGTTCTTCCTGACGAGGAACCGACACTACTTGCGTCCTCCTAATACTCGCCTCTTGCAGTACTCACTAAACGCCACTCCCCGGTCTCCGTGCGGCGACCGGAAAACAAATACGTGTAGCAATGATATCAAGTATCTCTGATAGGCGCCGGAGGCAAATCGAGCCCCAGCAAGGCTCAATCTTGGCGCGCGAGTGCCTGTCTTTCATACAAGAATCACCAGATGAATTTACCTGAAGATGGACGACTTAGAGCGAGCTTTTGACAAAGTTGACTGGAATACTCTCTTTCAAATTCTAAAGGTGGCAGGGGTAAAATACAGGGAGCGAAAGGCTGTTTACAATTTATACAGAACCCAGATGGCAGTTTAGAAGAGTCGAGGGGCATGAAAGGGACACAGTGGTTGTGAAGGCATGAGACAGGGTTGTAGCCTCTCCCCAATGTTACTCAAACTGTGTATTGAGCAACCAGTAAAGGAAACAAAAGAAAAATTCGGATTAGGTATTAAAACCCGTGGAGAAGAAATAAAAACTTTGAGGTTCGTCGATGACATTGTAATTCTGTCAGAGACAGCAAAGGACTTGGAAGAGCCGTTCAAAAGAATGGACAGTGTCTTGAAAGGAGGATATAAGATGGACACCAACAAAAACAAAACGAGGATAATGGAATGTAGTCGAATTAAGTCGAGTGATGCTGAGGGAATTAGATTAGGAAATGAGACACTTAAAGTAGTAAAGGAGTTTTGCTATTTGGGGAGCAAAATAACTGATGATGGTCGAAGTAGAGAGGATATAAAATGTAGACCGGCAATGACAAGGAAAGCGTTTCTGAAGAAGACAAATTTGTAGAGATTGTCAGGAAGTCGTTTCTGAAAGTATTTGTATGGAGTGTAGCCATGAATGGAAGTGAAACATGGACGATAAATAGTTTGGACAAGAAGAGAATAGAAGCTTTCGAAATGTGGTGCTACAGAAGAATCCTGAAGATTAGATGGGTAGATCACATAACTAATGAGGAGGTATTGAATAGAATTTGGGAGGAGTTTGTGGCACAACTCGACCAGAAGAAGGGATCGGTTGGTAGGACATGTTCTGAGGCATCAAGGGATCACACATTTAGCATTGGAGGGGAGAGTGGAGGGTAAAAATCGTAGAGGGAGACCAAGAGATGAATACAGTAAGCATATTCAGAAGGATGTAGGTTGTAGTAAGTAATGGGAGATGAAGAAACTTGCACGAGATAGAGTAGCATGGAGAGCTGCATCAAACCAGTCTCAGGACCGAAGACCACCACCAACAACAACAATGGACAAAAGAATCTGCGCCGAAATATCGTGACAGCACGTTACGGACATCCGGCAGTTCGCACGAAATTTCAGGGACCAACAGTCATATGGCTGTGGGATGTAATTATTACGTGATAAATGCAAGAGCGGTGCGGCGAGCCCAGAAAGGACGAGGGAAGCCTGGCGGGGCCCTCGTCTTGTGCTGACTGGCGCGCGCCGTCATCAACAGTCAAGAAGCGCGCTCATCAGGGTAATGAGCGCCGCGGCGTGTTTGCGCCGACAGTCGATCGGCGAGGGTCCGCGCCGGTGCTCGCTCCGACGAGGCCGCAGTGCCAGCCAGGCTGTGCGCGAGCCAGCCGCACCTGCCGGAGCGTCGGATCCTCGTTACGGTCTCGGGAAACGAAACGATGTTCCACGGCCGTCTTCTAGGAAGAGCGCATGCCGCTTCTGTCTCATTTCCACCTGCAGCCCCTCGTCCTGTGTGAAGACTGTCGCCTCGAGAGCTACATTCGAGAGCTGT